>NC_133587.1:14751464-15351464 GCF_964106895.1 Numenius arquata | reverse complement strand
GAAACCTTTGGACAAGATTTCAGAAGAGAAAGAACAGGAGATATCTTTTTTTTTTGACAAGAATAACAAAGTATTAAGGCTACCTCATGAGGTCAGAAGGTTTCTTTTGAGTGGTGTGGTCCAGGTCTACTGCTTTCTTGCCCCACTAAGGCCCTATTTATTGTACAGTTCCATTCTTCTATGACATTATTGGCTATCAAAGCAGCTGTAGCAAAATCAGAACTACTCCCAATTCATACCAGAATATCAGCAAACTAAGTTCAGGTCACCAGCTGTAGAAGCATTTTTGGCATGAAAAAGCTACATAGTGAATAAAATCTTCTTGATAAAAGGAAATATCTCTTTATGTACGGTGTACCTGGTGCCCCAAGTCAACGTTGCCTTTGCAGGAAGCCTGAAATCAGCTGGATTTTGGCCTGCCTGGACACCCTGCCCTCAAGCAGGAGGTCACAGCCCTTTGGGGATGAGCACTGGGCTTCCCAGTCTGTCCAACATCCAACACATACTTAGGGCAAACAAAATAGCAGTGCAGATTATCACGGCTTGCCCACAATGCAGGCAGCAAGTGATGGAGACAGCTAAGATTCCCCCTGGAATCCTAACAGGGCTTGCCCAGCCAGCTATCGGCTCCAGCACCTAAGTGAGAGAGACAGATGACAAATTTGGCCTGGAGACCTCCCTTCCAGAGAAGAAGAAACAGCCACCATGAACATCCAAGAATTTGGCAAGTTTTGAAGACAAATTGGACTGTCAGAGAGATAAAGACAATTCCAGATGTCTTCAACAAATAGAAGTATATTCCTCTGCCATTTCCATGCTAGCACCCATCAGAGAGGATCCCAATCCTGCAGATCTATCGTGTGGGTCAGGGGGACAGTCCAGGTACCACTGCAGCCAAAGAGACACATCTGTACAAAGAGCCATCAGAGTCATCCGACTCCTTCAGCAAAGGTGTGGACCAAGAGGAACAACAGACTGTTGTTCGCTGATACATTTTCTAAAAGGAGACACTGTCACACCCATAAAAATCATCACGTAGAGGCATCTCTGTTTGCCATCTCATCTGCCTTTCTGGGAACAAGGTGAAGTTATACCTTAGAGCCCCTTCCAGTCCCTAAAGGGGCTCCAGGAAAGCTGGGGAGGGACTCTTGATCAGGGTGGGGAGCCATAAGACAAGGGGGAAGGATTTGACACTGAAAGAAGGGAGATTGAGATGAGATCTGGGGAAGAAATTCTTTGCTGTGAGGGTGGTGAGACCCTGGCCCAGGTTGCCCAGAGAAGCTGTGGCTGCCCCATCCCTGGAGGGGTTCAAGGCCAGGTTGGAGGGGGCTTGGAGCAACCTGGTCTGGTGGGAGGTGTCCCTGCCCAGGGCAGGGGTTTGGAATTGGATGATCTTTAAGGTGCCTTCCAACCTAAACCATTCTATGATTCTATGAGGCTGGATCAAAACCAGCATGTTCTCCAGCTATCCACCCTGCTCTGTGCAATGTCTGTTCAAACATCATCCCAACAGGAGAACTGCTCCTAATGCCCAGCTACACCCATTTTCACAGACGCTGCTCCTGCACTGCCACATGAAGCCCCATGCAGACACACCAGAAAAAGCTTAACATCAGGTCTGCAGCATTTTAGTCACTCTCTCGAAGTCATTTATTGTACCCACGCCAGCACCGTCACAAAGCAGACCACCACACTGGAGCAAGAACAGCCACCCTGCATCCCCAGCTTGTTCACCAGCTCAGCCAGACTCCAACTCAGCCTGCACGAGGTATCGGAGCACCAGAACAAGTCATCAATTCTCTCATGGACCACACATACCCAAATCACATGGGAAGCAGAGATAAAACATATATAGTATGAAAAGATACTTCATACCGAAGCACAGACACATGTTGGTCCTACAGAGAGCGAGGCTGAGGATGCCTCCTCCCCTGACATCCCAGCAAAGCTCCCCAAACCACAGTTATGAAACTTTGTAATATCTACCATAATCATTTTCCCATGGTACCTTTCCAAGGTGACTGCCTGATTTAGAGCTGGTCTAACAGCAAAGGAGGATACAGAAATTAAAACGCATTCAGAACAGAGGAGCCCTAAGGAACCTCAAGGATTTCATTGGCTTTTGGGGCATAAAACTGAATATTACTTTTTTTTTTTTTTTTAGTAATATTTAAAAAAAAGAAGAAATCTAAACCCCCTTGCCTTGACCACATGTGAAGGTGCACATCTGCAGCAGGAACCTGCAAGCCTCTCCAAACACAAGGCACAGGGTCACCAGCTCCCACCACCTTTTGAAATTTGGCACTGTTTATTATTGGGTTTTTAACACCTGGGGCTCCTGAGGTCAAACGATGTGAAATTCTGAGGATCTGGCATTTTTTGGTTTATTTTGTTGTTTCCCCTGTCCTTCCCCCCCCTCCCCCCCCAAGTCTGCTGCTAGCCATCTTGCTAAAATGGCTGCAAGAATAAATCTTGCCGAATAAATCTTGAAAAAAAAAAATCCCTGGAGAAGTTCACACAGCAAAAGACAGAGGGGAAAGAAAAATGTAACACTCAAAAAAACAATAAAGAATTTTAAATTATGAGACCACTTGTTTTTTTGGGGGGAATTCATCCTAGAATGGAAAAGGGGTAGCAAAACCAGCAAGAATGTAAGATGTGTCTATAGAGAGCAAAAGGCTAATGAAAGATATTTTACTCAGGGAATACCACAAGTAGGAAGAATGTTTTTGATTCAACTTTTTAGCTGGTTGTGCGAGATTATTACCTTGAAGTGTATGAAATTCCACCCAAGGGAAATGTGCAATTGTGAGAGGGCAGTGCAGACGTGCAGGGCTCTTGCTGAAGTTACACACGCAACTTCTGAGCCCTCCTCAGTTTTTATCACTCAGTCGTCATGAAACCATTGGATTTCTCCCCCTTTACAGAATCACAGAATGGTCAGGGTTGGAAGGGACCTCTGGAGATCATCCAGTCCAACCCAAGCAGGTCCACCCAGAGCAGGATGCACAGGAACGTGTCCAGGCAGGGTTTGAATGTCTCCAGAGATGGAGACTCCACCACCTCTCTGGACAGCCTGTTCCAGGGCTCTGCCACCCTCACAGGAAAGAAGTTCCTCCTCATGTTTAGGTGGAACTTCCTATGTTCCAGTTTGTGGCTGTTGCCCCTTGTCCTGTCACTGGGCACCACTGAAAAAAGACTGGTCCCATCCTCCTGACACCCACCCTTTAAGTATTCATAGGCATTGATCAGATCCCCCCTCAGTCTTCTCTTCTCCAGACTGAAAAGACCCAAGTCCCTCAGCCTTTCCTCATCAGAGAGATGCTCCAGGCTCCTCATCATCTTTGTAGCCCTTTGCTGTACCCTCTCCAGCAGTTCCCTGCCCTTCTTGAACTGAGGAGCCCAGAACTGGCATAAAAAGTTATTTCTCCCATCTCCTCAGTCGCTTTCCAAGGAGGACGGGGTGACACACACACACACACAGCCACCAGCACATAGAAGCTTCAGCCTTGGCTGGGGAGCTCCTCACTGTCACTGCCATACAGAGAAAAAATAAAGTTTTGTCAAATTGCTTGGCCTGGCATACATATATATTTTTTTTTTCCTTTAAACCAAGCAACTCATGCTAATCTGCAGCTAAATCCCCAGTCCAGGAGGCACCACTGACATCTGTAAGGAAATAATTCCTTTTCCAAGGGACAAATAAGATCTCATCAACAACATCCAGTGTCATTTTCTTATCTGAAGGATAAGCTAAAAGGACAGGAGAAACCTTGTTTGGAACATGATTTCAAGGATGCCCAGAAGTACAAGTTGCCCACAGAGGAACAGGCTGTTTTTCGCAGGGTGATGTTTTATACATGACACAGCACTGCAGCTTCTGGAGCACACTGCTTTGAAGAGTTATTGTTAATGAATGTGGTGTTTTAATAGAACTGGAGCAAGCAGGGGACACAGGATCCCCAGCTCGGGTGGCACTCCTGTATGATTTAAGATCGAAATAATCCACGTGTGCACGGAGGCAAATCAAAGCATCCCCTTGGTCGCACCTTGGTGCATCAGAAGGGCTGGCAGCAGGACAGTGCTGGCAGAGACCCCCCAACCCAGCACCACATCTGAACTTAGTGTCCTTTAAGACTACAAACTAATGGGGACAACCTCAGTGAAGTGCTAGAGCCACAAAAGCGCCTCCTGAGCTCCGATCGTGATGGTTTGCTCCCGGATCAGCAACAGGGATGCGTTCAGCTGCAACAGAGAAGGGTCTCCAGCCAGGCAGGGTACATAGCCCAGTCCCAAGGACACGTTCACCCCAATTCCTACACAGTTTTGCACTGCCTGGGAAGCTAGACAGAAGTTAACTGCAGAAGGTCAATAAATCCCTCTCCAAGAAAGGCTGGAGGGATATAGCACAGCTGGTGGGATGGGAGTTACCCAAAGAGCAGGGGCAGAGTTTGGCAGACCTTTTGACAGTCCTAGGACCTCTATGGCCCTTGCTGCTCTACCTGAGATGTCATGCTCGGTTGTCAGGGAAATTATTCCAACAGCTCAAGTACAGCACTGATTTCTTTCTAATGATAAGGAACAAGAGAATGAATGCTTGAGAAGCATCCTGGTCCTGGAGGCCAACCCACCAGTAATTACAAGTACTCTTGATGTAGAGCTACCTGCCTCCAAGTGTGTCACACAAACACCACTTTCCTGGTACCACAGAACTGGCTGCTTTGACCAAACATGCCCAGTCTCCGGGCTGGGAGAAGCTCTCCAGTTACTGGGTTCCTCTGGGCAAGATGGTGCCCACCACCCCAAGGGCAACTACAGCCTGTGTGTGCCACAACCATCTCAGGACTGATAATGCCATAGAGCTGGGCTTCACTCACTCCTCTGGATCCAGAGCAGTGCCAAAGAACAAGCTGTCCCCACAGCAAGGGACAGATGTCTTGGAAGTGTCTGCACACCAAAGCATGAGTTTTCCAACACCTGAGCTTTAGTACCTTCAGCGACTGAGACCTTCAAGCCAAAGGTCTTTGCTAAGGGAAAACCAGATCCAACATTTGAAAAGCAACACTCGCTTATCCATGGCTAGAGGTCCTAATGAATGTACAAGTCCACTAAAATCCTTTGAGGCTATTAGCAGCACATGAACTCGGCCTTATCCCATACTCTCCCATCTCACTCTGAATTTACATAAAAGTAATAAAGGCTTTGTCCAGCTGCTGGAAGGCTCAGCCAGGCTCACTCCCCTGGAAGCACAAACTTCACCCAAACCTTTCTCAAAAGGACTTACTGCCATGAAAATCATAGAATTTGTCTAGGTTGGAAAGGACCTTTAAGATCATCTAGTCGAACCAAATGCTCAAGCCTACTTGTTTTGACCAAGACAGTTCTTTCACTTATATAAATGCAGGGCAGGGAACATCATTCTCCCCTCCTCCCTTTTTTTATTCTCAGAAAATAAGGAGTTTACACCCTGGTTTTTAAAAAATACCAAGGCAGGAGAAAACTGCAAAACATTTCAGCTCCTCTGTTTGCTTCCCAACCAGAATAGCTGAGAGACGCCAGCTCTGGGGACACCACTTCTGTGCTCATGCATAAACCAGAGACAACAGCCCGGCAGATTTGTACATGGCTCTGATCCTTGCCTTTCTTTCAAACCCCCGCTGTCACCACCGCATCTTCGCTCCCCTCCTGCCCAAATCACACCAAACAGATTTCCCAGCAGGTCTCCTGACTCACCACGCACATTTTCCTTTCAGAGGGAAAAAAAAAAAAAAAAAGTTGTGACAATAGGGATTTCCATTAGTTTCCTCTTAGTTTCCATGGGTCAGCAGGGACTTGGAGATTGGCTGCACTCAGGAGCCTCCCTAACAACGCAGCGTTCATCTTATTTAGGAAGATGGGAAAGAGCAGTCGTAGGAAACATCTCGTCCTTTGATTTCCTCCTGACGAGAACAGCAAGGGAGCAATTAGCAAGGTAGTCCCTCCAGCAGAGACATCTGGCCTGAGATGTCCTCACACACTCACTTCACATATTTCACACCGCAAACGAGGATTCCAGCTGGAATTCTTGCAGAACAGGGCAGGCAGAAGTTTTACTCCAATTTCCCCTCAAGTCCTCAAGCTCTCCTCTTTTCCAAGCAACTCCATGAAGTCCAGAGTCCCCCTCCCCACGCTGCAGGGGAGGTCCAGAGGTCAATCACAGTCAAGTCAGCTTCAGGTTGACCACCTCCTACAATTTACTGCTCGGGTCACTCGGATCTGCTCATGGCTGAGAGGTCCTGAAGTCCTGGCTACTCATCTAGCTTCACATCCAATTTTAAGCCCCTCAGGAGACTGGTGGTACTTGTAAGTGATCACTGATGTGCTGAAGGAAGAGCTGTAGGTGATAATAGTGTGGTTGCAGATGGTAGTCAATTGCTGAAGGATGAGGTGACAGGCATGGCCCTTCTTTCATTTCAAATGTTTCTTGGTAGTCTTGTGGAGCAGGGAGATCAACTTTAATGCTAGAAATATCTTCCACACTGCCTTGGATTGCATAAGGCCATGCATATATTCATCTTCATCTATTCTGATCCTCCTCCGCCCCTGTTTCAAATCGTGGTTGCTTGCAAGGTCATCTTAGCCGAGGAAAAATAATTTGGGTAGCAGAGCCAGTTCCCTCTTCAGCTTTAAAATAAAGCCTAGATCCTCTATTTCTCTCCTTTTAATGGATGTTTAAGGTCCCATGAGGTCACATTTTCAAGTTTTTCCTTCCACAAAGCTAGGAGCTTCCCTCTGTGAGAAACAAAGTTCCTACATCATCATACAACTTCAGGACTGAAGACAAAGAAACGCCCCAAGCTGTAGAAACCATCCAGATTGGTTCAGGTCACCTACTCCATGGACTGGAGTAAAGCTGAGGAGATGAGAAGACAATGCTCAAGTGGGGAGATTAGTGGGATCAAAGATGAAGTTCCTACTCGTTTTACCCAAGGAGACCATCTTCCACAAGACCAAACACATCTGGACCTGAGGCCACGTCCACCAACACAAAAGGGAGACTCAACCATTTCCAGGGGTGTTGGATCAGGCTCCTACCTAATGTGCTCCTGGGCAAGACAGGTTTTCAACCCATTTTATTGAGTGAGAACAGGTCAAGAAATACCAGAACAGGAGTTGCTGGGGCGGGGGGAGGAGGAAGGAGGAGGAGGGAGAGTGATTTGCATTTTAATAAATACAGCAGTAGAAACACAGGCTTCAGAGATTAGGAAACAGGCTTTTTATTCAGAGCAAGGCAGGAGGCATCTGCTGGAAGCATGGCATGGAAGCATTTGGCATTTTGAACTGTAAGGCTAATTTGATATGACACTCCATCAACCCTGGATACGCAGCTTAGATAAATCTTTCATCAATAAAGCTCATTGTCACAAACCCAGAGCACACGGCAAAGCTAACATCCTTCACCTGCACGTGTCCCCTTCGGGCTCATCCCTTAAGGACATTCCTGATGGAGCCGGCATGTGAATTTTGTGATTCTCCCTCCCTGGTCGCAGAGAGGAAGCGCTGTCAAGTTGAGTCTTCATGAAGAAGCAAACACACATCTGACCTACATAGAGCGCACAGATGTGAGTAGCCTCACACAGCACTCCAGAGATTATTATTTCGTTGTTTTTCTTTTTTTTAAATGCAAAAAAAAATTAACCGCCACCTGCTTTAGCCTGGAAACGTGCAGAAACAAACAGCAGCCGTAGAGAGGAGCGCGGCACCAGGCTTCAGGCTGGAACTCAGTGTCACCACATC
This sequence comes from Numenius arquata, assembly GCF_964106895.1. Lineage (NCBI taxonomy): Eukaryota > Metazoa > Chordata > Aves > Charadriiformes > Scolopacidae > Numenius > Numenius arquata. Next base: position 15,343,688 of record NC_133587.1, on the reverse strand, counting down.
CATCTTTTTTCCCCAAATACACTTTTCAAAGGATGATTTTTCAGTATTAAGGCACGGCTTTTGTGTTTTTGAAAGCAGCGGTGTCTCTGGGCAGGAGTCTGAAGAACCAGGGTCTGTCCCCCACGATGGTTGATGGCACGAGCGCAGGAGCAGAGCCCTGGAGCTGCTGAACCAGACCAGAACCACAGCACCCCCAGCATCACTGCAAACAACCTTTCTGTTCTAAATAAGCTGCATTCTGCTGCAGCGTCCAGGTGACCTATCAAAAGCCCAACTGCATCACGCATCTGTGGCCATAAGAAAGTCCCAGAGTTTAATCTTGAGACCAAAAAAGAGCTGGGAAATAAGCAGATGCAGCAACGCGAGATGCCATTAAGGCGCTGCAGCCAGCCCTGCCCGGCTCCCAGCGAGGAAGGTGCCCAGCTGAGGGTTACCTCCGTGCCAGCCACGCTGAGCCTGGCAAAAACGGCTGCAACGCTCCTGCACCGAGCTAAATATCACACGCTACGCGTTTCCCAGAGTCCGGTCCCCTCCACGAGAAAATCATAGGTTCCGGGGTGAAGCCCCTGGGGCTGGGAATCACGGGGCCGGGAAGGCTGGGCTGGGGCACACCAGGCACTGCCGGCTGCAAAGTCCCATTTTTCGGGCAGGGTTTGAGGGAGGAGAGAGGACGGAGCAGCAAAAGTAATGCCGAGGAGGGATGGATTTATTCCCAGCTCTGCCACCAGCCAAGGCCAGGCCAAGTCACATGCCCTCCTACCTTATATATATTTAGAGCATAAACTCCAGATCCACGGCTGCTTCCCTCTAGCTATAGGCACAGAGCCTCAGATATATCATACTGTAATCAAAGATTGGCTGGCAAGTCCTCCAGATTTATTGTATTTCCTAAAAAAAAAAAAAAAGCTGGCAAGTCCTCCAGACTTATTGTATTTGTTTAAAAAAAAAAAAGCAAATCTCCAGATTTTTCATATTTTTTTAAAAAAACGCAAGACATCTCTCTCTTCAAGGGAGGGAACAAGAACCAGGCTGGTGATGACCCTAGAGGGTGGGAAGCTTTATCAATACCTCCTGCTCTTCTTTATTCTTACTAACAAACTTCAAACAAACAAAATTCAAGGAATAAACAAGAATAAAGCAAATTAATCAGTTTCACATCCCTTATCTTAGTCTTTAGCCTACTTGCTAGATATTCCCCTTGCTCATGGCTGTAAGGTTCTAGAGGTGAAATAAAGGTGACAAACTTCAAGGTAAGAAAAAATAATCCAAACTTACTGCCTGCTTTTAGCTGGAAATTTTAAAACCAGCCACTAGAAGCAGAAGCCCACACTGTTTGCAACCGAGCACAAGCGTCTCAGCAGCATCAGCCTGCTCCTTACAGACCAGGAGAGCAAGGGCAGGAACCTCCAAAAGCCTTTGCTTTCCTCAAACAGCATCTCAGTGGCTCTAAAGGCTGTTTCCCAACATAGCACGAAGTTTCCTCACTCACATCACTGTCCCATCGTTGGGGATTGCAGAGACGCTCGGTAACACTCCCCTTCTGTCACAACCAAGGAAAGAAAGAAAAAAAAAAAAGTGCCTGTATTTATAAGATACTGCCGGGCTGCTTTGTCCAACTGCGTTTTGCCCCGAGTGATGGCAACTCTTCAGCCTGAGCAGCCTGTCGAGGCATGGAGTTTATCCCCTTTTTTGGGGCTCGTAGGGAACAGGCTTTGTGTAAACACAGACTATTTACTCCCCGGACATGCTGCAGATTGGCAACCCAGCTGTGAAGTCTTGGGGCAAGCTATAAATCACTCATAACTTAATGGGTAAAATTACTTGCTGAGCCAGAGTCCCATGCACCAATACCTGCCAACAAACTACAAAATACAGATATTTACGCTACACACATGGCTAAAATCTATTTATTCTGAGGTCATAAGAACTACGCTCTTCTCCCTCTTGCAAATCACAGTTTCAACAGGCATACAGCATCGGCTAGAAGCACAGAAAACTGGACGGTGGAAACAGACCTGTTGGAGGCCATGGAGGTGCTGGGAGGGCTGGAGCCCCTCTGCTGTGAGGACAGGCTGAGAGAGTTGGGGGGGTTCAGCCTGGAGAAGAGAAGGCTCCGGGGAGACCTTAGAGCCCCTTCCAGTCCCTAAAGGGGCTCCAGGAAAGCTGGGGAGGGACTCTGCATCAGGGAGGGGAACCATAGGACGAGGGGGAATGGTTTTAACACTAAAAGAGGGGAGATTGAGATGAGATCTGGGGAAGAAATTCTTTGCTGTGAGGATGGTGAGACCCTGGCCCAGGTTGCCCAGAGAAGCTGTGGCTGCCCCATCCCTGGAGGGGTTCAAGGCCAGGTTGGAGGGGGCTTTGAGCAACCTGGTCTGGTGGGAGGTGTCCCTGCCCAAGGCAGGGCAATGGAACTCAATGGTCTTTAAGGTCCCTTCCAACCCAAACCATTCTATGATACCTGCAAATTGAACTGCAGAAGGCAATGCTAATAGGAGCAATGAACAGAGGACAGCCTGTGTCACAAGTACACACACATCCTCCTCCCCCACTGCCCAGGCTGCTGTACCACCTTAGCACCTTCCCCTTGGGCAACCCCTCCACATCCCAAGAGCTCCCTCACCAGTGTTTTGGAACACGTTACAGGAACAGGGGTGATCATCCATCTAAAGAACAAGCCAGCAACGCACTCCCTTCCAGGTTAACTCCGAAAAGAGGTCAGTATGAGCTGTTACCATTTAAATGCTAACAAAAAAAAAAAGTATCTGCCTTTATAAAGTAGCCATCAGAATCATGCTACACAAGGATTTATTAAATCTGGCTTCCTGTTCAACCATAGCTTCTGGGCTTTTCTACCCTGAATTCGCCACCTCCGCTGTCTCCTGCTTCTTCTATACAGAGTCAATGTTTTGCTGTTGCGGGGTGTTTTACCCCAGCCCTGGCAGGTCTCGGTGCTCAAATGGGAAAGGGAAGGAAGAGATTCAAAGTTGTTTCTCTAATATTGTGATATGGAGCTACCCTGGCAGCAGGTACCAGCGCCGGGCATCGTTTCAGCGCTGCATCCCACCAGCCGGGCAGTATGACCCAGCAGAGCCCTCTCGTCCCTCCTGAAGCCGGCAGCAAGAAGAGAGAAGATCCCACTGTTGCAATAAGGGCAGAACAAGTCATTTTTAAACAGGACCCCGCTCACCAGGCAGAGCACCGGTAGCTTTTGCCTTGAAATTAAGTATTACTTTGGCTTTTTCCTCTGCTAGAACCCCTGCTGCTTTCCAAACTGGGCTAATCCAGCAGAACTGGGAACAAAGCACGGGGGCAGAGACATCGACTGATTTATACCTCACCCGAAAGAGCTTTATTCTTCTGGCCCATACACACAGCCCGTTCATTTGGGGAAAAAGAGGTAATTTAAGATACCTTTTGTAATGACTGCTGGCAGAACAAAGATGAAGGACCGTAAGAGATGATCAATGTTAAAGCCCATCTTCCAAGTGATTTGGGGAGCTGCTGAAAATACACAAGCAATCAGGGCCCAGGAGCCAGGCTAAAAGCTGACAGAGAAATTGCTTTTTTTCCTAGGCAAACAGAAGGCAGCTAATAGCTCAGTTCAGAGAGGCTGAGCTGTCTCCCCTCTTAATACGAGCAGGGCAAGGGACCAAGTTTAATTTCTTCCTCACAACAACTTTAATTAAAATCATCTAAGCCCTTTCTTGCCTCTCTCCTGCCACGAGGTGTGGTTCTGCTCACAGGAGGTATCAGCAAACTCTGGCTTATTAACGTGCCCTCCCTGAAAATGCTGTTTAGACGGCAGTCAAATGGCTGGGGAGCCCATCTGCAGGAAAGCACTCCAATCCTAATTAAGGGGAAAAAAACAAAGCCCACCTTTGATGTGTATCGGTGGCAGCAGTCATTCCCCCAGTGCTGGTAAAGCTGTTCTACAGCAGCAGCTTCCCAGGGCATCCTCCCAGTGGAATTTAGCATCAGATGTTTCTCTTCGCCATCACCTGTGCCCCGTGGGTGCCAAGATGCTACTGGAGGTAAAGAAAGGACACTGGCTGCATGAGATTAGCTGTGCCAAGGATTTTTCAGGAGTTTTATAACCAAAGAAATCTCAGAGCCAGCTCCACAGTTCAGGTCCCCATCCTCGTGACGTTATCCACGCCTGTGTCCGCGCAGATGTGGGGAGGTCTGTCCCTGGGTTTGGGGAGAGCTTATGGGACCTCTCAAATCACCACTGATGTGGGCAGCGTTTGTGCAAGGCGAAGTTTTACCGGCCTGTTGAAACGTATGAACGAGTTGTACACAAAACTAATCTTTGGAGCACAAGTTGAAAAATATAAATAAAAAAAAAAATTAAGCCTAAATTCCTAGAGGAGCTCCAAGAGGATTTTTGCAGTGCTTGTAGCTCTTACCAACTCCCCAAAGAGTTCCAGGAGTTGGTAAGAGCTCTAAGCACTGCACGTTACTGCAGAACCAACAATCACAAGAAAATACCCGTTTTACAAGTGGATACAGCTCCAGGGATGGAAACCAGGAGCTGCTGAACCACCAAACCACCCCAAAGCTGCCCGTGCAGCAGGGACATGCTCAGCACCATCAGCTCAGCAACATCACGTGCCACAGCAGCCACAGTGTTTCTCAAACTTATCTAGAAAATAAAACACTGGAGGCTAAAGTGAGCCTTGCTCGTAGATTAAATTTATATTCCCAGTATATGGGAATGACCCTATATGACCCTATAGGTATCTCAAGCCAGGAGAGTCACTTTTAGTCCTGGCTAGTCTAGGATGCAACTGAGGAGAGAGAGGGCGAAGGCCCAGTGAAAGGGGCAACACGAACACGGGCAGTACCTCCTGCCAGTTGGCCGTCACACGATACCACAGAATCCACGGAAGCAGTTGCCACCATGCCACCCCACGTGGTTGCGGGCCAAACCTCCTCGCTGGAGCACCGGATTAGCCTTGCTTCTCCAAGCCAGTGGGCTTCACCCCAAGTTAAGGTCAAACAGACCTCCCACCTCCAAGCAGAGGGTTTTTTACCCCCCCATGCAGGAGGGTTGACAGAACTGGCTCTCCCTAAGTCCTCCTAAAGGAAGGATTTTTCTCACCAATGCTCCCAAGATAGTTCTCAAACAGTTTGTTAAAGGCAGAAGGAAGGCATGAGATTTAGACTAATAAAGACATCAACAGCCCAGGTGGGGACCACCTGTAACCACCTCTTCCATCCACCTTGTCCTTTGCCAGCCTAGTGCTGAACTCGGGAATTCATATATTAAAATAAATAACAGTGTTGATCTATTAACACCAGAACAAGTGTCCATCACCATCATTTCCACAACACAGAATCATGGAATGGTTTGGGTGGGAAAGGACCTTAAAGCCCATCCAGTGCCACCCCCTGCCCTGGGCAGGGACACCTCCCACCACACCAGGTTGCTCAAAGCCCCATCCAACCTGGCCTTGAACCCCTCCAGGGATGGGGCAGCCACAGCTTCTCTGGGCAACCTGGGCCAGGGTCTCACCATCCTCACAGCAAAGAATTTCTTCCCCAGATCTCATCTCAATCTCCCCTCTTTCAGTTTAAAACCCTTCCCCCTCGTCCTGTCACTACAACATCTTCCCTGGCAGAACCTGTCACCCTTATTCCCACATCTAAGTACTCTCGATTAGCAGGCAGACCCCCCATGGAAGGATGTTCTCCCTCCGAGGAAGGCAGGACACAGCAGGAGCCACTTACTCCTGACACAGCAGGAGATGGAGCAGCACTGCCTCAGTTATTCCTCTTGCTCCTACATTTAGCCCGTCCATTCTTATTCTGCTTGTAGCAGCAATCAGAAGATGAGCTGGCGATCATCCCCCCCCGGGACTGTGTTCGTTGAAACAGAAGCTGCTTGCAAAAGCATCAGATAAAGCTGTGGCACTTCTCAGCGCCTGTCGTTGGGTACCACTGCACACCCTATTCAGATGATGCTGCAGACTTCACCCGGGAATCGCTGGACTCACCCGGACACAGTCCGGAGGAGCCCATGCTATTTACTGAATCCTCGTTTTCTTAGAAAAAACAAACTGCCATTGTGGTTTCTATTTTAAAACCAGACTTTTCAGAACAAAAGAAAAAAAAAAAAGAAAAAGTACAGTTGCGCAACATCACTGGCAAAGTCTGCAAATGGCTGTTAAGTAAAGGAAATACTTTCCTACAGGTGCAGGGATGCTCTCGAAACCGAGTACAGCACCCTGCCATTCAGCTCCAACATCACGGTGGACTCAAAAAGCTCAGAAGCCCTTAAATCAATGGAGGGGACCTTCCCCACAAAGGCAAAACCAAGCCTTACCTGGGGAGCTTCTCCCCGGCACACCCTCGCTTCACGTCACTATTTGCTTTCATTGTACTCTCAAGGCTTGCTTTAAAAAATAAAATATTATGAGGTGGCAGAGCGACAGATGCAGGGTCCGTCCCTGCAAACCAGCCACGGCAGCTCATCAGGCCCCCCCCAGAGAGGGGGTACATCCACTCCCGGGTCTCTTCACGTTGGGAGATAAGAGACCTCACTACACAGAACAATCGGGATTGTTTGTGTGAAACAGTGTTATACAAGAGCCAAAAAGATGACTCACGCCACTCTTATAGCCCTTCCCCAGCTAACCAGAGCCAAGCCGGGCACAGCCAGAGGGAGCAGTTGTCTCGGGGGGGGTTGTTAACTCCAGGGACACCTCCTGCCCTGGCGATACAGCTCCGGATGCCGTTAATAATGCCAAGGCTGCTTCCAGATGGTTAGATTTTAGGACAATAACTGTTCTCGTTTTATTAAAGAAAAGGAAGTCATTACAATACTCCCGTTATTTCACCTTTCTTAAACAAGGACCCCAACTGGGAACTTACAAAAGCACGTATTTCAGGCGACATGCTTTTCCACCCCTATGCTTCAGCATCGTCGGTTCTATCCTGCACTATCCCCCCGTCGCAGGCTTCGCAGAAGGAGCTCCTCTTGTTTGCTCACAGCCCGGCAACAACAGGATACTATTTCGGATTGTTTTAAGCTGCAAGAAACACGCAAAGCCAGAAGAAAAAGCTTTACATTCCCTATTTGCACGCATACTTCTCGCCTCCATGTGAGCTGAGGATTTCCCAAGGCACGCAGAAGGAAAGAATCTTTGCTCACTGTTACAAGCCTTGGCTTTGGTGGCTCCAGCATCTTAAATGCCAAACTAGACACTTACAAGCAGATGTTAATTCTGCAGAACACCAGCTTCGAGTCAATCTCTGCCCTGCTGTCACCTCAATCCCACCTTCTGTAAAGTGCACACAATTAATTTCGTACTGGAGCTAGCAGACACCCGACCTTCTAATTAAAGACACACTTTCAGGTGAGAACCACCGTGTAATATCAGTCACTGGAATTAAACAGGTACCCCGGCACCGGTGGCAGAAATAAAAATAGATGCAGTTCACACCACGGCAGGGAAGGCAGCAGCATTCTGGTGCACAACGGCAAAATCAACTTAATCACAAGTGACAACTTCCGAAAGCCTTTCCTTTGGATTCATCCTTGGCATTTTTCTAGGCCAGCTTGAAAACAAAAGCTTTGTCTTCTTAAAATGCAGTTGCCTGAGGCACCTCTAAAAAAAAAAACAACACCAAACAAAAAGTGACATAACTCAGGTCTGAAAAATGCCTCCTGGGTCTCAGGTCCTCTTAAGAGCCTCTTTGCTATTCATCTTGATTCAGATTACCCAGATCAGCACGGACTCTGCAGACTTAGCCTCAGCTACCAACACAGGTATAAAAAGCATACATTTAGGATTATTTTTTTAAAGCGGTATAATTAAAGCGCTAGAGTTATAAAAAAAAAAAGAACCTGCTATTGATCCAAACAGTTCCTCCTCCTCTTTCTGCCAGTAGGTTTACAAACACTCTCCGATGACAGTTTATTCTGAATTTCCCTCTTTCTAGCTTATTTCAGATTTCTTTTTTCCTAGCATGTTTTTCTTGCTGGGTGTTTTCAACCTTTCCATCACGAAACTCAAGCTGTGAAAAGAATGAGCAACTTGTTTCGGAATCCAAGTTTGAGCCCAAAACTTGATTCCTTGTTTCTTCTCCCCTCCGCAAACCCTCTCTTATTCCCATGACTCCCCAGGGCAATGCCTTTCTGCTTCTTCAGATAGAGGGGACACCACCCAGCGCCAGCGAGACCCTAATGTGATGGGAGGGGGCAAGGCAGGGAAAGCTGCCATTCTCTTCAAGACAGGCACGGCTATTTCTAATACCTCTAATTAACATCTCGGGTAACTCTACAGTACCTTTAGCCTATCAAAGATTCCTATACCCATACTGCCATTTGCTTTGAGTGGATGCAAGTTTACTTCTAGGCCTGAAAACTCCTTCTGCAGCCACCAGTAAAGAACTCAAGTCTAAGGAAGTTTTGTTTCCTTTACTGAATAATTTGGGATGAGGAGAGCTGACAGCTCTCTTGGAGCTAGGAAGGTGTTAGAGTCTTATTTTTTCCGAATGATCAAGTCCCACCACTTACTCCACATAAACTGCTCTCTGTCAAGAGCTTTAATCCTCTTTACAATCCCTAAATAAAACATCCTTCCAAAACTCGCCGCCTATTATCTGCCTTTCCTGAAGAAAGTGGTTCTGAGGAGACCCACCTCCTTCTGCCTTGCCTTTCCCCTCAAATCCATCTACAACATCAGCCTGACAGACGTGAAATACCAGCAAACCCTTCATGGGCACAGCACGGGGAACTAGACATGAGCGTCTGCCTTCACACACGCATCTCCCGAGGACAGGTACCGCAGGCAGCCAAGCCCAACACCCCAAAAACAAGTGTGATCGAAGGACGTCCAGGGATAAACCTTGTCATGAGTTGTCACTGAGAGCTGGCAGCCCACGAAGGATGCTGCAGAGCCACACTGCCATGGCTTAACCTAAGGTTTCGCTCATGCCACAGGGTCCTCACCTCCCTGGTCACCCGTGAAGACCAGAAAAAGGCAGTCCTAGTCCTTCCCCTTACAGCAAGTCAGCGCAGGCTCCTCAGCCAGGAGATGAATTATAAGATGAATTATTATTATGCTGGCTTTGCTTAGAAAACAAGCATATTTTTATCCCTATCCTTTACCTTAGAAGAAAATAACGCAAAGAACCGAAATCAGAGCAAACTGCAGAATAAAGGACAGGAGAAAATGCAAGCGAGGGCACCACCTCCTCCTTCTCAACTCGGAAAGGGAACCCAAGAGCAGGAGCCCCCGTAGAAGAGAGCAGGGTTCCTCCTTCCAGCAGGGACAATCCAGGGGTCCTGCCACAGCCTACACCTTCCACCCACGACCACTCACTGAGATGCCGGCCAGCATCGCCCAGTGCCAGAGGGTTCAGCCTGGGCACCGAGGTGCCCAGCAAATACCAGTTTGAACGGTCACACTGGCCCTGCCAGCTCCGGAGAAGCCACCCACGGTGGCAGAGATGGGTGCCCAAACCCTGGCACCACCTATTGATCTTGATTTAAATACCTAGAGGTATTTATTTGCAGGGGAAAGACCTTCCTTAATATGAAATAAGAGGGTGTTTTATTTTTATTTTTCCAGCTTCAAAAGCTACTAATCGTGATGCTCCCGACTTCAGTCTCCACCAAAGCCTAAGCAGAAGAACAACCCGAAAAGAGAGCGGCTGCGGGAAGGTGGGAAGCCCCGGGAACCTGCAGCCTGGGATGAGCCTGGTCCCTGGCTCAGCCTTCCAGCCGGGATCTTCCCCACGCCAGAAGAGAAATCGGAGCGCTACACTGGGAAGCACAGCCAGGAAAATAAAGGTGCACATCCATATCTTAGCCTTCCGGGCTCTCAAATCATAAAATAAATTAGCTGCAGAGCCACCCTTACGAACGCAAAGCCATAGCCTGAACTTGCTGGTCGGCACACGGAGAGCCGGAGCCATCCTGACAGCAGCCGGTGGTAAAAACCGGGAGTTTCATACATCACCTTTAAATACTTAGAGAAATCACCAACCCAAACGTATCCCCCCCCCCCCAGGCAACATCCCCAAATGCGAGAAAAAATTGCCTTTTCAGACACCGTAGGGCTCTGCACTAACGTGCCGAGGACCCCATCCCGCAGCCCCTTGGCTACCACGGCTCAAGCCCCGCTGGCCAGGCGCGGCTGGAGCGGCCAGGGGGAGCCCAGCGCTCCCGTTATTCAGCCCATTTTATGGGTACGAAGCGTCCCCAGCAGCCCCCAGCCCGCCCGGGAGCCCCCCTCCCGGCGGAGCCCAGGGTTCCTGCCCCACAGGGGACAAAAAGTAACGCGCAGTGCTTCCGCCGGCACCGGCGTTACCAGTGTCCCCAGCACCGCGGGGAGAGGGGGGGACCCGCCGGGACCGGCACCACGGCGTGGGAAGCGGGGGGGGGCTCAGCCCAGGAAGCGGGGCGGCAGCGGAGGACGGGACTGCTGCCCAGCGCCCGCTTCCAAACCCCCAAGTTCCCCGTCCCGCGGGTGCCGGCATCTCCGCGCTTCCCGCTAAAAGGGGGAAAAACGTAAATCGGGGAGGGGGGAGGAGAAGGAAAAAAAAAAAAGAAAAAAAATAAAAGAAGGAAAACGAAAAAAAACACAAAAAAACCCCCATTGAATTGAGGGGAAAAGAGAAGACCGAAGGAAAGAATGAATAATAAAGAAGGCAATAACTCGTCTGCAGCAGCCACCCGCTGCTAGCGGAGCCCCCGCGAAAGCTCCGTCTCGCAAGACGCGGAGCCGAGCCGGGGCGGGGGGGAAGGGGACAGGGACCACGACGCCGGCACCGGCCGGGAAGGACTCACCGAGCGGGGAGGCGCGGAGGATGATGAGGGAGAGGGACGAGGCGCGGAGCAGACGCCCCCGGCCCGCCTCGCCCCGCGGGAGCCGCCGGCAGAGTGCCGCGCACCGCCCCGCCGCCCCGGCTCCTTCCCGCCGACCGTACCACGGCGCCGGGGAGGGAAGGGGGGGGGGACACACACACACGCCGGTGGGGTGGGGGGTGTCGCCCACGCCGGCGGCCGCTGCCCGCCCCCGGTGCCACCGCGGCGGCGACCGAGCCCGTCCGCTCTGCGGCGCCTCGCCGCGCACCCGGGCCTGGGCCGAGGGCAGCGCAGGGTCCCCCGCATCCCAGCACCCCCCTCTTCCCGCACCTCCCCGCTCCGTAACCGGCGCGGTGGAAGAGTCCAGCGTGGCCGGGGCCGGGGCGGGGCGGGGGGAGCGCGGGGATGCTCCGGGGGTGGCGGGTCCCGGCCCCGCAGCGGGACCCCGGGAGGTGCGGGGTGGCCCATCCCGGCGAATTCCCGAGGATCTTTAGGTTTGAACCATTCTCGCCGGCACCGCGGGCGGAGTCCCCGCCGAGGGGCTGGGGGGTGCCCCGGTGGGCCAGGAGCCGGGCGGACGAGTGAGTCCGGGCTGGGGGCTGCAAGCCGGGACCCGCAGCCGGGTGCGGGGCCAAAATTCCAGCCCCGCCGCCCCTCCGCGGGGGTTTGCTGTGACAGATGGATCCTCGGCTTGGCTTCTCTGTCCCCTGCGTCGCTGCTCCTCGCTGTCACGATATAGTGTCGTGGGTTGAGCCGGAGTGGCCACTAAAGCAAATGACAGACGCCGTTTTCTGTCTCTTTAAACCAGAATATGAAGAAAACAATTCTCTTAGGAATCGGGTGTTTTCTTACCGAAACTAATGCCCATCACTCGATCCATCCGTGGGGAGTCCGCGCTAGAAACCTTGCCCACGGAGGGACGGGCACATGCAGAGATGACCCCCTCCTGGGGCCACCAACATCAGAAGGACATGGACCTGTTGAAGCGGGTCCAGAGGAGGCCAGGGAGATGCTGGGAGGGCTGGAGCCCCTCTGCTGTGAGGACAGGTTGAGACAGTTGGGGGGGTTCAGCCTGGAGAAGAGAAGGCTCCAGGGAGACCTTAGAGCCCCTTCCAGTCCCTCAAGGGGCTCCAGGAAAGCTGGGGAGGGACTCGTGATGAGGGAGGGGAGCCATAGGATGAGGGGGAAGGGTTTTACACTGAAAGAGGGGAGATTGAGATGAGATGTGAGGAAGAAATTCTTTGCTGTGAGGGTGGTGAGACCCTGGCCCAGCTCTCTGCAGCGCATTTGTCCACCACCAGGGAGGTGGTGGAGTCGCCATCCCTGGAGGTATTTAAGAAATGTGTAGACATGGCACTTCAGGGCATGCTCTAGTGCCCGAGATTGTTGGTTTGTGTCTGTTTGGGGGTGGGGTGGGGTGTGGTTGTGGGCGTTTGTTTTAGTTTGGTTTTGGTGTTGGTGTTCTGGGATTTTTTGGGTGTGTTTTTGTTTTGTTTGGTTTGTTTTTTTTTGTTTTGTTTTTTGTTGGTTGGACTCGATGATCTCAAAGGTCTCATCCAACCAAAAATATTCTGTGATTCTGTGATTCTGTTTCTGAAGAGCAGGACCACCCCGGCAGGAACGACCAACCACAGCCCTGCTCGCTGTGACCCTTCAGCGTGTTCCTGTTCACATGTTTCTAAGATAGCACCGGAACGCAGATGATTAATTGGCGATCAAGGCAGAGACAGATCCCCCCTGAAGTATTCTCCATTGATCCCAACTTAACTATGGTGGCATTTAAGTGCTCAGTTATACAAAACTACCCAGCATAACGCATGCTCCTGCTGAGGCTGGTGGAAGTGATGAGGTGCTCAGAAGATACCTGTGGAGGTTGGGTTGCTCAGTAGTAGGAGACCCCTTAACTAGGTGAACTCTTGCCAACCTCACGACCAACTGGCTGTGGGCAATATCTCTGGGTACCTACCAACCCAAACGTGAAGAATTAACTGGCTTTTCAGCTTAATTTCTCTTGGGCAACTCACGTATCTCTTCCAAACTTCAGTTTCTCACCTGCAGGGTGGGCTTCCCAAAGAAGGGTTGAAAGGTAAAACTTCATCAACTTCTCAGTTTAATATATTGTCTTTTCCACTGAAATCCGAATACCCCAGTCTATAATGGGACATTGTGGTCCCTCTCTCCTTGGAAAACAACCTCCTTGGGTTTTGCCTCCAGTGATAAATCACACACACACCCCCCCCGAGTGAGGGGAGACAGTGCATCATAGCGGTCCTGAGTTCAAAGTCCATATCCTGGGTAAAGGAATCTTCCAGAAGGAGAGTCAAGGGGCACCAAATTATAATTTCTATGGAGCTTTGCAATAGCATTGCAGAAAAGTTTAGCATCATTTTTCCATTGTTGGGGCATTCAGCTTTTTGACCAGAATTCTTCACCCGCAAAGGCCCCAGTAACATCTGTAAACTTTCTGCAAAAGCAGGTTCTTCTCATATTAGTCCAGAATTAAGTTTTCATCAAAACCTGATTTTCTTTAAAGTCCTATTTATTATTGCTTAACGATCACTTTAAAGCCTATGGGTGGGAAGCAATACAAAAGCACCTTTCATTATTCATTAAGGACAAATGATGCAGGGGTTTTGGAAGGGAATAGAAAGTACACATACTTTTCTGCACCTAAAAAAATTATTTCTTATTAATAACCCTGCAGAAAGGTGTCCCGCGGAGAGCTGCAGTTTGGATGCTTTTGAAGCTAAGTCTCTTGATCACAAAAAGAATTATTCTTCCCCTGTGACGTTCCTGAAAAGAGATCCAGGGAAATGTTTTGTTTTGACAGTTTTATTTTCTTAAAAGGTTTAGATGCTTGTTTTTTGGGGTGTCCCCTTCATGGGATGGAAAAATAACATAGTGGTAATCATGGAGATCGAGACCTGTCATGAGAATAAAAAGCTGCAGCTGCAGAACAAACCTGCGGCAGGTTTGGGAAGAAGACTGAGGAGCCATGAAATCCCAGGAAAACTCAGGCTGGAAGGGGCCCTGGAGGTCTCATCCAACCTTCTTGGGGGTCTGCTGGGCTTACTCCAGTTTAGCACCACATTTCTTGTCCTGGGGGTAGCCCAACTGTGGCGGGCACGTGACAAAGAGAGGGAGAAGACATCACCCTCCATCCACTGACCACACAGCCTGGCCCACTGTCACTGTCCTCGCTGCTGGGGTGCACTGCTCCTCAAGGTTCACTTGCTGCCCGGTGGCAGAGCTTCTCTCCATCTGGTCAGTCCCCAACCTCTATGGGCCAAGGCGACAGTCCATCCTGTGTTCAGGGCTTTGGGCTTGTCCTTCCTGGATTTCATGAGGACCTTGTTGGCCTGTTCCTCCAACCCATGAACGCTGTGCTCAGTGGCAGCCCTGCCCTCAAGCACATTGTCTGCACCTTGGTGTCACCTGCAAACTTGAGGATGCATTTTGTCCTCTCCTTGGGTCATTGCTGGGGCCATTAGGACAGGGCCCAGGAAAGACCACTGAGGGGTCTTTTCCTTGGTAAGAGGAGGTATTGTCCCTTGTAACTGGCCTCCAGGTAGACCATGACCAACCCCTAACCTCCTTGGAGCCCAGGTGTCCAGCCAGTCTCTCACTGCTTTACAAAGCCACCCACCCAGACTGTGATGTCCTAACTTGGATACCAGGATGCTGCAGGAGACCATGCCAAAATCCTTGCCAGCAACCAGGTAAATGGGGTGGTGTGGAACCACAGGCAATGCATCTTGTCCACCTCTGTCACTAGGACAGTGCTCCTTATCCACCTCAGCCCAGGAAGGGGTGGATGGGGGAACTCTGATCTGCAGAGCTGAGGATCTGCTGTTCCGAGTCCGTTGATCTCTCTGAACAGAAGTCACACACTCGCCCTAAGGCTGAAGGACAGAGCAATTTTGCTGTGGTCCCACTGGTGAGGAAGGGCCCCAGGGCATGGCACAGCTCCTCTGGCTGTGCCTTGTGATAGGATCTGTCCCTCCAGTCCTTCAAGGGTGTCCTTGAGAGTGCAGACTGTGAAATTCAGTCAGGCCTGAGAAGAAGTCAACGTGTGGCTGCGCACAGCTGCCTGCAAAGTCTCCCAGTTACCACCACCATTGCCAGCCAAGGAGGTGCTGGGAGCCACAAGCAGCGTCTGTGTGATGGGGGGCTGCTCCTCGGGTCTCACCTCCTTGTCCCATCCTCTCCCTGCAACCTCCTGCCCCTGCCGCCCTGCTTGGAAAAATGGGGCAGGCCAGACTAGACATGATGTCCTTTGGGACTTGGGGCCATGTGGGGACCATGGGTGCATGGGGACCTGCCAGGCTCGGAGAGAGGGGCCAAAAGCAGAGCACACATCTTGGGGACCTCCCTGGGGCCATGGCGCAGTTCCTGGGGCTCCTCCAAGGGGACAGTGCCTGCTGAAATGTCCTGGAGGAAGCAGGTCCTCCTGTGAGACCCTTCCCTGGCTGCTCATTTGATAGCGGTGGCCTGTAAAGGAGGTGATGGGTCCTTTTTATCTGCCCCTTTGTCCAGGACACTGCTGCGTGTGTGACTACAAACCCTCCAGACATTTAACCCTCTCACCCCTCTCCCCCCGTCGCCCTGATTTCCATCTTCTACATTTGATTTTTGTGCTGGGAGATGGAGAAATGCCAGTGGTTTTTCTTTCTTTCCCTTTTTTCTCCATTTTTAATGAATTTTTCATTTCATTCCACCGGTACAGAAAGAATAACAATGAAGCAACAGTGTCAACATGGAATTTTCTCCAAAGTCACACCGTGGCCAATCTGCAGCAACAATAATAGATTTTATGAATCCCGCTAAAGAGGATTGTTAGTGGAGGGGGATCGGGGGGTGCATCTCAAAGGCTCCTGAGTTAGTTGTTTGTGCTTTTCCACACCACGAGGCCCTGTTACAAGCAGCTATTTAAAGAACAAGCAAAGAAAAAAAAAAAAAAAACAAAAAATCACCATCATTCTGCAAAAGCGGAATGGAAAAAAGGAACAGAAAATACCTAAGGGCTTTATGATGCCTAAAGAAATTAAATGGCCTAAGAAGGCAGGTATCTCCTGCTTGTGGCGGGAGATAGGGAGGATGCTGCCGGGGATGGGGAGCACAGCTGGACTGAGGAATCTTGAATGGGCTTTGGATTTTGCCTGCATTTGCGGTCCTGCTGGTCCCGCTCTGCAGCGGCTGCCCCGGTAATGGGTAAGGCTTCCAAGTGCCAGCCAGGTTCTCTTTTTATATTTGTGGGGTTTTTTTTCCAGGAGGTGTTAACACCAATTTATGAGCTCAGTGGGCTGGCGGAGATGGGTGAGCAGCCCTGACCTTGGAATTCACCTCTGTCAGATTTCTTTTTCCGCCCCGTCTCAGAGTCAGTCTAAAAGCAATAAAAGGATATTGGAGCCGGGGGGGGGAGGGGGAAGCCGGGGCTCATCCCACTTCGTGTTAAGAGAGAAAAGCTCAGTGAACACAATCTGAAAAAGCAGATGTCTCTAACATGGCCGTGCAACTGGTGTTTTGGGGAGGGGCTGCACATTTCATGTTCACTGCTGCCGTGGGTGCAGGAACACCTGCACAAGGGGAAATTAATACTGGCATTATTTTTTTTGTTGTTCCTGTGTATACGCTGTTTATATCCAAGTGCCTTTTCTTCCAGGAACTGCACACTACGTGCGGCTCAAGATGGTCTGGAAACAAAAACCTTTGCTTATTTTCATATGTTTTCTTACTGCTGCCAAAGCGAGGAAATCAAAGATATGCTCTTAAGCACTTGCTCCACCTGGGATACACAGCTGTGAATGTGAGAGAGCACAAACAGCATTCCCTCTAAAAAGGAAGAAAAACAATTAACATGGTGGGGAGGGGGAAGCAAATAAATAATATTGCTTCCAAGGATCACTCCGAGTGAACCTCTTTGCCTGAATTTTGGAGGCTAAACCATCAAGCTGACAACATTTTCTTCCTGAGAACGACACATTGCCTGTCAAGGTGCGTTTTGGCCCTGAAACGCCGCCCAGCTCCAATAGTGATCCTGTTTATGAGCTATCAAATGAAGGTGACTGCTTGAAATGATTGTCCTGAGGGATGGAGGCAGGAATGCTGCTGACACGCAGTAGCGCCTGCCCAGGTACCGCTCCTCCTCCCTCAGATGGTTCCTGGGCACAAGCACCAATAAATCTGCTACCGTGTGGGTATCAGCAGCGTTTCCCCAACATTTCCTGTGTTTGGTTCGAGTGCCTGACAAATGATGGAAGCGCAAGAACAATAAAGACTAAATCTTATCTTAATAGTCTTTCATTATTAACTGTCTCCGGATTTATTCATCGCTCAAGGAGGGAGGGAGTGAGCCAGGCACGGCTGGTGCGAACACAGGCGAAGTTTCTGACTTTACTGGAGCTGTGTGATCCCCATCGGCGAGCTCTGGCCCCACAGTTTGTTCTTCTTTCAAGGTATATGCTGACTATGGAGAAACACTGGCCCCATGCTGCTCTCGCCGCCCACCAGCTCTTGGCCTTCAGGTCCTTCTCCTGTCCTTGGGTCCAGCGGTGAAGCAGAGGCAGAGACCAGCTGCTTCTCTCTGCGGTGCTCAGGATGCTCCTGGAGAAAGGGGAGAAGGGGGGGCACTGGTGATGTCCAGGTGGTACTTGGGAAAGAAGGCCATTGAGGGGCTGGATAACCCGATTCCCCATCAGCCTGCTTCCCCCTGCCATTTCCATGCTCTAGGAAAGGAATGTGAATGTACTTGAACCATGCTTTTTTTTCCAGCACTTTACTGTCTGGCAGTAGCCCTCCTGCCAGACACTTGCCCAATAGCCCTTGGCCAAATCACCTGGCATCTCAAAGGATTTCTTTCCCCAGAAAGCCACTGAGGTCCTTCATGCTGGTGTTTCCCATGTGTGTGCACTGGTAAATGGGTCCAGCATCGTGGGAGCTGGCTGGGGAGATGGAGGAAGGACCAGACTTTTACCTGAATAGAAATGAGAAATCCTGAATAGGAATAGAAATAGAAATGAGAAAAGGGTGGCGGATGAGGGAGAGGAGGAATCTGAGAGCAGAGGCGGGGTGCTGAAGCCTGTGGCCAGCGATCCTGCTGTGCTGCCAGAGCCTGTGCTGATGACTTGCAAACAGGTACAGCAGCAAAAAGAGAAAAATTCATAGTGGCTCAGGAAAACGTAGATCAAGCCCTCTGAAAACCCCAGCACCCCCAGCCAGCACCTCCCAAACCACATGGCATTTCTGCCCGCTGTGAGAGTAGGAGCATTTGTCTAGACGGATCTTAATTTGTGTTTCCTTTAGCCCTTTTCCCTAAAAAGCCAAAAAAAAAAAAAAAGACAGCTTCTGCTGAAGTTCCCACCCTGGAGTTCCCCCTCTTGGTTGGACCACGTCCACTTCTCAGAGACCTGCTGTCATTAGGTGCCCAGCTGAAATCCCATCGAAATGCTTTAATTAAAATGGACATGAAGAGCTCACTCGTTCAAGCCAAAGAACATTAGGCAGAATTTAAATGAAGAGGTTTTTAAATCTGTGACATTTGTTCTAATGAGAAAACACTTTCTAATCCTGAGTGTCTCCTAATTCAAAACAGATTGGAAAGACTGCAAGTGAAAACAATTTTTTTTATTCTTTTTTTTTTTCCTCCCAAAACCCACGTCTTGTAATTAGTAGACCTAACTGACAAATAACAGGCATATTTTCCCCACAGCTTCCTCATCAGCTTGGAAGCAGGCAGTGAAAGGCAGCGTGATGCCATGATGTGACCACACACGTGTGCTCTTTGTGTCAGGACAGGTAACAGGACTCAGGGAAATTGCCATCCCATCAATCCCAGCATCCGAGGAGGAAACCATTACGGAGGATGCAGAGCGCTCCCATCCCACCTAATGAAAGGGATATTGCTGCCGCAGCGTGCTGAATGCTGAGGAAGAGCAGGGAAACAATCTGTTTGCGACAGAGGAAAAAAAGCACCCTTCTGGTAATTTGCTGGAGTAGGACTATTTTCATCTGAAACCCCTGAGATAATGAAACGTAGAATAACAGCAGAGAGAAAAGTGTGAAGCCTCAAATGAAAGTGGCTTGGCGACCGAGCAAACCATTTCAGGGGTGTTTTAGACAGAAGATAGAGAGATGAAATATAGTCCCTCCCTTATGGTCTTTCTTTTTAACCATCACCATTCCCCTGTTCCCTTATCCTACCTCAATAGGTGGGTTTGTGGTTTTTTTTTTTGCAATCTCCCGTATTTGCTGATCTGCCGGGGACAGGACCAAGATGCTCTGGAGCCCCTCTGCTGTGAGGACAGGCTGAGAGAGTTGGGGGGGTTCAGCCTGGAGAAGAGAAGGCTCCAGGGAGACCTTATAATGGCCTTCCAGTCCCTCAAGGGGCTTCAGGAAAGCTGGGCAGGGACTCGTGATCAGGGAAGGGAGCCACAGGACGAGGGGGAAGGGTTTGACACTGAAAGAGGGGAGATTGGGATGAGATCTGGGGAAGGAATTCTTTGCTGTGAGGGTGGTGAGAGCCTGGCCCAGGTTGCCCAGAGAAGCTGTGGCTGCCCCATCCCTGGAGGGGTTCAAGGCCAGGTTGGAGGGGCCTTTGAGCAATCTGGTGTGGTGGGAGGTGTCACTTCCTTGGTTGTCTTTTAGTTGGGAATATTAACCTTAGCACAAAACAGTAAGGCAGAAAACTTTCTGGGTCCTACTACTACTTATTGGGAATCCCATTCATCCGTGATCCTTAAAGACTATATCCTTTTCCATAGGAAAAAAAGACTTGGCTGTACCAACAAAAATCCTTACAATATCAGCAGTCCGTGCGTTCTCCCAATCCCTCCCATGCTGGGACAGTGACCTCCTGCTGTGACAGCTTATCCTGTTCCCTCTTCTGCAAACACAGCGGTGGTGATCAACCTTGGCTGTTCCCTCAGCAGCATCCTGCCCTGCTCCTCTGGGCCCTCATTTTAGTGTTTTAAAGTCCTGTGACCAGAGGCAATGCAGGACTGTTTCACGAGCTGAGCATCTTCCCTGAGCTATAGTCTGGGGATTTCTGAAGGAGGGCACAGTGTTTTGGTGTACTCAGCAAAGCAGAGAGACATCAGCCTGAATCCAACTTCCCACCGCTTTCAGATTTTGACGAAGTTGGCTCCAGAACTAAAATTCACAATGGGACAAAAAAACTCTGGATACAAACCCCCAAATTCTGAAGTCTGGACTGGGACATCTGTGGCACGTATCTATCTTTAGGTCAATGCACAATATTACCTTTGTTAACAAAGAAAGCGGTGGCATATGACAGTATCTTATTTAAGTACCCAAATCTGGCTGGTTGCTATTATCGAATGGATGCAAGTGCCAGTGGTTCCAGATGGACTGCATTTGCATTGCTTCTTGCTGTAAATACACTAGCGAAATGACAGCAATATTCCCAGAAACACCTACTTTTAAGTGTGTATCAGTAACTTTGTGAAAGTGTCTTTGAGTTCATCCTACTGAGCATTCACTTTGGAAACATGAAACACTTTACCTACGAGTCCAATTAAAACAACTTAGGCTTTAAAGCTGGGGTACTCCGAGCCACTTGCTTGAAAGAATAATCCTGCGTTGGCATAAATGGGTATAAATCAATGAAGATCAAGGGACTGACACCCGTTTACGCTCGCCGACAACCCAACTTAGATCTCACTCAGTAACTCATCTCAAATACTGTGGAAAAACTCGGAACTGTTCTGAAACATCTGCAAATAAAGAGACAGAAAATGCATCCCTTATTTCAGTGGGAATTAATTCACTGGAAACACGGCGCTCCTCAGCTTCTGGATGCGGAATCTGTGAATACAAAACATCTACAGTTGTTCACCAGTTTTGAAAATGGGTCTCTTAATCCTGACTGTCCCCTCTGAGATCCCATCTGCACCTCCAGGCAGCTCTGCTGCTGTTCTTCTAATCTTTCTTCCTCCTTTGACTCTTTGTCACCATGGATGACCCACCATGAATAAAAGATAAGGATGTACCAGATTCAAACACAAGCCTTTGCTTCTGGGGTCAATGTGATAACTCCTGATCTGTCGGGTAGGAACGTTACGGAGCCCAAAGGGGTCAGCTCAGGTCTCCATTGCCCAGGTGCACCTCCAGTCACCTCCTGGTCCAGGTTGAGAAGATAATGCTTCATCTGTGAGACCTAACACTGTGAAGACTTTCAATTTCAGGCCTGCTTTCAAACAGATAACAGGGTACATCACCATAGATTGGATGAAGACCCAAATGGTGGCCAAAGGAAAAAATTAAGGAACTGAACTTTGAATTTATGCCTGGCATTTCTTGGCCCAGTCTGCTCCAGCCCTGCACTGGAATGCAAGGAAGGGTCTGGTTTGTGTCAGCACGGTGCTTGGCTGGGGACACAGGCCTGGCCTTCCCTCCTGAAGGTTGTCCATGTGGCATGAAGCAAGGTTGGACTTGAGTAAGGGTCCAAGCCTGTGCTAGCGATGCAGTGAGGGCTGCGCACAAGGTTTGAGCAGTGCCCCAGAGTAGATGAGAGGTTTGTTTGTACCCTCTACTTGGTGAAGAACCTGCCCTCATAGAGTGACCTGACTTACTGAGTCTGAAAGCCATAGGCTTGGACATTTTGAAAGTAGAAGGGGCCGTAGATTGTCTCATTTGATGTTTGGTATATGAAATGGGATTTTCTCAGTTGTTGTCACATTGAGAAACTTTTATAGGGTTAAACTTGGTTAAACTTCAAGAGGGGCAGCAGAAGGGACGTGCCAATCTCCTCTCTCTGGTGACCAGCAATACGACAGGAGGGAATGGAATGAAGCTATGTCAGGGGAAGCTCAGATTGGACATGAGGAAGTGGTTATTCACTGAGAGGGTGCTTGGTCCCTGGAACAGGCTCCCCAGGGAAGCGGTCACAGCACCAAGCCTGACAGAGTTCAAGGAGCATCTGGATGATGCTCTTAGTCATATGGTTTAGTTCTAGGTAGTCCTGTGAGGAGCAGGGAGTTGGACTTGATGATCTTTATGGGGCCCTTCCAACTTAAGATATCCTATGATTCTATGAAACACCTCCCTGGAAAGCACCCAACTAAGAAATTTGCCTTGAGGAGAAGGTATCAAGAGAAGGTCTTTAGGCCACCACTTTGGCCAACCCTCCTGATGGTTGATCTCACTTCAAAAACAAGTGTCTTGTTTCCCCTGGTGATTGCTCATCTTACCTCTGCTGCACTCAAGTGGCCTCCAATACCAACCACTTTCTCCCTCTGAGAGCACTTCCCCACCCCAATCAGATGCCTCATGGGCCTTGACACAACCCAAAGCGACCAGCCATCACAGCCCCCACCTGATGGCACTTCTCCCATCTCTAAGTCATCCCAGTGGCTCTTCTCCGCACACGCTGTCACCTCTAAGAGCCTTTGAAAACCCCCAGCTTGGTGCTGTACAGAGCGCTGGTTTTCCCAGAGCTGTACAGGAGCATAAACCAGCCTGACTGCTTCCCCTTCAAACACCCCGTGATCACATTGTGAGTAGATAAGAACTGATTTTGAACAATCACGGATCACGGAATCACGGAATTGTCAGAGTTGGAAGGGACTTCTAGAGATCATCTAGTCCAACTCCCCTGCCAAAGCAGGATTGCCCAGAACACATCACTCAGGACTGCATCCAGGTGGGTCTTGAAGATCTCCAGAGAAGGGGACTCCACCACCTCTCTGGGCAGCCTGTTCCAGGGCTCTGTCACCCTCACCGGAAAGAAGTCTCTCCTCATATTTGAATGGAACTTCCCATGTTCCAGCTTGTGCCTGTTGCCCCTCGTCCTGTCACTGGGAACCACTGAAAAGAGTCCGGCTCCATCCTCCCTCAACCCACCCTTTAGATACTTGTAAGCATTCATAAGGTCCCCCTCAGCCTTCTCTTCTCCAGGCTAAAGAGTCCCCGCTCTCTCAGCCTTTCCTCATAAGGGAGATGCTCCAATCCCTTAATCATCTTTGTTGCCCTACGCTGGACTCTCTCCAGTAGTTCCCTGTCTCTCTTGAACTGGGGAGCCCAGAATTGGACGCAGTATTCCAGCTGTGGCCTCACCAGTGCAGAGTAGAGGGGGAGAATGACCTCCCTCGACCTGCTGGCCACACTCTTCCCTACGCAGCCCAGGATTCCATTGGCCCTCTTGGCCACAAGGGCACATTGCTGGCTGGAACAAAGTGATTTCTTATCAGTTTGAGGTCCAATTCCACGCTCGTGCTGTTGCCTGATAACTTTCCTCTGGAAGCAACCTTTCCGAGACTGCTGGGGCAGCTCACGGGCTGTGGTGGCACTCAAAACAAACAAGGATGGCAGAACTAGGTCTGCTGAAAGGAAGGCATAAATGAAATTCACCTTCCAGCACTCAACTGCAAGCGAAGCTGATCTGCATTTCTTATACCAGGCAAAGGCTACAGCTCAGATGCTAATTTTATCTTGCTGGCTTTGTAGCGTCCTTGATCTTCAAGAGAATTCAAAATAACATGTAGCAAATGTATAACTAAGTCGTTTTAAAGAAGTAACTGCAAAGTGCCTATCACTGCTTGAGGGGAAACAGCTTCTCTGCTACACACGGAGCAGGA
Source organism: Numenius arquata (assembly GCF_964106895.1). Lineage (NCBI taxonomy): Eukaryota > Metazoa > Chordata > Aves > Charadriiformes > Scolopacidae > Numenius > Numenius arquata. Next base: position 15,320,276 of record NC_133587.1, on the reverse strand, counting down.
AATCGGATCACAGTGGCAGAGGGAGCAAATGGACTCTTCACGCCCTGTCCTCACAACTGGGCTGTTCAGGGAGAGCAGGGCACCTCGGTCTCTGTCTGCCCTACAAACCCATCCCTGATGGCAGCCCATAGCGAGGCCAGGCCCATCGTCACCTCCTAATGGTGTGTGACAACACGAGCAGACACGGGCCGTTGCCTGTCACAGAGATCGGGGCCGCTTTGTGGTAAATGTCAGCGACAGCTATTGCAAGAGGCCTTCTCCACCCTGTGACCGGGGTGCTGGGGCAGGGACGGGCTGCTCCTCTCTCTGAAAACAGGCAGGACCCCCTGCGATGGTCCCAGCAAGTCCATGAAAAGATGAGTGGGGAAGCAGGACATAAAGGGGCCCACAGGAAAGCTGGGGAGGTGACTCTTCATCAGGGAGGGGAGCCATAGGATGAGGGGAAAGGGTTTGACACTGAAAGAGGGGAGATTGGGATGAGATCTGGGGAAGGAATTCTTTGCTGTGAGGGTGGTGAGAGCCTGGCCCAGGTTGCCCAGAGAAGCTGTGGCTGCCCCATCCCTGGAGGGGTTCAAGGCCAGGTTGGATGGGGCTTTGAGCAACCTGGTCTGGTGGGAGTTGTCCCTGCCCAGGACAGGGGGTGGCACTGGGTGGTCTTTAAGGTCCCTTCCAACCCAAACCATTCTATGATAAGCAAACAGTCCCACCACCGCCTGGCTTGCCTGGCTGGGGGCATTTGCACCGGGAGGGGAAACACAAGCCTGAGATGGATGGGTCTGGAGTGCTTTAAGCCCTGCCAGCAGCTTGTCAGTGCAGATCTTGCGATCAAAGCATGGGCTTCTCCCCCCCTGCAGAGCTCCAGCTGAGGCAGGAGTTTAAGCATGAGCTTCAGGGTTTGATGCTCTGGTCCCAGGAGCAGGATCAAACCCGTGCTAAACTGACGGTATCGATAGATCTGCTGCAACGGGCTTCAAGGCTGTTTGGAAGAAGCATGGGCTGGTACAGCGGAACCTGGCCAGAAAGCAGGCAGAGCTGAGCACAGGGGAACTCCCTGTCCCCCAGCACATGGAGAAATGAGGGGTCAGACAACAGCCCTCTCGCTCCAACACTGTCTCCCAGGGCGCTGCTTGCCACCATCATTACTGAACTATTCCCCATCAAGTGCTTGCTTTGAGGCTGCTCTCCAGGTACAGGGCTGGATGATCCTCATCCTCATCAGGTTCCAGGTGAGTGGATGAAGAGCCCCATTCACCAACTGGCAGTTTCCAATCCCTTCCCAGGAGCAGCCACAGCTTTCCCAGGAGTCACAGCTCAATTATTTCCTTAGTCTGTGCCAGGCAGACATCACTGGCAGGGAGGAAAAAGTAGATTTCCCAATCTCCTTGTCTTTCATTGGCACCAAGCGCAAGAGAAGTCCCTCTTTCCCCGGTGACAGGCACAGGGGTGCTGTACCCTAAGTGGCAGAAAGCTCCTGGGCAGACAGCATGCTGGCTCCCACTGCAAGGATGCCCTGGTGCTACCAGGATGATTTCTGCATGGTTTTTCCAACTCCTACTAAGCAGAAGAAGAGAAAAGTTAATAGCAACCCTGTCTGGGAAGGAGAAAGATGCCTGGCAGTAGCTCTGGCAAAGCACACCTTGGAGGCGATTTAAAACAGCTCTACCACGCTGAATAGCATCCCTTGCAATTCCTCCCCACTCTGGTAAGACAGACCTGGGCAGGGAAAATGCCATCTTTGCATTTGTGCAGTCATAGTGCTGCTCAGCATGGTCCAGGCCAAGTGAGCTGGGTCCGTCACAGCCTCAGAGAAACACCCACCATGACAGCACGGTGGGCAGGCTCCAGAGATGCCTTCTGGAGGGAGCTCAGAGGAGAGAGACAGCCATTCTTTCTGACTACCCTCCATATTCACCTCCACGCTTATTTTCGAGGTTATTTGATCATCTTCCTTCCTTCTCAGCCAGCATTGAGTTCTCACAGCCTTATCAAATATATCCAACTCCTCAAAGAGGGGTCATGGGCACATCCGAAGAGCTGGGTCCTCAGGAAGAGGAAGACAAGGAAGAATTTGATCTGGCAGCACCACAACCTGATCCCCCACACCTGGAGGTGCCGCTGGGATGTCTGCTCCACAACTGGAACTGGGATATTTGCCAGGGAGTTCAGACTCTGCTCCCTGCCTGTATTTTTTTTCTCTGGTTGGAGATAAGTAAAATGAAAAGAAGAAACTGGAGAAGCTACTGAATTGAAAATGAGAAGTGAGCTGAGGGTTTGGGGTGGGTTTGGTTTTTTTTGCTTGGATTTAATAGCGCTTGGAATAAAGTACTGAGGACCAGATATCCTCTTCCGGAGGGGGAAGAGGGCACCACAGCTGGCTGCTCCGTGAGCCCCAGCCCACTGAGCGGGGACACCGCAGGTGAATGCTGGAGGTGAACGACGAGAGGCACTGGACTTCTCTCTTTCTTGAACACACTTGTACTCAAATCACTTCCTCTCGTCTCTCAGTGCCTTCATTAAGCATTTCCCTTATTTTCAGAGCAGGTGCTTGTTCCCATTCTTAATGAATCACTCCGCTGACTTGTAAACAAGACCTTTATTAGCTCCACAAGCATGCACTTGGTTCTATTTATGCCTTTCCCATATCAATATTTGAAAACACATTACCCTATGCTGAATTCTTTCTCCACGCCCTTTTCCATCCCTGCTGCCTCTTTCCCAACCTCTTCTTTCTCTCCCCTGTCTGTTCACAGCTTACGCTCTCCCAGGTTTACCTGTGCTGATAAAAATCAACCCTAGATTTTACGTTTCCTTTGTTGGCCTGAATTAAATAATGGGAAACTTCCTTTCTGAATGATGGTCATTCAAAGGAGATCTTCACATCCTTCTATTGGTATAGTCCTTTACGTGCATTAGAAATTGGCGGGAGCTGAACACCTAAGTCCTCCAGGCAGACCTCTGAAAGCCTACTGTCCATCTCGCTTTGGAGAAAACTACACACCTACTTATTCACTGGATGCTTCTGCACCTTGTATTTTAAATTCTGATCTTCTTATTGTTGGGAATTAGTGTTCTGGGGTTTAAACACGTGAAAACAGCGTGCTGCTTCGCCTCTCCCACCGGCTGTATCGAGGGACAAGACTTCAGTTTCCTTTAACACAAGTGCTAGGAATAGCTTTGTAATGTAAATAGGCACTTATGGTATTTTTAACAAGCACCTGCTTTATCACGCTGCCTAATGAGAGCCTGGACAGAAATGCAGTGAAAGCAAAGGAAGGTAAGACTACTATTTAAGGTAATTAACAGCAAATTAAATTAAACTGACACACACATATATTTGGGGCTTCTGCATCTAAGACGAGAGAGTGCTGCAGAGATTTCATTATTCACATTTCCCATCATCTGTTTTTTCCCAGCACCTACCTACCCAATTACCTGGGGAAGGAAGAGGGAGAAAGATACGAAAGCCAATAAGATAATTCTCATTTACATAATAATTTTTCAGCATTGTGTTTAATAGTCTGCAAGTAACTGTAGAGGAATATATAGTCCATTCTTTAAAAAGCTCCAATGCACTAATTGAAATTAAATTACATGGAACTCAGTCTCTGTCTTCTGTTCATTGGGAGATAATAAGCAAGCTACAGTTTTATGTGTTATTATTAATATTGATAGATGAACCACTGTACTCGCCACAGAACCAGTTCCCAGATGTGTTTCCCCTTCCTTCAGCTGTAGGTGAGCCTAAAATGATGGGGTTTTTTCCCCATTAAAATGCCTCATTTGCTGCACCCAGGACTGCGATCCTTTAGCATTCAAGACAGTTATCACTGCAGGTAGCAGCGCCTATTTGCGGCATTAACACCGGGTAATGCAACTGTATTCTTTTTTTTCACATTACCTTGCATATGTTATAGCTCAATTAATCTGTCAGGGTGACATTTCCATCACAAACAAAATTTAAGAGAGGTTAATGCTAGGTTGGCAGGCCCAGAAAGCAGAGCTCTTCCTTGGAAGAGGCAACACGTCAGGACCTCCTTCCCAGCCAGTTGTGGAAACTGCTGGGGTGGGAGCATGACTCTTGCTGGTGCTTGCGGGAGGCTCAGGCTTCTGAGGGAGGCTCTAGCATCTTGCTCCCTGCCTTCTCTCCCGGGCTGCTAACAAGGGAGCCAATTAGTGCCACTTGTGATGTGAGCACTTTTTTTTTCCCCACCAGGAGCTGGGTTGAAACCTTTAATTCACTTCGCACAGGCTGAGGCACACGTGATCTTCAAGCATGGAAAAAAAATAATCCACAAATTCTGGGGGTTTAGAGTATCAGAGTATCCCCATGGATTTTATTCTTTGCTTCAGACTTGCAGCTTTCATTAAAAAAAAAGAAAAAAAAGAAAAAAAAAGAAAAAAAACAGAAAGGTTTCTTGCCCTTCTGATGGTGAAATTACTTTTCTTCATCTAAACTAATGCCAAGCCTCCCTGAGCTACTTGAGCTGAAATGGGCTTTCTCTCCCTGGTGGCTCTAGGATCTTGGAATAACAAGTTGCCAAGTGTGGACATCTCTCCCCATCACATGGAGAGAGCCTGCCAACACTCCAGGTACCTCATCACATTTCCCAGCACAAAGCAGAATAACCAAGGAGCTCTGTGTTCTTGTCTTTCAGGTTTTTATGATCTGGAGTGAAGAAGACGGGGATGAAGAGCCCACCCACCACTGCCTCTGTCCCAGGTGGCCCAATTGCACTCCAAGATCTCCGCAGGTTCTGCCAAGGAGTGCCTGGTCCTCACCTCCATCACATTCCAACATAGGAAGGGCATTGATCTGCTCCTCTGCATCCATGCTGCCTTGTGTGTGGACCTCTGCAGGGTTAAAGATAAGATAAACTGTCTCTTCTCCTACAGGGCTCCTCCAAGACCTGGTTTCTCTCCTCCTGCAGAATCCTAGGACGTGCAGGGCACACTTTTGCTCCTGGAGGATGCCAAAAGAGGTCCCCTGGGACTGTGCAGAACTGTTCCAGAGGATGGTTTATACCAGGCAGCTGTCTCACCCATGCCCAGGGAGTCCTCCAGTGGTCCAGCAGCACCAAGTAGCTCGGTGGAGGGTGCAGTGTCCCAAGCACAAGGCTACAGGGACTGGCATTTTACAGAAGTACAAGGTACAATGCCCAGCTCCCACCAGCAGGGCTGGGGAGCATCGCCACCAACTTTGAAGAAGGCTGGACCTAGTTTAGGTTGTGAAGTCCTGCCCTAAAGACCTAAGATCTTCTAGAAGGATGAAATTTCCTTTCAAAGAAACCGATCAAACACTAACAGGAGGGTATCATTTTCCATCAAGGTAAATGGGAATGCAGGCTCCCCCCTGTGCTTTAGATGAGTCATCAGGCAAATGTTCCTGAAAACCTCCTGTCAAATAGGCTTTACATTAAAGGCAGCATCAGAAAGCACAGAGTGTTTTTCTCAGGACATGTATTAAGTAAGTCCTGCAGCTAATTAATCCATGCATTTACAAAAGAAATGCTTGACAATACGCACAGTTCAACTGAGTTCAAGATATGAAAGAAAATACCAGAACAGGAAACCTACACATCTCCTTTGGTCCATAATATATCTCCTTAGCAGCAAATCCCAGCAAGAAACTTTTTTTTTTTTTCCCCTCAAGTAAAATCCTCTGTGTCAAACCTTGTTTTTTTACTCATCCCACTGAACTTGTGGGTGTGAAAACTTGGGTTCTGCACCACCGACTTCAATAGGAATGCAGTTGGGAAAGACCATCCCCTCCAGTGCAGTTCTTGGTGGAGATGCCGAATATTTGAGTGCAGAGGAAGCAATGCAGAACTTCTTCCTCAAAGACATGGCAGATGTATTTGGGTACCTGGCTGGGACAAGCATAAGGAGGATCCAGCCAGTGGACAGTGGAGATGTGGCACTGGTGGCTGGTTCACTGAGGTCCAGCTCTTGGGTTGGGTGTTCACACCAGCACCTCATAGCTTCTGTGGCAATAGCACAGGATTCTATGCAGGGTTGAGTCCCCTGTCCTTGGGGGGAAATCCAGCTCAGCTGGGGGAGCAGATGGGATAGGGAAACCACCTAGTCACCGGAGATGACAGCTTTCCAAAGAGAAGATGGATTTTATGGAAGTGATTCCATTAACTACCCCAGTCTCCAAGAAAAAGTAGACATAAAGCAATATAAAGGGAGAGGGATGGAAGCTACAGTGTGAAATGAAACGAAGAGCCTCTGGTTGTTCCAGCAGGTGCTACAGCCATAAGAGTTCTTGAATAGCATGGCCATGAGAGCTGTGCCAGTTCGGCCAACACTCGCCGCAAATACTGACCATCTCCACCTCCAGTGAAGCCTTCCACTGTACAGACATCTCTAGCAGTAGGTGGGAAGGCACGAGCTCTCATGATCTGAGACAGATGAAGCTAAGGATCACAACATTCCAGGAGCATGTTGACACTTGGCTTGGAGGAGAAAGAAGGAAGAGGTTGGAACAGGGTAGATATTTAAGAAATGGCAGCAGTCACAGGTGTAATCCCGGAGCTCAGACTCCATGGGATGAAGAGCGCTGCCCCTTGCTTTCTGTACCACGCAGGATTGTGCCCTGCCTAATTCTTTTCTGGAGTGGAACTGGGAGTCAAATGATATTAATTGCTAGTTTACTAGCTTTATGGGGCTTCTGTAGGGTCAATAATTCAGTTTGTAGCTGTGTAGTGCAGTTGTATTGCTCATTCCTTTTATCAAGAAATGAGGGCTGTTTACAGAGTTCTGCCTTAATAGCGTGGGGTTTAAAAGCTGACCAGACATGAGGGCAGTGGGAAGGATTACACAGACCCCTAACACTAGCGACAGTGTCATGCCTTCTCCACCACCAGTAAATGAGCTCCCTGGCACGGTTTTTTCTCCCAGCACTCACATCTGAGCCATGGAGAACACAGCCCCAGGCTCAGGATGGGATCTAGAAGGAAAATGTAATGCCTGGCCATCAGACAGCCTGTGAAAGGGCACCTGCTGTCCCAGGGCTGGAAGCCACCCCTGTGCCACGCACACCAGCACTGGCTGGGAGCACAGGCTGGCTAAGGGGGGTTTCCCTACGGGGAACACATCAGATGGCCAGTGGGAGTGAAAAAATCCCATTTATCGCTGTGCACGCAGCTATGTCCATGCTTACAAGTCCCAGCTCTCAGGGCAGCCTTCTCATGTGGGGACACAGCTCCTGCATCGCTGCCCACTGGCACCTCACAGGCATGAAGCACCGATGGAGGTGCTCTGGACCAGCTTGTGCCTCCCTGGGCAGACATGGATGGTAGGTCTCCATGGAGCGTGCAGTAAAGGGGAAGAAAAAGGAAAGCCTTACTCTAATAAATACCTCAAATTCATCACTGACACCATTGTGGGTTTTCAAGCTACTGAATCTTTCTTTTTTAGCTTCCCAGAAACACACAATCACATATAACATTTGCCTGAATAAACACTGGCTTCCAGTTCTCAGCCGCAGAGTAAATACAGGAAAGATGAATAGGAGAAGATACCAATCAGCTACTGAACGGATTTAAGAAGGAATTAATCCAGTCTTGTCATTTCTGTGTTCAGCAATGCTCAGTCTACACAAAAAGGGCCCTGGAGAAGCAGAGAGATGCTGGCCACCATGTGTGCAGCCTAACCGGTGCAAGGGACAGCAGCTCCGATGCTTTGATCTCTGAGGTCCTAGGTCCTGAGGTCAGGAATTGGGGCTATCAGGGCTCTGGCTGTGCACGCTTGTACCTCAGGATGATGCTATTAACACATAAAGCTCCCTTCCCCTTTCCTGCCCAGTTTAGGCAGGGCAGTGGGTACTGGAGACAGTTGGGACAGGACAGCAGGGAGCCAGGACCATCCAAATGGTCTGGGGGCTGCTAAGACCTCTTACCTTCCCTTACCTCAACAGATGGTCAGGTAGGGGACAGAGTGGATCTCGAGTTACTCCATGTGGCTTAATTATTTCATAATAACAACTTTAATGCATCTTAGGAGCTTGGAAGGACTCCTTTCATGCCTAATTGCAAGGCTTTCTGAGAAAGCAATCACCGCTCAGAGGCATTTTCCAAGGATTTTTCTGTCTTTTGCCTTTGTAACATCAGTCAAGCAAACCTCTATTCAGCAGTCTCTGTAGTCTGGCTCCCTTTTTAACCTCTCCTGCAAAACCTTTGGATATTATTATCCTTTTCCTATTTGTTCATGTCTTATGGGTACAGATGCTTATTTGGAGCTTGCATTAGTGCGCGCGTGCCAAACAAAGAGAAGACATGAAAGGAGCAAAGAGAGCAGTTAAGTTGAAAGCCCCTCACATGAGCTTGGAAGTTATTTGTTACCAAATGAGAAGCGATCTTTCATCTGCTTTCACCCGGGGCCACGTCGCTGCGGCGGGGAACGGAGGAGGAGGAGGAGGAGGAGGAGGAGGAGGAGGGCAGGCATCCAGCCGCAGGTGAGGAACCTCCTCCGGCGACTCCGGCACGGTGTCGGGTGGGAGAAGGCTCCCCCGGGGTGCATGTTGGAACACTTTATCCCCAGGCTGCAGCACTACAAAGACTCATGCTGAGCGGAGGCATTTTCACCATGTCGGTCATCCCTCCTGGCTTATGGGAACAGTAAAGTCGAGCCTAATACCCCCGCTGTGCATTGTGTGCACACACAATGCTACCAGCAGCTGCCTGGCAGAGTGTGCTGATTGGCTACTGCACCACCAGCAGCCCTAGCCACCTGTGGCCACTCACCACAGAAGAGCTGAGCCATGGGAAGAAGAGTTTCCCCTCATTCTCCAGTCACCCCAACACAAGGCTGGAGGGACGGGCAGAGCTGGGTGAGGAGATGCAGCAAGATGAGCCTCGCACAGGCCGTGGGAGCCATCCTCCCCCAGCGAGCAAGGACAGGGTGTTCTCCATCCCTCATACCAGAGTGGCTTCACAGACCTCCTGGGACTAAACACACAGCAACTGTGACCTTTTGAAGCTATCTTCCACTGAGTAATAGTTCTCTCTAATCACACAACCTTCAATTGTTTCATAATAAACACATTCCCTTAGTAGTCAGTGGGAGTTGGACACAATGGCTCCACTGCTCATAGAGATTGCTTTGCCCCAGCTGCTCCTCTGGTACCGATCCTGGAGACACCCTTTGTGTGGGGCCCAGGCCCACTTTAAATAGAAAGACTAAAGGGGAGAGGGCTACCTACCATATTGCTGGTGTCCCAAGGGACATTAATTCCCCTCCCAACCAACCTAATTTGCCTACATTTTGACTGGAAAGCTATCTGGTGGCTCCTCAAAGTATTTCATGATTACTCCTCAAAGTACTTCAAGAGCCACTGCTCCAGCTGAGTCAGAAATACCCAAAGAGCTTCTCTTAATACCTGAGCTATATGCTCACAACTCTCATCTCTGCAGAGTGACCTGGAGACTATCTTCAGTGATGGTACCACCAGGTATGTTCCTTCTTGCTACAAGCAAACTGCATGCCCCGTCACACATGAACCATAAGTCCATATTGGGTTCACAGCTGGAAGGAGGTGAACAGCGGGTCAGCGTATGGCAGCAAGTACCATAACCACGGAGCATGACACCCTTCAGCCCCTCCATGGGGGCCTGGAGAAGTGAGAGGCACTTGGTGGGTATGCCCAGGCCTGTGTTCTCCTGATCTGGAGAAGTGGTGATGGTGGGGGTTTCCTCCTGATGAGGGGGGAGGAAGCATCAGGAATCATAGCCACCCTTTGATGACCCTTGTTGTACATTTAAAATCCAATTTTACAACAGAGAGTCAGGCATTGCTTTCCTAGCTACATTACTTCTGTCGGTTCTGGAAAGATAAGCAGAAAAGTGAAAGACAGGAATCCTAAGAATGGCAAACCCACCCAGGAAATGGTCTTTGCACAAAACCCGGGGAGGTTTGATCTCTTATCAGACAGCATCAGCCTGCCATGCTGCTACAGGACATGGAACCCATTTAGATTTTCTTTTGATCTGGTAAAGAGATACCAGATCTGCTGCACAAGGTGTATGTGTACACATCTGTCACACAAAAACCACAGCTGGCACCTGCAATACCTCTGCTGAAACCGCACACAGAAGATACATTGCTAGCAGTTAGGCTCTTAAAAATACAAGCTCAGAAAACCAAGACCTCTGAGAAGTGTTCTTATGAGAATAAACACAAGCCCACAGAGTATTGCTGCTTTAGATTTGATGAGGATCTGTTAATGCTCTTTTCATTCTCTATCATCACCTAAGTAGTTTTCCTGACCATGAGATCACAAATCAGTTCCATGAGGAACATCCCTGGAGACAGTCACTGCCATCAGGTGCTGCTTCTCCAAGCTGCTCATTAACTGGGCTTTCCAAGTGCTGCTGGCTCTGCCTACCTGCTGCTTCAAAATCCAAAGGGAAGGGGTTTTCTGCTCAAGATTTTTCGTTTCTTATTTACCTGTTTATTTTTGTTTGGGAAGGAGGCAGACTCTTCATTTGTGCTGTGAATGGAAAGCAAACCAAGGTTTCCCCGGGCCTGCATCTCATGGGGAACGGTGTCAGCACCAGCCTTCCAGCTCCATCAGCATTGTGAGCACTCAAACATACCACAAATGCTCACTCCATAGCACACCACACCAGCCCACCGACCTTAAAGTAGGAGGGAGGAGTTGTTGCCACGCTTTGAGCTTTTAGCCAAGGCCAGATCTCAAGACCTCTCCATTGTTCCAAAGAAGCTTCCCACATGTGCAAAGAAAACTCACCTGCAGGCTTTCGTTGGCTTTGCCAGAGTCACCCTGATGCTCCCACGTTGTAGATCTTGTCCAGAAGTTGAGATAACACTAGGCAGCAGAATTAGACATAAGGGAAAGAACAGGGTGCTATTATGTGATAAATCAAAGCATTCAGTCATGAGGCCAGAAAGATTTGCATCAGAGGGAGCTCAGAATAGAAGCAGAGCATCAAAAATTTTGGCCACTGGTCTACCACAAAGATCTAACAACCCTAGTGGGCTTGATTTTAATAGCCAGGTCTCAGTATGTTTGTGGTAAACTCTGTAGTCAAGGCACATTACACAGACTCTTTTCCTACAAGTCCATACAGGGCTTCACCTGGTCCAGCTCCAGGAGAGAAGGTCCCACCAGCTCTGGCGTAGCTGGTTTTGGAGAATATGTAGTTGAGCAAGATCTGCGGGAAGCTCTCCACTTACATTAGTGTCATCCTTCACCTTGATGATAACTAAAAATAAAGTGCTGCAATAATCAACTAGATTGACTAAGACAGATGCTGCTTTTAACATGTGTACTGTAATTAACTTACACAAGGCTAGAAAGCTCCATCTCAGCCTCTTCCCACAGTGGAGGAAGTTTGGCTTTCTAATAATAGGAGCTGGTAACACATGTTGAATTATAAAGTAATCAAAGTTGGTTTTGGCAGGAACAATCCAGATTTGTCGTGCTTCCATTTAATCTCCAAGCCTGACAGGCATTCCCCTCCCAACAGACTGGCAGCTTTTCACATAGCTCCTTCTGAATTTCTCTCCTCTGGCACAAGGTAGGGCACGAATTCCTCACGGTGGGAGAGGGGCGATTGCTTTCTCTGACCCTCCTCTTGACGACGCGTGTGCTGACTTGCTCTCACGTGCCATATGGTTTGCACACACTAGTTAGCAGCCACACACACATGTTGCTGTGTGCGCACACCCACACAAAACCTGGTGCCGCTACAAGCCACGCGCTTCGGTCAGGGTGGCCTCACCCTGAGCTGTCACATTCGGGATTACACGGCGCTGTCTGAGCAGCGGATAAAAGGTGCTTCACTGCTCTCTTCCATTTTCCAGCCTGCAATGTCCTTTCATTGCCTTTTGCTGCTGGTGACACAGATGTCCATCGTTATTCTGGGACACAGCCTTGACAGCAAGTGTTAGCACTTTCTGGTTTATTGACTTCACTCACAAATTTTTCCCTGGCCCCAATTTTCAGATCCCAATTCCAATCAGTCTTAGCACCCTTCCCTGGCACCCCAGCTCTCTTGGGATCATCACTGGTATTACCAGTTCCCTCCCGCACGCCTGGTCTTCTCCCTTCCTCTACAGCTCTCCTTGCTTACTCCCTCAGCCTTTTGCTTGGCCAAATCACATCTTTTGGTAGCCATCTAGCAGGAATGCAGTTCAGGCAGCCAGTCTCTTGCTGGCTTTGATCTCATCAGCTCAGCCAACATCCACAGCAACTAGGTGAGAGTAAGAGTACTTTTGTATTCTAAAAACCCAGAATCCATACTGAACTGTTAATTTTTGGTTGCTAGACCACGTCCTGTGCCTTTTTCCTAGAGTTTCTTGCCAGGTTAAGAAGCCCATAATGCCCTCACATCTCCAGCTTGCCTTGTCAAGATGTCCTCCTTCACACAGCCCAGCGCACGCAGAGCATCCTGGAGGGAACAGGAGCTGTCTCTCTTCATCTCACCACTTAGATCAGCTCGACTAACAATAACAGACCCTCTTTTTCTGCTTTTACATTTGCTGCCTGCATTTCCCCCAGCTTTTAGTTTTGCAGAACCATTTATCCTAGTCTGACTCCTACTTCCACACATAAAAAAAACTACTCACACAATATTTGTGCACTGTTTGTGTGTGCTCCAAATCCCCACTCTCAAAGGGACATCTCCAAGGCAGAGAAGCGTGGCTGCAGTGGGCTCATGCAGGCAGCCACCGGCTACAAAGGCTGCACCTCCCAAAGCCCACCCTCAGCACCCATCATGTGCAAAGGCCTCAACACACTGAGGCGCTCAGGAATGAGCATACTCCCAAGCTCCTGCACCTCCACAGTTTCCTATATTTGGGGATGTGCAACTTTGAAGTCCTACCGGGAACAGCCAGCACCTGAAAACCTCACCTTAGAGTCCTCAGACCTTAACTGGAAGCGAGCAATGGGTAGTTTACTCAGTTGCAGTTAAAGAGTTATTTTTAAATATTTTTTTTCTCCAGTTTTCATCTCATTACGATGCCAGACAAAAAGTTTTTGGCTGTGTCCACATTGCATAGCGGTGTCCACATTGACCTGGCTTCCACCAGCACCTTCTGCCTCCTGGGGAGGAGGAGCGAGCTCCAGATCCACCAGGCACACAATGCCCTGGATGGACAAAGATACAGACGAGCTCTCCTGACCACCTGCTCCAAGGCAGGCTCAACAAATTCAGCCTTGAGTTTGCTTTGGTGTAAGACCTAGCCTGTCTCTTGCCGCTTGCTTGTTATTTATTTGTTAATTTTGGCTATTATGCAAAGCAGTGGTCACTCACAGCACAAGTGCAGCGCTGAGAGGAGTCACTCTGAGGATTACACGTGGTAAATCAGTGTGGTTTCCTTCTGATGTATTAAACAAGGAGAAGGCATAAAGCCGGAGAGACGGACATGCACAATGAAGATGGAGAGGCAGAGTGTAACCGTGTTAACTAAACAAGCCCTGCAGAGTTGACTGTCCCTCATGACTTTCATCTCTATCTGTTGAGCTTCCTAATGAGGACACGTGACTTCATTTGGCTCTGGCGTCACTTCAGCCGATGCAAATCAGGTTTGCTCCTGTTTGTTCTGTGTGTAAATGTCGGCAACAGGCGGGTCACGTCCCTGATGCCCTCATTAGAGGCAGCACCGGTCGCCCTGGGCGATCCGGGTGCCTGCTCCGCCGCACTCAGACACATCTCAGGAAGCAGGGCTTAGCGAGGAGTCCTGAGCATGCCCAAACCAGGGGGATATGAGTATAGAATCATAGAATGGTTTGGGTTGGAAGGGATCTTAAAGACCATCCAGTCCCACCCCCTGTCCTGGGCAAGGACACCTTCCACCAGACCAGGTTGCTCAAAGCCCCCTCCAACCCGGCCTTGAACCCCTCCAGGGATGGGGCAGCCACAGCTCTGGGCAACCTGGGCCAGGGTCTCACCACCCTCACAGCAAAGAATTTCTTCCTCACATCTTATATCAATCATCTCCCCTTTTTTAGTGTTAAAACCGTTCCCCCTCATCCTATGGCTCCCCTCCCTGATCAAGAGTCCCTCCCCATCTCTCCTGGAGCCCCTTTAGGGGCTAGAAGGGGCTCTAAGGTCTCCCTGGAGCTTTCTCTTCTTCAGGCTGAACCCCCCCAACTCTCTCAGCCTGTCTTCATCATGAGCAGGCTCAGGCTCTTCAGCTCCCCCTGAATCTCTTTAAAAGCTGCCCTGCGTGCTGGGATACCACCTCTGCTGTGCCTCAGAGGGGCTCTGCATGGTGGCCACAGCTGCCTCTCTCCACAGGAGAAGGGGATGGTGAGGAGCCCCTCAAAGCCAGAGGACCCTCTGTTTCAGGATCTGGTTTGCTACCATGCTGCCTCAGGGCTTTATTTACAGCTCTGCTCTTCACCACACAGGAGGGCTCTGAAGGTGCTAACGCACCGCAGCTTTCACCGACACAAGAACCATCCACCTCATGTGGGATAGGGTGGTCAAACAATCAAACAAAAAGCTACAGAAAGCAGCAAAGTGTCCTCACAGCACTGTCAATACCAGAAAGATGCCATTTTAGTTCACTTTCAAAAACAAATGCTGCATTTCAAAGCATGATGCTTTGATTCAAGCTATGCACACCCTCAATTAAAACAAAATACTGGGACTTTGCTTGTGGAAGACAAGGAAATCTTGACAAGGGTCAAGTTTTAAGGCACAGAAGACACGTATTACAGAAAGTACAATGCACTGGACAATGTGTCCCTCCCCAGGGCAGGGGGGTTGGAACTAGATGATCTTTAAGCTCCCTTCAAATCCAAACCATTCTATAATTTCTGGCACCCCTTGAGGCATCCCTCCCAGAATCACTTGCTCCAGGCAACAAGGTACCAGCATTTGCTGTATTGCAGTTACATATAGGATTTTCCAAGGCTTATATTTCAGTTGAATCAAAAGTTTGCATCCAAACATGCAAAGGCTTCTTGGGTAGACCATATATAATGTAAATGTAACTCTTCCAGCTCTCTTCCAACCCAGAAGAGAGGAACGACATCTCAGTTTCCTGGGGCTTGTGCCTTTGGACCAAGGGCTAACCAAACCAAAGCTCCAGCTCTTCCAAAGGGAAGTTAGGTCCATAAATTAAAAAGGCGAAGCGAAAACACATAACAGCGGCTCTGGCTGCTCTGAATTCTGAACGTTTTGGGCAAATAGTGCCAGGCGGGAAACACTGCTCTGAACATTTCAGTGATTTCCAGAGGAGGACACACACTTGCAAATTCAATACACAGAGTGAGTGTGTGCAAATGGCAAATTTAACATTTATCCAGCTATTCCATCTCTTTATTATAAGCCACTGTTTTTCCCCTCATGCTTCTCACAGCTAGTTAGCAAGGGTGGCCGGAGAGCTCCAGTGATAAGGAGAAACAGAGAAAACCCACCCTGCCCAGACCAGGCTGTTTCTGGGATGAGCCGAGTCAAGAACAGCCCTAGCTTCCAGTCTGGGAAGGGACCTCTGTGCCAGAGCACAGTCCTGTACGTGCAGCAACAGGTCCCAGCTGACAGGCCATGGGAGGGTGGCTATGGCAGACCGGGAGAGGAGGCCCCAAAATTAGTGATGAAGCAAGGGAGTGCAGTGATGTTTTGGGGGAGAAAGCCACCAGAGATGATAAAGACTCTGTTGGGGTCCGCGAGCCAGGACAAGGACAGGCTGGACTTCAGGGAGCCCCATGTTCCCAGAAACTAAGACCTCACAACAGTGAAGATGGTCTGATGGATGGCTCTGATGGATGGTCAGGTGGAGCCCCCCAGGTGGATGGGGACAAGGTACTGGTCAACACCACGAAATGTCAAATCTCTCAGCAGATGAACATTGCAAGCCCTGCTGCTGCCATGGGACCTCCAACCAGACAAGACAAGAGCAGAGGACAGCCATACCAGTGTTATCTGCCACCTTCTCACCCAGGTACAACCACAAACCCTCAATACTGGTTTCCAGCGGAATTATGCCTTACAGCAAGATTACAGCACACAGCAGCTGTAAAGGTAAAAAAATTGGGCTGGCTGTTTTTTCTATGACTCAAAACATTCTCAAAATACAGTCAAAGCCACTCTCAGCTAGTTTCACTTAAAAAAAGTCTAGCAAACCTGCGAGTTTCACACAAAACGCATGCCATAAACCATCAAAGGTTCTGTTAGAGGGTTGGTGAACTTTAGCGATGCCTTTGATGAAAATGGTCTGAGTTTCAAGGGTGTAATGAAACCCCAAATCATTCAAGTTTCACATGGTTGCAAATATTTCTCACAGTTCTGATCAAAGGTGTATTCAGCAGGGAAGAAGCTTTGATTTTGCAGTACAGGGGACGTGCTGAAATTTTCAAAGCCAGGCCCTGGGATTTAAATGAGCAGTTCTTCTTGGAAGCAAGACAGCTAAACTTAGCAACGCTTAGGGGGAAGTAACGCGAGGATGGCATGTTTGGATTCCTCCTGCTACCCCTCACCCCCATCTCAGGGGGAAGTTTTAATCCCCCATGCTGACGTTCAGGAGGCTGATGCCCCCGCAGCATGTTTGGGTTCAACTGCTGCCCTCCCTCCATATCCATTTCCAAAACTCTTCCCTGACGTTGCTCCACCGGCTGCTGACATTGCTGCTCTGCAGCACTTCAGAGGAAAAACTTGGGAGTGTTTTGAGGAGGAGGCGTTAATGCTGCGGGACTGGTTGCTGACCCACATTCCGGCAAACAGATGCAGAAGGTGGGCAGCAAAGTCAGGCATCTCTCCCTGGCTGCCTCCAATGGGTCCCCTCCACCACCCTGAGTCTCCCTGGCCGGCACCACCTTGGGTGGAATGGGAAAGCAGCTGCATCTTTCTCGCTGACGAGACCCAAATCCCCCCGGAGCCAGAGGCATATGTAAATGTCTGGTTTTAATACCACTGCCTTGCTGTGAAGTCTTCATTTGTGACAAAGATTTCCATAGCAACAGACAGATCTCGCTAGCAGGACTGTGGTCCCCTTGGAAGAGCAAGTGGAAGGAGAGAACAGAGATAGCACAGAGCAGCACAAAATGCTGAAGAGAAGTGGAGATGGGTATTTACATGACCAGAGTACCAGGCTCCTGTGTGCCAGGGCTCCCAAAGAAAGGGAATTCACCAGGAAACCCGTGCAGAGGATGCTGAGAATGTGTTAGGCTGGGGCTAAAGAGACAGAGACTCCACACAAATCACATAAAATGGTTAGAGTTGGAAGGGACCTTAAATATCACCTAGTTCCAACCCCCCTGCCCTGGGCAGAGACATCTCCACACCTTGATTTGCCCGTGCACAACACAGGGGGCCCGTCGCTGCTCTCCTTTGCTGTCCCGCCAAGTCTAAAGGGACAAGATATGGGGACCTCGGGGGCAGAGGAACACCTCTGGGTGCTGCCCCCCTCCAGCCAGAGGTGTGCAGAGCAGAGGACAGACCACACACCAGTGGGAGTTCTTATCACAGCCCTGCCAGATATCTGCTCTATCCCCAGATCACCTCACCAACCTATTTCTGTCCTCCAGAGGCAGCAGCCAGTAACACTGACCTACCAGACTGTTCCATAATTAGCCACAGACTAATCAATGTTTAGATACTGCCTCTAAATCCTTAGTTACTTGGCACTGCAGAAATGCAAAGCTTTGTCACCCTGATAGATAAAACTGTTATACCAAAGATATACTGCAGATGTTGTTTTTCCAGAGAACAACCCATTTTACAGGCAACCTGGCTTGATACTACGATTCATTCCCACATCCAGTTTCCAATCAGCACAAATAATATGCACATGCACTACAGAGCCATCAACTGCTGCCTAAGAGGCAGTAACAATATTTGGTCAGAAAGGGCTGGGGCAGCCAAGGACTTTTTTAGTCAACAGCAAATTTTTCTTTCTAATGTGTTTTGCTTCTTGATAATTTTATTATTTTCACTGAGATATTACAGTAAGTGGCTCGGTAGCACCTTGTGATTCTGACAAATAAATCACATCACTGCAATTTAACTGTGAAGGTAGCACCTTTGGCTGGCATATTTCACTTTAATGTGTCTAGAGGCATTTATGCAGAAAGCCCTGCAAAGGCAAAGCAGATTTTTTTTTTTCTTCCAGTCTGTGTAACTCCCTATTTAGTTGTTTTTATTGTCCAAATAAGAGGCTAATGTTGTAACAGGTTCAAAGATGAGAAGCTTCAAGGCGGGGGGTGAACAAGATCCACCATCACAGAAAACTTTAGTATCTTTAGCTTTGTTACTAACTGCCCTAACAGTTTACCCAGAAACACTAAACCCCATTGCTCCTGAAATTCAAGCCTGATAAAGGTCTTAGTGCTTTCTGAGACTCTGGCAAATAGGTTGAGGCACTTTTCTTACACAGATTTCTCTGAAGTCCTGAATGCTTTTATTGCTGAAGGCACCATCATTATGAGAGTTGTAATAATTTCCTTTACTAAAGGCAGTAAAGGATGCCCCAAAAAGAAACATCATGTTCGTCAGTTCTAGGATGACGATAATGGGTTCACATATTTGTTACTAATTCCTACATACATTCAGTTTTGTTGTTATTACCATTAGCTTCTGCTTACCAGAAGCATCACCTTGCTATTCATATCTCCTACCCCATCTCTCCCAAAGCAGACAGTTGAGTTAAAGGGTGCCGGGGGAAAAAACCCAATCCAAATAAAAAACCATAAATGCAGTAAAAGCTTTAGTATCACCCCATTGCAAAGCTTAAACATCAAGGGGTACTTACTAGCCAGCTCAAATCAGTATCCTGAACAAAAAAAAAAATCATCTCTTTCCTCACACCAACAAACCCACAAGAATTCTAGGAGCCAACCTTTTATTCCTCATGAGGGTAAACAATCATCTTCCTGCCTGATTTGCTGAATTGAGTATTTTCTTCCCCTTCATGCAAATGAGCAGTTAATTATTTACAAGCCCGTCTGTAATGCTCTAGTTTACATGCTGGAATTTACATGATTTATTAAACAAAATAGCATTTAAAAAGAAATCCTGTCACAGACATGTCACCCTTAAAGGAGACTGAGCATTTTTACTTAAGAAGTAAGTAAATTAAGGAATTGCTGAAGATGCCTTCTTTTGTTTGCAGCCATTTACCCACTTAAATAAATCATCTCCCTCCTCCCTTTCATTCACAGGTTTTGCGATGAAGTCTCATTAGTTGACTAACCTTTGTGAGTATGTTGGTGCTGCAGCAGGAACTGCTTCATGAAGAAGATCATGCATTAATCATGAATTCCTAAAGGACTGTCTTAAAAATCTGGGAAGGTCAGCTGGTAACTCTGTGTTGATTAGTGGCCCAGGGAGTGCAACAGTAAGAAATTAAAAGGGTAATTAACCCTTGCTTGGGTGATTTTTTTTTTTAACCCAAGCCTTTTTTCTTTTTTTTCTGCTGTGAAAATTCAGATTTGGTCTGACAAAACATTGTGATAGTGATTGTGGTGGGTTGTTCAGGTAAAAAGCCTTACAAATGTAGCAAAAGAGATTTCATTTCTCTATTTCAAATTTTTTTCCTGAAACAATATCCCATTTAGAAGGAAACTGCTGCTGCATGTTCCTGAGCATTATTCATTACAGAAACAGGCTGTGATGCTGTAGAGCCTGACTAATTTCTTACTGGGAAGTATTCCATGCTTCTCAGAGCTGGACCTTCTCTAAATTCAGAGTCTACAGCCTCCAAATGCAATTAGCTGAGCAGGGTCTCCCTTAAGTGGAAACAGAGCCTAATGCATTTAAGGCTGAGTCAAAATGGTTGAAACTGAACTTCAAATAATAAACATATCAATCATTTTTCCTTCATTGGATTACACCTGTATCAATCATGATCTTCACAACAACAGAAAAGCACTCTTCCCACTGCTTTAACTATCGATGTCCTTGCACTTGGCACGGGTCACCTGCGATCTCTAACTCATCT
Organism: Numenius arquata; assembly: GCF_964106895.1. NCBI lineage: Eukaryota > Metazoa > Chordata > Aves > Charadriiformes > Scolopacidae > Numenius > Numenius arquata. The sequence continues at coordinate 15,300,365 of NC_133587.1, read as the reverse complement.
TTTGTCAGGCAAAATGCCTTCTAATTTCCTTTTTTCGACAGGCAGGTGTGATCCATAACTGCTGAAACCGTAGGTTCATTTGTTCTTGCAGGAAATTATCTAACTTAATAGAAGTTACCCTGTAAAATCAGTAAATAACAGGAATTTGGTTGCAGGTAAAAGCTAGATATATTCAAATAGAAATAGGTTCCCATTTGGGCAGTGGCAGTACTTAAATCACTGAGTCAGGTTACTGAGAGGTGGAGATGGAGTCTTTTGAACTGAGGTCCAGTGTCCTTTTCAAATCCAGTTCTGCTGCCGGTCGCTGGCTTTGATGTAGAAATCCTGGTGGGAGCTGTGCTGGCCTGGGTTATCAGCAAGATCGGGCAAGATGATCGTAACGGGCTGTTCTTGTCTTAAAATCCCTGGCAAGCTAAAGCAGGGAGTCTGAGAATGAATTTTTCAACACTGACACTAAAGTCTCTCTTCTTTTGCAGAGTTGGGCTATGGAAAATACTTGCCAGTGGCAGAATCGGCACAGCAGCTCGCACCAGAGCCAGTGGCTGTGGAAAACACCCCGAGCGAGATTATTGCAAAATATTGCCCTGCATCGTGTAAGGGATGTAATCGATGGAGTGGGTTATTTTCTTTCTTTCCAGCTGTTGACGGCAGAGGTTTGCTCCCAGCCTCCTCGGTGCCTGGCTCCCCTCTGATTCTGGGCAGGCTGGAATGACTCTGACTAATGGAGTGACCCTGGGCTTTCGTGAGGGTGAATGGAGTGAGACTCCAGCTTCAGGGAATGCACAAAATGAGCCCTGTTTTCCTCTCGTCTTGGGAGAAAGATGTGTGCATAATCACCGATAGCGGCATCCATCTAATGTGAGTTTTGGGCACTCCCCAGATGGATGGGATAGAGCTGTGACTAAACCTCCTCTTAGCTGTTGAACCCAGTTAGTGATGGGCCCAAGAGCCCCGACAGCGTTAGAGGATGAAGGGACAACAGAGATGATATGGGAAAGACAAACCTTATGGAGCAAAGACACGAGTCCCCTCTGGATTGCAGCATGTGTCAAACTGGAGTGCTGCCACCTGCTTCTGTTCCCTCATTAATGAATATTCTCTGAGCAAAAGACAAGGATGAGCAAATCATTATCAGAGGAGGCAGAAAAAAATACCGCAAGACACAGTCATCTTCTTCCCCTGCCTGTGGGGCTGGAGTTAGACTTTTTGGTTAATAAGATAACTCGGCAGTACAAGCTTCCCCTCCGACTGCCTCTGTGTGCCTGAGATGTTACCTACAGACACCATCTCCTCAACAAAATGGGTGTCTGGCATCTTGGGCTCAGTTAGTCCTTTAGCCTGGACATCAGGGATATCATGCAGATCATGACACCTTATTTGTAACGGATGGAAAACCAAGAGCACCATTATACGGTGGTGACTTCAGCGCGTGGCTCCTGAACAGCCAGCAAAAGAGCCGGGCCTGTGGTCTGCAAACACTCTGGAGAGACACTGGGAGCTTTTCCACCAACCCCAGTGGACATTGGATTAGATTTTTAGGGTCTTAACTCAGAGGGATGCACCCTGTGATATTCTTCAGGATGACCAATGGGCCCTGAGGGATGCTCAGACCCATGCTGGCCCAGGCTAGGAATCACCAGAGGTGGGAAAGCTGAGAAGTTCCTATCTCAGCCCTAGTTCTCTGAGCCCAGTCGCTGCTAATGGTTTGCTCATTTTCTGCACGTGTTTTGCATTATTAAAATGGTAGCACCCCGCATTTGCAGCCATTTATCCTCTTCCTTGATTGGCAATCAAAGGGTCTATCTCAGGCAGGTTTTATATGGGCTTTTCTTGTCAGACCCTGCCTGCAGCATCCTGGAAGGAAAATTCTCTGAGAGGTGAGGATGAAAGTGCCACCTCACACAAGGAGCCCTGAGAGGCCAGCAGAGTCCCCAGGACACTTGGTGCCAGGTAGGTGGCTTTATGAGCAGCTTGTCTGGAGCACGTATTCTTCCAGTGTGTTTTTCTGTGATGCACACACAAAACAAGGCTGTCCTCCTGCTTTGTGCATCTGACTGGAGCAGCTCTCACTTCAGAGAGTGATAAAATGTAGAAGTTGCTTTGGACTCCGGCTTCTAACGCTGTCTTTGGTGCCAGATCCTCCTTGCTGGCGCAACCTTGGCTTGATTTTACACAAGGTTTCTTGATTCTCCCTCTCATCTGCTTCAAACACGGGATTAAGCAAAGCATTCAAAATCAGGAACAACCACCAAAAAAACCTCCTCAGCCACTGAATAAACAAACACAGGCCTTCACAGGGTGAAATCAATTCCTGTTAGTATTCTGCGCAGTGCAATAGAAGCAATTCTACTTAGCTCTGCCTTAAATGCCACTGTATGCCACACTTTGTAGAAACTGATAGTTCCATTTTCAGCCTATTGATCTCCAATTAAATCAATGATTTTGAGCAAGTTCACTTGCCCAACCCACAGAGCAGACCTGAGACACCTCATCTGCAGCAGATGTGTACAGAGAGGTGTGAAAACATAGTTGGAGTTGTAGGAGATCACGTTATGCTGCACATGCATGTGGCATCACTGAGCTCCAGGCCAAAAGGGGTGTTTCACTTTGTTCATTAAAGAGCTCATTTCTGTAGGAGCACCCAGAGGTCCCATCTGGCAGGAGCTTGGACATGAAGAAGGGAATCTGCTCAGTGACAAATGTGTACGCAGGATGTGGCCAGCAACCTCTTGGTGGCATTTTGAACAGTGGATGGAGGCCAACGAAGGAAAAGAGCTATTGAAGTGTGAGGAAAAATATGGCAAAGAGCACAAAACAATTCAGGACTTATTTCTGAGAAGAAGACCTTGCCATAAAGTGTAGTAGCAAATGGCACTTGGTGCATTGGTAATGAATGGTGAGGAAATCATGCACCCTCTCTACGTCTCTGCGAAGTTCATGCAGAGGGAACTAAAGCCCTTTCTTTCATCTCTGGCATCACCACAACCAAAGGAATGTATATGGTATAAATGCCCTTATTTAAATGGTCTGAATGGGCATACCAATTTTGGCACCAGCATACAAAATGATAAGAATAGTACCTTCCTTGTTCTCTCAGTACCCAAAACAGTAAATCCTAAAGGAAAATGAGGTTTTCCAGGGTTTTAGATAAGACCTGAACATCTTCCCACAAACTGAGGTAGGCAAATAACTCTCAGAAAGGTTAAAGTCACAAATGAGCTCTGAAAGTTCTACCCAATAGCTGAAACACGCTTTGTGTCCTGTATAAACAGGGACAACTGTGCAGCTTGGTTTCAGTGGGAAAAGGGGATGCGGTGGCAATAGCAACAATGAGTGATTTCTACAGTTTGGAAGAGCTGTTGTTGGCCTCACTGTGCTTTGGGACATCCCAATGTTCTAGGTCTGAAAAGGACTAACCTGTCCACCACAGCAGTGTAACCTCTGCTCACTTGTTTTCTCAAAGGCTGTGTTATTTCCATGGTCGTCTGTTGGCACCGTCCATCCCAACCTATGGCTCTGGGTATGCTTTGGCTTTCCTCCAGGCTGTGACTGCTGAAATCACCCCCTTTATGCCCCCAGAAAAGGGTTTGTGTCCAGCCAGATCAAGTCCCTGGTCCTCCTCACAGTGTGGCCTCATGGACATTAGCTGTGAAGAGAGGGGGTGGCTGACAGGGGTGGTCTCTGGGCTGCAGGGTTGGTTTCTGCCATGGTCTGAGAGAAAAGTAACAGCACTAGGTTTGCCCTTGAGTGCCAAGGATGTGTCAGGGATGCCCAATGGCTGTGTCCAGTGCATGGCCACCAAGGGCAGGGATGGCCACCAAAGGCAGGGTCATCTCCCCAGGCCTTCTGCCTTGGGGCCAGCACCCAAAGGTCTTGCTCGGAAGGATGCTGGGTGGAGGTGACATGAGGGGGCATGTCACTGTCGTGTCGCTATGCCACCACCCAGCAATGCAGCAGTCACAATGCCCTGGGGTAGGACAAAGGTGACATCCTCCACTGTCCTGCTGCCAGCCTGTCTGGCCTTACTGTTGGGACAGCACTGGCCCAGGGGCAGCCCAAAGATAACCAAGAGGAATTCTTTAAGGAGCTGGTGGAATTACTTGGAGGGGGCTGAGGGAAGAAAACTGGAGGCTGGATGAGGCTGCTGGAGGTTCTTCGCTGCAAGGCCAGCTCCTGGCGGGGCCATGTTTAAAGCTCATCTGATGGACTGAAGTCCTGCCTTGGGGAACAGATGCCAGCTCTTCAGGAGATGAGAACCACCAGCCTCTGGAGGTGCCGAAGGCTATTGAGCTTTTTCAGCTGGATCGCAGAGGTAAGACAAAGGAATGCCTACTTGAGGAGCACTGCAGAGCTTGCTGTCCTCATCCCTTGCAGAGCCAGGGGCAGCAACCATAAGAAATGGGATGCACAGATGACGCAACGGGTCCCAGTGCTTTGGAGCACCCACTGGTGTCCTGCCAGGGATATGGGAAAGATTCTTGTCCCAGTGTCGATCAAGCCAGAGGTATTTTGCCACCCTTGGAAGCCTCTGAGATGGCTCCAGGTTGAGGGAGAATAGGGTTTGGGCATCTTCTGGGGGGCATGACCAGCCCATGGGACAAGAAGGCAGGCCCTGCTCAATGCTCAGGGAACAGCCGATCGCCAGCTCTGGGGTCAGGAAGGAATTTTCCCCTGGGGCAGATTGGAACTGGTCCCCAGGGGTTTTTTGCCTTCCTCTGCAGCATTGAGCATGACTACTCATCAGGGTCCTTTGGTCCATTTTGGCTTGGTTACCACCTGCTGCTCATGCCCCATGAATATGGCCTCTCATGCCTTGCAGTTGGGGGAAAGAAGGTTTTTTTTCCCCCAGGGTGAACTGGCAAGTGTCCCTGGGGTTTTTTTTTTAACTTCCTCTGCAGCATTGAGCATAACCATTTGCCAGAGCTCTGTTGGGCCATTTTGGCAAGGTGCCTCCTGCTCATGCTCCATGAAGGTGGCCCTTGTGCCTCATATCCCAGGGAAGGAAGCTCTACTGGTCCTTGTGCTGAGCAGGAGCATTACATCAGTGCTAAACACAGAAAGAACACCTCGTGCTGAAGCACTAATACCTTTTTTTCCAGCAAAACCGAGATCTCCTGTGCAGGAAGTGCATTGACCAGAGAAGCCAGTAAGACCTAGGGACAATATGGTCAGGAGCACTACGGTTAATGCACTCCTGGGACAAAGAGTCACCTTTCTTCCTTACCGAGGACTATGTTCGGACATACTAGATGCTGCAGAAACCTTAGAGCTTGGTCAGAACGTGCCGACATAAAGCAATGGCAGGCTGGAGTGGTGGGATAAATCACTCGCATGGCTCGGACTCCATGTTCATGGCTGGCTACTAAGAACCAGGCTGAAGGTGGGCACTCAGCACATCAGGCAGCAGCAATCCCAGAGCCCCAGGCTAGAACAGTTGTGTTCCTGATTGGTTTTGCTGAAATGAAAGTAGCAAAAAAGGACTGAAGGCTCCTACTGACTAAGGCTGCATTTTATTAGAAGGAAAAAATAGTAAACTAGAATAGGACTAGCAAGATTAACTACAGTGCAAGAAACAAGTCTTCTTTGCAGATTAGATCTGACTTTCTGGGTTGAAACAAGTTCCTTGTGGGTCTTTCTCTGTCTGTCACCTCTGCTTCTGAGCTGTGAGTTGTTCTCTGCTGTAGGCCAGCAACCCGCCCGAACATTTCCCAGCCCTGCTGATGGCTCTTCATCTTCTTCATCTGCCTTCTTGTTCTCAGCACTGTCTCCAAGCCTATATTATATGAGAGAACAAGCAATCTCCCTTCCAGGCACTGGTGGGAAGGACAATGCAGCCAAACAGCTTCTCCCTTCCTGCCACCACTTTGTCAGGGTGTTTGTCCAGGGACTATAAACAAAGAGTTTTATCATCTGTTCCCTGCAGATATGCACAGAGCCTCTTAGAATCATAGAATGGTTAGAGTTGGAAGGGACCTTAAAGATCATCAAGTTCCAATCCCCCTGGTCCTGGGCAAGGACACCTCCCACCAGACCAGGTTGCTCAAAGCCCCCTCCAACCTGGCCTTGAACCCCCCCAGGGATGGGGCAGCCACAGCTTCTCTGGGCAACCTGGGCCAGGGTCTCACCACCCTCACAGCAAAGAATTTTTTCCTAATGTCTAATCTCAATCTCCCTTCTTTCAGTTTCAAACTGTTCCCCCTTGTCCTATGGCTCAGCTCCTCTCCCCATCTCTCCTGTAGGCCCCCTCTTCTTACTGGGACCTTCTCAGGTTATGGAGAGGTGACAGTTGGAGAGAATTCCCATACAGGACGTTGTTAATTATTGGGGTCAGCTGAGATTAATGACAGTATTTACCCATAGACAGGCTGGGCAATTACTGAGGACCATGTTGGGCACTGGGGACCTTTCCCAGTGAGACCATTGGTGGGAAAGCAGAAACACAGCAAAAAAATTTTCCCATCATGCTTCTTAGAGCAGGAAAGTAGATAAGCATGAAAAGGGGCTTTTGGGGATGAGTGAAATATCTGATGAGAAAGCTGCTTTGCCTCCTCCACTGGACAAACTGGGAAACAGAGTGCAGGAGTTGCATGAAGAGCTCCGGCTGCATTCAGGATGGCTGAGTTCTAGACACAGTGCTTTTACATCCTTCATTCATATGCCCCTGATGCTCTGATGGGTTGTATTTATCAAGCTCCTCTGACAGTCTCCCCTGGACTTTGACCGTCAATTCATTCTCCTTTCATCTGTTTTGAGTTGCCTCCATTTTTTAAGAGCCATCTGCCAGAGGAACATGTTCTGCAGAAATTTGTCACTTCTCTCCACCTGTGCACACGCCCCTCTGAAGATGAGCTGTGCAGGGTGCTGTCGCCATGGCTCTAATCCGTGTGGGGCTTTTTGGTAGTAAACAATTTCCTGGGGGATGAATCTCAGTCTGCTCTGCGCTACCCTTGTCTCTGTTGGGCCCCTTATGGCCCATACGGGGAAAGAGAAGTGAAGATGGTTTTGGTGGGCTTAGGGAGACTTGTGGGGGAATGTGCTTTGTGTGGCACGTGAGGTTTTCTCGGAAGGAGGCAGCCCAGGGCAGGGAATGTCTCTTCTCCTAGTTGTAGATAGATGCTCAGAGAGTCAGGACTGGTCCAGCACTGTGCCAAGGGAAATAGAGCAAGGAATGAATGGTGGGCTTCCAACACCCAGGTGAAGCTACAGAGAACGGAGTGCAGCCCATAAGGACTTGTTAGATTAGATGTGGTGTAAAAATGCCCGCACTGTTGATGTGGCCTGGATCAATACTGCTGTGAAGGTACAGCCTGGAGAAGAGAAGCCTGAGAGGGGATCTCATCGATACTGAGTAGTATCTAAAGGGCGGGTGTCAAGAGGATGGGGCCAGACTCTTCTCAGTGGTGCCCAGTGATGGGACAGGCAGCAATGGGCACAAACTGGAACAGGGGAAGTTCCATCTGAACGTGAGAAAAGACTTCTTTCCTGTGAGGGTGTCAGAGCCCTGGAACAGGCTGCCCAGAGAGGTGGTGGAGTCTCCTTCTCTGGAGACATTCAAAACCCGCCTGGACATGTTCCTGTGCAACCTCCTCTGGGTGACCCTGCTCTGGCAGGGAGTTGGACTGGATGATTTCCAGAGGTCCCTTCCAGCCCCATAGCATTCTGTGATTCTGTGACATCCAGCCTATCAAATCCTTTCAGGTCCACGGTGACTTTGCATTGTACCAGCTCTGGCAGCGCTGCTCTCCTTGGCACAGTTCTGCTCCACAGGCATCCCCTTACCTCTGCATCCTGCCCTCTGAGCCCTCCATACGCTAACATCACTTGCATGGCAGTAAGGAATGGGCTGAGAAGCACAGGGATTTTTTGATCAAATGTGTATGGAAAATACCGCTGATACATTTGTTATATTCTTACATACCTACCTTCAGCAGAGTGCCAGCTCAGCAAACCCAGTTTCTCTCCATATTTTGAGAAACTTTAGTGCAATCGGCGTATTTCCTAGTAAATAAAGAAGTACAACTTGCTCAATGGGGATTAGACCTAAGAACTTTAATCTTTCCAGTCTGCTTCCTGGGCCCATGATGGGTATAGCTCTGTCCCACTTGGTGGCTGCTTTGTCCTCTTTCTCCCCACACTCGTGGATCCCGTGGGGAGTCTCCCCTGAAGGCAGGTTTGAGCCCTCTGCCTCAGCACTTGCTGGTGCAGCCGACAAGCCCGAGCATCCCTGTGCAGCCCACAAGCTGAGTCCAAGGCTGGAAGCCCAGAGGGTGTTCAGAGTGACAAACAAAAATATTCTGGAATAGGAGCTGGAAGTTATTTTCTCCTTTTCTGACCTATTGTTAGTGCAGATGCAGGGGAAATGGCAAACTCCACTGCTCTGATCTTTGCTTTAACACGCTCTCCAGCACCCCTGCAAGGAATTTTATTTTAGCTTGATGGGTTTTAGAATTTAATTTTCAGTGGTTCAGAATTTGTGACCCTCCAGTGCACCTGAGCTCATGGAGTACAAAAGCATTTGCAGCTTCTCCTCACCGCACAGAAAGAAACTTGGCTGAATTTCACTTGTAAGTTTTAGAGCCGGGTAAAGAAAATACAGTGCTCATGAATATTCTTTTGAACCAACCCTGCACATTCCTGGACCGGGGCTTCGGAGCTTTTCCACTGATTTTCCAACCATTTGTGGAAGATGGATTTTTTTTTTTTTTTGTTCGCAACAAAGGTTGGCCAAAGCAAAAGTGCCCTGAATACTCCCAGACTGACTCCATCCCCGTGGTAGCAGGCTCCCAGGGCTGGACCCCACTGCACCCCATCTATTTTTCTTACCAGAGCAGCTGGGAGCACGTTGTCTCCATCTTCTTGTTGATGGAGAGTCTGCAAACAGTAGAAGTGGCCAGAGCATGGTGGGCTCCCGGCACAAGCACAGAATGGGCTGGAGGCAAGGGAGCAGCCTGGCACGGACCCTGCTGCCTCCACACTCTGAACGGCCAGATTTATTTACAGATCCTTTATTTCCTTTCCATATCCTGTGGAGTCTTGCCTGCTTCATGGATCCCAGCTGCTTTGGAAGGAAATGTGGCACTGGTGCTGAGAGAGCTCTCTGGCAGCGTGGCTCCAGGGAGGAGGAGGAGGAAGAGAAGGAGGAGGAAGCCGTGTGAGTCCATGTCCAGCCCCGACACGGGGTCTGCTGCATCGGCTCAGGTCTGTGGCTGTGGTGGGGATGGAAAAGCAAGGCAGGGAAGGGTTTTTCCTCAGTGATGCTAAGCTCAGACAGAGCAGGAGAAGGAGCCCAGCTTCCCAGGGCTGTTCCAAAACATAAGTGGAGAGAAGCAGCTGCTTCTTGAAATGGCAGAATCCCCCCAATGCCATCATCATTGACATGAAACTGTTTTTATAACAGGTGTTGGAAGTGTTTAAATATTTAATGGCCAGGTTTGAATCTTGCTTTTAATCCTCTAAGATATTTGTCGAGCCCTGAAGCAGCTACCGGGCAGGACACGTTATCCCTGTTCTCACCCTCCTTCCAGCGCAGGGAAGGTGAGAAGCAGAGCTGAAAACGAAGGTCAGTGAGCGCCTTGTTAAAACTCTTCCATTTGCCTGACAAGTAATCAGGATGAACCTGAAAATGGTGACAAAACTGCAACGGCGTTGGCATGGAGGAGACATGGTGGGATACGCCACAGGATGGGCCATTAGCGTTTGGTGGAAGTGATGCTAATCCGGGCCTGAAAAATATGCAGCCCAATTACTGCAGTGGCACTGCTGAAGTAATGGGGAGCTTGGAAGGGGCACTGATGATCAGGTCCCGAACGGGCTAATGAGCAGTCTGGCTGCTCTCCATCAAAAGCCTGGTGGAAGTGGGTATGAGACCCCTGGGGACATGCAGGAGGGGAATGTGCAGACTGGGAAATGTCCAAATATAGCATTAAAATACAGTCTGAAGTGAGTGGAAGCTTGTGCTTAGCACGTGGATGAAGCAACTTAAATGTGACAGGTGTATGAGGACTGATACCTTCTCAAAAGGGGCTATATTTGCATTACACAAGGCACAAGAAATAGATTAAATGTATATTTAGGAGAGCCATTTTCGACTTAGAGCTTCTGGGTGGCTGGAAACACCTTTTGTTCCAGGTAGCGGAGGAAGCTGCCAAAAAAAAATCAGCCTCTTGGGGTTTGATTATTGAGGAACAGTAGAGAAAAAAGGGAGAATAGGAAAGAGCTGCGGGTGAAATAGCAGGTATGGAAGGTGGTTTGGGAGGAGCTGCTGAGGATGGCAGAGGAGGAGATTGGCAGGAGCTGAAAAGGACTTTAGGGAGAGGCTGGGGATGGCAGTAAGTATCTGATGCAGGTGGAGCTGGAGCCGTTAATCAATCACTTATATCCACTGTCTTGTAAACAACTGACCATCTTGTAAACAACATCACCGTCTCCATCCCTCTGTACTGGAGGTCCATGAGAGCTTTAACAGCTTTCTGCTGCTCCTCATCATAGGTTAACTGAAGGACTTGCTGTGGATCTGAACATTCAAATCCTGCTGATTATAGAATCATAGAATGGTTTGCGTTGGAAGGGACCTTAAAGATCATCGAGTTCCAACCCCCCCTGCCCCAGGCAGGGACACCTCTCACCAGACCAGGTTGCTCAAAGCCCTGTCCAATCTGGCCTTGAACCCCTCCAGGGATGGGGTAGCCACAGCTTCTCTGGGCAACCTGGGCCAGAATCTATTAAATGTGTGAGAAATCAGTACTGCTGGACTGTCGGATATTTTTTCTTCTCAGCTTTTAATTTTTCTAAGAATCCCTGAGCTCAGGGCATTAGTGAGTTGGCAAAGTCAAGATCTCAAAAGTTAGGCACTGTCTGTACATTCTAAAATCACCTCTCTGATTATGCATGATGCAATTAACTTTAATGAGCTGTTCATGTTCATGCAAGAGGTGACCTGCACCTGCTTTTGGAGCCTCCTCATGCTCCTGGCAGCACAGCCCCTGCAGGTGCTTGGTTGTCATTGGTTTTCTTTGGGGCTGGGCAACAGGAGGTGACATGGCTGATTAACTGAGCTTCAGGGTACCTTTCCTTGGCAGGCAACTATTTCAGCATGTGCTAAAATGTGTTTGGGAAACATGTCCCATGGTAGGTCTTAATTGGAGCCCTGAAGGGTGTAAGGAACTTAACGTCCTCCAGGGTAAGTGAAATAGTTGATAGAAATTCCAGTTATTCAAGAGGTGATTGAAAAGCATCTGTCACAACAGCGCGTGTAGCATAAGCCTGCCCAACACATGGGTTAGGTCCCTGTCCAGAAGTGCTGATGATCTCTCTTAATCAGCCTCTTATTTCTTCCTTCGAATTTCCTGCAACATAATGGTCTTGCTGCAGATGATCTTTCATTCCTGGGTGATCTCTCAGAAGCCATCGATGGTGTGTTGGCAGCCTGAGAGGAGTGTCTTGCTTCAAAGGGGCTGGGTGACGATCTCAGAGGGATGCAGAACAGGGCAAGATATTTTGCAGTGTATCATCAGGCACTACTAAAGTACCAACGTAAATCCCTTGCCAGCCATAGGTTGCAGGCAGCAATCGGATCCTGCCCATCATGCTTTTGATGAGGGAACGTTGCAGTGTCTTGGAAGTAAAACTCTCTGTGACTGACATATTTTGCTTCAGCTGCCAGGGTAATAAGTTATTTCTGTGCAAAAACTGAGATGTAATTATTCCTAATGGTGTCATGTTGACTTGCTTCTTGTACTGCTAGGCAAAGAGGTAGTTTCTGTAAATACAGGAAACTAAAACCAATTAATAATAAAAAGGATGGCTTCTGCAAGTGTACGCCTGAGTGAAGAAAGCGAAGAGATGTGTGTGAACACTTATTCCAATCAAATAACAAATTTTCCAGAAAGTTATTTCTGATCCTTTCTGTCCATTCCTCATCAGCATTCATAGAAGTAGATATTGTTTGTGAGAACTTCTGCGAGAAAAGGAGCATATGAATATTAATAGGAATTACAAGAAATGACACGCAGCTGTATGTGCAGAATCTGCATGGGAAGAACTTGGGTGCCCATCCTGTGATCTTGCTAGATTTTGCACAGTTTTGCAACATCTCTAGTGACAAATGTGGGTGCAAATGTAGTATTAGGTGACTGATCAAGTAGCTGATGTTCAAACTAAATGAAGTCTACGGAAATTCTTGGCTTTTTTTTGCCTACAATATTTAGTTCAGAAATAAATATACATATATTTTACTAGGCTGTTAGGGTGGAGAAAAGACCCACTGACTTGAGCAAGGTCAGGTTTTCACCTTAGGCTCTTCAAGCACAACTTGTGAACAAAATAGAGCTGCATTTATTAATTAATCCTGTGACTGAACAACAGTGAAGAATGTTGTACTTGGGCCTGGAATTGCTGCTTCTGCTGCTTTTAAGTAAAAAATGAACCATGAACATATAGGGCAAAGCAATGGCTCTCTGAATGGATATTACTAATATATTAATACAAGCATAGAAATCAACTGTTTAGAATTCAGGATTGTTTTCCTGTTTTGCATGAATACATATCCAGGATGGTCTGACACCAAGAGGTTAGGATTTCTGTTTCATCTCCCAGTGGGAGATGTCAGTGGGGCGACCCCCCCCTGATGCTGACTGAGGTGCTGTCAGCGTATGTGCTAGTAGTCTGTGTGCTATTAATCCTTGTACCCTAAGCTTCAGTATTGCACGTGGTTGCTCTTGAGCTTCTAGATAAATCTGAATTAGAGATGAATTTTTTGTGAGATCTCTGCTTAACCAGCTTTGGCTCTTCTCCAGTTTTGGATCAGTGTGTTTTCCTATTGGAAATAATTTCCTAAGGGTTTTTTTTGGCTTGTTGTTGTTTGGGTTTTTTTTAGTTTTGGGGTGGGCTGTTTTTTTTTTTTTGGTTTTTCTTTTTAAATGATGCTTGCCCTTGACCTCTTTTTTTGTATTGAATTAGTGTGTGAAACGGTTTCATTTCATTTCATTTTGAAAGGGTGCTAATACTTTATCTGCACTGCTGTTTCTGCTCCTTTATTAAATGGTCCACCCTTCTTGTATTCTCTGGACCTACAGGCTCCAAATTTGCTGTCTGTAGATGTGATGCGACCTCTGGTTTAGTAAGGTTGCTTGTAAAGTGCTTCTCAAAATAATAATAATAATAAAAAAAACCCCTCCAACCAACCTATGAAAGGGCAAAAGTTAATTTTATGGAGTGTAAGTTCACGGGAACATTTGGAAATGTTTATTTGACTCTGAAAGCAGGGGTTCAAAGGTCTTTTCTCTCCAGTGCCTTGGGAAATAGAAGCAGGGATATGGACAATCAAATTAAAGGTGGTTAGAGTGCTGCCACCTTTTGGTACAAAATTAGGGAGAGCCGTTGCCAACACCGACTTGGAGAGAAAAGCCTTTTCCATACCTAAATAGGAGTGAAAAGGGATTACCTGGATGTAACCTGCTTGACGAGAGCATTATCCCATGTAGCTGCTTTCCTGTCTTCCTCCTTTGTGTGCTCCTTCCCTCTGCCAGCTCTTTATTTGCCCGTTGTTTTCATTAACAGGTTTCATACCATTGTTTGTCATGTTTCTATCTATGGTGAATGCAACATGGAACTGCTCACAGCATCCCACAGCCTTGAGAAAGGATGCTTGGATGCTTCTTTTAGGAGGAGCAGTGGCTTAAATCGAAGACGTGTAGTGGCTGAGCAGGTTGTAGAAAATTGCTTGACATGGAAAAATGACTTGTGTCTGAGCATTGCTTGTCCAGAGTTGGGGTGTGGGTTGAGCTGGTTTATCGGTCTCGCTCAGAGTCAGTGGTGATACACAGCGAGACTCAAAACGCTGCTTCTTCCTCCATGCGCTGTTGAGGGACAGAGAGAGATAAAGAGAACAGTGTGTTGAGTTTACCGGCAGTTTCACCTTCTGCAACTATGTGTTTAAATGCTTCTGATGAAAATTTTATGCAAGTGAACCCATAGGAGAAGGCAGACAGTAGATACAGAGGTTATAGGAAATATTTTTTTTTGAGTGTGGCTTTTTGCACAACTGAAAGGACATGGGACCAAACCAGAAACCTCACTTTCTTTCAGAAGTTTCTTGGAGGGGATGAGAGATGGACTCTAGAGACACTCTGATGTCACTCCCCAGACTTTGGGGTGGGAGGTTGGCATGCAAATATCCGTAGGGATCTCTAATCCCTCATTACCGGATCCCATAGGAATGGAGGCAGTACCTTCATTGGGAAATGCCTGATGTCCCTGTGAAGCACCTCTGCGGCACTGGCCACTTGCTTGTGTTGGGGTTAATCCTTCCCTGAAGATACTGCTGCCAGTCTTTGGGGTGCACTGGGTTCTGGCTCTGCCCACACGGGGAGGTGCTGTGAGCAGCAGGCTGCAGATAACAAGTGGCTGCCTAAGGTTCTTAATAACCATTTTCAGGCTGGTAATGACAGTAATATTTTATTAAGTGAGAAAGCTACCCATTTCTTTACTCTGTAGGCTCCAGCTTATAACTGATAGTTAAATAGTACTATAATTTTACTTTACAACACATTCAAGACCTGTTTTTACAACTTTGAGTAGTACTTTCTCCCAGGAGTATGATCCTTGACTTTAAAGACATCGGTCACGTGAACAAAGATGCAGAATCTTGTCTTACATCTGTATTGTGCTCGCAGCATGTAAGTTGTTGGCTGGGTGCTGTAATCATTATTTCTGTACATGTTATGAAGTCAGTATTATTGCTTCTACTAAGAGTCCTCATAGTGAATCACTGAGAGGAAGCTACAAAGGAATCTTAGTTGATATGCAAAATACAAGATGTCAAGATCTGACATTCTTCATCGCTTATAAGACGACATCTAATAACTCATAAGTGAATGTAAATGTCATATCACTCCTAAAACATTATGCATCCTCTATCAACCAGAATAATGAGTGATTACAAATGTTCCAGCACACAAAACACCAACAACACAAAAGTGAAGCATGAAATTAAATTAAAGAAATAAAGCGGAAAGTGGTGATAATGCTACTATACCTTGCTTTATTAATACTTATCATCTGGAAGGATCTCAAAGCTCTGTGGGCAGGATGGCTGCTTGCTGGCTTCAGACAAATCTGACCACACATATATAAATACTCATACATCACTTATATATAGCTGTTGGCACAGAAGAGTTGTGATGGGTTTTTTTTTTTAATTCTTTGTGGACTTGCAACGAGGCAGACATAGTATTCTGGAAAAAAAAATGAAATGCTTTTTGAAGGTTTCTTTGCAGTTGCAAGCACTGGTAAAGTAGTGTTGGCAGCATTAGCACTTGCAATCACAGGACTCCAGGAGCTGAATCCTATAATACCTCCCTTCGAGCAGCCAAATGGGGGAAGTTCCGTTTTCTGAACATCCTACAGCTTTTCTGCAAGGGTAGATGAAAAAGGGCACATCATAACTTCTTAGTTTTTCTGATTTCTGTCTTCGTATTTTCTGTGGCAAATCTTCTTTAAACATTTTTGTCTCTGCTGTGCCCAAAGTGTCCATGCTATCATTTTCACCCTTCATTTTTATGCCAATTTCTAGTTTCCTTTGGGGATTTGGGTAGAAGACACAGTCGCTGTTGTTATTTGTCATATTTGGGGTTTTTTTACTCAAATGATAAGCTGTTGGGTTTTTTTTCCCCTGGTAATCAAAAAATGTTTATCTGCAAAAAGTCTTAATATGCATCTGAAATTTATGAAAAAAAAAAAGGTGGCTTTAATGATTGTTCTTCAGAAGCTTAGATTACAGAAAATATTGGGTCTATTCCCTTTCCCATACTCTTGGTGAGCTCTTCTCCTTTTAAAAAACAACAAAGCCAAGTGGTAGTTGGGAAAAAGTATATGTTTTTTAAATCACATAAGGGTAAATTCAGACACTACACAGAGGCATCATAAGCCCATCCCCTACCGACATGTTGTGGGATTCTGGTACCTAACTGCAGATTGCCTGTAAAAATCTTCTCCCTTGCCATATATTTTAAAATGAATATTTCTTTCAGGGCAGGAGTACCTGGGCTAAGCTGGCTTCTGGGACAGAGGAAGGTGATCATTATACACGTGTTTCAGAAAAAAAAAACCCCATCTAACGCTTTACAATGACCATATGCTTCTGAAGCCTCGCTCCTAAGGGTCTTTTACTTTGAATAAGCATTCCTGGGCCAATATCCTCATAAACAATGAACAGAGCCATTATCTCATGTCAGCACTTACTGCAGTGGCTGTTACTGTGTTTTCACGTGTGCTTGTATAATGCAGTCACCGTGCAAACAATGAGTCAGAGACTAGAAAGGGCAAGATTGTCCCCAGGTAGGTTTTAGAGCAGATCCCAGGCTGGGCGGCAGTTCAGCTGCTCATGGTGGGTTTTACTGGTGCGGTGTCACTGGGGGGAACTGTGCAAGCATGGCTTGGCCATGATTCCTCCCTGATGCTTTCATTTCATAGGAAATCGCAGGGAAACTCCACAAGGCATAAATAAACCTGGTTCTTGGACTAGCTTCTCCAATAACATTTGCTTCCAGCCCTGTAGGTTGCCTTTTACATGAACAATATACCCCTTCCTTTAGCTGTTTTTGTTGCCAATGTTCTTCCTCTCCGATGCTCTTCTCCCATTTCTGTGTCTGTCACCACCAGAAGACATTTCCTTCTGCCTTATTCTTACCTTGGCATGCCCTCCTGGGTCACCTCTTCCTTCTTGGCTCTTTCCTTCCTCCAGATCCATGAAACCCACTGTCCTAAATCCCTTCTCCTTCAAGAGAGATGGCCCCGCTCTTCATTGCACTTTCATAACACCAGTTGGCTGCAATTTCTTGCACCTTGGAGACACACAGAGCGTTCTCCAGGGGCTGGTTGTGCCAAGCTGTTTGGCTTCTTGTCCCAGAACAGATAGAGGAGAGGTGTGGCTCAAAGTGGAAGAGGGAAAATACAGCAAAATTCCTGGTAGCAAGCCAGAATCCAGAGGAGAAGCAGTGAAAGGAAGGGCTGGAGATAAGAGCAGACAGCAAAAGTCTAGAGCTTTGGGTTGCAAGTGTCCTGTGATCATGAGAATCTGTATTTTGGGATCCTGGCCTGAACTTTCTTAAAGAAACAATGACCAAATTGTAATATGATGTTGTACGGATACAAAAAAAAGGGTGGGAAATCTATTTACAAGCATCAGCTGTTGCCTTCTGTGCCCCTGTAAAGCCCATGCCCTAATCACCCAGGCTCTCTGCAGCAGCACTGTAACAAGGCATTATTCCTAAGTCTGTGGAAATCTGTGCCCAGAACAGGGGTGTCTTAGTGATGTTCTCCTGGCAAAGGGGCAATTTCTAGGGGTTCAGGTAATTGCTCAGGAAACCCATATGGAGGTACCCTTTCATCTACCATGAAATCCACCTATAGTCTTTCAGAGACACCCCCCAAAATTATATTACTGTATTCTGTTAAATCATGTAGGGTTTCAATGTAATTTGTGTAGAACACTATGAGTTTGTTACCTGTTAGTTTCTTATCTCTTTCTCTGCCATGGGATGAGAAGCCCAGTGATTAAAGCCGGTGTATCTGAAGGACTTGCATCCTGCCTCCAGTTCCTTCATTTTCCAACATTTTTAGTCTCTTTTCAGATGTTTAGTCAATGGATTGATCACAGGCGACAGGCACAATTTGTGTCACAGCTTCAAGCAGTGAGTCGCATGGCTTCGTGCTGTTCTCTTGCTCAGAGAACGCATTATCCACACAAACATTTGCAAGGTGAGATTTTTTCCACCTCTGCCCCCGAAGTGGCCAGAACTTCTCTAATGCTGACGTGCACAAATGTTTGTGCACGCAATATTGAATTCATGGCAAGAGGCATTTTATTTTTACTCAAGAGCTGGTGTGTCTGAAGAGCTGTGCTGATACAAGTTCACAGCATGGATTATGACTGCAATAAACCAACATAATTTTTCCAGAAGAAGCCCTGCAACAGCATCTTGACCTTGTTCCTTCTCCTTGCCTCACACAGGGAGCATTTTCGGAATTCCTTGTTTATATCTGCTGATAACATGTTATAACTGGTGAACAAACCTTTTGTGGAGACTCCTAAGCAGGCAACAGTGTTTATAAACAGAAATTACAATATATACTAAATCATTCAAAATGAAACAGTACACCAAATAAAGTAAATGCATTTTATTGTTGTCTCATTATATATGCTTAATTGCTTCCAGCAAAGTACTGTATATGCAGATATAAATATTAGATACCTATTTAAAAAGCCTTACGGGAAAATGGACAAACCTGCAAATTAAATATATGCTGTAAATTCCATGGTAGTTCAGCAGAGGTTGCCAGAGCAGTCGCAGTACACTAATATTTATTGAAGATGATGCCTTCCTGTTATAGCCAGTGAACTTAGTGAACTGACCTCAATTTCTCATTGTGATGCTGGTCAAGCCTTTCTGAAAGAAACAGAAAATTGTATTGATTATGCAAAATGTTCATAAAGCATTTTTTTATGAGGGAGAACCAGGTGCACTAAAACAACAGGCTGCTGGTGTTGAAAACTGAAGCATGAGGAAGGACAAGGGAATGGTTTAGAGCCATCCCAGCTCCAAAGCCGTCCATCAGCAGTGTGGTTCTTGGGAGCTGTAGTTCAGATCCCACCATGTCCTCCTCTAGGCTGATGTTCTCAATTAGCTGGTGTCCAGCAGTGGTTGACCTCTACTGATGTGCTGGGACGTTAGCATGGCAAATGGCCTGCACTGCACTGTGGGATTGGCTGTCCTCCATAGAGGAACAGAGCAAAGTGCACGGCTGGTGCCCCCCTCCCACAAGGTACCACAATAGCATTCAAGAAGGGAAAATTTTATTTTCAAGGAAGAGCTTCTGGGTTTTTTCCCCCCTCTGTTTTTCCCTCCCCATGCACCAGTACGGGTTAGGGGATGACCTGCTGGAAAGTAGCTCTGCAGAGCAGGACCTGGGAGTCCTGGTGGACAACAGGATGATCGTGAGCCAGCAATGTGCCTTTGTGGCCAAGAAAGCCAATGGTCTCCTGGGGAGCATTAAAAAAACCATGGCCAGCAGGAGAAGGGATGTCACCCTCCCCCTCTGCTCTGCCCTGGTGAGGCCACATCTGCAGCAGTGTCCAGTTCTGGGCTCCCCAGTTCAAGAAGGACAGGGAACTGCTGGAGAGGGTACAGCAGGGTGTTATGAAGATGCTCGGGGACTGGAGCATCTCTCTGCTGAGGAAAGGCTGAGGGACCTGGGACTGTTCAGCTGGAGAAGGGCAGACTGAGAGGGGGTCTCATCGATTCTGAGCAATATCTAAAGGGCGGGTGTCAGGAGGACAGGGCCAGACTCTTCTCAGTGGTGCCCAGTGACAGGACAAGAGGCACAAACTGGAACATAGGAAGTTCCATCTGAACATGGGGAGAAACTTCTTTCCTGTGAGGGTGTCAGAGCCCTGGAACAGGCTGCCCAGAGAGGTGGTGGAGTCTCCGTCTCTGGAGATATTCCAAACCCTCCTGGACAGGTTTCTGTGCAACCTGCTCTGGGTGACCCTGCTCTGGCAGGGGGTTGGACTGGATGATCTCCAGAGGTCCCTTCCACCCTTGCCAGTCTGTGATTCTCTGAAAATGTACCATTCATGAAAGAGTATGTGGGCACCGCAGTGCATGTGCCCAGGAACAAGCAGAAGTGCCCATCCAAGTGCTCTTAGTCTGGAGGAAAAGGGAAGAGATCCACACTTTGGCTTTGTTCTCCCCTTTGAAGGCACTTCCATCAGGAGCTGGAAAGCACAGAAATACTTGCTGGTCGTGTGTGCAAACATGGGGGAACGGAGAGACCTGTCTCCTGGAATGGCATACCTGCAATGTGCTGGTTGGGTGACTGTGACAAGCCTGTCCCTGAGTAGTTTATAGTAGTTTATGCCTGTCTGTGTGCTCCTTAACTTCAAGCAGGACCTGAGGAACTGGAGCAGATTGCCTCCAACATTCCTGAAGGTAGAATACTAAGCTCAGGAGATCTTGTTTACAACTTCTAATTGCCAGTAGGGAAACTGAGGCACACAAAAGTGGCATGAGTGGCTTGGGGGTATTCAGTGACATAGGCATAACATTACAGCATCCTAATGGACACAGTCCTTAGGGACTAAGTAATAAAACATCTTGGTACCTAATGTAGATCTGTATTCTGATATTTGGAGGGGAATTTGATGGCCAGAAGAACTTGAAGTCTACCTCATACTTTCCCCTACCCCCATCATGCCCTTTAATGAAGAGAACACTTATAAAGGTTAATTTCAGTGCTGATAAACTGATGGCTCTTATTCTGAAGCTGATGCAAAGGAGACCACTGGTTTTTTTTATATTTTATTTGTTTTTCCAGGCTCAGAAGGAGGAAAACAAGTACAGAGAAGCAAATACTTTAGGTCTGGGCAGTGTTTGTCATTTGCCTCGGTAAGCCCTGTGATACCTGATGTTCCACGGGTGCTGGAGATAATGTGACTATATAAAACCTTTGGTTTATGAGAGAGGGGCCATACCACAGGAGAGTAGAAACACTGAGCTTATCAAGCCTGGTTTTTTACTTGAGTCTCTGCAATATTCTGTCCCAGTCAGTGTCCCTTACAGTCTCATCTTCCTGACACCTCCATTGCTGTCCTTCATCCTGTAGCTATAAGCAAACCAGGAGGCTGCACGCCACTTCTGAGCAAGGATTAGCTGGTCAAATCCTGATAAAAGGATAACAAGATATTCAAGCTTCTTCTCTGGTGGGTGCTGGTTTAGGTCTCTTTCCTGAGTCCTGTTGTAATTTTCAGGAGGCTGAAGAGGCAATTACATACCTACATACCTACAAAAGATGGACTCCTTTCTCAAACTTAGTTAAAATTTAGCCAACTGTTTCGAAAAATCTTTGGAAAATTGGGCTGGGAGGACCAACATGGGCAGCATAGCTACACAGATCCAGTTTCCTTGGGAAACTAAGCTAAAAATGTCTCGGAAAAGGCTCGAACAGTTCATCAGTGCAAGGCCTGCACCAATGGACGGTGATTAACTACCCTTTCTTAAAAACATCTGAAGGGGATTTCACTGTGTGCTTTGGCAAAAGCTGAGTTGACAAAGTCTCTCTTGGAGGAGTGTCACAATTTTAGGGACATACTACTGCCACTGATGTGTTCTCTTTCTATGCCCATCTCCCAAACTATTGTTGCTCCTCTGACTCATGTGCTGCCACGGCTGCTCTTTACACATTAGATGTCAAGTTGGACACTTAAAACATTTTTTTGGAGTAGGCAGGTTTTAAGTAAAATCTGTGCTGAGTGCTCCCCTTCACTTGGCTACTAGGTGGAGCATTCAGAACAAAATGAGAAAGTAGCTTTAAAAATTAGAGAATTCTACATCTCTTTTTAAGGATAAAGTAGAAAGTATTTCATTGGTTATCCCAGGGAAAAATAAAAAACCACCATGAGATCATTCCCAACCATGAAGGATGAAGAAATATGTGAAATCCTGGTTGTAAATCTCAAGATGGTGCTAAAACCACCTTTGAGCTAAGTGGGAATTGTCCCAGGCTTTGCCTGAAAGGCAGCAGGACTCAGGTTCAGCTTTTTCCTTCTCCTTGATCCAGGAGAATTGTGACGCTCAGTGAAAAACTGTGTGAGTGGAGAAGTGCAGCATGGTCAGAGCTGTGCTAAAGGTTAATACAGAAGTGTTAAGCTCTCTGTGCTTGGACTCAGGCCTGGAAATCACCTCCAGGCTGTACGGATCATTACCGAAGGGAAGAGCATTGTAGAGATCTTCATGATTCTCTGACATGAAAAGATAAGCAAGTTCTGGTAAGTTCTTCTTTGCCCTCCAGTGGAGAGGTTCCCTCGCAAAGTTGGTCTCAGATGGCATAACAGCAGGCAAAACAAGATTAAAATTAAAAGACAAAATTTACTTTTAAAAAATTTAAAAAAAAAAAATAAAAGAAGCACATGGTTAGCTTTGTGAGTAATCTGAGTAAGTAGAATACCACACCTCGTGATCATATGGGATATAGTCCCTTTCAATAGTGCTTATTACGAATCTCATGTCAGATTTCTGTGACTACAGCACACCCCACAAGCCAGCACTCCCTAAGGATGTACAGTGATTGTAATTGAGTACACACCTGGGCTGTGCCCAAGGACATGCCAACCTCCTGTGCTTCTCTCAGCTCTGGAGTTGCTGAAAGAACTTGAAGGTTTATCTTTGGAAAACTCGAAGGGTTTATGTTCAGAAAAGTGGGTCTGAAACAACACATCTGAGAATACAAATCTGCGATAAGGAAAGGTGACGGAAGGTTCATGCAGTGTGTTATGAAGAGGTGGTCTCTGTCCCTTTTTTCCCACAGAAGCCTCCTCTGTTGTTACCTGTGTGGTGGCCTGGGCAGGATCCCCTCCTTGGAATCTGGTGTGGGGGATACTTGCCCTGTTTCCATCTCATCTATTTGCACTTCTGGGAACGTGACTGTAATTGGGAGGATGTATTATTAATGTATTATTAATTGTGCTTTTGTGAAGCCCTTTGATATGAGCAAATTAACTTTGATCTCCAGCTGCTAAATGAAAGGCTTTTGCCTGGATCAGGTGGAAAAGGTTCCCTTAAATAAGGAGGATGAAGAAAAACACAAGGGTGAGGGGGCTAGTAATACTTCCAGCATCAAAGGGGGAGAAACACAACAAATCCTCAACACAAGCTCCAGGTAAGAGAGTTTTTTGAACTTTGCGGGGGAGGGGGGAAAGACTGGCTCACTGTATGAGACCAAACTGCAGGGAAAAATCTGAAATGAAAATTGCAAAACCAATTACTCCTGATAATTTTTTGAGTATAAGCTGTATTTCTGATTTTCCTATGAGACAATGCAAAGTAATGGCAAAACGTCTTTATTACGGACAGGTAACGTGTCCTGTCCCGGCACTGTCTGTGTGGTGCTCAATGGTTGCATCCTTGCTTGCCTGAGCATGGATGGGTTGCCTGTGTGACCAGCTCCCCCGCCTCCTCCTCCTCTTTCTCCTTGGTGGCTTTAGCTCTTTTTCCTCTTTCTTGTATCAATACCTGCACATTGGTCCAGTAAAGTGCATGTGTTGGCATCACTGGTGTTTTAATTGATGCTGCTGGTGGCTAGAAGATACATGGAACTGAGGCAAATGTGTTGGCTCATGCCAAATGTGCAGCTTGCTTTGAGGAGTATTTGGAAGATGGGTGTGTGTTTGCATATGAGATCTCTAAATATGGATGGTGTAGATCAGGACACGAAATAGGGTATGGAAAAAGCATGTTATTTTTCTGAGCTACTTGAGATTTTATAATTTGGATGGGCAATCTTGCAAGAGCTGGAGATTTTTAAGGACTTCTAGAAGTATTTTGAGAAGTGGCTGCTTAAGAGCTGTTTCATTTTTCAGCACGCCTGGATGTAAGCAAAGCCCTGTTCTCAGTAGCATGCTACAATTGTCTTTCCGAGCAGAATTAAATCAGGTGAGATTCTCATATGAAATGGAAATGTATACAAGAGAAATAGTCGTCAGGTGATGGTTGTGGAGGAATTTAAAGAGATGGGATGAAATTTGGCTTTAATAAAGTTTTCCTTAGCCTTAATTTTATTTGACCAAGGCTAAGAGCTTCTTTCTACCCACTTTAGCATCAAACAATCATTTTCTCCATGAAAATATTTCTTATTAGCAAAGAAGAGGAGATGGTCTCGTGTAGACTATTAGCTGCACGGGTAAAAATGTTTTAAGGCTAGGAATATTTTGTTGAAGTTGAGAAATGCCTGCTTAGTGATTTCACTTAGTATAGTACTACAGAGCAATTTCAGTGAAATAGCAGTAAAGGCATGTTTGTGAAAGGCTTGGCTCCTATTCAGATCTGCAAATGAGCATGAGATCAGTGGAGCAAAAGATGTTATTTCTCCCAGCTTGGTGTGCTCACCCCTGCTAGCAGGTACGCGGTTCGGTTCACATCCGTTTAATTAAGGTACTCATGCGATCCTGGGGGAAAGGGAAGTTGTTTGCAGGACAGAAAGAATTGAGTGAGAGGAAGAAAATCAAGTTACCAAGTAAGATGGGCTAAATCAAAAGCTTTTATTGAAGCCTCTGTACATCAGGATTGAGGTTATTAATGAACTCGGATCTTAACCATCTCCTGGCTTTGTATGTGCAGAAGACAAGTTATATGTGACTTTCACACTGGTTTTCTAGCTATATGAGGCTTTAAGATAACAGCTAGGAAAGTAAGGCACTTGGGGTCACATTATAGATGAAGCAATTCCAATTGGTAAACATGGATCTTATTTGAAAAACTTGAATTCAGTGTTACAGACCCTGACCACCCTGGGAAGAGCCCTCAGTTATCACGTAGGTGTCTCATCTGGGTTGATCACTGTAGTGATCTGCTCAGCAGGGACAAAGGACACTAGCATGGACACGTGCCTTTGAAACACCAGACAAATAACTCAGTGTGCCATTCTTCTGGAGAAGCATCTCGGCGTTTAAGCTTCGCTTGTAGTAAACCTCGAACCAATTAAGCCAACATCAGGTTTTTAATTGCTGTGGTTAAGCTGGTGCAGACCTCAGTGTGCAGACTCATAAATCAATGGCACACTTAAATGAAAGTTGTACCATCTCAGTGAAGTTTGCATTAAAGCAGCACAATTCTTACTGTGTACCCCCTTAAAAAAGGAAAAAAAAAAAAAAAAGCACTTCACCAGACTTCCTTAAAAAAAACAAAACAAAACAAAAAAACCCCCAAGAATCAAGAGGAAACAGTTCTCGGTGACCCTTTGCGGGTTCCCTGGGATGTGGCACCCAGCACTGGCTGCTCCGTTGTGCTGTGGCTGAAGGTGGGATGGGGAGTGAGAAGAGCTGTTTGCAGCAGCTGGGGAGGGGTCCTGCCCTTCTGCCCCCCCGGCCCCTACACCTCTGGCCTCCTCAGCAAGAGAAACAGGAGCCATTGCTGCAGGTCTCCTGTGGGTCAGTGCCCCACAGCACCCTGCCATGTCCCAACTTTTCTGACAGACTTTAAATTACAATAAGGTGTTAATCCCTTCTTCTCAGGTGTGACCAGTTTTGCCTTGGGCAGAGCCAGCTGTGGATTACCTTTCTTCCCCAAATCCTACTGCTTTCACCCCAAGTCTCTTGTAAGCCTTTGATTCAGTGAGTTTTATCCTCATGAGGTTGTCTGGATGGAAAGGGGGAAAACAAGCCTTTCTTCTCTCTGCCACGCTCCATTAACTCAAACCTCCCTGCATGGAGTTTCCCTCTTGCTCCCCTCAGCCCATCACTGCGGAGCCTGACTTCTTACAGCTCTCTGGGGAGAGAAGCAAATGCTTCAAGATTCGTAACAAACCTGTCATCAGTCCTGGAAAGAAGGAAGAAAGGACCCTTGTTTGCTCCCACTCCCGCCTGCAGAGACGCCATGTGGCCAACCAATGCAATGGGTACAGCCTACCCCAAACCTCTTGCTTCTCACTCCAGTTCTTGGTTTTAATTTGGTTTTCAGGATTTTGTTCTTAATCAGCCAAAGCAGTCTGGGAAGAATAAATACAGCCACAACAAATTGTTAAACCTTTAAACCGTACTGCTGTCACTGCTTACTCCTCTGCCTGTGCCCAAGAGCCTGGCAGACTACTGGTGCACAGCGCTGCTGGAGGTTGTCAGGTCCAGGAAGAAGGCAAGAGGAAGAGGAGCACGTGAAAGGCATCACTGAGCACACCTCTTGCTCATATAGGAAAGAAAAGAGAGAAAAGGAAATTTTTTCATGACAAGCTATGGAAATTTCTTAGGGCAAACTTCTGCCTAAGTAGCTGCTCAGCAGTGAGGAATCCTAGTGTCTTACAGCGCTGCGGTTTATTATTTTACAGGTATGTTATTTGTCAAGAGCTGCTTTTTTTTTTTTTTGTCTTTCTGTTAATCCTAGTTACATAAATAATCACTGTGGAAAAGGACATAAAGTACACAGCAACCTTGCTTTCACCGAGGTCTCTAGGGCTGGAATTCCTACAGCTGTGAAACAGCTGCAATGTCTCCTTACTCAGCTGATACTCAGCTATGGATAATGATCATTTAATAACACTCATAGCCTGGCTGTGGTTGTATGAAATGCTGTGTCCGTCCGTGCTAGAAAGGACGTCCTGGGTTTGTGTAGCTAACATATGAAGCACAAATAAATGAGTTACCGTGAGGGAGCTGAGCTGTTGGAGGAGTCCGTGTGTGAGCCAAGAGTACACGTGGATGGCTGTGGTAGCACAGTCTGCGCACCATCACTCCTAACTCCCTGGTGTAAGTGATCCTAGAGCAAGCTTCCTTGGAACACCCATGCTGGAAAGGACAGGCAGGACAACCACAGTAAATCTAGTTCTACGTGTCAGATCTCTGATTAAGAGACACTGCCTTGAGGATTGATTTGGGTTTTGGAACACACTGAGTATCCTGGAGGTGGTAGATGAGATGTTATGGGATTTTCCAGGTTTTCTCAACTGGATTTTTGGTGGGAGCTGGAGAGTTAAGGATGCACTGGAGGAGGATGCCAGCCTCATCAGCTGCGTTAGCCAGCATAAGCAGGAATGGATAGAGAGAAAAGAAACCTCGGGTAGAAAAGGCAGAGGATTAATTAATTACCCCCTTCTGACTGTGTTTTAAACTTCTCTGAGATGTCACCTCGTTCTCCATCCATACTTTCCCTTCTGAATCTCGTGCCAGCTGCTCTCACAGGGAGCAGTTATTATAAGGTGGTGGTTGGAGATGTACCTGTGCTTGGTGAAGGGGGTAAACTCCATTCACGTGAGCACAGCAGATGTTTGCCAGAGTTAGGTTGGATCTTGACTTGGGCTGGTCCAGAGGAAGAGATGTCTTAAAGGAAACTAAGCCTTTGCATTGCAGGAGGCCCTTCTTGTGCACACAAACCTATGCGAGAAGCCTGCAGATGAAAGTGGACATTGCTGTGCAGAGCTGTAACTTAGGGACTTTATCACAAAGCCATCAAGCATCTTTTATATATGATATCATATTTGGTTTTTTTTTTTTCTTCCTTCTCCCCCCTTTTTCTTAATTGGATGTCAGCCACATGGCAAGGTTATTCTGTTAGACATGCTGGGAAATGACAATGACAGGACTATAATTAAGTGCCAGGACATGCAGCCAACACAATTACCATGCTGTTATTACACTGGATGATGTGCTAAAGAAGCTCATAAAAATGCTGTAAAGAGTATAAATCATGGGACATGTATACAATTGGGGAAGAAAATGTTTCCCCCTTTGCTGATGCCCCATCAGTGTTAGATAACTCCAGTGAAAGAGATGTTTTCTTGCACTGACAACTTTCCTACTTTCAAATGGCTTTCAAACCACAAGCAGTGGGTTGTGTTTTTTTTTCTCTCAGCCTCCCGCACAATGCTGCAAATCTTAGTGATTTTTAAGCCAGTATTTTTCCCCTGTTTTCAGCCATCGCTTGCCTTTGTACCTGCGCCGTTATTGTGTCTGGCCAAATCTTAGCAGTTGTCAGACTTCTCTTGGCTTCATGCAAGCCCCTGTCACTGCTGGCAATACTGTCCTCTTCTGCTGATTTTCTTGGTTTTCTTCTTGATAAAATAGTTAAACAAAAGCAAATCTGAATCTTCTCACTGAAGGCAGAAGAGCCAGGGAACTCCTGCAAAAGATGCCTGTTACACAAAACACTGATTAACAAAACTTGCCTCCACGCCTTATTTTTAGTCTTTTATTCTTCAGATGAATGGTAAATTTTAGGTTCATGCTTGTCAACGTCTACCTTAAGTCAAAAAAATTGGACATTCAGTTCAAAAGGGAAGCTGCTCCGTTAGTCAGCTCCTCGCCCTTGCAGACCTTGGGTCTGGAGCTGAACTTCTTTTTAAAAGCAGGCTCCCCGAAGCAGGGCTGGTTGGGAGGAGCTCTGATGTTTTCTGTAGCCAAAGGCAGCTCTGCTGAAATTGTAATGTTTCGCCACATTGCTGCTTTGATAATATTTTCTTTTCAGATCATCTTCTCCTTAGAAAGTTACCATTCCGCTATCTTCAGGAATAGGACAAAAACCTTTTTCATCTTTTAATTGGCATGGCTTTCTGCTGTGCTGCACAAAGCTGAAATTTCAAATGGTCAAATTTTATCAGTTTGAAAAAAAACCCTGCACTTTGAAATGAAGTGTAAAAGAAGTTAAATTTTCTCCGCTCTCTGTTTTGATTTTTGATCTAAATATTCTGGTAATTTGAACTATTTGAGGATATTTAGGGCTTTGAATTCTAGACTAACATGCTAAATTTGCAGCCCTTGAAGTGCTTGTGGTATCTCAGATCTGCTCCCAGCACCTTCAATACCTTAATTCCTCTTTCAAGGCTAATCAAGGACAGTTTCAGACTGAATGGATAAATATCCAAACCATGGACTGGTTCCCTAACTCTGCAAAACCCCCTGGGCTCTTCTTAAGCAACACCACAGGATCAGGCTGGGCTGTTCATCTCATTAAACTGAAATAAAAGCAAAGAATGGGGGCTCCTGCCAAGCCTACATTGGTACAAATTTTGAAATATGAAGCTGATGAACTAGATTTACTGTCCCACTAGTTGGTAATTACCATGGCTATTTGTAAATGTTGTGCTGCCTAATCTCTGCTCCTGGGGGGTTTCATCCGTTTAATCTCACTCAGACATGAGCAGTTCCTCTTGCTGGGAATTTACCCAATGCCCATTTCGGGAGCAGGGGCTGAGGGGAGGCAGAGTTGTGGGACCTGAGCAGCATCTCCCAGCCCATGGTCGGCGCTGGCCCTGGGGACGCAGCCGTGGTTCTTCACAAGCTGCCCATGCAATAAGGGGTTGCCAAAGGGTACTGGGGGGGCCCTTTGTGATAAAGGGTTTGCCAAAGGCTCTTGGTGAGGCCGTGTTGTCTCCAGCTGGATTTTTCTTTCTGTAAATTCTTACCTCGTTCAGCTGTACATAATGGAGAGAACTGCAGAGATGACAGGGCTTTATTATTACTTATTATTATTTTAAACTTACTCTTTTGTAAAAGGCAGGACAAGAGGCTGCTGCCTGACATTTCAGTCAATTCCTTTATTTCATATTTTAAAGCATAATGAGGAGCCTGATGTACTGACTGGCAGCTGCGGGTGAGCATCTTACTCATCAAAAGATTTAAACGTAAGGGAAGCTGCTCACTCAGCACCCATCTCCTGCTGGGACGCGGGAGTCTGCAAGGAACAAAATACATGGGAAGGGTTTGCAGGTTTTCTCCGCAGGCACAGGGATTCAGGTGCCTCAGGAAGATGGGAAGCAGGGGGATCACTCATGGCAAATGTGTTGATTGGTACCATGGGTGGCTGATGTGTGTGATGTGTGGCATGGGGTAGTCCCTGCATATATAGGGAACATATCTAGTGCTCCTATGGGCTATAAGGGTTGTGGAACAGCTATGGGTTCAGGGTTGTCTGTCTGAGCCGCTGCCTGATGGATGGACTCAAAATCTTGTGCCAAAATTGGAAAAGACAATCCCTATGTGGTGGTCACGGGGACACTGCTGCTGTGACCCAAGCGCCCACAGCAACAAGCTTGTAGCCACAGGGGTTTCTTTAAGTTTCTCTACTGCCCTCCCTATGTGGAAGGGGATGGATAGGATGGGGAAGCCGGGGATTTTTTGAGCATGATGCTGCTTGGCTACAGCTAGAGCCTGCAGAGTCCTCTCCCATCACTGCCACCGAGGTGGCTCCTCTGTGCTCCCTGCTGTCTCTGTGTCTCCGGAGCTTTGCTGCCCCGCGGCTACCTCCTCTCCCCAGCGCTGCTCCTCTTGCAGGGTCCGTTTCTGCTGATCCTGTTCTTTCTGCTCCTGGTGTATTTTTGTCACTGGCTGAGTGGGCAAGTGCCAGTGTTTGTTGCATTAACGCCATCCGTAACATTCGCGGTGCAGGGGCTCCCATGGACTTTCTGTGAGCGTTTCTCCCTCTCCGTTGCTTTCCCAGCTCCCGAAACACACAGAACAGCACCCGATCTTCCCTTCTGTGCTGGAGCAAGAACAGTTGAGTTCCATTTCTGGAAGTGACTTCGGTGAAAGGGAAAGCTATTAATTGCTGGCAAACCACCCAGCAACGCGGTTTACAGCAGCCGTGCCGCAGGAGTGCTGGAGACCAAAATATACCTGGGTCTGTGTGACATATTCCAAAGGTTATATGTGAAATGCAACCTTTGTGGGAGTCTCACTGTCTGTGTTTATCTCCTTGCAGAACTTATTCTCCTCTTTTAATGTCTCATCCCTTGGAAATATGATTAAGGATGAATTACAGCTTTTTATCTTCATTTCCTCTTCCCTCCAGCTGACTTTCTAATCGCCTTGGTTGCATTTTGATTTGATATTTGAACTCGCAAATTCTACATTACTTTTTTTTTTTTTTTCCTAGCTTTCTAATGATTTCTGGACACTGAGAGTAGGCAGATGCTACACGAGATCCTTTCTCTTGGCCGGGAGCTCATGTTTCCCAATTAGCCCATGTGGCAACGTAGTCTGCTGCGCTCGATGATGCCTCTTGGTCTGTGAGCATCAAGGTGCTCGGCTCATCCTCCTGCCTGCTGTCTGTGCCACACAGCAAGGGAAAAAAAAAAAATGAGCAGTGATGAAAGCAGGAAAGATCACTGAGTTTTATTCAAACAGGCTGTTTGAAAGCTTGCCTTAAATATTTTCTGTCGGGGTAAGGGTGGGAAATGTCTGGAGGGGAGTAGCAGGGAATTGGCATACATGGCAACTGACCTTATTGTCAATATGTCACTGACCCTGGAAACTTTAAGCATGAAAGACAAGGGATCTTGTAAAGACTTATGGTGTCCAAGAAGCAGAGTCTGCCTCGGAAAGGTTCAGGGAGGTTTTCTCCCTTCACATCTCCTGCCATCGGCTGAGTCTGGAAATGTTTGTGTTCCCCTAATTGTCATGTCAACTAATATAGAAATAACAGTGAGACAGGAGGCATTGGTGGGATTCAGTGCTTGTGTTTGCCAAACAAAAGGAACTCAGGGTGTCAAACTGCAGAGCTGACCCATTTTGGAGAGGAAGAGACAGCAGAGTAAGATGGAGAGCTGATCCTCACTGTGGCTTGAGTGTTCCATCCATGCCACTGCTCTGGTCTCAGTGTTGAACCAGAGTCAGAAAACCATGGTCGACGTTTGGGCCTTTTTCTTCACTCTTTCCCCCATAAAGATTCAGAAAGACAGCACCAAATGTACCTCATTAACTGCACTAATAAACTGCAAAACCGGATTCCAGGGAGTGAAAGATCAGCAGAAGCAACTCCCTTGAAACACAGGGGGCTGCCCCTGAATGTCCCCTGGGATTCCTGCTGCTCAGGGACAGTGGGGGGACCCCCCAAGTATTGGCCCTGGTAGAGCTGCACAGGAGGAGGCAGGAGCCCCAGGATGCGGGGGGGGGGGCTTGCTGAGATGGGGGTAGCACTTTGACTGTCCTTCATGAGAATTTCCAAGGGGATGGAAAGGACTTAGAGAAGAAGAAAAGGTGTGCTTGAGGGAGAAAATATTAAGGGGTGGATGGTAAGATTGTCTGTCTTTCTGTGGACAGGAACCCAGGGAGATCGTGGATGGTGGTATATGGGAGTGTTCAGCCAAAAGGGACCATGGCAGTGCTATCCTTAGAGGGGAGAGATAGCTGGGGGGCCGTTAAGGCATGACTAAAAGAACAGGCAGAATAATTCCTGGTGGCTTTCAAATGGGAAACTGAGGCAAATCTCTTATGCATCACCACAGGGTGCTGCCAGTGGAGGTCTATTCTGCAGTTGCCTAAATCACAGAATCACATGGGGTTGGAAGGGATCTCTGGAGATCATCCAGTCCAACCCCCTGCCAAAGCAGGTCCACCTAGAGCAGGTTGCACAGGAACTTGTCCAGGCGGGTTTTGAATGTCTCCAGAGAAGGAGACTCCACCACCTCTCCGGGCAGCCTGTTCCAGGGCTCTGCCACCCTGTAAAGTAGTACAAAGTAAAATAGTACAAATAACAGGTAAGTGTGTGCTGGCCATCATGGTGCTTGAGCTTTGCCCACCTGGGCTCCGTTCAGAGCTGACTGTGGCACAGCTGCAGCATGGACAACTTGTCCCTGTGCCATACCCTGCAAGCGTTCGAGGGGTCCTGTGGTTGGTCTCCTCCATGGACCAGCACAGCAGATGCTGAGGTTTGGGCTTTCTCGAGCAGGAAGGAGTTCTGGCCAGCTGGTATGACTTGTCAGGGTATGCAGAGCTGCAGATGGTGTACGTGGCACATGGCTTAGCAGCAGAGCCAGGATGGTGGGCACAGCCCTTTGTGCCCCTTGTTTTGTGCACAGAGTACAAATCAGTCAAAACGGGGATGATTTGCATACAGAGCTAGGTTGGATCCTCCTCCAAGACCTGGTGTAGAGTATTAACCCTCGCCAAGGTGGCTGGAGGCAGCGGGTCACAATGGCATGGCCACAGCGAGCTCTGTGACACCAGTGAGACCTGGGAGGCTGGTTCCCTTTGCCTTGCTCATGTTTCTCCATTCCCCAAAGCGCTTTTTGTTTAGAAGCCCGGCAAATGGCAAACACGGACCCATTTGCCCAGGTGACTGGGAAACAGATATTCCCAGAGCCTGCTCTCAGATAAATGACCTACTAAATATAGCTCTGGTTAAGAGCAGGTTGCAAAAGCCTTTCTACCTGTTTTAGTAACTGCGGCTTGCTGATCCTGGGGGCCAAAGTCTTTGGGGGTGTTACCTCTGTTGGAGAGCAGTGTGGTGTTGGCAGGTATGGTGTTGACTTCCGAACTTAGGGCCTGCTGCTCTTCAGCTTTTATTTGGATTTATGGTTAACCCTTGTTGCAACTCTCTCACAACTCCACAGGCCAAGCAGAGGTCTCAGTGATCTGATGGGAGCTCTTGAAGGAGCTTCAAATTGTCCATGTTGTATCCAGTAGTGTGGGAAATGTGTCAGACTTGGGGAAGGGGACAGCATTCTGAGGTCTTCTTGTTGCTTTAGTGTTCATAATTGTTGACTTTCTTGGCAACTGACAAGGTAAAGCTGGGGTCTGGTAGAAAATGGGGAGTCTTGATTGAAAACTTGGGCAACTGGACTTGTTTGGCTTTTTTCCTATCAAATTCTGCAATGGCTTATGTTGTGTCACCAGAAAAAAAAATAAATGTTTCTCTAGGTTGTAGTTCTTGTGCTTTTAGGAATGGAAACTTCCGTGGCTGTCTCTGGCAGTTCAAAAGAAGCAAAACCTGCAGACAAATCTTTCTTGATTCTTTTTTCATGGCTCTGCTCAGCAGTTTCTCCTTCATCTCTAGACAGCAGATGTGCAGAGGAAAGGTCAGGAAATGCTGCGCTTGAATCCTTCCCCGGCCACTGTCTCCTTCTCTCTCTTGGTCTCCATGGGTGATGTGCTCATGCATATGATGGGACAGTTGTCACTTCATGACTAGCACTTGCATCCGTCTCTGGAGAAGTTATGCCTAATCCAAGTGTGATGTATGCAACAGAGAATAATACTGTGATTTCTTTATGTTTTAGGGAACTCATAGCATGTCCAGGACTTGTCTTTTTTCAGCGGTTGTGTTTGACGCCTGCTGTGAGATAATTCTGATGACCCCCTTGGATGCATTCCCACTTTATATTGGCACCTTTATGCCCCGTCGGCTACTCAGGATGTCTCCTGGCATCTCTGCTCTCCTCATTTGCAGTCACGGGAAGCTGCTCTGAGGGTGCCTGTGGAGATGCCTGCCTGTCAATAAGCTGCCATGGTGATGGAGCGCAGAACCAGCTCAGGTGTGCGCAGCAAACAAATGGTGCTGGTGGAGGCTCTGCAGAGCAGATCCGTCACCGCTCGCCTCTGCCATGCCTGACATCTGTCCTGGGTTTTCGAGCCAGCCTTCTTCTAAACGACTCGCAGGCCACCGCAGAATGATAACTGCTTTAAAAAAAATAAATAAAAGCAAGCAGGGTAGGAAGACCTCTGTACATCCCATTCTAGACATACCTTTTCTTAAAAACAAACTAGGTGGCGATACTGAAATCAAATATTTTTTACTGCAAGTGGACAGAGAACAATGTAACCCAGCAAATCTGAAGGGCTGACTTTCTCACAGAGTGCTGTTTGCGATTAATTTGCTTAACGGTTATATCTAAAGGATCTGTCCTGGGGTAAGGATGCAACTTTAAAAGGTGACTCACAAATAACAAAAAAACCACGGAAGGAACATAAGAATTGTCAGTCTGGATCAGACTCTTCTTCCTTAGATTTATATTGTGATTTAAAACCAAAAGTAGCTGCTTCAGAGCAAAGTGTGAGAAGTTAATGGAAGCAGGTATGGAAGAGCTCGCCCACACGTTACATCTTCCCTGTCTCTAATGATTAACAATTAGTTTCAGGTCTGATGAACAAAGTTGAATACCCCTTCCACAGTAGCCCTGAGTGTTCTCTATTAATGTAAATGTCAAGACTGCTTTCAAATCTTAAGGTTTTGCCTGTCTTGGTGAGTGGTGATTGTGCTCAAATTCACTTGGGACAAGACACAGAGACAGAGTCTCTGGGTTCCTTTTGCATCCTTTAGCCTTCCCACCTGGACTGTTCTCTTTTCTGGATATTACCCAGCAACTCTTCAATTTTCCTAACATGTTGGCACCCGCCCATTCCTTCCTTTAAATAAAAATATTTACAGTGAAATTATTTGTCTCTTTGAGCAATGATCCTGTTCTTTTTAGTTTATGCTTATGAGCATTTTCTTGGTCTTTTTATTATTCTATGAAGTCTTGTTGTCTCTGCTGTCCGTCTTTTGAGCCGGGATCACCACTACGGTTGTAGCATTAAATTATACATCTGCATGTCCAAAGACATGATAGCTTCCTTGAGAGACTCAACGGATTTTGCTGCCTTGTCTATTCTTCTCCGACTCCTGAAGATCTCAAACTCCTTCCTCTGCTCTGGGGCATTCTCTTTATTTCATTTTCTCCTATATAGTGTGCCTTTATTCTACATACTGAAGTCTTTGGTTTCCCCTCCTTCAGAAGCTGAATTAGAGACCCTGCAATACTGTTCTCTCCAGGTGAAGCTGAGCTACAGGAGAGCACCCGGAGGGAACAAGCAAACTAGCACTGTCGATGGAGGAGCTTCCCACGGAGGGTGGGGAGCTCCTCCAGCCAGGTGTATCTGCACAAGGGAAAACACGTGTCCTCAGCCTGGAATGATCTCAGAAAAAGAATGAGAGGAACAAAGTGATTCCTGACAAAGCCTGGAGAAAAGCTGGAGCTCAGTGCTGTGTGGATGGGGGGAGCATTTGTTTAATTCTGTATTTCACACTCAAAGCCCTCTTCGTGTGTAGGTAGTGGCACTGGAGAGCTTGCCCTCCTGGGCTGTGCTCAGCACATGGAAGCCAGTGGCTGAAGGATGATGGCAAGGGCATAGTGGGCTCGCAGGTCCATGCCCCAAGAGTGGTACTGCTGTCCTGCTCCACAGGGGAAAGTGGTCTCTGAGTCCCCAGAGCTACCTTTGCTACTCCTCTTGCTGCTCTGGCTCCTGACTGCTGATTTACGCACCTTATTAAATTGGCCCCTGTTTTCTCTCTTCCCTGAGAAGGCTCTTTGCTCTTCTCATCTCTGGGAATACACTTTCCTTCCTGGATTTCATGTAGATTGATTTCTTTCACCATCACAGTCCCATTTCTGCACAGACATCTAGTTTCTGTTGATTATCCAGCTGTGAAATAGCAGGAGAGGAGTGGAAGAGGACCAGCAGCAGGTTCAGTTTGAAGCCCAGATCCAACCTGCAGAACTGGAAGATATGAATCATTTAAGTTGTGCTTCATCAGCTTTTTTTTCAAGTTGGCTACTTTGAAAAGTAGCCTGTTTGAAGGTCGAGGGAAAGAGTTCCATCCTTTTGCAGAAGGAGTGGGTGAGTCATCGTGTTTCCTGTCAGTCTCTGTGCTCTGGAAAGCACCAAGACTCCGCTCCAAAGGTGGTTTCAGGGGCCACAGTGATGGCTGAGCTTGGAAGGGATGTATCGTACCCTCCCCAGGACTAAGCTTTCCTGCCTGTCCATACACAGTGGTTGTGCAGAACAAGTTTTGTCTCTGCCTTCTGATGTACCTTTCTCTGAGACTTCCGCTCGCTGTGGTTTGGCTTTCCTCTGCCAGATTAAAACACACGCAATTCTGTCTGTTGTACAAGGAGAAAATGGGAGAGCCAGAAGGATTAAGCACTGTTATTCTGCTGTAGCCATGCTGAGCAGCGTGAGTTGGTATGGGAAGTTGGCTGGGGATGCTTTTGGAGGAACCTGATATTCTATAATTGCAGAGACATAAGCAATGTCATAGAGAAGTGGGAGGCAGAATTGGGAATTCCACTTTTTTACAGTGTTTCTGTTGCTGAGTTTTGGAATAAAAACTGGTTTTATTTCAAGTTTTTTAGTTTGGGGTCTGGAGCACAAGTCTTGTGAGGAGCGGCTGAGGGAGCTGGGGGTGTTCAGCCTGGAGAAAAGGAGGCTGAGGGGAGACGTTCTCGCTCTCTACAGCTCCCTGAAAGGAGGGTGTAGCCGGGGGGGTGGTCTCTTCTCCCAAGGAACAGGCGATGGGACAAGAGGGGACAGCCTCAATTTGCACTAGGGGAGGTTTAGGATGGAAAAATTTCTTCACCAAAAGGGTTGTCAAACATTGGAACAGGCTGCCCAGGGAAGTGGTGGAGTCATCATCCCTGGAAGTACTTAGGAGACACGTAGATGTGGCACTTGGGGGCGTGGTTTAGTGGTGGACTTGGCAGTGTTAGATTAATGGTTGGGCTTGATGATCCTAAGGGTCTTTTCCAAACTAAATGATTCTATGATTCTAAAAACTACCCATCACATGAAAGGAACAACCTATTTCTGAAGGTCTTCAGAGTGTTAGGAAAACCGAAGCATATTAACATCATGGAATAAAAACTTGTGTGCGTGGTGGCTGGTTTTGGCAAATCTCTTTGTAGATAGTCTGGGTGACTAGAAACACTACTTCTTTGTCCAGCTGTGCTCTTAGGGATGTAGATGGTCAGCTTTCCAAGAGAGTATTATGAAAGGATAAAGCACATGTTAAACTCTTCTGAAAATCCTCCCTAACCACTCTTTTAACTGTAGTTCTGTGGAGATGCTGGCATTTTAACTCTGTGGCCCAAAACCTGAGCATTTTAGATGGAGACAAACAGAAACTATTCTTGCCTTACTGACAGCGTACATTTCAAATTGGAGCAGATATGGCACTTTTTTTCAGACTCTGTCTGTCAAATGTAAGAACATTGTTTGAACCACTTTAGAAAAATCAAAATGTTTAATCTAGAAAAATTTGAAACGTAACATCAACACATCCATCCCCCTTTTCTTTTCCTTACAGGACTAGCTGCTGATGCAGGGGAAGTCCATGTAGGTTTGACTGTTCTAAACCAGCATGTTTGGTGAGAAAATTATTTATTCCCAAATATTAACCTTTTTTTCTTTGCTTGCATCTGTTGGTGACAAGCTCGCACTCACTCATATATTATTCCCATTTTCCTCACTGAGATACTTTATTAGACTGATTTATTCCCATGAAAGAAATCAAGTAACTTTTAAAGGGGTCACGTGCTGGTGTGTGTGCTGACACCAAACAGACACACAATCATGGTGCTACACCTTGGTTCAATCCTGATTCTGCTCAGCAGCTTCACCTCTTATCACATCTAGCTCTTGCCTGGTTTTGCTAGAAATGGGTTTGGCCCAGTCTGGTAACTCCTGAGGCTTCTTTAGTTTTATCTTTTTCTTATGCAAAAGAGGCAAGTCTAAGGCCCTCCCACTATGTGTGTGAGAGTCTAAACCAACTGCATGAAGTCCTCAACTCTCCATTTTAATAGTTGAGGTCTGCTTACATCTTGTAAAAAGGGTTTAATATAATTTTAAAAAAATCTCTTTAGTGTTGAGTAGTTATACTTCACTAAAATATCAAGTCTCTTCTTGTTTCCTAAGGTCAAAGCCTTCAATGTCCCGAGTTTGAGACTCCCACAGAGCTTCTGTCATTTGGGAGAGGTCAGTCTCCTCCCGAGTTCAACACTTAGTATTTCACCGTTTTTTTTCTTTTTTTTTTTTTTTTTTTTTAATTTTTTTTTAAACCTGTTCCTGTGTTGGGAAACAGCAAAGGCAAGTATATACTCTCCATTTCCTAGCTCTCTCAGGACTCTGATTAACCTGTTGCTTATTCCCTTTCTAAGGTAAATTCATGGTTTTGTTCTCTCTCTGTAGGAGAGGAAAAAGAGTTATTCCCACCCCTGCCCTGTGACTCTCTGCCAAGCCCGTGCTAGCTGTTCTGCAGGGCTTGGGGGACAGCAGGCAGGTCCTCATGAGGTTAGGGTGCTGCTTTGCATAGGAACATTGTACTGCTTAGTCATATTTGCCATTCATTACTTACACTAAATTCCTGTTGGCCACAGAACCAAAAATATGAAATGTTAAAATAAAACTTGTAATACAGCATTGGACTCTGTAATAATAAGACATATATGGTATACAGCATGCAAATGACTGATTTTAAAGCTGTGTCTTAAATATGGCTCTCCACTGGGCAGCCACATTCAAATTAAAACACTGACATCCCTAGAGCTTGGTGTGGCTCTGAGCAGTGGTTGGAATCTATGATGTGGCCCAGATCTTCATCATTATAGGCCTTTAATCCTGATTTTATAAAGGCAGGGCCAGGGACTCTGAAGCATTTGCTTGTTTGAAATCTCAAGATACTCTCTGCAAATACGTGCCCTGTCTCAAGTGCCCCTGTTGATCTCTTGTATCCTCTGTACAAGGCAAAGTGGTGTGGGAGGGACACTACCATGTTCAGCAGATGCCTGGGCTTTCTGCTTTGTTATAATAATGGGTGTAAATTTAACAGATTTTAACATGCAAATTCCTTGGCTAAGAGGAGAAGGAAATGCAGATTTCTTTTTCAAAATCGTCTTTGCCTGTCATAGGGCAGTTGGAATAAAGTGTTCTCTTTCAAATGAAAACAAAGGCATAAAAATAGATCTTCAGAGCCTAGAAGAGTGGTGAGAAGATCTTTAAATAAAACCCCTCAGAATAGCCTATTTTCAAATTTGCTGCTTCAAATAGATTCGCCACCTCGCCTTCTCTCCAGAGATGCTTTTATCAGATCCAAAACTAAAGGACATTTAGTCAGAAAACCTTAAGTGATGCTTTTCTAACAACTGACTGTAATGCCTTAGCCGAAATCAAACGTCTGTATGGGCACATGTATCTACAGATTTCTTTGCAGTTTTCACTGGGCACAGTTGTCCTCATTCCTGGCCCCTGCTGTTAAATTGCTGCGGAGATGGCTGCACTTTGGTGATATATGAAGTGATTCCAAATAATCTACTGTCTACGGCAGTAACTATTTTTCTTTAGGGAAAGCCCCTTATCTAGAATGTGAAGCTTGACAAGCAAACAAAGCGGTGCCAAACTTGCTTGTGGATGAAAGAGGAGAAAAATCTCAGGGCTTATTTGGTGTGATGAAATTAATATATTTCCTGGGTAACATTGATCACCTTATTCTCTCACATTGTGAGTGAGGCTGGGGGTCACCAGAGTGGGCAGAGTGGCTGCTGACCGCTTAAGGCTCGGTATCCTCATGGTCGTTGAGCAGAAGAGCAAACATCCTCAGGATGCAGCCTTCAAGGAGGCAAAACCATCATAGAGTTCATGGCCCAGAGAGCTGGCTAGCTGAGCTGCGTAAAGCTGCATCCTTGGTTCACCGTTAAGCACCCTCGTGACCCAAATCTATGTCTCAAGTCTTGAAAATGAGTTTCATTCCCTTTTCTCTGTGGTTAATGAATTACCATGGACACGTTAGTGCCTGTCCAGTGATGCTGCCGACTCTTCTCTGTAATTCTCTTCTGCTCAAGGAAAATCCTGGATCTGAGCAATGGAATAGGTCAGAGAAATACAAGCATTGCCAGGTTGGCAGCTAGAATTTCTCACTCGAGCAGATTGTTGTTGCCATTCCAGCACCTCCAGCAGCAGGCTGGCTTGAGCAAGAATGCTGGAGCTCGGCAAATCTGGCTTTTGGTTTCTGGCTTCTCTACAAACCTGCTGTGTGAATTTTGGCAACTGGCTTAATTTCCCTGAGCGTGATCCAAAACCTGGGGAAGTCAACGAGAGTCCTTCCTGGAGCTTAAATATGCTTTAAATAGGCTTTTTAGGTCTCTGTTTCTAGCCTATAAAATGCTAAATGTGCGCGCTCTCGTATATTGGTTGTAAACCCTGCATGACAGGGTTTGTTTCTTACTGTTAGCACAACAGAGCCCTGCTTTTCGTTGGTATTCTGTAATTTGGAGGTGAACATAACCCATGACCACCCCACAGACACAGGAACTCAGCTGGACGGCAAGCACCATCCTTCCAAATTTTATGCTGCTCGTGTATGGGAAAAAGTAAAGCTGATTCCCACTGTCTGGAAAAACAATTCAGCCAAAATTTAAAAACAACAGGAGGAAGGGGTCAGGCACTTCTGTTCTTTAATGGTATGGTTTGGCTTCTGCTCAGACGCTACCAACCCCCAGGAACGATCTTGTTCGTGCAAACATTTTCCTTTACCTGTTTTCTGTGTATTTTGTGGAAATGGAAGGGCTAACAGGGCCCCCCTTGGTGTTCCCCAGGCCTCGGTCTGCCCCACTTGTGGGGAGAGCTGGCTTCCCATTGATTTCATCGGTGCCTGGCTGCTCGTTGGGACCCCGGGAGCGCAGCCTGGGGGTGTAAAATCCCTGCCAGGAGGCCAGGTGGCTGCAGCAGCCCAATCCTCTGCCCTGCCAAGCAGTGTTTACTAATTACCGAGCTGATCACACGTCCTGAATAGAAGGGCTTGGGTGGCTCACATTTACCTACTAAAACACCCCAAAAAACCTCACACCCAAAGAGGGTCTGAGTTAGGCTGGTTGTAGGGGGTTGCACTGGTAGGGGAAGAACAAAGATATTAGAATGACTTAAACAGAAAGAAGGGTTCCTGAAGGCTTTTGAAGCCTGAAGAGCTTCAGGCTTACAGCGAAGGCTTACAGTGAAAAGTGAAGGGCTTTTTCTTACAGTATTAGAGCAGAGCATCCTTCGTGTCAGAGCTGGATTCCTTTTCTGCTCCACGGTGCTCGGCATCAGGTGAAAACAAAGCTGGGACTGCGTTTGCATCACTGCCTAGGAACTGGGAAGAAATCCTTGTCTCTCCCTGTTTTCCTCCCTTCTTTCCCGTCTTCTGCAGGTATCCACAATTAAAAATGTCTTCTCACGCCTCCAGCACAGCCCGGGGAGTGCAGCTGAACCCAGAGGTCTGCTGTGCATTCCTGCGGTGCTCGGTAAATGTCACATCAGGGGAGAGCCAAGTGACACTCATTCCCAGCAAGCCACAGGGCTGGGGACATCAGTTCCAAGCCACTATGTTAGAATTCAAGTCCCCTTCTTACACAAACTGTCCTTATGGCCTAACGTAAAGGTGACCATGACCATTCTGCTCCGACGAGGAGGATGCAGCTGAGAAGCTGAGCTGATGCTGTGTCTCAGGCTGGCCAGAGTGTCATTTGTTAGGTCACAGACGGATTTGGGTCCAGATTCTGGAAACTGTTATCTGGGATAACTGTTATTCTGGAAACTGTTATCCGGGATAGAGTGGGAGGACAGGAGTAGCCCTGGGGTGGATCTGAGGTGGTTTGGATAGTTTGGATGACAGATTTTTGGGTTCTTTAGTGGTCAAGGAGAGGATTATGTGGGACTGGAGGAGGGGGGAACTGGCATTCAACTCTGAGATGGAGGATTAGGGAGGAATTGGGATGAAAAGGCATGGGGAGTTCAAGGATGTGGGCAGGAATGGTTAGGAAGGATGTGGTGGGGACACTTCTGTGTCTCAGTACTGAAGCGGGACTTGGCGTGAAGGCAAGGACTGCTTTCCCCTTACCGTGTGCCTTTGTTTTGCTTCTGGAAATTCAGTCACTCTGGGCGTTCTGGCACGGGGCTCCAGGTGTGGTGCCTGGGTAGGTTCCTGTGGTGAGAGAGACACAGAGAGGACACGAAGCCACGCGGTTTCATGCCTTTAATTACAGAAGTCCTCAGGTCACCATGTGGCCTAGCCAAGAAGCAGCAGGTTTCTCCACACTCCTGGTGTACTGCTGCAGCGATTTACGGCTCCCATGAACTGTGCTCGCTTAAAAGGTATCTGTGAAAGCATTTCTCAAGAAAAGTCTTTCTGGCATATTTTAATGGAGAAGGAGTGAATGTATTTAAGTGGTGCACTAGAAATCTGCTCCGTGCTTGGCGGGGAGTTGTTGCCCACCACTGTGACATAACAGAGAGGAAATGCACTTTTCACCGTGAACTCTTTATTACACGGTGAAAGACAAATCTGTGCCCAAGAACACCCACTGCACTCAGTGTAATTTGGGGCTCTCCAGAGCAGCTTATAGTTCAGCTGGCTTTTGCTTTTGCAGCTCTGTTCCTGAGGTCAAATCTAAGGTTGTGCAACTTTCACTGGCTTCTGAAAAATGTAGATTTAGGATTCTTTTTGCTCATTGGCAATTTTTATCCTTTCAGTGCCACCATAAGTTCCATTAACCTAGAGTTAAGCTGAGGTTACACTGTCGGATGAGCGTAATATAATGCACTACCTTGACTATGGAAAGTATTTCTCTCACAGTGCTTTAAGAGGTCTATAAAGCTGTGATTAAATGATGTCTAAGTTTAGCTCTTCTGCAGCATTTTGCTGAGAGCAGAAGCAAAACTTTGTTGGGACCGTCTCTTGAATACACCACTGTCACAGAAAGACGCAGAACCATCAGACCTAGCAACTCCGCTTATTTTAAGCCAGCAACAGCTGAGGTGCCAGTAGTCCCATGGCAAATGCCTGTAATGTGATGCTCACGTAAGTGACAGCCTGGTTCGTTCCGCGGGTCCAGGGAATGTGTTGGTCTGTGCACGGGGAGCAGCTGGTGGCAGAGGGAGGGATGAGAAATGCCTCCCCAGCGAGCGAGCTGGGCTGAGCTGGGTGCTTCCAGAAGCATGAGCTGTGCAGAGTTTGTTAAAGTGAAACAGCTGCATTAAAAAAAAAAAAAAAAAAAAAAAAAGAGAGAGAAATTGAGGAGGTCTTTTCTCCAGCCCAGTGGATATTCACGGCTGTTCTGTTTTTTTTGTGGAACAGCAGCAAGATAAGTCTTGCTTCTTTTCTAGTGTGTCATTTTGTTACTGAAGTCTCCCGGCTTCCTTGTGGTTTATTGGGAGGAAATCCTTCCCCTTGGACCGAGCCTGTGCCTGATGCACTGCACGGCCAAGCCAGGGTGATGCTCATCTCAGCTCTGCGTGCC
Organism: Numenius arquata; assembly: GCF_964106895.1. Lineage (NCBI taxonomy): Eukaryota > Metazoa > Chordata > Aves > Charadriiformes > Scolopacidae > Numenius > Numenius arquata. Next base: position 15,257,030 of record NC_133587.1, on the reverse strand, counting down.
ATTCACGGCCACTTCTGAGGGGACACATTCACTAAAAGAAGGTGGCTCATGTCCCAGTCAGGGCAACATCCTTCTCCAGGGAACCTGAGCACAGCAGTGGAGTGGTCATGAAAAATCCCTGCCACTTTCCTGTGCGAACTGCCGGACATAGCCAGGAGCTGAAACCCATGACTGAAGAGGGCTGGGGCTTAACACCAGCGGCTCAGGCTCCTGCAGCCAGAACACTCAGGGAGGACTTTCTCCTGGAAGTGAGCAGAGCAGTTGTCTTTGAGTCTGAAAAAGTAGAGCGTGTTGCTGTGGTGTTATTTTAATGGGGGTTGCGTAACTTCACCTTGTTCTGAACTCCAAAATCTTTCTGGCTAGGAACAGGAACGCTGCCATAGCACGGAGCCTAGAAGCAAGAAGCCTTGGAAGGTTCCCAGGAAGGCTGGTGAATCAAAGATGTGCAGCTTAATATAGAGACAAAGTCTAATTGGGAAGCAAAACAGCATGGTCTTAGATGCAGAGTCCAGACGAATTCACAGTATTACTCACTTTCGTGGCTTCCTCTCCCCCAAAAGAGGCAGATGTGTAAGGATCTCTTAATCTGGCAAAGAGAGGGGCCATCAAGTGATTCCCATAGCAATGATTTGCCCATGTGCAGCCAAGGGCTATACCTCATAAGGTTAAGTTCCCATGGTGCTGCATATTTGAGACAGTCCTTGCCCACTGAGTGAAGAGTATATATACCATGTGCAGTGGGAAAGGGGATCCGAAGGTATAGGAAAGGAGAGTGACTTTAGCGTGGTCACAAACAGAGGAGTGGCAGAGCAAGGCAGGAAACTGGAGGGGACTTCATATTGTGGGTCTGTGCCAAAGGCAAGGAGCCAGCAGGCTGCTTCCAACTGTGAGAATAGGGAGGGGAAGGGCGAAAAGGGGAGGTCGCCTTCTCCTGACTCATCTGTGCTTGGGCAAACAGTTCTATCCATCTTAGTCCCAATCCTGACATCCCATCACTGCGCTTGGAGCAAAGCCTTCTACTCTCTCAGGCATTTCCAGTGGAAACCTGCTTCACAGAACTTGTCCAGCCATGTGCTCTAAATCTTTCTCCTTCCAGCAGAGCCAATAAACCATTTGCAAGCAGCTTCTAGTCCCAGAAGTGATTCCCTCCAGTCTCTGTGGCAGCTCTAAGTGTTTTAAACTGAGCAGCAAGTGTTATCCACAAGAAAATCTTGAAATCACAGTTATTGTGCAGCATGTGAGAGGGACCTGCCAGCCACGGGTCATGGTCGTGCTCTGCCAAAACTGTTTGAACTCAGGACCTTGTTACCAAACACACACTTGCTGGGGCAGGTCACTCTTTTCATTACATTTTCTTAAGCTTTCATACAGCTTAAGATGGGAGGCTTGAAAGAAACATCTCTTTCTTTCAAGCAAGCCTCCTCCTGGAATACTTAACTCAGCCTCTAAATAGACAGAAAACTCACTCGATCGAAAATGACTTCATGTTGCCTCTGTAAAGCTTTCGTCTGATGCCCTTCAAGTGCACTGGAAGAAATATCGAGGCAAAATCTTTTATGAGAGCATCGCAGAGATTAAGAGGTATAAATGTCAGCCCATCCACAACACCCTGTCACTCAGTTGAGCTGCTGGTCCAGCAGGCAGGGAAGAATGGACATTTTTTTTCTTTTCTGTCCTCCACAGGGTCCTGTTTCTATGGAAAGCAAACTGCTCCTCTCATGGGATACCTGACAAGGTGGAGTGGGCAACAAGGAGAGCTTGCTAGCCTCTTGAATGGGGCAGGAACAGCCCCAGAAGCTAACTGGTTTGATGTGTCCATGCCATGTCTAGGTCTCCCCCAGTGGAAAGGAGCCCTGCGCACAGTTTAGGCTTGGCCACAGGAAGGCAAAATGAAAGAATTGGGTCTGATCTTGCCAAAAGATATGGGATAAGTCCTTAAGTACGTCTTCTGTTAGTCTGCCCTGAGCTGTTCTTGCAGGATGCCATGGTTTTCACTGTGGTTCTTCCGACACTCATGAACCCTCGCCTGAAGTTTCTGCAGGGTAGGATCTCCTCATAAGATACGCTCTGATGGCAAAGCAGAAACCAGCCAAAGGTCAGATCAGTCTCAAGATCTTGGAGAGTAACTCCTAATACCATAATTCCTCTCTCTGGAACATATTGTGCAGCTTCTGCTTTTGGTAAACCAGTCTGAGCCATCCACTCTCAAGCAAGTGAACAGAGGCTGAACATTGCTTAGAGCAATGACACTGGTTATTGTACATGCTTGGTGGTGAGAAGAGGTGGAGCTGAAATCTTGTGGCTGGATGCTCTGGATGCTTTGTAAGTACCTGCTTCCAAGTGCAAAAAGTAGGATCCTTAAGCATATTTCCTAATTTTCATCTTTTGATGTAGGTTAAACTGTGGCTCAGGAGATCATATTTTGGTCTTGGCATTAATGCACTTCAGAAGAGACAGTTCCTATTCAGCATGAGTGAATTATCCTATTGCCCCACTGTTGTATTTTGAGGACTATCACTGTCCAGCACATTTTTCTTCAGTAATGCCACCTCCACGCCTGGACAGTCTCAATTGCAAGTCACACGTGTAAACATTTGGCTAGTCATTTATCTAGTTTACAATTTGTAAAGATGACATGTAATTTAAATAGCGTATGTAACGCAAAAACCCTGGTACTGACTTAGTAGCCTTATTATTCCCCTGTCAACAAAATTAATGTTCTATTTGCGCAAAGCATCGGTTCGGTCTTCCTATCTGCAGAACCAAAGAGGCTGGGGTATGGACTGAGGTGTCTTGACAACTGAGAAGTGTGTTTGGTGCCAGCACCTGCCACTGCTGCGGGAGGAACAGGCATTTCCCAAGATTGCCTTGCACTAGAAATAGCACATCCCAATTACCAAGTCAGAGGGACAACAACAAAACGACAGACTGAAGTGTGAATCCACGGGCAGGGTTCACCCAGCGGTTGGCTCCTTTCCAGTAAAATGGTTGAAATTTTTGGTTCGAATAGAGGGGAAAAAAGCACAAAGTAAAATATTAGTAACAAGCTCTGCCAAATGAGAAACAACTCTCCTCTGTTTTACAACAAGAGGAGGGAGGTCCTCTCTCGTGTTTCCTCCACTCTTCTGCATTGTGCTTTCCAACAAATACAGTCAGTCATCAATTGCTGGGGGGCAGCAGGAGTGGGCTGCTCCACAGGGGAATAGAAGCCAGGAGTGGGGTGTGACAAGAAGGCAGGCATGGGACAATGTCCTGCTGCAGCCCCTTGGGACCTGACCATGAAGAGTGGGACGAGCAGCAGTCACTAGGGTCAGCCAGTCGTTTCCAGGTTCATGGTGACAGATCCCTGGTCCAGCCAAGGAAGCCGAGTCAGGATCACCAAAGTGGGTGGCTCCAACAGGGGCCCTCACAGCTCTTCCCCAACAGCTTGATTCCTGGTTACAACCGCTCCGTGTCGGAGGTGGCTGTCGAGTACAGGCAGCCAGACACCTTGCAGGGCATTTTTTTAGGTATGGCTTTTGAACTCTTGTAATGCCAGATCTCTGTTTTCAGTACTGGGGAGGTTGGGAGCAAACGAAGGGGAGCACAAGGAGACCGTGCACCCAGGTAGCCTCATCCTCAATGCAAATTACATTTCTCCACCTCTCCTTTTGATGAGAGTGCATATCCCATGAAGCAGTTGTCTCAAAGAATGCATGGGCATGGGGTATAGACAGCTGTAAATATTCTCTTGTGCGATGGCAGGAACCTGTAGGAGGGAAAATGAACTGTCAGCTTGAGAAGTGAAAGAACAAAGCCATTAATAAGAGCATCAAAACAGACTGTGGAACGTGGCACTGCAGCATGGAATGGCTGCCAGCAAGAGGATATCTACTGCAGCTCTTCCAGAGATCTCTCAGGCCACTAGAGCCTTTCAGCAGATACCCTTGATCTTTGGATTAGACCCTCTGCAGAAGCTCTACGATGATGGGCAGAGAGATAAAGAACTCTCAGAATAAAGTTGGACCCTCGTAACATTCTTGAGAGTATTCAAAAGGCATTAATGGGAAGGTGTCCACTTAAACCTGTGGTGGTGAGATGGGCTGAGAAGAAAATGAAACACTGTGGAAGAGCCAACCATTAAAGCACGTTAACTGGTGAGGTGACCAGATATTTATCTTTTTGAAGCCATTTGTGGCAGGCAACAAACAGAGGGAAACTGAACCAGTTTGAACTGGTTTGCCACCTCTCTTTACACCTGAATTTTCCTTGAGGGTCCCTTAATCATAAGGTTTTTGTAAAGCAACTTACCCTGCAATTTCTGTTTAGTTACTTGCATGTTTCTGAACCTTTGATATAGTCTTGGGTGAAGCTGTTCAGCCCCTGGAGTTGTGAAGCACAAGAGTAGGTTGACCATGGGGGTTGTGGGATATACATTCTTGGAGGTTTTCAAAACACAGTTGTACAAGGCCCTCAATTACCTGGTCTAACCTTGAAGTTGACTGCTTTGAATTTTTCTATGATTCCAAATTCTCTGTGCTACCGTAAGGCTAGAAAAGAGATGTTTTATTAAAAGCTGAAATGTTTATTCAGTCTCTTAAATCTGCACACTCAAGAAAGGAGAAATGATTTCTTTTTATTTATAATACAATTCTGAGACTTCAGGATTAATCTGATGAAGACTTTGATGTCTTCTCCGCCTTCCATTTTTCCAGTCCCCAAATGCTATGTTAAGGGCTCTGCAAACTGAAAAGCCAGAAATTATTTGTAAAACAAGCAAGGAAAGTCTGCTGCTGGCGACCTTTCCTTTTGGTCCTCAGAGGTACGTGTTGAAATTTCAAGCTACCTTGGAAGCTGACTAGACGGAGACACCCCAGGACCTCAGTTCTCCTGGAAACACTCTCTGTGTGGGAGAGGAGAGAGGAAGGCATTTAAGGACAAGAAAAGTCAGTCAGGGAAGAGCAAACTTAATCATCAGTCAAATCGTGTTTAGGGCACGGTTTGTGTCTGCCAGCATTGTATCTACCGCTGGGGTTTACCTGCACTAACTACAACAAAGAGAAAACCAGAGTGGCTTGTCTACACCAGCTCTCTGGAGCTGGCTGCGTTGGCATCAGCTCCCCTTTCCCAGAGGATGGAAGATGTAGGCCATAAAGTGCTTTTAGGCAAGACTGAAACCTACTGAAATGATCAAGTGGTGCAGCTGTGCAGGTCGTGGCATCTATTTAGCTTTCCCTGACCTGATGGTGATCTCTCTCCCTGGGAGATATCTATGTCCTCTGGAAAAGGAGCCAAGATGTGTAAATAACTGCTGGAGACTGAGGAGTGTTGGATAGGGGAGAAAAGCACATGCAGTGTGGACTCTTGGAAAGAGGAGGTTTATGGTCTGACATATCAGGTAGGGGCAATTGCACAGTGAAGATGGGCCAGGAAATGTCTGAGTGTGGTATTTGGAATGATACGCTTGGTGTGTGAAGGTGATGTGATTAATTACACAATTAGTATATGAAATGAATGAGGTTTCCCCTTATGCTTAGCATGAAAATGGAGTAATTAACCAATTAAAAACAAACAAATAAACAAACAAAAGTATAATGTGTAAACCAACCAACCAAACAAAACAAACCTAAACTGGAGAATCCATATCTTAACAAAGCTGATATATTGAAATGCTGCACAAGGGAAGAGAGGAGTGCAGTTTCTGGACTCCCTTTTTCCAGGTCATCTAACCTCTCTACATGAGGAGTTCTTTGCAGCTGTACTTGTTGCCATGTGGCTTGTATCAACCCCGTGGTATTGGTGGCAGGGGAGAAGTTGGCAGTTGGAAGAGGACAAACGGGAACACTGTTAATTCTGGTTAATGACCAAAAGCAGAGCATGGGAAAGCTGAAATGATCAAGTCTTGACTGTGAGCTAGATGACAAAGGAAGGAATACAGAAACAAAAGTTGTAGGAAGAACCTGGATGATCTTTTAGAGAAATGGCAGGAGGGGGAGAGAAGGCTTGAGAGAGGAAGATTCAGAATAAAGCCTGCCATCTGGAAGTAACTTAAAATGTCAGTTTTGCCCCTCTTTTTCTGAAAATGCAGTGTCTTTGCAGAGTTTTTAATTTTTTAATTTTTTTTTTTTTACTTCATATTAATTTCTTTTATTTTAAACTACTTCTGGGTTTAAGATTCTGCTGCTGTTTCTTTGATTCAGCCCCAAGGGTGTGTAGGACCTAATGTCCATACGGAAGCTTTCTACAACCATTTCCATAACCCGTTAAGGCCTAATGGATCTACATCACCACAAGCTCCTGCCAGGTAGAGCTTTTTACCATTTTTTTTTTTTTTGTGCGATATCTGTAGCTTTTGAAGAAGATTCAATACAACAGACCAAAAAGCTACCAGAGAGCCTGACACTCTGGGTTCCTGAAGGACAGGGACATGTTTATAAATTAGCCTTGTTAAATATAGGAGTCGTACAGGGTAAATGAGCAGAAGTTATCTTGGCTTGCTGAACACTGTCTCTCACTCACTGTGCTGTTTATTTACTGTGCTGCACAATGAGGGCTCCTGACATACGTGGTGACACAGAAGAGATGGTTCATACTCTGCACAGTACTTCTCTTCATCCCTCTTTAAGCCAGAGATGCCACTAATGGTAGTAAATGTACCTGTTTTCACACTCTGTCATTATAAACTCATGCTTATCTCTGCTGCTGCATATAGGAGATGTTAACTCTGGAGTTCCTAGTAAAGCTGGAGAGCTGGGCACAGAGGTGAGCGAAGAAGAGCTTGGTAGGAAGGCATCCAGCAACTGAAGCAGAAAAAATGTGACTTTATAAATCCTTCATCCCCTACATCTTCCCGGAAACGTTTCTCAGCAGCTTCCTTATGGAAAATTAAACTCTACTCTGGCAAAAAAAAAGCTCATGTAACTTCTGTGCTTCAAGACAGTCTCTGTCATTTATTTGGAACAGGAAAGCTTGCCTTGGCTTCTTTTTTTGGTTTGCCTTGTCTCAGAGCAAAGTTAAACTAAGTAAAGCATCTTTCATCCTATCTGAAGATGTAGCCTGCAGGGTACAAGAGTGGAGAAGCATCAGAAAATTAGTTAGGAGCTTCTGGGACCATCGTCTTGTATCAGGAGGAGTGCTGCTGCGTGCTAATCTGCCATGTGATGCTAGCTGAGATTACTGTTCACGGGTTGTCGCTTGGGTTTGTGCCAGGTTCCCTGCCCCCGCCATCCATGTCCACGTGTTTCCCAGTGAGGAGCTCACCATCCCCATGTTTGAAATACTCAGAGGAGACCGGAGATGAGTTCTCCTGGTGTTTCATCCAGCTGAAGCCCTTCTGGAGTCTCTGCCAACACCAAGAGTGCATGTTTGTCTGTCTGAGAGCGATAGATCTCCTGCCCTTGCTCCCTCTGCCTTCCCTCCAGGTATCTGGGGCTGTAGCCATCTGGCATCAGTGATGCATTAGTCATTTAGGTAGAAAGGTCAGAGCTGGTGCAAGCATTTCACAACTCTGTATCAAACACTCTCAAGGGATTTACCAGGTAAACCAAGTCCCCTGGGCAGGGGGACCCTTGCTGGGCAGGGACCCTTGGCTGGAAGATTTGATCACGAGTCACCGGTATAAAACTTGGTGTTCAGTGGACATCAGACTTACAATTTTTCTTAATGAGTAAGTGGTTCTGGAGAGCTGCTTTGAGGCCATATAGGTAGCAGTCTTGTCCCGGATAGCTACCCGAGAGCATCACTGATGGCACGCACTCATTAAAACATCCACAATTCACGTACATGAGCATCGCTGCAAAGAAAATGATGCATAAAGAAAAATGAACTGAGAACCATTTGTTCAGGGCAGTTGCAGGAGAATGTCACTGAATAGGTCTCTCTCCAGCTCAAATAAAGGGCTGCTAGGACCCAAAGAGTCACAAAAAGAAGATACTAAGAGGATAAGACACAAAGGGAACACAAATGCAAGGTGTGGGCAGACTTGGCCTTTGACAGAGCCTGGGGATAAGCAGAGCTGTGCTGTATGTCTGTGGAGAAACGCATCCATGGGGAAAATCACAATTCCAACTCAGCGACGAGCAAATCTTGTGAGCTTCCTGCTTGGTTTTAATCACAAGAGCTCAATTGTAAAAGGAACAATCAGCCATGCTATCTTTGAGGATCATTTTATACCCCACACTGTGGGCTATGAAAGGAATCCTTGCCGGAGTGCTTTCATGTCTAACAAACGCTGTAGACCCTCATCTTTCTGGGCTTGAGATGAGCAATAACATGCTGTAGAGCTGTGTAACGTTTGGAAAGCCAGTTTGGCTCCACATCCGTTCTCATCCTTGATGGGCTGATCATCTTGATTTGCTGTGACTTGCCACTGACCCTTCATATATTTTGGAGAGAAGCGAGTGACGTCGTATATCAGAGACCATCATTCCCCTTCTTGCTTTACAGTACGTAGTTTATTCTTTCAGTCACCTTTGTTTAGGGAGCTCAAGGTGAAGGAAAAGCTGTTTCCATAGGACTAGGATGCACTGCTTTTGATTTTGAAATTTTGCTGTTGTTGTTGGCCAGCAGCTATAATGAGGTGGGGCTGCCAAGGTTGGCATCAAAACCAACATGTTTGAGAGAAACAGAAGAAATTCAGTGTTTGCCTGAAGCCTTCAATACCCTTTGTTTCCAACTGACAGTGCCCTCAGCCAATTTCCTGCCATGCGATAGTGTAGAGCAGTTTAGAAGATACCTGGTTTTATTCCTGCTTACGAAAGCTTTGCTCACACACCTTATACACAGAGTTTAGAGTGAAATTCCCTCTAGTTCTATTGTGTTGCTGTCGACGTATTTCAGGAAATGGAGCCACAGCAAACTTGAACTGTAAATTAAATGTTTTTATTTACTCTTACCAAGTGCTAAACATTGGAGGGCAGGTCTTTAAATGCTGGAGAGTGTCCTTCTTCCCTTGGCTTAAGTGAAGCTGTGGTAATTTATAGAAGTGCGTGGTTGCCTTCCAGAATTCTGTGAGCCCGGGCAGGAGGGAGATCTAGGCCCCTTCTGCCTTATGAAGTGGTGTTGTCACAATATTTATCTGTTACTGAGGTTGTTTTGCGGATGACATTGCTACTGAAGAGTGCTCTTGTCACTCTTGAAAAATTTTCAGCATGTTTGCAGTGACTAGAGGAACGAGCTCCCGTGTGTACTCACGGGAATTGACTGAAGCACCACTGAGCTGATAAAACACAACCCCTGCTTGGCCAGACGCCCACAACCTCTGCACCTGTTGATTGTGAAAGGAACTGATGAGTGTGGCTGCTTCACCAGCTTCCCTAAACAGGAAGCTAAATTGCAGTGGTATTACTTGTGTAATGGGCTTTGTATATTGGCTCATTCTTCTGCCCCCTCCCTGTCACTGCTCCTGCTGAGCCTCCTTCCTCACAGGACTAAGTAGCTCCATGGAAAAATCAGACATTGTCAGATTCAGCCCTTGTTTTTCAGATTACATCTTCTCTGAAATAATATAACATAATTACCCCCACCCTCCCATTCCATCAGCCTTTCAATCATCACGGTGCACTATGGTTGTTTTTCATTTATTTATCTAACAATTAAAATCTGCACCTACCTCTAAAAGCTCCTTAATTACAATACCATAAAAATCTTTAGGAAAAAAAAGAAAATAATTGGTGTTCTACTGAGCAGATGCACTTGATAACTGAATTCTGCAGCAAGCCGTATCCTCCTTGTTCTCTTTTTTTTTTAATGGATATTTTTGCAGTTTCCCCCATGTAGGGCACTTTGTGTTCTACAAGTTTATATTTTTCTAAATGCTCCTTTCATTTATGCTTTCCTCCAGAAAAAGACGAGGTGACATTTAGACCCTGGCACTAACTAATTCAAAGGATAACAAAAGAACTTTCCTCAGGTGCAATTTGTTTAACACTTCACAAGTAAGGTGAACAGGAGAGGGAAGCAATTTAGTACATGAGTTATTGCTAAAGTATCTCTGGGTTTGGGTGATTATTTTAGCTGGGGGGGGGAGGCAGAAATAAAAGGGAAAGAAAAGATGTGTTTCTCAGTCTTGTAATTCAGGGGCTGGAAGAAGATGCAGCGATCCTCTGCTTTCTCCTGCTGGAAGGTGCCCTGCTCCCACGTCACCACTGGGCTCTGTCCCCTCCCTGCGTGGGAAGGGGAGCGTGGCTGCGATCTGCGCCGCGTCTTCGCTCCTTTTGCAGGTTGTCATTCCCCCTTGATGGAAGCTTACACTTAACGCGGGGCACGACAGCTCCACCGAAGCCATTTCTGTGACCTCCTTGTGTACTGGGAGTTGTCTGCAAAAATGCTTGGAAAAGTCCAGCCTCCAGATGGTGGTTACGTAGGAGTAGGTAGAGCAGGAGTTCCTTCCTTTTCTGTTTCCTTTTAGTTGTTCTATTCACTTGTTCTTCTTTTCTTCTTTTTTTCTTTTTTTTTTTTTTCCCTCCAGTGGATAATGGAAAAAGAAAATGGATTTTTTTTTTTTTAATTTAAAGACTTATTTCAGTCGTAAGTCATTTAGCCTGACCAAGTGAATGGCTCTGTGATCCAGAATGTTATCTTTAGGTGGAGAGATACATATTTCTTACAAGAATATTTTTCACGTACATTCCTCCACAGAAAACATATTTGTATGGAGAATATGCATTGCAGAGCATCTACTTATGCATCAGGGTGACTGTTATCACTGAAGGAGAAATTCAAGGATCCCGTACAGCCTGAAACGCCCAGACTTGAAGCGCACCAGGGAGCTGAACACACTTTTTGAGCTTATTTTCTCTGGTGTTTCCAGCTTGCCCTTGCCTTTTAGACACTAATGGTAAAACATGTTCTGTTGAAAAAATGGTGTTGCCCCTCAAATGACCCTGTGAACAAGCTAGTAAATTACCAATACCTGATTAAATTTGTCCTGTAAACCGATGAGCTATAGTGATAGAGGGTTGGAGCACCTGTCCTATAAGGACAGGCTGAGAGAGTTGGGGGGGTTCAGCCTGGAGAAGAGAAGGCTCCGGGGAGACCTTCAAGCCCCTTCCAGTCCCTAAAGGGGCTCCAGGAAAGCTGGAGAGGGACTCTTGATCAGGGAGTGGAACAATAGGATGAGGGGTAATGGTTTTAAACTAAAAAAGGGGTGATTTAGGTGACATCTCAGGAAGAAATTCTTTGCTGTGAGGGTGGTGAGACCCTGGCCCAGGTTGCCCAGAGAAGCTGTGGCTGCCCCATCCTGGAGGGGTTCAAGGCCAGGTTGGATGGGGCTTTGAGCAACCTGGTGTGGTGGGAGGTGTCCCTGCCCAGGACAGGGGGTGGAACTGGGTGGTCTTTAAGGTCCCTTCAAACCCAAGTCATTCTCTGATTCTATAATGGGAAAAGAGGGGGAATAGAGGAGTAGAGAGGAAGGAAAGGGCCATTGGTTTGGGGCTTGAAGACAACTAAACGGTTTGCACAAAACTGTGCAACTATGCTATCGTGCCAGCGTGACTGTCCCCGTCAGCCTCCAGCCTGTCTCTCCAAAATTTTCAGACTCACAGAATGGCAGGGGTTGGAAGGGACCTCTGGAGATCATCTAGTCCAACCCCCTGCCAAAGCAGGTTCCCAAGAGCAGTTTGGACAGGAACGCATCCAGATGGGTTTGGAATGTCTCCAGAGAAGAAGACTGCACTTGCTCAAAGCCTCATCATGTATCCCCACGTCTCCTCCCAGGGCGTTTCCAGACAGGCCACAACTGCACCAGCCTGTTCATCTGGGCTGAAAAACCTGTGAAATGACCGACTGATGAGGCTTTACAAACACGGAGATCTTCGCAGAGAGTCATGAATCACTCCTCTTCATCTGGCCCTGTAAGCTTCATGTTCTTTGAAAACCAGCTAATAAAAAATGTATTCCTTAAGAAAAATAGTTTCTAAAAATGTATTCATAGAACACATTTATTGAATCTAAAGGAGAGGTAAATATGAACCCTGCTGTCTGCATTCTGTCGTCAGATAAAATAAAGCAAAAGGACTTTTCTTTTTTCACCGTTCTTTGCAGTTTTATTCTAAAAAGCAAGCAAACAAGCACACCAAACTGTGCTCCTGTTCTTTTCATCCTTGTGCGCTTCAAGGAAGAGCTCTTGGACATTTTCATTTCAGCAGATCAAATAACAGAGATTCCTTCTTTATCTGTTGCCCGCCGCCTTCCTCCTCCTGTTCCGATATTCCAAACCCCATCCAACCCTTTTTCACTTGAAACATGAGCACGTTGAAAGCAGTTTAGCTGCATGCAGCGAGGCTGGCGTTGAGCCTTGGTGGTGCTGGAGGATCGGTCCTCCAGCTGGATGGCAAAGGCTGTGTCTGGATGACTTTACACCAATCATACAAAATGTTGTAAGAAAAGTTGCCTGCAAACAGACTGTTATGAAAATCGGATGTCCTGGAAGCAGAGCTTTGCACATCTGGGATTCACCCTCACTTGCTGGTCAGACAGCTTTGTCCTGGGAAGGGTTCCCAGGGGTCAGGTAAAGTAGCTGAGTTTTAGAGTGAATTTGCTCAGGATCTGTAAAAATAAGGCAATGCCTTACAAAGAACTTCATTTTCGGGCTTACAGTGACTTGGCAATAACAAGGAGTAAATCAGTGAGTTGTGGGTGTGATCTGAAGCAGAACTGACAGGAAATGTTTTTTTCCAATCGCCGAGACCTACACAAATGAGAAATATTGCAATGGTCATTAGTTCAGTAGCTAAAACAACGGGAGACCTGGGTTAAGGTCACTGCCTTTACCATAAGCCCCCTTTCTTCTGAAACATACTTTCAATTTCTCTTACAACTAGCATATACTTTAGATATTCTTGTAGGATGTCCAAAGATGTAAGGCAGCCTTAACCCAGTGTTCTGTAGCAGCGCTGGAAGAAATGAAGAAGCCTCAGCTGGATTAAGGAAGAATAATTTTGGGCGGAATGGGAATTGTATCTATGTCTTACATGACTAGCTGCTGTCAGTCTTGCCCTAGTTTTGATAAGCAATTTCATCCTGGATTTCAGAAGCTGTTCACCATGGGTGTTCTGTGGAAGCTGACCTATTCTGTGGCAATTTCAGGGTTAAACAGCTGAGGATCTGCTGATAAGATGATGTCTGCTGTCGAATTAGCAGTCAGATGTACACGAAATCCTGGCTGCATTAACAGAAATATGTCAGGTGATGTTCTCTGATGGGTCTGTCCTCAGAGGATAAGAGAGTCCCAGTTTTGTATCTGCCAGGGGATTTCAGCCAACAGAGCCTTGTGGTTTGGGAACTGCCAAATGTGGCTTCTTCTCCATGCCCTTAGCATGTGATTGGTGTTTAGAGAGTTATTTGGTTGCCCACGGCAGCACAGAATTTCTCTCCAGGGACAGTTTATTCTCAAGTTAGAGCCCTTTTTCTCCCCCAGTTGTGGGAGAAAGCCCAAGATACTGTGGGTGTCAGGTGGAGAAACAGCATCTCTGTAATAGTCCCCCGTGGGGACAAGAGAAAGCCCCGCTGCAGGGTGGCCACAAGTTCAAGATTCTTTTCAGCCTTGCTGGGAATCTGCAGTGGCTTTATTTGCTGGTCTTTGCTCTTGTCATTTGATGGAGTCAGTTCAGTATTCTTCTATTTGGGAATTTCACCACTTCTTCTGTTAAAACTTCTCCAGGTGCAGACCATGACGGGCTCTGTCTTTCTTCCACAACTCTTGATGCTTAGGACGCACAGGAGAGTTGTTGGCTGAGTTTAAGGTAATGGTGCACAAGATGCAATCCTGTCCATCAGGACCAAGAGCTGCTGAGTCCCAGCATACACAGTGTCAGGAGTCCAAGAGATGCGCATAGTCACCTTAACAGCAGGGTTGGCCTCACCAAGCTTTAATCATCTACACATCTAAATGAGACTGTTCCTTTTATCGAGTAATTCATCTGAGCTGAGACATCTGTGTAGCCATCTTCAGCATCTGCCATAGTCCCTGGACAGGAAAGCTTCTCCAGTGGGTCATGGAGAGTCCACCCAAAATCTGCACTGCCTCCTGAAGGTATTTCTTTTCCTTATGGATCAAGAAAAATCCCTGACACCCATCCCTGATGTATCTAGCATTCCTGCTGTGAGAGCAGGACATGCTACTGGGGCAATGAACCTTGTGGTTTTCAGCACAGGAGGCAATTCTAATTATCTATCTATTGTTGTAAGGAAAAAGAAATTACTTGCATAGAATAATAATCTTTAAGAAGGTTTGAATACAATCTGTCTTTCCGATGTTTTAAGGTTGATATGGTCTTCGCAAACACAGCTTTTCTACCGTCTAATTTTCAAGTTCTGGCATGTCACACCTTGCTTAAGGACTAATTCTAGATTGCATCCCAATCCCAAATTTAGCGAAAGTCAGAGAAACTTAGGAACAGACTGAATCATTGTAAGCTTTTAGAGAAGAATGCATACATAAAGTACAGTTATAATGAAGGGATATATTAACAATGTTTTAAGCACAGTGTCAAACAGCCGTGCAAATAGGTGCTGTTTCAAAGTCCAGAAAAAGAGGTGGCAGCTTATGTAGCTCCCTGCTGAAACTCCTGTGGCTTCATGTGCTCCGTGGATGTTGCTCCTATTACCTTAATTCTGATTCTGTGATCAATAATTTTATCAGGTGAAGGGCTCTGCAGGACTTTCTGGCTTAACATTGCACTCGCTTTGCTAAATCTCACAGCCAAACTGTCTATCCCGCACAGAGGCCTCCTCCAGAGCCTGGATGGGCAATCTGGGATTTGATGGTATCTAAGATTCAAACAAACCTGGAGTATTCATACCAGGAAACCCCCTCTCTTGAGGGGGAGCTGGACTGGATGAACTCTCCTGACTTTTCTGTGTTTCTGTTTCTGCCAGGTAGGAGTCTCTTTTTTTAAAGATAAACTGTGTATCACAGTTACTATCTTCTCGGGAGGCTATTGAGTGTTTAGGAAGCTGTTCATGAAGTTCATGGGGACTTTCTCTCTGGGAATATAACCACTTCTGTACCATAAAGCTGAAGTGCTATAAAGCAGAGAGCTCCAGATAAGGAAATATGACTGTCCTTTCTTATCTCCACTTGTCCTAACAGGTGTCCTTGGGGTTGTAAATTTATGTGAGGAGAAGGCAAGAACAGTCTGAGGTATCTTTAACCTTATCACAGATCTTTCCCAGAGTGGAAAGATTGACGTTATCATCAATAAAAGGCTGAATTGTGGCCTGGGTCCCTTCTCCCACCAAGTCAATTGCTCTGGAAAATGTGGTTGCTCTCACTTGGTCTGTGTGTGTGTGTGTCTGGCAAAGGGCTGGCTGCCCTCGCACGCAGAGCCCTGAAATAAAACCCAAGCAAGATATATGCAGGGAAATGCCTAATTCCTCAGAGGTTTGTAATTCCGCAAAAGATAATTTGTGTGCCCATGCTATTACAATTGTTACAGTTTTATTGCAGCCAGGCCAAAAAAGTCATCTTGGAAATGAGGTGGAATTATCCTTATTTGTCACTTTTGTGGGAGGAATGAATCGTTCGGTGCACTTGCCATAGGACCCTCATTCATTCCAGCGCTTTACACTTGTGGATATATGGTCTAATCATGTTTCTGCAAAGGAGGTGCTCAGGCTCGTGATGTGAATGACTGTGTGGTGGTGGAAAAGCAATTGCTGAGTTTGCCACTCTCTGCTCCTTCTCAAAGAGTTATTTGTGTTTGAATAGGGGCTTTCTTATCATACTATCATAATTACTTTTTTTTTTTTTTTTCACCATTCTCCATTAAAATGAGGATTTCCTCTCTCACCCCACCGTATTGTGGAAATTGCCCCCCCCCCCCCCTTTCTTTTTTTTTTAGAAATCTTGTGGCAAAAAGTGATCTGCCGTGCCGGCAGCTTGCAGCCAAAGCAGTTCTGGGGAGCTGATGAAAGATGGGGAACATGGGGAAGTGTGGCTGGAAAGCTGCCTGGCGGAAAAGGACTTGGGGGTTCTAATAGACAAGCAGCTGAATATGAGCCAGCAGTGTGCCCAGGTGGCCAAGAGAGCCAATGGCATCCTGGCTTGTATTAGAAATAGCGTGACCAGCAGAAATAGGGAGGTGATTGTCCCCCTGTACTCAGCACTGGTGAGGCCACACCTCGAGTATTGTGTCCAGTTCTGGGCACCTCAGTACAAGAGAGATATGGAGGTGCTGGAGTGGGTACAGAGGAGGGCAACGAAGCTGGTGAAGGGCCTGGAGAATAAATCGTACGAAGAACGATTGAGGGAGCTGGGACTGTTTAGTTTGAGGAAGAGGAGACTGAGGGGAGACATCATCACTCTCTGTAACTACTTGAAAGGACGTTGTAGAGAGGTTGGTGCTAGTCTCTTCTCACAAGCAAACAGCGATAGAACAAGAGGGAATGGCTTCAAGTTGCAACAGGGTAGGTTTAGACTGGACATTAGGAAGAAGTTCTTCACAGTAAGAGTGATCCGACACTGGAACAGGCTGCCCAGGGAGGTGGTTGAGTCACCATCCTTGGATGAGTTTAAGAGTCGCTTAGATGTGGTGTTGGGGGATATGGTGTAGGGAAACACTTTGTAGAGTAGGGAAGATGGTTGGACTTGATGATCCCAAGGGTCTTTTCCAACCTGAATGATTCTGTGATTCTATGGGGCAGGTCCCACCTCTGCTTCTGTCATTACCTTTAGTGTCTTCAGCTTCCTAGGGGTAAGGACCTCTGGCTGGCTTTTCTGCTCCTGGCCTTTCTGGAGGGAAACCCCAAACACTTTTCCCACATTTTAGACCCCTGGTTCTGTTGATCAATGCACTGAATTCCTAGCTACACTCTGGGGCCACCTTTGATTCAGAGGAACGTTGTCATTTTCTAGGCCTGGGGTTTGCCCTTGCTGCCGCCTCTCTGAAGCATTCCTTCACCCACGGGAGGTGCCAGACGTGGGCCAGGTGGGCTTCACCCATGGGACAAGGACTATAGGGAGCCCTGTCAGGATCATCCACCTGTGAGATGGAAGAGATGCTGCTGCCAGAGAAGAGAGACAATAAAACAACAGAACTATTCATGCTGGGAGCAGGGCTATGCCTAGTCTCTGGAGATACCTTTCCCAGCCCTTCTGCAGCAGGCTTCAGGTGCTCTTTCTCAAAGAGGAACTAGACGAAACTCTCAGTGGTTTTTTTTGGAGGCAGCCCGGTGGCTGGTGCTAGGAACCAACAACACTCCCAGTTCCTCTGGACAGTTGTCTTCCTCATCAGGCAGTGAAAGCATTGAAGAACATGAGCTTGAGGGTGTGACCCCCCCATTCAGGAAGGTTTTGGTGCCCTTCATGGGCTGTAGCATCACGGCAGTGAGGGACCTCAGGAGGCTGGACTGGCAGAAGTGGTTAGACTCATACTCTCTCTACCTCGCAGTTGTTCTTGAAGCTCTATAGTTGATGGAAAGAGGCCTTGTGCCACACAAGAAGGACTTCCTATTGCTATGGGATCCTACCACCTGAGTTGGTTGCTCCCAGCTTTTTTTTTTTTCCAGAGGCTGTCACCATTTCCCTGCAAGCAGCAGGTGGAATAAGAGCAATAGGTGGTCAGGCACTGCCTTCTGTTAATACAGGGCTTTCAGGATGTCCAAGTAGCCTTGTCTGGATCTAAACCACCACCTGGGTACCACGATTCCCCAGTGTGGGAGTGAAAGATTATCCAAAGCTTTGGTTAGGTGGCATGTGCAAGGGGATAGGGCTATCTCTCAGACTGATACAAACAGTGTTGAGCATCAACAACCTCAAAATGCTTAAGCAAGGATGAAATTGTCTGTCATCCACTTCGGACTGCAGCTGTGGAGCCCGCTTTTGGCCACAGGAGTCCAGAGCATCCAAGGGAGGCCCCTCTGAAAATGCCAAATAAATTCCCATTTTACCATCTTGGACAATTCTTCCATTTCCAATTCTTTGCATTTGAATGGGGGAAAAAAAAAAACAAAGAACACAATTCCAAAGTATTAGCATCGGATATCGTGTGTACTCCGAGTTTCCTTTTCCGGGTCTGTGGGAGCAATTCTTCTAGCTGTAGGGAAGAAGGAAACGCATGTATTTCTTCTCGCACAGTATTTCAGATGGGGGAAAACAATGAGGTGAAACACGGACTGGCAGGGGTAGGGAAGTCAATGACAGGTCTGGGCTGTGGATGATCCTTGTGAGGTTTTTCTTTAAGACATGATTGCTGTTAATGAGGACTAAGTTCCCAGGCACCACCCCGAAACTTGGCAGAAGTGTACCTAATTTTCCTGCACTCACTGAATGTGTTTTCCCCCCTTGCCAAAGAAGAACCGAATGACTTAATAAACACATTTCTATTAAAGAGAGAAAAGTCCAGGAGGCAGATAAAAAGGATAACAATCCCCAGCACTTAAATTAGAACAAACCAGTCTCTAGTCTTCTCTCCCAGAGGGCTGGTTGCTGAGCTAGACTCTGCTTTTGCCCTCCTGCATCAACCTTCACTTCCAGCTTGAGAGAGCAAAGTCCTGCAGGACAGCAAGGTCCCATGGGGCTGAGCCCCCCGTGATGTGTTTCTCAGCTGCTCCTCACTCATGAGCTGCTTTTCCACCTAAGAGCAGTTCCCACAAGCCGCCCCTCGCTCCCTGCTTCGCTCCCCTCACCGATTCTGGCAGCCTTGCTAATAGTTTCTTATTTTAGCTGTTGGAAGAATATGTGTGACATTGAGAATTAAAACATACTCACAGCTCACACGACGCTTTCCAGCATTTTTTTCTGCATGCACGAGACTCTTATTCCATGTACTTTTCCTTCCCCTGCTTTTTACGCTCTGACCTTCACACCCTCATATTGGAAACTGTTCTGCTACAGAAGAAGAGAGTTCGTGTCCTCGTTTGGACCCTCCGCTCTCCAGAAACTTGCTGGGGTGGGGGGCAGGTGTGGGGTTTGGTTTAATTTTGATGCTCCTTTTTCTTTTGTATGTATAAACTCTCCTTGGAATGAGTCGGTAGCTGTTGAATTAGGAACCACTACTTGTGGTTACCAGAAAGTTTCAATTCTTTTAGCAGTAAGGCCCCTAAAAGGACAGGTTTTTGTGTTTTTCTTTGAAGTACTTCTCAGTGTGAGAAGACGGATTCACTTTTCTGTGGCTCCAATGATGCTAAGCCATGATGCTAAGAAGGACCATAATGGTGGAGGACATTCTCATCCTTTTAACAAAGTTTGGTTACTCTCTGTCAGCTCACCAGCACAGGGGGCTTTTTTTGCTATAAAAACCTGCAAGCAGCACTTGTAGAGGAAAAGGAAATTTCAGACAATAGGTCCGTTTTTCTTAATTGAATGTTGTAACTTCTCTGTAGGAGGCTTTAGTTCTCCCCAAAACTGCACCAAATACTAGTCAAGGCTTTTCTGGGAAATGCCTATAGATAGAAACTGAAGAAGACAGGCAAAGGGGCCCCATCCCAAGGTAGTTATATGGGTAGATGCTCTTTAATTCAGTGCATGTAATTACCGTAATTGTGCAGGAAAACGCCCTGACTGCTCTGCACAAATCCCCACTTGTTACTGGTGTTTGCAGTCATTTGGTGAGTTTACAAAACTTCCTCCTTCACTTTACCAGGTAAGAGAGACACTAGTGATTATAGGAAGGGGCATAGATTTATAGGGACAATCAAGGAAAATAGGAGCTGTAAATTAAGGATAAACCTCTCTCTTTACAAATTGCTTTTCTGCAGCTTCACTGATGGAAAAACTGAAATAAAATAATTAAATCAAAGGGACTGGAAATAACTAAAGAAGATCCTAAAGCTTGAACTTATATAATAAATACTTGCCTCTTAGATTTGCCTTTTGTTTGCAGCAGTCAGATCTGCATGGTGTACTAGCAAATGAGTGCATGAAAATTTGTATTTCCAAGCATTTTATTTCTCTTGTAGTCATTAAAATAATGCCAAATTGAGCATGAAGCTAACTGGATGCAATTGCTGTCATCAGAAAATAAGAGTGAGTGGGCTGGGGACGGCTATCCTCCCTCTCAGCAGTTGTCCAGCTAGGAAAACTGCTCAAAGGCAGAGCGAGGACATGAGGATGCTATTGCTTGTGTGGTGCTAACACCCGCCTTCAGTCAATACCCATCAATGTCTGATTGCACATTGTTTAACTTCTTTAAGTCAGGCAGAATGTGCTAGACAGGAAACGGAGCTCCCATTACAAATGGGCATAAGTGGTTCCTCATTACTCCTTCACACCCTTTACTTGTCTCCTAACACCACTGATACTAATGGTGGTGTGTCCAGGAAACAGCAAAGTGAATCAGGGTCAAGACTGTGTTTTGCAGGAAACAGAGTCACATGAAGAGAGCAGAGGAGAGAGAGAAAGAGATTCAGAAGATTCAGAAGTAGCATGGCCAGTAGGGCAAGGGAGGGGATTCTGCCCCTCTGCTCTGCTCTGGTGAGACCCCACTTGGAGTCCTGTGTCCAGCTCTGGGGCCACCAACATCAGAAGGACATGGACCTGTTGGAACGGGGTCAGAGGACACTACGGAGATGTTCTGATGGCTGGAGCCCTTCTGCTGTGAGGACAGGCTGAGAGAGTTGGGGGGGTTCAGCCTGGAGAAGAGAAGGCTCCAGGGAGACCTTAGAGCCCCTTCCAGTCCCTAAAGGGGCTCCAGGAAAGCTGGGGAGGGACTCTGGATCAGGGAGGGGAGCCATAGGACGAGGGGGAATGGTTTGACACTGAAAGAGGGGAGATTGGGATGAGATCTGGGGGAGAAATTCTTTGCTGTGAGGGTGGTGAGACCCTGGCCCAGGTTGCCCAGAGAAGCTGTGGCTGCCCCATCCCTGGAGGGGTTCAAGGCCAGGTTGGAGGGGGCTTTGAGCAACCTGGTCTGGTGGGAGGTGTCCCTGCCCAGGGCAGGGGGTGGCACTGGATGATCTGTAAGGTCCCTTCTTACTCTAACCATTCCATGATTCTATGATTCTGTGATGTTTCTTTTGAAATTATCTGAACATCAGCTCCTCAGCTGCTGTAAGACACCATGAAGCACCATCAGCATCTTTGCTCCTGTTGGGCTCCACCAGCAGAGGAGCTTACCCGAGTTGTCACAGTTGAAAGAAGTTCAACAAGATTAGGAAAAATAGTCAGAAAGATGTTAAGGAAACTCTGTACTGATCAATATTTCTCATTTATTACCACATAAATAGTCCTGGTGAGCTGGCTAATTCCTATTCCACCTGCCAAATAGCTTTTGCAGTAAATTAAATATGTATGTAAATAGTGGATGCATGTGGCTGACAGACCAGCTAAATCTGTCTGTGAAAAGTGGGTGTTTCCATCTGCACCTGGTTCTTGTGAAATAAGGTTGCCTTTGTTACCAGGTAACAATAAAATGCAGGTTAAATGCCAAGGTACCGATGCAACTTGTGCTGAAAACATTCCATGTGGAGAACACTGGGCAGTACACAGTCCAGGTACCTTCTTATTTAAACATATAAATGAAATTCAAGTGGGTGGGTGGGGTAAGTATTAGCCATTGAGAATAGTCTGCATTTTGAACAGGGTTTGTCAGAACAAGAATTTTAAAAAAACCAGCAGTACTCCTAACAATGTGGTAGCAAAAATGGCTGAATTCTTAACAGAGAGAACTGTTTTCTTGACAGTTTCATGGCAGGGAGCTGTGCAAAAGCAGTTCAGTTTTCTTATTTCCTTTGTTGTTTCCTTGGGTCAAGTTAAAGTTATGTGGAAGTCCAGGATCCTGAATATTAATTTCCCCTTTTAAATCAGAATTTTATTTTGGAATTTTTTTTATATGTTTGTTTGTTTTTCTGCCCTTTAAAAAGAATGGCCTCTTGACTTTACCACTTGGTTACCAGTATGTTTTTCATCAGAAATTTATTAACTAAAGGAATGTAGATAGCCAGCTAGCACTGGGAATCAGAAAAGATCTTGCCTTGAGTGAGCCTCACTCTTCAATATTAAATGTGAAATAATAGCATAGTCAATAGCTTTTTGCCTTTAAAAAAAAAATAATGAAAATGCCTTTTCAACCTTGAAAACACGCACATTGAAGTATGTGTGCTGCTGATCACAATGAGAGGTGTTGTTTTGCTTTGCCTTGTCTCGCTTCTGCCGGCTGGATATTACAGCAGCGTTTAAAATGTAGTGTGAAACCCCAACACTGGTGAAACAAACACTAAAAACAGGTTTTTCTGTCTGCTCAGGGCCAGAATTTAGTGGCATTTTGACAGAAAGGGACTTTTCCCTACCCTAACTCATAAGGGGGGGTAAGTGCATGTACGGGGATACTTTTATTTCCCATCCACTACAAGCATCTTCAAGGGAAAGGACAAGATGGCATGGAGAATTATGGATTTTTGTAACCCGTTGTCACTTCACTCCTTATTGCTCAGATGAAGTTTATCTGCACGGAAGACATTGATTTCACTGTATGAAGTTGTCTGAAGGTTTAATTAATGTTATGATCAATCTGCTTTATTTATTCCTGTCATTGGCTTTAAATTGTTGGCGCTCCTGGCTCCTTGCACTCATGTTTGAGAGAGATCAGTGTGGGAATATCATATCCGTTAAGACTTCAGTATTCCAGCCATTGTGCTCCTTGGCACTGTGTGTCATCCAGCATGTTTTCTGGAAAGTTAGTTTTAACAGTAAATACCGAGTTTCGGGAACTCATTTCTGAGTCTCCTATGTATTAAGTAGAAGGAAATATATATATTTTTGTTTGAACTTTCTATAGGTACTTGTGTTGCTTTGTTTATTTATCATGCCTTTTTTATTGCTTTTTCTTTTCCGTTTTGCCCATATATTTTGGATCTGAATCATTCAACACTATAAAGGAGATTTGTGTTGAATCAGATGTGTTGTGGTACTTTTCCATCTTTCACACCAGGGCTTGGGAAAAAATAGAATTCAAGGTAGGTTCTCATTCTGGGGGCAAAGCCTTTCCTGGAAAAAAGAATCAATTTCCATTACTGAGGATGTTTTGTAAATTTGAGTTAGTCAAAGGCAAAAATGGAGGAGAAAAAAAAATAATATTTGATTTGACATTTCAAAATAAGATGCCAATGATTTCAAGTTCGAGAACTTCTTTTTTTTCCCCTAGAAATATCCTTCAGTTTCTTGTAGAAATACTTTAAAAAGCCAACCCTGAAAACATCTCGTGGGTCTGAAAGGAAGCTTATATCTCCCTAAATCCTGGCCTGCCCCAAGCACAGATCTGTCGTTTTCTGAGGCTGTTCACTTTCCCAGATGCCACGTGTTTCTTCCTGAGAATGTCTTTCTTAAGAGAAGGAGAATGATAGTACTTTCATTTGGTGCAAAATGTCCCTAAAGGGAGAGCATGAATATTTCTGCACGCACTCTCCAGGCTGACCTTGTGAAATGGTGCAGTTTCATGAGCAAAAGGATAGCTGAGCGCTGTGCTACTCAGCCCGTGCTTTTGAGCGTTGAAACTATTGAAAGAAGGTCGAAAAGATTTTGGGAAAGGGAGAAGAAAAATCCAACCAACCGACCCAACAAAACCCCAGCCTGGAAACGCTGCTCCACAAATAACTGGTTGTGTTGTGTCCCCACATAGGCTCAGCACACAAAAGCCTGGCCCCGAAGTGCTTGATGCAAAGTAAGTGCTGGTCCCCCAATGTTGCCATCAGCGGATGGTCTCATTCTCAACTTCTTTCCAAACGGCCAGTACATAATTAACCCTTGCTCTTGCCCGCCCCCAAAAGCTTGTGGTTTTGACCAGTAGAAAAACATCTAAATTGAAGTTGAAACGATGGGTTCAGAAGGGAAAATCTGGCCACACAGGTCCGGCAGGCAGTGGTCACAGGGACTGCGCCCACGTGCCACACGCTGGCGTGGGTGGAAAGAGAGGAAAAATCCCAGGTTGCTTCATTGTCAGTTTTGGCATCCAGGGAAGGTGCATTTACACTGGTGCTCTTGGCTGGGACAGCAGTCATTCCTGCAGTGCTTACACTGAAAGGATCTCCATGAGAGATGTTCTCCAAATACAGGCGGGGAGTCCTGCCACGGTGACCACCCTCCATCACATGGCCAGTTCAGACCTCTGTCCCTGGGAGTAGGCTGATAATAAATCAGAGTGGAGAAAATTCTGATTCCCCCAACATCAGAAGGACATGGACCTGTTGGAGCAGAGCCAGAGGAGGCCAAGGAGATGTTCTGAGGGCTGGAGCCCTCTGCTGTGAGGACAGGCTGAGAGAGTTGGGGGGGTTCAGCCTGGAGAAGAGAAGGCTCTGGGGAGACCTTAGAGCCCCTTCCAGTCCCTAAAGGGGCTCCAGGAGAGATGGGGAGGGACTCGTGATCAGGGAGGGGAGCCATAGGATGAGGGGGAAGGGTTTGAAACTGGGAGGGGAGATTGAGATGAGATCTGGGGAAGAAATTCTTTGCTGTGAGGGTGGTGAGACCCTGGCCCAAGTTGCCCAGAGAAGCTGTGGCTGCCTCATCCCTGGAGGGGTTCAAGGCCAGGTTGGATGGGGCTTTGAGCAACCTGGTGTGGTGGGAGGTGTCCCTGCCCAGGGCAGGGGGGTTGGAATTAGATGATCTTTAAGGTCCCTTCCAACCCAAGCCGTTCTGTGATTCTATGAAACTGCTTGAAAGGGCTCAGAAAAAATGTGTGAGAATAACCAGAAAAACAACATGGTGTTCCACTGGAAACAGGATGGGATTCTCCATTTGGGTACTCGCATCGGAGTAAATCTGGGGTACCACTGGCACAACCAGAGTGTGGCTGCATGCAGTGCTGTGAGGAGCTGCAGCCATGGGGCATGCGGGGCTCAAGCACCACCCAAATTCTCTCCTTTGGCCCTATCAGCTTCACTACCTTCTCCTGGCAGCTTTTCTACTCCCAGCAGTTGGGTGTCTCAATGTTTGATACTCTGCCAGCTCCCTAAATACGACGAATGTGTTTTGTGGGGGGATGGGGAGAGTAGCGCAGCCTCACAGGACATGGGGTTTTATCACACATCTGTCAACACGAAGAGGAACCATTCAGTGCTGAAATCTCCACGTTGTTTTTTTTTCCCCTTCAGCAGTTAGATCCTATAAGCAAATGATACTTCCAAAAAGCTTACTGAAGGAAAATATTAAATGCCCTGAAACAGGTTTTAGCTTAGTATCAAGGGAGCACTGTAAACTGGCTGTCTCATAGAGGTGACTCTGTACCTACAGGCCTTACACAACTGTAAGAACAACCTTCACTCTCCAATTCTTGAGGCTGGGATGCTCTTGCCTCTGTCCCAAGTACCCTCCTGCTGCTGTCCCACTGTGGGATCTGCTCAGATCCCCGTATCAGCCTGTAACAGCATCCCCCAGGAAAAAAAAAAAAAAGTAATTAAAAAAACAACACACAACCCACGGAGCCAAGCAGCTTCATGGAAGGATGAAACTTATGCAAACAGAGATCTACAAAAAAACAGAATTAATAAAATATACCCTGCCCATGCATTATGAAACACATCTGCCTGCAGAGTGAAATGCCAACTTTAATTTTTACTTTGGCTTGGGAGAACTGGCCGGGATGAAAATGACTGCATGCATTGGTGAGCAGCCACCTGCAAATTTTTGCACACACCTCCTTTTTGCCTTCTTTCTGGTGGTTTTTTTTTTTTGGATGCCTGACTCCAGCAGAGGGTTTGTGGAAGGGGCTGGGAGTACACAGCTGATTTATTAATGCCTTGGAGATTTGAATTGACCGGTGTATAATCCAGATGAAGGCACAAAGGAATAAATGCAGTGGCTGAGACTGGTGGCCCATCTAGTTGGGGTGGGTTTATTGGGTAGGGTTGTAGGAGCGATGCCCTCCTCTCCCTTCTCCCTTTCTCCTTCCCATTACTTGTGCAGTATGTCTTGCTACTGCTGTGTGATTGAAAAGCAGCTGTGAGGCTCCACATCCCGCCTCTGCAACCAAAGCAGCTATTTCCAGCCAGTGCCTTGTGTCTCAAGCATTTCTGGAATAAAAGTATTATGGCCAACCACAAATGGGTCAGAAACGGAATAACTGCTCTGTGCAGGAAGGTTCTTCTTGATCTCTGCCAGTCCCTGCCTTGCAGACAGAAATGGAATCCTTTCTAGCCCTCCCACCGACTGTGGTCTTCTTAATATACTTCCATGTCTTTGGAATCCACGTCTTTCACTGATGCCTCTCCTTTACCAATATTACGCGACTCTGGGTTCCACGTATCAGCTCCTTGCTCTATAGAAACACACATTCTTTTCTAGGTTTTTATTTGCTGGTTTTTCTTTCCACTGAGTCTGCAAAACCCAAGAGAGAACAGTCTATCACCAGGGTTTGAAACCTGCTCTGGATGTATTGCATATCAAATTTTCAAATCAGACCAGGCAAGTGCAATGAAGTGTATGTGGTACCCACCAGCTGCAGAATTACAGCTCTTCCGTGACTCATTTCCCTGCCCCTCCTGCCCCAGCTCTCCATCTGTAATGGAAAAGAGGTTGAATATTCAACAGTCAGAAGGAAATTGGGAAGATTAGAAATGAATGCTCCCACAGCCTCCCCTGGAAATGGGTGCTGCTGTCGCTGGGGCAGTTTCTGCTGCAGCAAATGCCAGGCAGCTCCTTACGGGAGAACCTTCTGCTCAAGATAAAGCTGGGGTTTGTACTTTCAAAGTCAGTCTTCAAAACTGCATCAATGAATGAGTAACAGATCTTTCTTGCTTAAATATTTGAACAGCAGTTTGTTAATTTTTGTTACTCTCAACGTGGATTAATTGCTATTTTATTATCAACTTCAACTTCTATTAGTTTAGGATTTACATCTTAAATGATAATATCAGACTTCGTCTTGAATAAAACATTTTGTAACCTAGATGAGTTCATTAAATTCTTGAAGGTGAACTGACAGATTAAAGGCAGCGCAAAGATCCTGATGTGTTTTACAATTGTGAGAATACTCATTTGGAGTTTTATAAAACAACAAATTGCACATTTCAGATAGTTCAACTTCAAATAGATTGTGATAAATACTGCTGCCTTTTGAAATGTTGTTATCTCCCATTAACAGTTAGTCTTCTGCACCTATCCTCTCCCTCCTCAAAAGCTAATGAGGTGCCATTTTACATTGTTGATCACACCAACAGCAAAGGATGTAATGAAGTAACCCTGTGCATGTTGCTCTTTCAACTAATTAACCTTGATTGGCGTGGGATGGCCCCAGCACGGGGGTTTGCAGTGGGACACCTACCATAGCCAACCATGATGATCCAGGGCTCTGGGCCCTGACGGCAGAGCTGGGGGTAAGTCACACTCCTGCTGCCAACTCAATTCCAGTGAGAGATGTAGGAGAATTATCCAAAGGTGGATGGAAAGCCATGGAAAACCTGCTTGTGTGTTGCATTGGGAGGACTTGGCTTATGTCTGGAGGTAACACCAGTAATGCCAGTGTACCTGCTATAGCATTGAGGAAGCATAATCAGACTCAGAGAGTATGCATACTTATCTGCCAGGAGACATGGGGTTCATTACTCTTAATTATTCATACCTGGTGTGATTAATTATCATGTACACACAGGCTAATGAGTGTACAGCTGAGCCTCCTTTCTGGCTCAGGTCTGTAGCTGTGGTTTCCTCTGCCTGCTCTGGGCAGGCTGGTCCCACACAGCCACCCTGGGTGACCTGAGCTACCAGAAGGCCCTGGAGAGGTCCGATGAAGAGTGCAGGTTTGGGGTTTGCCAAAACAGAGGAAAAGTCTGGTGTTGGAACAGACCACTCGGAGCTGTTTCTTGGCTTTATTGGGATATCTGGCACCCTGGGGACAGGAGCTGATCTGCAGGACTTTGTTAGACACTTGCTTTTACTGTAGCAGTCTGTCGTAGGTGGAGGATGGAGCCCCAGGAGAGCTTCTGGCTCTGCTCCTCTACAGGATATTGTCACTGGGGCTGTGTCCCAGGGATGGGGGCAGAGAGGGTGGGCAAAGGCAGAAGTTTGTGTTCTGAATTTAGAGGGCTAAACAAATAAACACATGTGTGAGAAAATAGCACAGGGCTTAACACAGAGACAGGGCTCTCAGAAGTATTATTGGAGAGGTTCATTTAATCCCGAAGAGATTCAAAGGGATAATGGCACAGGAGCAGCTCTCCAGACCTCCTTACCCTTGCCTGCTGGAGGTTACGTGGGCTTTTGCAGGATTGATTCATCTGCAGGGCTGGGGGAATTGGATGATCCAGATGACTAACAATTAGATTTAGGGTCGAATTTATTTCACTTGAGGTAGCTAAATCTGATGCTTTTGTCCCCTGGGTCCTCTGTCTGAACTTAATCCAAGTGCTAGTGCCAAGCACAAGTTTTTCCTGTTAGGGGATGTTCAGCGACCTTACATGAAGTGGTCTTGGCAAGTCAGACAGGCGGGCAGGCGGAATAAAAAAAGGCAGCTGATATAAGGGGAGGGTGGGGGTCAGCTGTTCCCGCACAGCAGTATGTATGAACTGCTGGAAAAGCTTTTACTGCTGCTGTTAGTGTTACATGGGCTCAGGGGCTGTGCAGGGAAGTGTCTCTCAAGGGCATCATCAAATCAGCACTTCTTTGCATTTGTTTTTACTCCTTGATTATTTTTTTTTGCCTTCAAAAAGGAGGGTCTGAGTAACGCCATCTATTCCGAGGTTAACCACGTGTAATCATTGCATGAGCAGACTGTCTAACTCCGGGTTTTCTCGCAGTGCACAGGGCTGGGTATGCTCCAGTCCCAACTCTGCGTTTCTCTGATGCGGAAAATCTCTGCCTTTTTAAAAGAATGCAGAATATCTCTTTGCCGGGGATTTCTTGGAAAAATTTTGGGTCTTCCTCCCATGTATGCTACTGATCCAGAAATCAGAGGCAGCTGTAAGCCATCCCCATTTAAAAAGAGATCACTTGAGCTCTAAGCCAGCCTGGTGATTTTTGCTGGATTTCTGGGTTTCAAAACCCTGGGGAGCAGCTCTGAATCCTTAGCAAAGAGGAGAGGGGTGTGCGGTCACCAGCTCCTGATTAAAAAGGAGGCAATATGGGGTGAAGGAGTGGGAAAGTGGAGGAGAGAGAGGAGGTGGACGGGGAGAGTGGGAGCCAGCGGGAATGGGTGAAGGAGACACATCCCTAACTTTGAGCCGTGTCCGCTGGTTTCTCCAGCGAAAAGCAGCTGAGCAGAAAGCCACAGCTATGGCAATCCCCCTGCTAGCAGCCCGGGCTCGCTGCCACTGCTGAGCCAGCCTCAAAAACCATGGCAGGAGAACTGAAGCGGGCTTACACGGGGGGGTCTGGGTCCAGGGGGAGCTGCTGTGTGCCTCTGTGTGGGCTCTGAAGTTGATACGTTAATTACATTAATTAGGTGGGCATGCTTTCCATCACAATTGTGTTTTCATGGCTATTTAAAGTCTGCTTAAATGTTTGCAGAGCTTTCACGGCCATTAATTAACAACTGGGTGCAAATATGTAGAAGGCAAGAAGGCACACATTTTGGGTGCGCTCACACACGTTCCTACAACACCCAAGAATGTCCTTGCCAACAAACGGTGCTCACGGTGCCTGCCCAAAGGAGCTTATTCCCATGGGCTGCCGGCAATGGAGGCTCTTGCTTTTGGGGAACGTGGTCCCCAAGACACCTGGTGAAACCGACCTGCAAATCTTTACCCAAGATTACTAAAAAATATACCCATAGAAATAAAATATGTCTGTGATATCTTGGGATGTTTCATCAAAGCAGAAAGTGCTGCTGGATTTTATGGAGGGAGCAATGGATGCTCTTCAAGCCAAGTGAACCCACCAGCCCTCCTTGAAGGGGTGAGTACCAGATGTTGCTGAGACTGCTTGGTGCTCCTTCTGCTTTTAAGGTTAGGCTTTATAGGAAAGCTAACACTAACCAGAATCTGACTGTAGCAATTAATTTCAGGGCTCACCACTTAATTAGGTATCGATGGCTAATGTACTCTTCCACTTACTCATGTTAGTTGGACCCACCAGAATTGAATAATGTTTTTCCATTAAAAAAGTTCCTTTTCTGCTTACTTCGATCACTTCTGGCTGCTTTGGATAGTCTGTCAGGTTGTTGCAGAAAGCTGCATTTTTTTAATAATCTAAGAGGATACTGAAATAGGTGGTGGTGGATGCAGTTGCTGCCATGAGGTTACAAACAGGACAGGGAAATCAATGCAGGGTTTTTTCACAGTGGAACATTTCCAGGTTGTTGCTAACCTGTAACCTGGTGGAGCAGAGTTGCTTGTGTGGTGCAGAGCAGGGCCGTATGGGGGCACGTTACATGCTCTTTGCTCCCTAAGAGTATTATTCTGTAAGCATCTTCAGGCAAAGGGCACCCTGCAGTTGGCTGTGAATTCCCAGATGTGCCTAAAGCTAGACAAATACAGTTCTTTTGGGGTTTTTTCTTCTTCCAAACTGAAACATTAGAGAAAAAAAGCTTCAGGTCAAAGAAAGTCCTGTTTCTTTCAGTCATTAAAACCTAAATCTTTCAGTGATTAAAACCTAAACAGCTGCCACTGGCTTCTGAAAAGCACTTTTTGTCACCCCCAAGCATACTGTTCCCCCTTAATAAGAAATTTTGTCTAATTTTGGAGTGTTCCTCTTTTTAATTTGAAAATATCAACCCAAAACAAAAAGGAAGAGTTTCCCCTGGTAAACATTGGCCTGAAAAGTTCTAGTTTCAAACATTTCCTCTCATTTTGCCAGTGCAATGCAAATCCGAGTAGCACTGGTCCTTTTGAAAAGCTGATGTTCATTGAATTTACTGTGACTGGGCAGAACACCCCTGTGTTCACTCCAGCAGGATGGGTTGCTGAACCGGTCCCCTCTGATGTGGTGCTTTGCCAAGGATTTGAGCCCTTCTCTGCAGACTCAGCCAGGCTCTCGTGGCCAGGACAGATGGGGAATATGTGTTTCCATGTGCTCCATCCAGTATTGCCTGTTTGCAATGACGAACACAGAAGTAGGTGCACAAACCCAAAGCTGTATTGGGGCACCCCAGGACATATCCCACCCCCTCCCAGCAGGGTATCTTCTACTCGAGCACCTTCTGAGTGTCCCCGCCCTTTCCTCAGACTCCCTCCTCCTCTCCTCTTTCTCTTCCAGTTTTCTCAGGCTCCTTCCAGCTACTGCACTGGATTTACACTCCTTTTGGGCAGGGAGCAGCAGTAGAAGCCGATGAAACTCAAACATTTGCTGCTACCTTCAGGGAACTCATCAGCCCATCCTCTTGCCTCCCTTTCCTATGGCTCTGTGCAAGCTTATACAAAAATCCAGTGGGGGTCTGCACTTGAGAAATCACTCCTCTCCCTCATTACTGAGCCAAACTTGGACATCTGAATTTTGCCAAATGCAGATCCTTTCTGTCTCCATTAAAATTTTCTTAAGCCAATGTTATGCTTGTGGAAAAGCATTTTTGTTCATCTGATTCCTACAACCAGAAAGAGGAAAGGACATACAAAATGGTGCAAGTTGAGGACACATTCATCTTCCCATGAGCTGTATCTTGGCTCCTTCCTTGACAGGTTTGGTCAGACATTTTAATCTCGGGTGCTTGTGGGTGCAGGTGAAAAGAGAGCATGTCCAAATAAGAGATTCAAGTCTTCCTATGGGGATGTATAACTCATTTAATGCCCCATTGCTGTATCCAGCATCCAAGCCAGCTCCTCGGTACCCTGAAGCTCAGAGGGGCTTGTTGCCCCAGCTTTGGCAAAGGGCAGAAGAGCAGGTAGAGCTGGGGATGCACATTGCCACCCCCGGCAGTGTCAGCGCTCCCCTCTGTCCTTTCTGCTGCAGGCACCGGGTAGCACACCGGGACCCAAACTGTCTGCTTATAAAATAACAAAGTTTAATCTTCCTTTTTTCATCTTCTTTTGACTTTCGGTATAAATTACCTCATCTGAGGTGTCACTAGAAATTGATTTGTTATGCTAAATACTTGCCAAATAAATAATGAGCTCCCAAATTAGTCTATATGCAATAAGACAAGAAGTGAATTATTTCTAGTGATTCCTTTTATCATGCAAGGATTAAATTATTTCAGTGCTCTGATTCTCAGGGCTGGGCTGTCTCCGAAAAATGTGCTGGTGACACTTTAAAAACACCAAGCCCCCCTTTATGCTCTTTTATGATATTAAATGTCACCACTTCCCTCATTTTATCACATTATTACAGCCTTTTCTTGCCTGGAAGGAATCAAATTAATGAAAACTGAAAGAATCCAAGGTGTCTGCCCATACATCTCTCATAAAATCATCCTCCACATTACAGAACAAGTTCTGAGGTGATGCCACGAGGCAAAAGACCAAACCAATTTAAATAAGGCTGATTACAGCCTTCCCCCCCAAAAAACCAAACCCATAACCCAAACCTGAAAAACATCGATGCCTATTTTAAGGTGCTGAATAAGAGAGCAGAAAATTTATTTAGCAGAAATGTTTTATTTTGTTTGCTCTGCTAAGGCAGGGCAAACCTGTTGCTGAGATGTCTCCTCATTCATTGTAAAGAAGTTTGCTCATCTCATTTCATTTCCACCTTCTAGAGGTTGCTTTTGGACAGCTGTCCTCAGGTTGGTAAATTATTCCTACCATGGCCCTTGTAATCATGGAGCAGAGGACACTGGTAATGGAGTATGAAACTGCTCCCAGGCCAGCGGTGTCTGAAATCCCCACCATACCATCTGCCAGATGTGCAGAGGGCCTCGATGAAATCAGCTGGGGACATCCAAAGCAGTGTCACACCTGGCACTGTTGGCAGAAGAGCCAACAAGCTAATGAGCCGTGGAAACTGGGCAGCCTTGTGGTCCTTAGATGTGATAGGTGGAAGTGTAGCTGCCTTAAAACCAGCACTTCACCTTGTCGCTCCGGTACCCATCAGATTGAGACGTGTTTGGCCTTGAGGACTACAGGAAGAGCTGTGGCTCTTGCTCTCACATGCATCTTCTGAAACAGATGAGATGAGAAGAGATTGCCAACAGTTACTGACACTCAACAGGACACCTTCAGGGATACGTATTCAGGTCTTCAGAGCTTCCTCCTGGTGTCCCTCATTGCTGGACCACAGCTACCATCTCTCTGGACCAGCAAGAAGTCCAAACTGTCTCTCTTCTGCAAGCAGAGAGGATTTCTCCACAGCCTCCAGCACTTGGTTCTCCAGCACAACACCTGGGAGACAGGTCTAACGGCACTTCAAGGCCTCGAGAGGCGCAAGCTGCTTTGGAGGATGGCTCAGATGATCCAGTTATGATTGTTGCACTAAATTACCAGTTTCTCTTCATTTACTGTAAAAAGTCCTAGTGGGACTCTTTTCCTGGACTGAAGGTAGCTTCTGCACATGTTCAACGGAGAAAAGAGAGACAAAAAACTGAGGAAGGTGGAAAACTTGGAAGAAATCCTTATTCTAAACGGAGAAGAAAAATCATCACTGCGGGCCAAGTATGACTGGCTGCTTTTGATGCAGATTTCTCTGCTGTAAATTGAGATATTATTTGGATTGCATTAGGCAGCTTATATCACTTTTCAATAAAGTGGGATGTGTCCACTAATGCTTGAAGATGCTTATTATTATTTATTGATATATAAAGCTGCTATATGAGTTTTCTTTAAGGGAATGCCAGGTACCATTACTGTAATTTGTTAATGTAACAAAAGTTTCCTATTATACTAATGTCACCTTGCTAAACCTAAAGCTCTCGTGATTTTTTTTCACTGTAATGTCTTGCCACAGAGCGTAGTTCATCACAGAGGTTCACTTCAGTATTGTCTTAGTGCCACTCACTGAGATTACTTGACTTGTGAGTGACTTGGATTAAGAATTACAATTCAAGCTATTTAAAACAGAGTATTGCTGCCCAGAGAGTACCTCAATGATTGTTTATTAGGTGTTCGAACTCTTTAACTGGCCCCTGGCTCTCAGGTCGAACCCTCAGCCCCATCAGAGGCTGCTGTAGATCTGGGTGCATGTCTGCTCCCAAATGGCTGCTCTTGCAGAGGTTCTTGCCTTTGTGAGAAGCCTTTCCCCGCTGCTCCACAAAACAGAATGCCTAGGAAGTTACCAAAATTGAGCAATTTTGAATAAGCATCTTCCAGAACCCTGGAGCCTTCTAAGGAGTGGTCTGCTGGCTAGAGAGGTCTGGGCCAGGGCTGGCTGAACCATTGCAAGGAGATATCTGCCGCAAAACATTTAAATTTCTTAGCCTGCAGTCCTCATACATAGCCAGAAATACCTTTGATATAAGGCTGGGCAGTAGGTTGCATGGCTATTTGCTCATTCCTCTTGCTATAAGCCAATGATCGGGTGCTTTCCAGCCCTGTGTGTAGCATCGCTGTAAAGTAATTGCCACTTAAATCTTTCTGTGGAATTGATCGTCAAACTGCTGTGGTCACACCCCTTATATTATAAGATTTCCCCTTTGAAATGAGCTCCACTGCTAATTCCACAAAACTATTAGCTATCAGTATATGAAGTGCAGGGGACGCTTGGTGGACCCTGTGTCTGCAGCATGGATCACCAACAAGTGGGAAGATGCCACTGGTCTGCTCAGCCTGGAGCAGAATTGGTAGCGGGAGTGGCTTAAGGAGAACACTTAACTATGGATGCCAGGACTGTACTTGTAGATCCTTTCCAGAAGACATGCAGTGGGAACAGTGTCTGTGACAGTTGGTAGGTGGCTTAGAGGTCCAGCCACCCAGTGCATCACCCAGTGCATGTGGGACTGGGACTGTGGCATCCTGAACACATCCTACGTGTTCAGGACACCAAACACAAGGTCGTAATGTGCTTGGGTTGAGTGGTGTCACCAGGAGTGGGTACAATAGCAGGGGTGAGGGTGCTGTGGCTGTGCTGTTTCCCATCCAAGCAAGGAAATTGTGTGTTCAGGCCTTGCTGCTCCCATAACCTGTTCTGCCAGCTGATGTGTCCAGAAATGATGAGTCTGGAGGTTTAAAAA
This sequence comes from Numenius arquata, assembly GCF_964106895.1. Classification (NCBI taxonomy): domain Eukaryota; kingdom Metazoa; phylum Chordata; class Aves; order Charadriiformes; family Scolopacidae; genus Numenius; species Numenius arquata. Next base: position 15,222,153 of record NC_133587.1, on the reverse strand, counting down.
GCATGAAAACTACTATAGCCACTTGGCAACTTCCGGCCGTGATGCATTTTTCATGCTTTTAAACTGCTTTTTAATTTTTTTTTTATATTCACAATTTCTTTTTTTATCTGCAACTGAAAGTACTTGATTTACACGTTTCTTTCTTTCAGTTTTTTTTTAAAGGAAAAGCTTTCTTAAAGTTGGATTTCAGTAGTCGAGCTCAGGATTGGCATTCCCTTGCAGCGACCAGGTGATGTCCTCCATCTCAACGCAGACTGATCTCTTTACAGAGGCCTGGAACTGTTTATGCAGGTCTTCCTGGAATGTTTTCCCCTAGAAAAGCCCATCTCTGCTGCCATTTCTAAGGTAGTGTGAAGATCGGGGTCCCTGGAGAAAGCTGAGTGTCTTCTAGAGACTGAGGGTGGCAGTTGCTGCCAGACATGATTGAACTTCCCACCCCTCAATGGGTGGTCGCCTCAGGGTGTGACAGGGTTAGAGGATGGATGGCTACGATGGAGGATAGTGGCAAACAGAGGGCAAGTGGGAGTAGGGATGGTGGCAGGTGAGAGGCAGCCTTTGCTGGCCAGGGTGTCCCTGGGCTTCAGGCATCTCCCTGGGGCTTCACCAAGGCAGGAGCTTGTCCCACTTCTTGCACAGCTGCTGGTTGCCCCAGGTTGGAAGGTGACAGCGCTGTCCTCTCTCTGTGGTAAGGCTCATTCCAGTAATGGTGAATTGCTTAGTTACCATGGTGATGAGAGCCCTGGGAAAAGCTATCCATGAGCAAACATGTCTCTCCTTTGCCAGTGGGATTTTGTGAAAAACAAGTGGCCAGAGCAACGGGATGGGGCTAGGCTCCATGTTTGGAGTAAGTCACTGTGCTGGCCTTCATCAGGCCATGCCCTGGGTTGGCTTGGGAAGCTCTAGGCAAGTGCTGATGATCAGAGATGAAGCAGACAAGGGTGGCCACAACCTTGGGGACCTGCTGGGATGGCCGCGTCCTTACTTGCTCTCAGATCTGACCCTTCAGTGTGAGCAGCAATGACTCTCTCTCTAGCACTTCATGATTTGCTTTGACTATCCCAGATGACTGAATTTAATATCTAAGAGAGTGAAGTATTATAATGAAATTAATTCCATTCTACTTCTGCTTTGAAATGAGACAGGATTGAGGCAGAAAAATGGGGAAGAGAGGAATAATTGCAACAGGAAGGAAAACAGAAGCTTCCCACTGTGTTCAGTCTGCAGAGGGCCATCTCAAACGTAGTAGGCTATAAGATTTTTTCCAAACTGAATGTATTAAGTCCCCCCCTGCCACCTCCAGTTCTAACAGCCAGGAGGTGACCTGCTAAGACCTGCTTGCTGGGCTTTTGGGAGGGTTTACCAGTGGTCTCAAGAAGGTGCATGCTGCTGGAGAGGATGCTGAAATGATGTGTAGGAGTTAGATGAAGTTAATTTCTCACAAAATTGTTTTTAAAACCACCACTATGAGCTGCTTCTGTGAAAGTGCTTTTAGTACATTGGACACTGTGCTGCATTATCTTAGGATGTGACCTGTAGGTGCAGAGAGATATATGAAGTCAAGATGCTTTTGAACTATGACTGTCTTCTTACTGTCACCCTCTGAGGTTTCTAGGAACGGTGCAGTTGAAAATAACTGATTTCACTGCTTATAATAGGGAACAAAAGTGTGGAGAAAAGGCTTCCTGCGCCCATGGGTAGGGGATGAGGCAGCAAGCATTTCTGACATGAACTGCTTCTGTTAACCCAGATTGCCTTTCTCCTTAAACAGAAGTTTTGAGGGGTCAGTTGTGCCAGTAGAGGTTAAGAAAAGAAGAAGTGTTGGTGGCAACTCCAGGCAGAGAAAACATGGGAGAAGGATGCAGGAGGAATAAAGCAGCCTGTACTGGCTGCCCTTGTCTGTGCAGTAGCGCTTGTGCTGTTACTTCCCCAGATTTTTCACAAAGACCCAGTATGCACTGAAAAGCCGTTGAAACAAGCCTGTGCTCCATGAATATCAAATTCATTCAAATTAGTGATGTTACAAATTATTTCCATAAAATAAGAAAAAACCTGCGTTACCACCAGAAGTTCAAACTCTGAACTTTCCCTGTGGTTTGGGGTTTTTTTCCTCTTTTTTTCTCCAAAATTATTGATCAATTTTTGACTATTTTTGAGGTTCTGGGTTCAAGCAGTTATGGTATGTTGAAATATCCCAAAGAAGCAAACAAGGAAGAAAACAAGTAGCAAGTTTGGAAATAGAACCAGGCAGGGAGATGAGAACTGCAAGTAGGAACATTTTGAATAAGGATGCATCTGTATTTGTGCCCTGTGCACATTTATACTCTTGCTGAGTTTTTATGAAAATGATAAGTTTGCTGCAAATTATGGATAATCGTGAAAATGTACCTGCTGTCACAAAAGAAGCATTCTGCTTGGAAAGGGAACACATTCTCCTTTGAGAGTTTTCTCACTGAAGGCTGAAAATACTTAAGAAAGTTGTACCGATTTATAATGACCGTGGATATTAGACTATTAAAGGGCAAGACTTTGGGTACCACAGAACACATTTACTAAGCATTCAGCCTAGGACAGAATTTTCTACATGTAACCTTATAATACACCACTTAAACTGGGTTTCTGACTAATTAGCGCTGTCAGAATGGTGTAATGGGGCTCGAGCGCAGCAGGGAGATAAATGTAGGTGTGTTCAGGGTTGTTTCTTTTTTGGTAATACAGGTTTAAAATATTAAGATCTTGAAGCTAAATTATAACGGTCAATATCCACAGCTGAAAGGTGTTCCATGTGCAGTTAATGTGCAGAGCTCTTTGGAAAACTCAGCCCAAAGTCTAATGGCAAATGATTGAGTCCTTTCTAAAGGAATAATGGACTGTTAATGTGTAGGCCACAGTGCAGCCATTGTAAGAAGGGCTTCCAGAAAGGAGAAGACCAGTTTCAAAATCCCCAGCCTGTCACTACGTTTTTCCCAGGCTTCTCAGATATTTCCCACATTTCCTATCTCTCGCCTCATTTCATTGGGACAAGTTGTGTTGGGCTGCTCCAGTTCTCCCGACAGGCAAGGATGCTGAGCAGACCTTGGAAAAATTCCTGAGAGGCCCTGGTAAAAAATACATAGCCTTGGTGTTGGATGACATCATGCTTGTCATGCTGAAAAATGCTCTTTATAGCCTATCATCTTGCCTAGAAACCTATTTTTTTTAATTTATTTATTTATTTTTAAAAGGAAAGCTGTTGTTCTTGTGTACCTTTGTGGTGGGAGAAATAGCGGCAGCTGGGTTGCATTAACCAGCTTTTCCATCCCTGGGTGAAGAGAAGCAGGATTTCACCTCAGACATCACCTATAGGCAGAGCTGTGGCACTGTTTATAGGTGATGACATCCGAGGAGCTGGGGAGGGGGAGTTTTTCAGCATGTGTTTCAATCACTGACGGCAGAGCAACTACATTCAGCAGCAGGAGCAGGGGAGCTGCTTTGCCAGGAAACATTGCGAGAGACGAGGACGTGTTTCACCCGAACAGCCCCCCCCTCTTGATTAGAAATGGTTTCCTGACAAGAAATGCAAATTTGGCAATACTGAAATATTCTGTGATTTCATTTCTGGCTTTATAAGATGTGAATTAGCAGGAAAAAGAAGGTGGGGGGAGAATCTCCCAAGATGAGATGTCATTCCTGTGTTTTCAGATTCAAAGATCTGAGATTTTTCTCTTTGAAAATAATTTTCATTTTAAAAGTTTCTCCCATTTCACCAGCATCAGTACTCCACATCCTCAAAGATCAAAATGAAATGTTTCACTCCAGATTAAATGAAACTTGTCATTCAAAATAAAGCTGGTTGGCTCTTTAAAAAAAAAAAAATAATAATTCTCCCTAGGCCAGTCTGGATTTCGGTTCCTCAGACCTACCAATGATGTGAAGAGGCAGCTCCAGCAGAGAGCCCTCTGCCCTCTCAGGCAGCCTGGCATGTCTTCTTTACAGCGCCCAGACCACAGCAGGGTAATGTGGCCTGGGATCCGTCTGAAAAGGATGGTTTTGACAATTCAGGTCATTGAAATCTGCTTTCAGGACAGGGTAGAGGGCTGACATTTGCTGTGCATCCATCTACATCCATCCACATCCATCCATCTGGTTTAGAGATGTTTTTTGTCAGCGTTGGGTTGACGGTTGGACTAGATGATCTGAAAGGTCCCTTCCAACCCAGGCAATTCTATGATTCTATGATTCTACACATCCATCCTGTCCTTATAAATAGCTGATCACAGGATGCCTGGAAAACACATCTTCCGTGTTGATACTCAGTGGTTTTAAGAAGGAGCTTGGAAGATCTTGCCCTCCTGCCAAAGCAGGAGGAGCATACTGAGGTGACCAGGGGAAAGGGGTGTACTTAAGCCTGTCCACACTCCAAGCGCTCCCTCAAGAACCACCTTTACTCCTGCTTTTCTTTCTGGATGCACTCGGGCACCCTTGATCCAACCTCCAGTGTGCCTGTGTGAGAAACCATGTGAGCAGTCAGTAAATTAAGCTTTTCTGAAACGCAGTGTAGACAGTGAGAAGGAGAAAATTACTGGTCCAAAACTCTCTTGCTTTTTATTTGGAGAGAGAAAACTTTTTCTCGTCCGTTTTTGCTTCCCACACTAAACCAAGCTCTCTTCTTCTGTGTCACTGCCTTTGCTTTCCATTCACCAATATTTATCTCTTTTCTTCCATCTTTTAGTAGCAGGGACGCACTGTGAAACACGACTCTGGCTCAGTGGTCTATTATCAAGCCTGCCCAGTGACACATATTACAGATAGGAGGGAATAAAGCTAAGAGCAGGACTAAGGTGGATCTGCCTGGATTTATTTCTCTCTTCTGTGTCTTGCTTTCTATTTCTTCTGTACCACAACTGCCCGAATCCAGCCAATTTTTAATGGGTAGACATCAGTGAGCCAGGGTTGCCCCATGAATCAGAGGGAGCTGAAATTCTGCATCACTGAAGACCATTTTCAGAAGCAATCTCATGGACCATTTTTTTCCCTTCTAATTAAAAGTAGAGACCAGCCACATTTCTGCTTGTAGCTTGTTTAAGACACGTTGCCAAGCCCCAGATGTGAGGCCAGGCCAGTGTGACCCATCGTTCTCAGCTGTGTCCCGCACCCCTGCAAGCGGGAAGAAAATGTAAAGGAAAAATGTCACCCTTTTTTGATGCCTTCTTCCATTCTAGGGAGATTCTGATGTGCCCGTGTACTGAACAGCTCTAAAGAGCCCATGTTCTTGAAAATTACAGCTCTTTCCTCTATTTTGTCTTCCTACACAGTGGTTTGGGACAGGAAATACAAATATTTTATGCTGCTAAAATGAGAGGAAGGATCAGAAGGTTATGAGCTACATTCAAAAACTGCCCAGGCTGTTCCTTTATGCCTTGGAGAAGGATACTTAGAGAGCATAATTGTCTGATTTTTACATCCCACATGAGGAAAAGATGACTCTTCTGAAAAGAAATGGGACCTGACATTTTGAGCGCCGTTATCTGTGTTTGCCTCAGTATCTTTGTGTCTCACCATTGGCTGTGACTGGGGGACATGGACAGATGGAAAGTGGAGGTCGGCGCTGGAGGAGGGCCTGCTGACGCTCTCATTAAATAGCACACACAAATGGCAGTGATTTGAAAAGACCAGCAAAACTGGCTGTTAGACTCACTGCTATGAAGCTGCAAAGCAGCCACATATGGACAAAAACTTTTGCGTCACCAATGGCTGGAGTTCACACAACTCTATTCTTCAGCCCAGATGCAATGAAAGGTTTGAGCTATTTTCATGTGGCAGCAAATTGGGGGCATTTACTGCATGAACCACAATAACTGGCGCCCATTACCCAGTTTATGGGATGGACTTCTGCACGCTCATTCAAATTCATCTGCTGGGCAAATTGGGAGCATTCACTGGTTCATGAATCTCCAGATCTGTGAATGCGACCAGCTGGGGATGTCTGTGGGCACGGGTTCTTTTCTTTTTTAGCTGCAGACATTAGTTTAGCAAAGCATGAACTGAGCCACGATACCAGTCACTACTGTGGAGTCATAAATTGTTTCTCAGAATGCCTCTGGAAACAGGGCATGCCAAATTGCTTTAGAGCACATTTGTGATAACAGCGCTAAAGAAAATGCCATTTAAATACAATTTCCCACTAACATAGGAAAGGGATAAGGGAACACATAAAACAAATAATTAACATCTCCTGGATGACTCCAGTTCTGTGTGTGGAAAGACAAGAGGGAAATGGAAGGGGCCAGCTTTTCCTAGTAATTGTAAAACTTAATTTCCTCTTTAAGGAAAGATCAAAATTGTGTTAAACTGAACGCCAACTGATTTCAATGGGGTTCAAATTGATTTCTGGAAACTAGTGCTGGTGAAAACTGCCAGGGGAAGTCCGTCGAGACTGACATCTTCACAGCCACTATTGCTGACTGCAGACGGGAATTTCTTTTCTGAAATAACTTTAAAGGTACATATATTATAAAGTGGAAAGAAAACTGCTGTCTTCTAAAGGGGGCAAAACCTTTTGTTAGATTGATTTAAAAATATTAAGCCAGGCACTTCATTTTTTACTTTTTAAAACTTTTTCTTGAGGCTCCCTAACTTTCCTGGAGCTCAGGCTTTTGTGAGGGGAGCAGGCTTTTGGGAGGTGAAGCCAGGGTTTCTGGCATCCTGCTTACCCTAGAAACTCTGGTAGATCCAGCTCCAGGGCAGTCACAGTCTCCTGGAGAGACCATCCCACACTGGACAGACTGGGAGTCTGGACCCAGAAACTGGTGTTTGGAGCCAGGTTTCCCAGGCTTCCAGTGATCAGCATGGTTTGCCAAGGAGATGCAAACCTGTAAGCCCTGGAAAATACAGCTGCTGAGCTGGTTTGTTACAGGGGAGTCTGTGGTCCCCTCCAGCTTGACACAACAGAAAACATGTCAGTTTTCCATTAGAATTTCATCAACGCCTACATGTTCCTCTGATGTGTTTCAGTGTTGGACAACTGACCTCTCTCACTGAAGACATGGTCTGTTGGAAAATTCCCAGCCAGCTCTAAAGGTTGCAAATCCTGAACACCCGGAGCAGCAGTATGGAGTTTCCTCAATGAACTCCTTCCCTAGTGTGTGACTTCATCACGGCCACTGGAGTTTGTTGTGGACTGAATTGTGTGAACACTTGTCTGGTAAGTCCTGGTCTGGCACCTTCTGTCATGTTGCACATAGACCAACAAACATCAGAAAACAGTGAATTTTCAACCTTACTGACTCCATGGGTTTAGCAGCGGTGGAGTATAAACTGTTGGGTAAAGACCAGATATTCAAATACCTGCTCCTTAACAAGGTCCATCCTTCCAGACAGATACAGAATCGTTATTAAGGAAGTATTTTATTCCCTCAACAGCAAAAGTGACAAGACACACATTTAATACTCTTTCTTATTAATATCACACCTTCTAACAGGCAAATCCTGACAGCTTATTATCAAAGTCACAACCCCTTTGACTTAGTAGAAACAAGATGAGTAAAAGAGATCAGAGATGTCTTCCCAGGAGAACAGCTCACCCTTTAAGAAAGCCCTTTTTTAAATTCCTGAACCATTTACATCACATATGTATTTGTAAATGACCCATTTGCTATGTGTCTTATATCTTATTTAGTAACTCTTCTTCCTTTGGTTAACACTGTACCCATAGCCCTCCCTGTCATGCAATATCACCTGATACATGGCACTGCCAAGTATTAGCATTGCAAATACCTTGGAAACCTCAGTCTCACTTCACTGAAGTCTTATAAGGAGATTTGACATACAAATCCATATTACATTGCAGATTCAACATGTTAATACTCTCTAAGGCTAATTGTTCTTCCTCTATTAGTAGGAACAATATGCCCAGCCTTATGTTAAAGATGAAGCAGAATGTACTTATTTAACTCTTATGCCTAGAGTCCTACAATTTTTTATCTTTGATGGAAACTAAGAGATATGCAGTCCTCACGTCAGGACATGAATAGAGCACATCTACTGCCTGTCTTAGAATCTTAGAATCATAGAATGGTTTGGGTTGGAAGGGTCCTTAAAGATCATCATGTTCCAACCTCCCTGCCCTGGGCAGGGACACCTCCCACCAGACCAGGTTGATCAAAGCCATGTCCAACCTGGCCTTGAACCTCTCCAGGGATGGGGCAGCCACAGCTTCTCTGGGCAACCTGTCTTGCAGCAAAGACACGGCCAGCAGAGCTGTGGCACATGTCCCTGACAGATGCGGCAGTTCCCTGGGCTGGCTCTGGCTGGAGGTTCATGGACCTACAGAAACCTCCTCACTCCCCTCTAGGAAAATCTGCACAGCACTGGGTTGGCCAGGCAGAGTGCAATCACAGCAGGGATTAAAGCACCAGCTTCTCTTTTCTCCTGGCAATGACTTCCCTTTTTAGTTCTGTAAAAAAGGTTTCTCCTCATCCTGGGCAGGTGGCATCTCCCTTCTCCTGGGATGCCCAGTGTGGAAGACCAGGAGGACTGGTCCTTGGCCAATCATTGTCTGTGACTGGAATTGACCTTCCAGTTCAGTACTGGGATAAGAAAGGAATACAAAGGAACCTGAAAGATGTTTATGTGGTCTAACACTACCTGGGCTTTGAAGAAGTAGAGCTCCTTTGAGGGCATCTATGTACCCAGTTTACCAACTCGGAGTCTTCATGTGAGATCTCCTGGTCCTGCAGTGGAGCAGCACTCATTTAAACTGGGAGAGTGATGGTATCTCTGTGTCCAGCAGTTATTGGGATAACACAGTTAGTAGAGTAAGGCAAGCCAGAAAGAGAGCTCCCTGTGGCCTTTCAAGCCTCAGACCTGCTGTACCTGTCTGCCCTTTTGCTAAATAAATGCAGTTAACAAGCACACACAGAATGAGAGAGTTTCCTGGCATTGATGAGGGTTTCCGTTTGCGATGTTGCTCTGGGAATTAGCAATCCAGACCTGACAGAAAATGCAGATGTGACAGAAAACACGTCAGCGGCCTTTATGCTGCTAGATGGGGCAGCTGAGGATCTCCCCAGCTTCCAGGTAAACCAAAGAGGGGAAGGAAAGGAGGGGAAAAGAAAAAAAAAAAAAAAAAAAAAGAAGAGATGGAAAAAAAAAAAATATCTGAGTTACCACTATTAGGAGATGCTGTCCCTGGAAACCCGCCCTGGCATGGCATGGAGGACACGAGGCAGTGTGTGCTGAGGACAAGGCTCCTAAAGCCCGTTAGCGTGACCACAATGTCATTTTGGCACCTGGGTATGATACTGCCTCCAGCTACCTGTCCAGAGGCAGCTGCAATGAGTTAGTATCACTTGGTTTGTCTCCATGCATGGTGAAGCAAATCCTACCTGTAAAACAAATGACCTGGAGTAGCTGCTTGAACCCCGCTGGTGCCAGCTCCTTCCAGGCACCCACGCTCAGGGCTTGAGCCCTACCAGCCACCCAGCTGTCCCCGGTGGCTGCTGTCCTCCCGGCCTGGCCAAGTACAGGTCACTGCTGGGTTTCTGCCCAGGCTGAGGGGTTTAATCTTTGCAGGCATGGAGAAGAGCGGTGAGGATACAGGGGAAAAAGAGGGGATGCTTGGGCAGCCTGTTCAGCCATAAATTCCTGTGGAGAAGAGAGGGGGCTGCTGCTCATGGGGGAGGTAAAGGCTTATGGAGGAGAGCTGATATAAGCTACAGAACAAGATCAAACTGGTTAAGTATAAATTTTAGTTGCAAATGAGGAGATTCCTTGATGTATGATAAGGGGAGCTCTTTAAGAGCCTTCCCTGGGGAGGAAGGGGAAAGCCACTGCTTTTCATACAGAGTTTAATAAGCTGGTGTGATGGGAACCAGGGGGAAGAGGACTTGACAAGAGAGGAGACTCCTTCAGTCTCTCTCTTACTACATTCCTACCTCTGTCCCTTCCCTTAATACTCCAGTAATGGGCTTTCTTCATTTAATTACCATGTTATTAATTAGTGTGATAACAACGAAAGCAGGTGCACTGCTGTGGCTGTGTCCCTGGCCCCACCGCCCTCTGCTGTGCACCCTGGGCAGGTAAGAGATTGCCACCTCTGACTTCCGTGTCTGAACAGCATTTCTAGGAAGCAAAGGAAAATAATATTCAGGTTAATCCCAGGATCTCGGGTGCTCTTTAGACTGTGAAGTGGTTGTGCTGTGGGAGAGTGAGTTTGAAGGATTGTGCAACAGGGTGGGAACACTCAAGGGGAGCTGGGAAGATTGATGTAACTGCAAGTGGACATGTGCAGCATGCTTCATGTGTCAAGGAAAATACATTTTATAGAATTCATACACGATGTCTGAGTATTTCCTGGGCTACTGTGGCTGCCACCTTACTGCAATAGCTGTCGGTACCCGGTATTTCAGAGGCTGATGAGAAATAGCCATCCAGGAGGCACCTAGTCTGGCTGAGGGGTCACCTGCAGGTGTGGAGGGGCTAGTGTGGCACCCCGTAATGCTAAGCTCTCCGTTAGAGGGATCACCAAATTCAGTTAACTGCTTCTCGACAGGCATGGTGGGATTGGCAGAAGGTGCAACACCGACACCAATGTGTGTGGCAGAGATACATCAGCGTCCTGGTGAGCAATGCTGTCGGTGAGTCACTCAGCGAGAAAAAACCCCACTCTGCAGAGGGCTACGGTGACCTCGACAAGTCGAATATACCAGTTGGCATGCCCTGGGCTTCGAGACAACTGTAAAACACAACAAAAATAACCTGCTGCTTTTGCATTGCCTTAGGCCAGTTTTGGGCTGAATGGCTGATACAAGGCCCCTCTCTGCTCCTTTAAATAGAGCCGCAACGGGGAAAGCGTCACGTTGGATTGTCCTCACCAGCCACTTGCATTTGCTGTTAATTCTCTGGAAAAAAATGCTCCCTCCTGCCTCACCCAGACTAGGATCCCTGTGCAGAAAAATGGCTTTCTCCTGTGCGTTTGTTATATGCAACTGCATGAAACTCTCAGCCTGTTCAATTAAAGAGCCCATTTTCCCATTAACTGTCTCCTTAGACAAATGTGAAGTGTATTTAATGTTCACTCAGGATGAAGCCAACATGTTTCTCCTGCTGTTTTACACTTTCTTCTTAGTAGGGATTTGTCGTCTCTGACTGTTCAAATACCTTGAAGTTCCCCAGCATTTACCGTCAGGAAAAGGTAACAAGTGTGGTGACAAAGAGTGAGTGCCAGATGAGCCTGGGAAAATGGATTGCTTTAATAGATGTTACTGAGGCCCTTTTGCACCCTGCCTGACGCTGAGCAACCACCCCATCCATCACACTCACTCTGCTGAGCAGCAGCACACCATCCAAGCTTTAACAGACCTTTTCTCCCCTCTTCCTATTAGGCAGAGTGCTGGACTGGATCCCTCACCTTTCCTGACGGAGAGGCAGTTTAGAAAGGGGAAAACAGGCAACAGATCTTCTGCATCAGCTCAACGTTTTTTATTAACACAGCCTGAGAATCAGCTTTTTCCTGCCACTGGTACCTTGCCGCACATTAATACAATAACTGATGAAGTATCCTCTGAGCCTTTATTTTCCTTTATTTTTTTTCCCTTGTTTCTTCAGCACTGTTTTTCTATGAATCAAGTAGCTGAAGAAATTGATGTAGATTCTCGCCTGTATGAAAATACTCTGCCCAAAATATGAGTCTCACATTGGGCTGATGTATTAATCCTTCTCTCCTGGACAGCAATAATCTCTCTCTGTCGTTTTTCAAGCTGCAATTCAGCACTTCTGCCTTCGCCTCTTCCTGCCTTTCAGCAAGTTTGGTATCGCCCCAAAATGGGGCAAGTGAAGGGAGGGAGGAGGATGATGGAGCTCCTCTGGGCTTGATCCTGTTCTTACCTACATTTTTAAGATGTACAAAGAGTAACTCAGCATCAGGACTCTCAAGCAAAAGCAGCCTCAGACTCCACACCAGCTCTGGCCCCTGATTTCTCATCCTGCTCCTAGACCAGCCTTGTCTAAAAAGCAGAGATGACAGTGTGTTTGTGTGGGACCAGCCTCCCTCAGCAGGACCAACCAGGATTGATGGGACCAGCCTGCCTTCGTGGGACCGACCAAGGCTTGATGGGACCAGCTTGCCCTGGTGGGACCAACCAAGGCTTGATGGGATCGACCTGGCTTGGTGGGACCGACAAGGCTTGATGGGACCAGCTTGGCTTCTCTTCCTGAGCTCTGGGTGCAGAGGAGCAGTTGTTCCTCTTGGCAAGGATTGAGGCTCTTGGGTGCTTTCCATCAGCAGTGAATAAAGTGCAAGTGAAGTGCAAGCAGGTGGTGTGATGTACATTGAAGTGCCCCGGTCTTTGCCCTGTTCTTGCCACAGGAGCCTGGCAAGCACAAGGATCTCCCACTGCACTGCTGTTTCCCTGCAGAGCTCCTTTGCGGGGGCTGAGGTGGTTTTGAGCTGATGTGAGAGGAACCTTGGGAGCACTTGGTTGCTTTGTGCTCTGAGATCAGGCCCCAGTTCTTCAGTAAAATAAGTCCTGATTTATCCCTGTGGATAAATATCTTCAGCTCAGAAGGACTCCATCACTGTCAAGAGCAAGGCACTTCCCCAACAAGTGGCAATAAAAACCTTTATAGCACTTGCTCAGCATGACAAATCCTCTTCATCCTCTTTCGGTGGTGGCTTTATTGCCTCTTCCCCGTGGGGGCTGTACCAGTCAGCCCAATCACACTGCTGGGGTTGTTGTGGATGAAGTGTTAATGTCCCTGTCCTGGCTATGGCCACAAGGCATGTCTCCGGCGTGTCCTGCAGTTCCAGCGTAAGCACTACTCTTTCCCACTCCCTGTTGGTCCATAGATCCAGATATTGGGAAGATTCGGTTCTAAGCAGTTCTGGTTTAAACTGAAATGGAAACGAATCTGATAACAATCAAGTGGGGGCCTTAAGGACGGATCATTTGTTTTCTAAGGTTTCAGCTTGAAATCCTAAGTTCCTGCTCTGTCCTCTAAGGATGTTACTAGCTGGAATTACACCCTGCTGATCTCAGCAGAAAAGGGAATTAGAGCTACAACTCCTGCCAGGATGAGGGGACGTTAACTCTTTTTGTACCCCCAGGATGCAAATCATCTGCCAACGCTTAGCCCCCTCAGAGGAAATTTCTGGCAAGTGCTACCAGTGTCATAAACTTGCAGAAACACCAGGGAGACCCCTAACCATGTCAGCAGCTGAATATCTCAATAGGTTACACTGGAGTTCCCCTGTCTCCTATAGTACCATGTCTCCCATGGTATCTGGCCTTGAGAGCATGAACAGCTGATGAGTGTGATGACCTAGAGAAGGGAGGAAAATGTGAAAGAGCTCCTGAAGATTGGCCGTTAACACCTTCATCTCTCTTCATTTCAGGCACATCGTGCGTGGCACTGAGAACTACGTTGGAATGGCTTGGAGTCAATACTGATGTTTACAGCCCAGGTGGCATCATCACTGTTGAATTCCTTGGGTAAGGTTGAAATCTTACTGTGGGGAGGTTTTGTGGGTCTTTTTTTTTGGTAGAGCTGCCTTCTTTGGACCCCCAGGTCAGGACTCTGGGGGCAGCAGCTTTTGCAGAGGCTCTGCTCCTCATCCCTGTGCCCCCAGAAAGGGCTTTGCATTGGAGCTGATGAGGAGGGACAGCTTTCCCTGAGGAGATGTGGTGGGTGGCCTGTTCTTTCAGCACACGGGAACTGGAGCATCCTCTGCTCTCAGACCAGCAGCGAGGTGGAGGGAGGGAGGCATGGAGGAATCACGCAGCAAAACACCAGCCTGCTACCCCTGGCTCTTTCATCACCTCTCCTGCTTCACAACACCTAAATAACCTTTACCAGCCCCATCCTTTCTTTGTTGGCTTGTTTCTCCATCTTTCCCTGGCAGACAACGTGAAAAATTTGGTTTTGTCTTGTGCTGGGGGCTCACTTGGGCAGGAAACCTTCAGCGATTCACAATCCACCTGTCCTGCCTGTGACAGGACCCCAGCAACAGGCAGGGCTGGCAGGGTGGGGGGTTATTTCACCCACTGCAACCTTCTACAGCAGTCCCAGCTCTCCCTCTCCAGAAACAAGCTCCAGCTCTTTCTTGACCTCACTTTTTTTTTTTTGCTTCTGTCTCCCTGGCTTTTGCATTCCTTTGCCCACTGGCTTAGCGCATGAAGTAGTTGTTTGAGATTTCCCGGTATGTGAACTTTACTAAGATTTAGTGCATCTCTTGAGGTTTTGAAAGACTTCTTCATTGTAAACAAAGTTAAATCCTTCTATGCAAAGATCTATTTAGATTATTAAATAATCCACTGTGGTCAGATACCAGGTTACGCTGCACAGCCCTGCAGCATCTTCCAACAGATGACTTTGAGGGTTCTTACCTTCATGGCCCAGGATTTCCATGACCATCTTTCCCAATGCTTTCAGAGACAGCTGGGAACCTCAAAGTGAAGTCACTGACTGATGTGGGACCCTCCAGCTCTGGGGCCCAAGGAATTCCCGCTTGAACCAGTATTTATTAGCATGATCGAACTTGCCAGCAGCGTGTTTCAAAATTTACCATTAGCAATGGTAGTAGACAGAGAACCATCAACCTCAGGTTAGTACAGTAGACATGACCTAATTAACATTACTTTTGCTTAGCTTGCCATCTCAGAAATTATTGTGGAAAACTGCAGATGTTCCTGAGCAGGAGTCAAGAGGCAGAATTAACATAACTTTTATTACTGGCCTCAACGCAGCAGTTTTCCGCATCAGCCTGTTTCCTTGTTGGTTCATTTGCTTTTAATGTGGCTTGGAGTCACAGGGCCACTGGACAAGGCTCAGAGAATCCCCACCTTCCACTGAGGTTTTATGTTCACCTGCTGAATGAATTAATTCTGAAGCATTTCTTCACTCAAATTTTATAAACATATCAAGTTTCCTAATATTACTGGCTCATCAATTGGCTGTTTTGGTGATTTCTCCTTCTTATAGCCAAGGTCTACTTCTTTCCACACCTTGTAGCTCTGCTGTCAAGAAATGTTTCCAACAGAAAGGCTAGGAGTGAAATCAGAAATTCCCTTCCTGAAGCACACACCAATAGCCTGCTGCTGCTCTGCAGCCTGCCAGGGAACAGAAGAGGGAACTGCAGCCCAGGCACTGAGAAATCACTGTCAGATGCCTGTCGCTCCACAGTTATTTGCTGGAAGCCAGACTTAACTAGTCCCTGTCAAGTCAAGGAAGATGTGCCTTGAAGGCTTGATTTAATAGAAATGCAATTTGTCTCATGGGTCAGCAAAATGGGTTGAGGATGACCTACAATTTTGTGTCCAGAGGGAGCATTGAAACTTGTCCAGGATGCCCAGTTTCACATTCAATGCAGAATATAAATAAGTGGCAGATGCCACCAGCCACAGACGCTGCTCGTCCTTTAATGTTTGGGATGTGACAAAGCCATGTCCCATGTCCCTGCTGAGCAGGGCTGTTCATACAGCCACACGCCAACTGTACACAAACACCTCTGCCCATGTACTGTGATTTTTTGGGGAGGATTTGGCCAAATGCAGTGTGTGAAACAAGCCTGATGCACTCTCTCGGATAATTTCCTGGTAGGTTCAGCAGCGTGTGAGCAATGTCCATTCAGAGTCAGGGAGTACAACAGGTCACACAAACCACAGCTCCTGGCCCTGTCCATACAGCGGTGGATTTTGCTTGTTGGGGTGGAAGGGAGAACATGAAATCTCTAATAATTTTGGCAAGATCTGGAGTTCCTTACCAGTAACTGCCAGAGCTATCTGGGACATATTATCCCATGGGACTTTCTGCAGTTTCAAAACCACCAAATGGCCCTTTCTGACTAAGGAATAACACCCAAAATCATCAGCTTTCCTGCACATTGAGGCTTGAGAAACACCTCTTCACTCAGGTCTGTTGAAATGTTTTAAAACAGTTGATTAAATAGACGTTTAAATGGTTAAATAGATGGTTAAATAAGTGGTTAATGGTTAGTAAAATGTTAAATAGATGGTTTTAAGTAGTTCTTTGTAATTGCAGCCTTTTAAAAGTCATCACGTTCAAAAAGTAAAAGCAGATATTTTTGCTTAGAATATATTGAAATACAATATTTTTATAATTTCACACTATATTGTGGTAAATGTGATTGAAAAAACTAATTGAAAATGTCCCTCTCCCTTGAGTGGTTTTGGTTTCAGTAACTGGTATTTACTCAGTGCAAAAGATTTAATGGAAAGCCCTCAGATGGATCCAATCAGATCTCTACTAGCAAGTGGAAAACAAAACTGTTTTGTTTTGTTTTGTTTTTACGAGTTATCCATTATTTGAGTTTTGAATATAGCCCATATACAGATTTAGAAGTGTAAGTGAGTGTATGTATATACAGATCTGAGATAACAGATTATTATATCAGAAGGCTGTGCATCTGGTCAGGAACGTTTCACACCCAAAATTAAACAAGGAAAAAAGTAAAAAATAAAAAAGTTTCACTAACCTGGTATTGTGTCAGACATGACCATGCATGGAGGAGTAGCCTGAAATTGCCAAGTATTTTTCTCTTAAGAGCTTTAATGTGGGGTAGGAATTTCATATTCAGGTTTCTGGGCTGAAGCAAGTGAAAAAGTTTAGATGTTTTAAGTTTTGGGTGTTTAATGATATTTACCAGTTGAACACTGCCTATTGCAGGCTGACACTTTGTTTTTATTTTGTCCAGGCTTTAAAGGAGTTAGATAAACCCAAAAGGTTTCTTTTTAGAAAACAAACTATGTTTTTTGGAAAATCCCTACAATTTCTACTGGAGATAGAAAGTGCAAGTTTTGAGATTTTTGTAGAAATTTATTTTATTGTCAGCTACAGTTGAGCACGACTATTATTATTAACTATTTTTCTTTTTTCAACTTATTTGCAAAACACTTCTGCCATTTTAGAGTGCTCAAACATAAGCATTTAAATTTTTATGCTGAAATTAAAAAAAAAATAAAATTCATATCAGTGCAAATGACTTTGTTCCATATTTTGAATTTGCTGAACTGCCAGACCTAACTCTTAGGAAATCAGTTATTCACACAGCCCTTGCGATATCTAATAAGCTGAAGAAGAACATGCAAAAAAAACCCCATGAAGGGAAATCCAAGGAGGGAGTGCAAAATAAAGTTCAAAAATTATGTTCCTTTTCCCTTTCCAATTCAGTCAGTCACCTGAGAGCAACAGATCACCCTGCAGGGAAGGGAAAATGCAGTTATCACTCTGCTGTAGCACAGCAAAGGCTGAAAAAAAAAATTGGCTTAGCATAGAAACCAGAATAATTTGCAGAATATGTGAGCAGGGTTGTAAGGACACTCCAGCATATGCAGCAGCAGAAGTAAAGTTAAGAAAAAAAGACTTCCCTTTGAAACTTTATAGGCCTTATTGTAAACAGCCAGTGACAAATTTATTTTAAAAATTATTAAAAAAAAAATCCTGTCAGGAAGCTCTTAAGTCAGCCGGAATATTTTCCCCCAGATAACACAGAGTTATCCATTTTGCCATGGTTCTGCCTAACTGTGATCCTGTAAGAAACATCCCCAGTTGTTCAATAAATAATAATGTTACAGAATTTAAAATAAGAAACTAGATTATTAAAGTTACAAATCTTTGTGGTCTTTATATCTTTAATAAAACATTTATCCATTAAAAATGGAAACTGTTTCTACCCAACTTGTGCTTTAAATGGAAAAAAAAAAAAACACAAAATAAATGACCATTGGAAAATTGCCAATATTTCTTTATCCTCCCCAGCCAAGGCTGACAAAAATGCAGTTACGTTGATAAACTGTTCATCATTTACAAAGGTTTAAAAATTTTAACAGCTCTACGTAAATTGAGGACTAGATGTTTAGCCTTGGAGGCATGCAACAGGAAAAAGTAATCTGGGGCGTCCGTGGAGATAAATGTTATAACTTCATAGCCCTTTGCGCATAGTTAATGGAACAGCTTGGCTCATATGGAACACGATGCACACATCAATACAGCATTAAACTTTAATGTACATCATACCAGGAGACCTCGGGGCAGTTGTACCTTGAGCGTTTGCTAGCTGAAGTGATCCTAATGGAATAATAATGCATTATGAAGAGGTTGACGGTAATTTCTAAATGGCACGATAAATAAAAATACCTATATACAAGGTGCGCATGTGCACAGAGGTGTGTGTAAGCATATATTTATATATCTGTATATGTATCTATGTGGGTGCATGTAACTCTGAATCTCAGGGAAGTATCAGGAATGACGTAGCCAGAGAAGCTCACGGTCGTGTCCCTCTAAGATGTGGAAAGGAGGCAGGAATTGCCATCTCCTTGAGTTTATTCACCTGGGACACATTTTCAAGGGGCCTCTCTTAAGCCATTTGCAGACTTTGCAAGATCCAGACCAAGCACCATCAATTCTGTCTTTATGAGCCCAGAGGCACCTGTGTGTGCTCCCAAGGCACACGTTCTGGTTGGGCCATTCTTGGTGTTGCCAATCTGTCACATTGGCAGTGTCCCTTTGACCACAGAAGGACATTGGCCTAAGGAAGGACCTCAGCATATGGCTCGTGTAATTACCCAGGCAATGGGGCAGTTTGGGGAAAATGCAGTATTTCTCTTTGTCATGTACATATGCATGACTGCAAATATTCAAACAGAATCATAGAATGGTTTGGGTTGGAAGGGACCTTAAAGACCACCCAGTCCCACGCCCTGCCCTGGGCAGGGACACCTCCCACCAGACCAGGTTGCTCAAAGCCCCCTCCAACCTGGCCTTGAACCCCTCCAGGGATGGGGCAGCCACAGCTTCTCTGGGCAACCTGGGCCAGGGTCTCACCACCCTCACAGCAAAGAATTTCTTCCTGAGATCTCATCTCAATCTCCCCTCTTTCAGTTTAAGACAGGCAGGTAAACTCAAGCAAGTCAAATGTCTTCACTGAAGCAACCCAAAAGTCAGTAGGAGAGTCGGGAACTGCTCCGTGATGTCCTCCCACCTGCCTCCTCCACCAGAAGAGGAGGTGTTCCACTCTTGGCTTTCAGAGCAAAGCCACGCTGACCTAAATCTTTGGAAATATTACCCTAGTTTGCGGAGCTCACTCACGCTATAATGAAGTCAGTGAGGAGCAGCAGAGAGAGAGCACTGTCACGCTTAATGTGAAGAGCTATTGCAGCTTCAGGTTTTTCATCAGTCACCCAGGAATCCCATTCTTTCTGAGATGAAGATGTGATTGTTAATTATACCTCCTCTAGGGCTCCTCTTTGACAGAAGTCACCACCTACACGGCCCCGGCACGGAGGGAGGGCTCGGCACGCCAATCTGGCTGAAGGTGCCGCTGACACATCCCCATGTTACTCTTTACTTTTAATGAGTAAGATCCGTTGTGAGCGACCTGCCCTTTCAGGCTCCAAGGGAACACTCGTCCAATTGTCTGCAGATGATAATTGCGGATGGTTATCAGTCCTGTACACAAAATAGCAGTCTGACCCAAATGAGAACATTTTCCACTGGGCTGAAAGTGTCTTGTTTTCTCCTTCAGAAAAAAAATGAGTAGGGATTTCTTTTTTTTTTTTTTAGCAAAATGTTCAAATATGGGTTTTGAAAGGCTATAAATATTTACAGTAAGATGGAACTCTTTTTAGCCACAAAATAAAGATTTCAAAACCTGGGAGTGGAAGGAGGAGAAGACAGGTTTTCAATTTTCCAGCTTTGCAGGGAGAAAATATCACAAATAAGTTCAATTTGAAAAAGAAAATTCAAACTATTCCATGAAAATGAAGTAACATGAGCCTGGCCTTTACCGGTAAAGAACAACATGCCCAGAGGAAAGGAAAATGAACAAAGGGAGTGTTCAAAGCCAAAATCAGTTTGTTTTGGCTGCTAGGAGAAGCTGGTGACCTTGCTGCAGCTGCAGCGAGCCAGCAGCTGTGGGTGAACCGGGGTTTGCCAGCATCACACCAGGCTTTGCAGCTTTGCAGCCCGCAGCATCCACCCTGTGGTGGGCTTTATCTGCCCATTCTGCTCCTGTGGCTCCTGTCTGTCCCAATGCCTCCTAGGCAGCTGTGCCCCAGATGTTCACACCTGGAATTTTGTACCTACTTCCCCACTGGCACCCCTGGCTGTGTTTTTGGCAGCGATGAGGTCTCTGCTGAGCTCTCATACAACCCTTCCTCTCCACCTGCACCTGTCCTGGGCACAGAACAGCGTGTCCCATCTTTGCAGCCCAAAATAAGTCTGTTGCAGGTGTGCGAAGAGCATGGCGCCAAGTGTCATTTGGGAAGCTGTGTGTCACCTCACACAGAGCAAAATGAATGGTTAAATGGAGACATTGAAGGTTAAATGCTGCCTGGGAACTGACAGGATTGCCTCCACGTGAAGGGAGGATGAGGGGGGGACATGAACACGCAAAGGTAGTTATTATTTACTGGGTTTTGTTTCTTGAAGAGTGCTTAAGTGCTCAGCAAGCTTTTGCTGACACTGCTTGACAAAGGCAAACACCCAAGAGCTGAGGGTTCATCCTTGAAAGGAGAGAATTATTTTGAGCTGCACGTGCAAGGTGTCTGTGTAGGAGCCTGTCCAGGGAGACCTTAGAGCCCCTTCCAGTCCCTAAAGGGGCTCCAGGAAAGCTGGGGAGGGACTCGTGATCAGGGAGGGGAGCCATGCGACCGGGTGGATGGTTTGACACTGAAAGAGGGGAGATTGGGATGAGATCTGGGGGAGAAATTCTTTGCTGTGAGGGTGGTGAGACCCTGGCCCAGGTTGCCCAGAGAAGCTGTGGCTGCCCCATCCCTGAAGGGGTTCAAGGCCAGGTTGGAGGGGGCTTTGAACAGCCTGGTCTAGTGGGAGGTGTCCCTGCCCAGGGCAGGGAGGTTGGAACTAGGTGATCTTTAAGGTCCTTTCCAACCTGAACCATTCTGTGATTCTCTGATTCTATGACAGGAGACTGGAGTGAGACACTCCTGTGCACCAGTGGGACTGATGCATCCTTTCCTGCCCTTTTTACATCAACACGGCATTATTTCTAGGGGCCACATCGCATGATCACGGGGGACCTCATTGCCCGCTACAACTACCTGAAAGGAGGTTGTAGAGGTGGGTGTTGGCCTCTTCTCCCCAGGGAATAATGACAGGACCAGAGGAAATGGTGTGAAGTTGCGGTGAGGGAGGTTTAGATTAGATATCAGGAAGAATTACTTTACTGAGAGGGTGGTCAAGCACTGGAACAGCCTGCCCAGGGAGGTGGTGGAGTCGCCATCCCTGGAGGTATTTAAGAAACGTGTAGACATGGCACTTCAGGGCATGCTCTAGTGCCCGAGATTGTTGGTTTGTGTCTGTTTGTGGGTGGGGTGTGGTTGTGGGCGTTTGTTTTGGTTTGGTTTTGGGGTTGGTGTTCTGGGATTTTTTGGGTGTGGTGGTTTTTTTGTTTTGTTTTGTTTTGTTTGTTTTTTGTTTGCTTTTGGTGGTTGAACTGGATGATCTCAAAGGTCCCATCCAACCAAAAATATTCTGTGATTCTGTGATTCTGTGATCTATATCTGGCTTCACTGGACGAATGGTATCAGTTACTGATTAATTAAAAATCATAAAAATGCAAATACCCTGAGGAGCACACCTGCACATCTGGAGGAAAACTAACTCCGAGATACTTTCTTATTTTGGTTCACACCCAACCTGTCAGCTGGCAGCACTGCACTGTTCCCTTTACAGACTTGAGCCCTCTTCACAGGGCTTCGGCTGTACTTTTATCCAGAGAAGCATGTATTTCATGCCCATATCTCTGATGGTAATTGCTGCATTACAGTTGTAGGTGGCAGAGGATGATCATGAAGGATGAAGGGTAAGCTCTGGAGGGGGATCTGATGGAAGATTCAGGTTTGTGCTATAGCAGAAAAATTCTGGTGGTATCTAATGTTGCAGTGTCTGGCAGCTGCTGGCTTTTTCTTTCACAGCATTTGCCTGCACAGTGGAAATGGCCATCTACTGTGGCTCAGTGCCTGGCATGGACCAGACACAACAAAAATGCAGGTCTCAAAGGAATAATAATGAAATAGTATTACTATCAAACATGCTTTTATCTGATGTTGCAGATGGGTCTAGGGAAACTCCAGATTATCCCCAACTGCATTAAGAGTGTAGCCTGTGAAATCAGACTAAAGTAGGGGATGTTCATGGTGATAGCAGCATTTTTTAGATATGAAGCTGACTCAGCTCTGTATTTGGGGCAACCGTAAAAGAGCTTTAAATGTCTTCGCCCAGATGTTCAACCTAATAAACCAAAGCTGCTGAAACTGTGGTGGAGTCATATTCGATCCCAGCTGAGATATCATTAAGCTGCTGGGCCTCCCCTGTGACAGCATCGTAGTGACAGCTGGGAAATGGTTAATGACAAATTACTCTTTTTAACACGCTGAGGCTGAAATTGCCTCTGCATCAGAAGGAGTGAGCGGGGCGGGCTCCTGGCCCGTGGGCACATGGAACCACAGAGGAAAGTTGGTGTGACTCCACCTGGAGCAGGACAAGTGGTAAATTGTTTGTGTTTTTTTTCCCCAAGATATTATCTCCTTGAAAGATGCTACCCACAGCTGGAAAGCATTTGGCCATGACTGCGGTGGACATACTGCATGAAATAGCAGATTGGAACTGCAGAGCAGAAAAGGAGAGCATCTGCGGCAACAGAACTGGCAGACCTAGGACAGTGCTGGGCCAAAAATAATGTTTATTTCTGTGTAAACACCATGGAAAAGTTAAGGATGATAGCACATATCTGTAACTAAAGTTAAAGCATGTCATGGAGTGCAATTGAGCAAATAAGCATTATAATCTCAGGAGTTTGGATGTAAGGAAAATAGAAAAATATTTCACATCCAGATTATTAAGGACTGTAGTCCTCATAGTCCTTACAGCCCAAACTCAGAGAGTTTTAAGGAAGCCATAGTTATTTTTGTCTCTGTTTTCACATTTGACTGATTGACTCTCAGTGGTAGGTGGACAGAGATACAACTAGTGTGAATGCAGTGAAGAAGAAACCCCCGTGTTTGGTTTTCATTCCTGGTCTTCTGTTTCTTGGCTTTCCGCTACCAGCCTGGGGGATGCTTACAACAGCTCCGAAATCATTTTTACCTTGAAATGATTCAGTTCAAAATCAGCACAGTTGTAACTAACTTTGAATGGATTAAAACATAAGAACTGTGCAAGAAATGTAGAGCCAGTGCCTATAATAATATGATGGGATATGTTGTGTTCTTAAATTAACTTATTTTTTTATTAAGTTCACTTTTTTTTTTTAAATTTTTCATTTTCTTTTTTAATTTATCTTCTAGAGTATTCTCTAGCTGTTTTACTCTGCCATGGAGGAATAGAGAGAAGGTAGAGCAAACAAACCAGCTATTGTACGTAAACACACAAACACACATTTCCCTATTGAGTTTTTCCTGTTGAATAGCTTTGGTCCACTGGGTAGTTCTTTGAAATGTGCTTGAACCTTCATCTTTACAGAGAAAATACAGCAACCAAATATCCTCTTTCAAAAAGGTTGCCACTTTTCCATGTGCTGAGAGGGGCCGAGGTCGGCCCTTGACGAGATCAGTCCCCCCTCCCCAGCTCAGCTGCTCCCCATGAACACCACAGCTCCTGGTAGGAGATGCAGTTTATTACTCATGAGCTTTTGCCTGATGTAGATTATTCTATGGTAAAGAGTAATGCTAAAAAATATTACTAATGCTAGAAACAAAGGTGAAACCCCAACTGATTTAGTTATAAGGTACTGGTGAGGTTTCACATGCAGGACAGCTGAGAAGTCAGCACCATTGAGAGACTGTTATCAAGTTTTTTCAGGTCCCCAACCTCATTAGCACAGGATGCTTATTAAAGAGTTAACAGACTTGTAAATTCTCATAAACTGCAGCTGTGCCTGCAGGAGGCAAGTGATAACTTGGGAGAGGGTACCCTTATCCTCTCTGCAAAATGAGCTTATCCTTGGTTGTGGAGCAGAGGAGGTCATCTACAAGGGGCTGGATAGGATGTGTGGAGAAGAGAGCGGTGAGGAAGCAGGTATGAGCTCCTGGGAAGGGGAGGTGAGATGTGGGCTACATCTGTTGGGGGGTAGCATGGAGCAGAGTTGTGGTCTGGGGTTGAACTGTGCACAAATGTGGTTTGGAGCCAGCAGAAAGGGGGATGCTGGGGGCTGGACTTGCTCTTTTTGTACATTGGGGCATCTGTAACCCTCTTCTGTGAGATGGTAGAAGCTGCAGAGCAGGGAAAAAAATCAACCTTAAAGCACAGAACAGGGAGGATCACCTGTCTGTATGCAGGTGAGTTTTGTGTGGCCAGGTTCTTGTAGGATGATACTAACCCTGCAACCCACATACTTGGGTGAGTGGGACAGGGGGTCTGGAGCAGATACTCCTAAACTGCAGGTTGTCAGTGATTTGCCAGGTTGGTCTGCAGAATGTGAAAACACTAGAATTTAGGGTTGGGGTTTTTTGTCTTGATGATGAAGCAGTACGCGGTTTTTGTGAATAACTCTGAGGGCTGACTGTGGTTGTTCTCCTCCCCTTCCATCCAGCACTTGCTGTCTTCCCTGCTCCAAGAGTCTTGCTGATTCTTCTCCATTTCCTTCCGCATGCCCCGTTTCCCTCCTTGTCTCTGTAATTACACAAACCACTGCAACCCCTGGGTTTGTAATCAGGCACAGGGACCTCTGAGCAGGCTGAGGGCTCCTCCACTGTGTTGTAGGAGAAGGTAATTTTCTCCCCCAAAGAGCAATGCTCATCTACTGGAGCACCAGTGTAACTGGGACATCTAATATTGGACTAGAAGCCAGACTTCAGGGATTTTCCATCTGATCTAAGTTTGTGAGGAGGGTTTAGAGTGGCAAAGGGATGTATATTGGTTTGATAACATACCCCCACCCCCTGAAAATGTCTTGCTTGGACCCAGCATTCGCCAGCTATCCCACATCTCCGTGAACCACTGCAGATCCATCAGTGAAACACGTTTTCCCAGGGACAGTGGGCAGGGTGGGTCTTTCTCCATATAGAGAATGCCACAGATGCCCTCCATAAACTTTCCACCTTCTGTTGCTCTCATTTTGTTTTCTCTTCCTCTCTCCTGACTCCTCCTTTGAGTTGGTCAAAGCTGTAGTCTGATGTGCTTAAGGTCATGTTCAGGTCACACAAAATCACAGAATAATATGGGGTTGGAAGGCACCTCTGGAGATCATCTAGTCCAACCCCCTGCCAGAGCAGGTCCACCCAGAGCAGGATGCACAGGAACATGTCCAGACGGGTTTGGAATGTCTCCAGACACAGAGACTCCACCACCTCTCTGGGCAGCCTCTTCCAGGGCTCAGACACCCTCAAAGTGAAGAAGTTCCTCCTCATGTTTAGATGGAACTTCCTGTGTTCAAGTTTGTGCCCATTTCCTCTTGTCCTGTCACTGGGCACCACTGAAAAAAGCCTGGCCCCATCCTCCTGACACCCATCCTTTAATTATTTATAGGCATTGATCAGATTCCCCCTCAGTCTTCTCTTCTCCAGACTAAAAAGACCCAAGTCCCTCAGCCTCTCATCATGAGAAAGATGCTCCAGGCCCCTCATTATCTTTGTAGCCCTCTGCTGTACCCTCTCCAGCACTTCCCTGTCCTTCTTGAACTGGGGAGCCCAGAACTGGGCACAGCTGTGCAGGCAGCTCACAGTGATTTGGTATTGCAATCGCAGTCCCTCTCTAACTCTGAATTCTAGGAAGAAACTTTTGCCCAATAAAGGGAATCAATAAGCTTCCCTGTGCATGTTCTCACTCCTGTTAACAAAACTGTCACATAAGCAGTTCTTCAAATCTTTTCTGAGATACCGCTCCGAAAATATCAGCCATACAGCATTTGATGAAATCAGCACAAAGAGGTCTTTTGTGGTATAACTAGCTGGGCCCCTTTTGCATCTCCAGGTTGGCTGGAGATCCCGCACAGAACTTTGCTTTGCCCAAAGCTCTGGGGAGATCCAGAGCGGGGGGGAAGCAACTGGGTAGCAGTACACGTGGCTTGGAAACTTGTAGGTGAGGCTGCTGCTTCTGCATCGGCTGCATTAGAAATTCATGCAGAGGAAGAACAAGGAATTTGGCTGGTGAAATGAGAGGATCAGCTTGCAATGGGGTAACCTGGCACCCAGTAGCAGGAAAATAAGGGTCTGGGTAGAAATCTGCAGAGCTTGGATGGTGCGGGCTGGGGAGCCGTCTGTCCCGTACCTCTGTCGCATACTGAAATAAGCAGAGTTGAACAACTGTGCTCCATGTGTCTGCCTCCAGAAAATGCAAACTTCAGCTTCCGGAAAGCAGGTTTTCTGTAGATGAACTATTTTGATACTTTTTCAATCAAAATCTATCTTAACGTAAGAATAATTCTAGAAGAGGAAACCAAAGGCTAGTTTACATTGCATGCTGCAGTAAAAAAGAGTGATAGAGGATGTCACCAAAAAAAATCATGAAAGGGGAAACACTTCTAAAAAGCCAATAGTTTTTCAGAAAATCTTTCATGTTCTTCTAAAGGTCATTTTTCAACCAAATGATTCTTTGCCTTGTCCTAAGCTTGAAAAATGTAAAGCAGCATCTCCCAAGGCCGTGCCAGAGAGGCTGGGAGGGAAGGGGAGTAATTGTTTTGCTGAAGGGGCTCCCAGACACAGTGGCTGTGCCTGGGATGACTTTCTGGATGTTTCATGCTCTTGTCTTTAAGATCAACTTTGCCTCTGAATTTCTTGCTGCCACTCCTACTTTTACCTCTGTGGTGTTACGAGGTGGGTAGTCATGCTGGAAGGATCCTGGGCTCAGTGGTGCCAGCACCTCTCCAGATGGGCATCCCTTGTTGGCTTCACCTACACCAGGGTGACTGTGAGTCTGACGGGAGGCTGTAGCCCCTTCAGAAATGGGTGTCAAGCCGATCAAGGTCTGGTTTTGGCCCACAGAGCTGGGGAAAGAGGCAACCCTTGTGGGTGCTGAAGAGAAATGAGGGTGGGTACTGCTTATCCATGAATCTCACAGAAAGTCATCTTCCAGAGGGGTGTTTCGTGGTACAACTCCAAGGCGGGGTGCATCCATGCTACCACAGAGCACGAGTTGAGCATTGGTCTATCAATGGAGTTGTACCCATGCCCACTTTATTAATGCTAAATGTAGTCATAAAGCCCTTCTGCAGCTTCTGGGCACTAGTTCCTCCAGTGAGCGCTGAGGCTGAGGGACTGGCTGGGCTTTAGGAGCAGAGTGACAACCTGGAGCTCAGCACCCATGGGCTGTAGACAAACTCGTGTGTAGGTGTGCTCTGTGCTGCATCCCACTGTCCCCATCCCCAAGTCTTGGCTGTGTTTTCCCAGAAACCCGGACCGTCCCTCCAGTAAGTCAGGTCTGGATGATGGGTCTACATTTGCTGTCTCCACTTAGAGGCCCCCGTAACTGTTGCTGCCCTTCAGGGGAGGCTGAACTGTCTTGACAGGCTTCTGAGAAATGAACTTTTGTGCAATGCCAGCTTGTTTACACCTCTAGCCTGAGCGAAGCATCATGTGCTTTTTAGTCTGGCTATCTAGAGAGATTGGCAGTGAAGTAGGGAATTGTTCCATTACAGAAACTGTGGTTGAAAATAAAATTATTTTTCTAATAGGCCAAATATATACATCAAAATGGTACAGAAAAGACCCAGCAACTACAGTTTAAAATGACTTGGCAGGGTCTATTGACACATTTGCTTGCCGCCTGATTTATCACCAATGTGGGTTTTATTGCTGGAATGAAAGACCTGCAGCCAAAGGGCTGCTATTTATCCCTGAAGGCTTCTGTCCTGCCTGCTGCTGTACACCCCAGCTGGACCTGGGGATGGGAGAAGGGAAGGACCAATCTTCAAGGAAATACTGGGTTTGCAAGCCCTGTGCTCATTTTGTCTTTGTCTCTTTGCGATGCCTGTTGGACACGGTGACTACAAATTGCTTTTGTAGTGGTACTTTTTGTCTGGCAGACAATGGACACTGTGTAAAGGAAGGATTGTGTGACCAATGGACTCTTCATAAACTCATGCACATACATGTATGTGCATACATACATTATAGATATATTTTCTTGAGGACTTTGTTCACAAACTGCATGTTTGAGGTTTGTAGAGTATTTTCACCTGAGAATTTCAATGTGATTGCAGGGATTTCTCTTCTCGTCCTCAGCACACTAAACCTTCGTGACTTGGGTTTGGAGGCCAGACTGTCCCTCTTCCACCAGCAGCCCATCCCAGGGTGCTGCTTATGCTCTCCCTCACTCTTTTGTCTTTCCAGCTGGCGTCCACCCATCGCAGTACTTCAGCGGTGTGAACTATCCCACCGTGTCTCTCTGACCTCAGGGACATCATAGGTCCGTGGCTGCAGGCAGACCTCAAATTCCTCCTGACTGGATTAGACTTGGAAGGAAGAAGCAAGGTTCCTTTTGCAAAGTAGCACATCTAATAATCAAACTCACTATTAATATCTAACTGTAATTTAGCTCAAATCTCAGCTGTCACTCAGAGAGTCCATTCAGGCCATTTCACAGCTGGCACTTCTGTGAGAAGAGCCCTTCTCGGACACAGAACCAGCTCTTCCCCTTAGTTCTTCTTTATCACTGGTGGCTCCTGGCCCCCTTTGGGTCTTTGTTCTCCTGTTGTACTCGGTGACTTTTTTATACACCAGCTTTGCACTAGCAAAAATGAAATAGGGACTCTTCTTAAGGTATCTCAAGCAGGAATTACTTACTATTGAAACCTACCATTTCTAATTGTTTTTCCTTTTGACCAGCCATGTTTCTCCTGACACTTGTGCTTTCATGGAAATATGGTCCAAAAGAACCAGTGTCAACGTTCATGACTTCTGTTATGTATTCAACAGTCCTTTTCTCGCTGGCAGAGGCTTCCTCCTTTCAACTAGCTGATGTCTTGTATGCTATCAGAAATAACGATTAGACAAATTCACTCTGAGCACTGTAGTTACCTACTTACCCATTGCAAAATGCCAGGAATATGTGACATGTTGATACAAGAAGCAGAGAAAGCAAGAAGCTCTCCCTACATCTTTCAGACAGGTTAAGACATACTCTGCACTCTCTGTTTCAGGGAGTTCTGTCACTGATCTCCTTAGTAGGACTCCTGGGTTTCTGGGAAGATGGTTTATAGAGTGGTGGGAATGTATGGAGGATTTAGTGGGAGTAGTGGTCAACACCATGATTGCTTGGGACTGCTGTACCAGATGACCCTGTCGGCTCCTTCCAAACTGGTCAATCTCTGTATCCATTGGCTTAGTCTTTGTATTTGTGTCTCTCCACTTTATTTATGTTATTCAGAGGTAAATGCAGTGACAAGCAAGGTCTTGTAATGGAAAAGCTTAAGTTATTTTAACTATGATTGGCAGTGATCACTGTTAAGCAAACATGAAGGTCCATCTAGAAGATAGATAAACATTGTCTGCCTTCTAGACGTTAATTGGACTAAGCCAAAGATACTTATTAACTATCTACATGTTTCAAACAAGTCCTTCCTTAATATTCATCAGTCTATTAGCTTTACAAATTGCTGTGATGATGCTGACATGTTTGATGGCTGAGCAAAATGAGATGGTCTGAGGTGTCGTTTTATCAAAGACCTCAAACTTTGATGGGCATGTGAACAAAGAGAAACATTTTTTTTTTCCCCCCACCAAACCTGTTCAAGCTGAGCTTTGGCATAAAGACTCAGTTCATGCTTGAGCACGGGGTGATGGCTTCAGCTGCCATCAGGTACTGCCAGCCGGTGTCTGTTTTCCCACTGAGTAAATCTAAGGAACTTTCTAGAGAATAAAGGATAAGAGCAAGTCTGAATTAAGGGCACAAGTACCCAGGCACTTCTTTAGAAAAGCAAACCTGGAAAACTAGATCAGTCCCCAAGCAGGCTCAACCTCGAGTTTGAACATCTAAGAGAAACAGCAGGGTGCGTATGGAGTTGCAGGGCTGTGCTACTGTGGTGGCACTGCTTGATTCTATTTTAATAGAGCTGAACAAAATGGGAAGTGCTTCTCTTAAAATCTCAATAGCTATATTTTGGGGAGACTGGGTGATTCAAATCCATTTTGTTTTGATCAGAACTTCCTCTTGTCACTTCCCTTCTCTAATGTGCTTAGAATCAATTTCTTACAGAACAAAGAGTGTGTGGATACAGAAGTCAGCACAAATGTTGTCTACAGTGTTTGACCTAGATTTTTCAAGGGGCTTAGCCGTACACATGCATGCATAAAATCTAAATTCAGCCAAGTGTCTCACTTGCATGAGTGGTTGTGCTGGTAAATCAAAAAACCACTAATGCAAATGGACAAAGACATTTTTTTTTTTCCCTCCACAGTTCCTGATCGGTGCATGGCGGCACAGGGACCATACTTGCAAATTGAATGTGCAGTTAAACGTGTATTTCACAACTAAACTTCCATGGAAAACATTAGTCCTGCACGCTAATTAGTCAGAGACTAGAATCTAACTTGATCCCAGAAAATATGCTCACTCAGCCAAAAATGAGAAAATGTTTGTAGATTATATGCATATATTTCTGTTTTGCATGCACATGTTAACTCCAAATGTACAGTTAACTCCAAATGCACAGATTTCAGAAAAGTGTATAGATACTATCTTTTTAATTTTTTAATCTTTTAATCTTTTTAATTAGGCTGGTGGCCTTATGGAACATTTCCTGTTGCAATAAAGTGCTAAGAAGGGAAAAAGAAGGAAATCATAACTGGAGAACAAAATACACCTTTGGGTTTATTTGGGTTGGTTTTTGGTTTTGTTTTTTTTTTTGGCCTGATGTCATCTGTGTAAAGAAAGATCCCCCGTGTGCAAACTTTACAAGAGCTGACGTGAATGTGTATGTGAGTTAGAGAGATGTCAGTCTGGCTCTAAAGCTCCTTCGCAGCTGCTAAGTTATGGGCTGGACAGACTGTGGCTTTGTTCCAGACGAGCGGATAGGATCACAGATCCTGGCGTGTTAACCATTAGGGGCTCTGCCTGGAGAACCCAAAGATGTCAGCAAGAAATGGGGTGGTATTCTCTGTCTAATCATAGAATGATTTGGGTTAGAAGGGACCTTAAAGACTAGCCATGAGTTCCAGCCCTCTGCCATGAGTAGGAACACCACCTACCAGACCAGGTTGCTCAAAGCCCCATCCAACCTGGCCTTGAACCCCTCCGGGGATGGGGCAGCCACAGCTTCTCTGGGCAACCTGAGCCAAGGTCTCACCGCCCTCACAGCAAAGAATTTCTTCCTGAGATCTCATCCCAATCTCCCTTCTTTCAGTTTAAAACCCTTCCCCCTCATCCTATGGCTCCCCTCCCTGATCAAGAGTCCCTCTCCAGCTTTCCTGGAGCCCCTTTAGGGACTGGAAGGGGCTCTAAGGTCTCCCCGGAGCCTTCTCTTCTCCAGGCTGAACCCCCCCAACTCTCTCAGCCTGTCCTCACAGCAGAGGGGCTCCTCTGTCCCCAGGTCCATGTCCTTCCTGTGCTGGCAGGGAACAAGGAGCACATCTTCATGGTAGGCATTTATTTGAATGGCTCCGATTCAAAACATTTAGAGGCTTTTGTTGGCAAAAGATCTGTCAGAGCTGCCATGCTAGCCCTGACTCTTATGACCAGAGGGTGAGCTCTGTGGGTATGAACGTTGCATCCCACACTATTGTCAACCTGCATTGTTGGCTTTACCATACTCTGGACCTTTCCAAAACTTTGGAGAGCCATTATCCTTACTGTCAGAGGAGTTCTGCCTCCAGTGGTTTAGCCAACCTTGATTGGGGCAGTAAAATTCTGTGGTGTGGTGGGAGCTTTCTTGGCACTGTTCTGCTCAAGCTCTGGTTGCTGAGACACTTTGAGCTCCTTGGCTGCTTGTCATGTCTGTCAGCCCTAGTGGGTGCTGCCTGTTTTCATCCCCACTGACTCCTGGTCATAATGGACAAACATACCTACATATAGACTCTCAGACAACACATGCTACTTACCCAGCTTTTAAGAAGTGGGTGGGAACTGGGAATAGGAGACCACTCTTGGCATGTCCTCTTTCCTTGGTAACAAGGGGACAAATGTAGACTGAGTTTGGGCATGCAGAGGGAGGTTTGTGACCCTTTGGTTTTAAGAACGTGGTGCTTAGAAGACCCACTTTGCCTGGTTTTCTGCCACCCTCCACTTCCTTCTACAACTGGCTGTTGACATGGGCACCTGCATTCTCTGCTCAGACCTAAAACATTCATCAGGGATGTAGTGAACATGCTTGTAGTTATAAAACAGTAGGAATAGGGGAAAATTAATCCATTAGAAGTAAGAATTGGGGCTGTTGGTACTTCTCTTGACCTGAGGGGCCTCAGACATGGGTCTGGTGTTCTTATTATGTCACACTTTATACAAATAAGGGATAAAATAGCAGTTCCTGCCCCAGTGAGCAAGAAGACGTTAGGGAGACAGATGAGTAGAAACATGAGTTAGAACTTCTGACAGCAAAGTGCTGCAGTAGAAGGTTATTTTAGAACTTGCTGCCTCAAGGGAGTTTGGACTTCCTTGCCTTGCAGTCAGTTAAAGATGTTGATGCCAATTTAGTAAGAATTAAACGTATTCTATCAACTTCAGGCATTTCTCTTAAGTTGCTCTAAGTAAGATCTATTTTTTTTTTTCCCTTCAACTTTCTCTGGGTGCATGGCTTTTGATACAGCATAAAAAGCAGAAGGTTCAAATCAGACTCATGAACATAGCTGTCATTCAGCGCTCTTCTTGGCAAAAGCTGTATTAATATATACTGAAGTGTCTCAGTTAGTGATCAAAATTTTTCTTGCATTGCCATGGCAATGCAAAGGAAACTGAATTCCAATATGACAAAATACCTCATCTCTTTACCTAGTCATTATCACTGATGCTGTACAAAAATACAACACTGAAAACAATTAGGTGAGTAGCTACACAGGAATGTGGCAGGTCAGGGGTCCCGGGTCTCCTGAATAGTCCTGGAGGTTGTTCTCCTCCCACATACTATGATGGATTTGCTTTGTTTTTTTATTAGTTGTTGACTTTTAGAATCCTCAGCTCTTGGACAAGCTTTTGGTTTTGCTTTTTTTTCTACCTCCTCCTTTACAGCTTAGATTTTACGTAGCAATAATGTGCTTGTAGCTGTGGTGGTTGTAGAGAAAATACAGTAAGGGCACATGCTGAAAGAGAGTGTCCATCCCTTGCGTCGTGTTCTCTTTGCTCCCACAAAGCAATGTGTGCCCTCTTTCCTTTACATTATTCCAAGGAACCCTTTCACATCTCTTCAATTGTCCTAGTTGATAATCATTGCTTTTCCAGAATCGTCTAATTCCCACTGGGTTCCGTGTTTACCCATGGGCTGGACAGGAAGCAATGTCTGCTGCTTTGTGGCCAAACAGCATTCTTTGGCTTACTCTCAGGCTAGTGAACAGCTTTTCAGGCTGTCCTCTTTGCAGGTCCCATTTTAAAATATGTAATAAAAAGATTTGGATAGAAAACCACTTTAAGAATAAGATAAATACTGTGATTTTTCAGCAGCCCTGAAAACTGTGGAGCTAGTTTGTTCAGTGCTTGGTTTTGGCAAGTCTACAACTGCCAAGCTCTGATGCTTTTGCAGGTGCTGACAATGACTTGCAAAGCTTGAACCCAGCACTTATACACACCCTTGCAGAGGTGGATGGTGTCCAAATCCATGCACTGTCCAATCTTTTAACTCTTCAAAATGGGGGCCAAGATGCTGGGACCAAAACAAAGAAACAAGTTGTCTTCTCTCTTCCTCTTGTGGATGAACTCCAACCAAAGGGGACCGCATGTTCCCAGCTACACTGGACTTGATCCACTATTTTTCAATGATGTTTAAGAATTATTTTTTTTTCTTCTTTGTGCCTTAAAGCACTTCTGAAAAATCACACTGATGCCCACTGTTGTTCACAAACACAAGGCAATGTCCCGAGCCAAGAGAAATTCTTATAGGAGAATTGGCCAGAGATGCATGAAAGTGAAGATATTTTCCATTCTAGGGTTCTTTATCAACTTGATATTTCTACCTACAATCAAGGACTTTGTATAACTTTCCTTTCAGAGTTAGTCTGTGCTTTCTAGGATAGTTTCAAAAATGAAATTTAGTATCTGCATTATTTCATCTTATTTGGAAGAAAAACAAACATGAAATACAGACAAACGGATCCTGTCCAATTCTACCTTGTAACCAAATTTGCTTTCACGGTAAATGACAGTGATGAGAAAAAATAGCATGTAAAAAAAGAAACTGCACAGATTAAGTCTGAATTCTAGGGCTATGTTTTCCCAGTAATGGAGACTTGTGGTGCTTTCAACCCTGTCTCCACTGAAATCCATTAGGACTAGTGCATAATCTCTTGTCCCCCTTTATAACTTGCATGTTGTCACTGCTTTTCAAACCCATCACTCCTAAGAATGCCTCTCTGGGCAGGGCGCACAGCACTAATAACGGGAGCTACACGTGAAGGCAATCCATTGTCAGGCAGATGCTCTGGAATATGCTACAGAGGGTAGTATTGCGAAAATGTCACAATCCATCCTCCTGATAATACATTCCCTGTGAGCAATACCAAGGCAGAGCAGAGAGAGAGAGGCGTTTGAATGGCAGCAGACACCCCAGAGCCATGATGTGAATTTGCGAGTAGCTTTGTGTGTCAATGTGACAAAGTTGCTTTCCCCAATTCTTTTTACTCTCCCAGCCCTGCTCAGAACAGAGGCTTGAGTAGACACATTAGAAACCACCCACAGCAGAACTGCCACCCTTGAGTTACAGTCAGTCATTGTGCCAAACTGTCCCCCTCCATCAGGGCTACACCACAAAACTGTATCCTGGTGCCTTGGATAGGAGCAACTTGTCCCAGCTCTCAGGTTGCTTGAAAGTGGATTATCTCTGCCTCATGCACAGCTGACCAAGGAGATTCCCCAGCTCCCCATCAGGCAGACCCTGAAATGACACTGTGCCACCCTTGTTCTCATGTCCTTCCTCTGGTTATAACCATGGTTGGAGTTAGGATACCGGATGAACCTTTGGCCACTTTTACTAGTACAACTGTTCTCATCTCCTTGCAAAGCCTACCTAGTGTTTGGCTGTTGCTGTCTCCCAAAATGGGCTGAATTGGATTCCAGAGGCAAATCATCGCTCCAACTCACCCTGCATGTACCTGGATTAACTGCCAACACCAATGTCACTCAGGGAAATTCAATCCTTCATCATCAGCGTGTCATGCTATATTCATAGAATCATACAATTGTCTGGGTGAGAAGGGTCCTTTCAGATCATCAAGTCCAACCATTAACCCAACACTGACAAAAACTACCACTAACCCATGTCCCTCAGCACCACATCTGCCCAGCTTTTAAATACCTCCAGGGGATGGTGGTTCCACCACTTCCCTGGGCAGCCTGTTCCAATGTTTAATAACCCTTTCAGTGAAGAAATTTTTCCTAATATCTATCCTAAACATTTCCTGGCACAACTTGAGGCCATTTCCCCTTGTCTCATCATCGCCTGTCCTTGGGAGAAGAGACCACCTCTCTAATAGAAACTAGGTAATGAGCTAATTGCTTCTTAAGGCTCCTACTCTACTCCTGGCTGGACTTCTCACAACATGCTGAGGAAACAGGATCAGAAGAGTTAAATGAATTGTCTGAGGTCCCACAGCAAGTTTAGTCTATTAGTACCTGCCTCCAGTTGTTTGACCTCCAGCTGCCTCTCCCCATGCTTCTTTGTTTTCACATCTGTCATGCAAGTACCATGGAACATTTTTTTTTAAGTACACCCAGATGAGAAAAGGGTTAAAATTTATCATGTTTATCACAGAGTGAAGCATATAGATAACACTGATTTATAGTGGAACAGGATGGGGTTTCTCTGGGGGGAATGAAAAATAAATGAAGAGTCCTTGTCCATAAACCTTACTTGTGGCAGCAGGTCCTACTTAGAGCAACAAGGACTACTGGTACACATGAGGATGGGCAGCTCTGGAGGAGGTACCTACAAAGTAATCTACTGGACAGAAATCTTGAAGCCAAATGCTTTCTTTGGAGTTCCTGCAAAGACACTGGTTATCCCACTGCAGAAGAGGTTGAGTTAAGGTCTAACATCCTAGTGTGTCTTATCCCTGCAATTAAAAACAAAAGTAAGCAGATAAAGAACAAAGATGCGTTTTGTTGCCAAAAAAAAAAAATGGAATTATTGGCTAAATATTTACTTGCCTTAAAATCTAAGCAGCTTGTGCCAATGCAAGCCTTGATGCCTTGTTATTTTACACTCAGTAAAACCACATGAGAGCTATTAATTGATTAGACTTCCATTGTGCTTTGGTCAAATACTAGTTGTGGGCAAACAAAGCCCTTTAGTACTCCTGCAGTCCATCTGCCTAGTTAATGAAAAGACAGCTTATCCAAGGTCTGTGAAGCTGAACCACATCATCCCCTGATGTAGTTTCTCAGCCTCTCCCCAAATCATGAAGGGTGGTACCTGAGGGACTTAGGTTTTTTTAGTCTAGAGAAGAGAAGACCGGGGGGACATCTGATCAATGCCTATAAATACTTAAAGGGTGGCTATCAGGAAGATGGGGCCAGTCTTTCTTCAGTGGTGCCCAGTGACAGAACAGCAGGGAACGGGCACAAACTTGAACATAGGAAGTTCAATCTAAACTTGAGGAGGAACTTCTTTCCTGTGAGGGTGGCAGAGCCCTGGAACAGGCTGCCCAGAGAGGTGGTGGAATCTCCGTCTCTGGAGACATTCAAAATCCGCCTGGACACACTTCTGTGTGACCTGCTCTGGCAGGGGGTTGGACTAGATGATCTCCAGAGGTCTCTTCCAACCCGATATCATTCTGTGATTCTACCTGCTCCATCCCTGCAGGCTGAGAGCCGTCCATGGCAAAGGAATGGTCCCTGTCTCCAGCCATCTCCAGCTCCTCTACTTTGAGCTATACCTGCGGCTCCTTGTGGCTTTGTCTCAGCACACAGTAGATCTCAAAGCACTTCTGCTGTCTGCTGGTTGTGATATGTAGGTTGGCATTATTGTTAGTTGAGCATCGGAGAGAGACTTCAGTGAGCAGTTTCAGTTTTTAAATGGAAATAGGTTCTCTAGTGTGGAATTCCCAAGGCTCCTCTGACCAAAGGAAACAATATGAATACAACCTCATTAAAGACTAATGCATGTTTCCAGGCATCGACAAACATCCAGGCAGCTCCTAGCGGGCCACAGGGGAGAAGCGTATGGAGCACTATAAAAGCTTTATGAATGACAAACTTGCCAAATTGCTGTTTAAACAAGGAAGCAAATGGGAAGACCATCTGCATCAGATTGAAACTGCTCATAATCCTGTCACTTGTGCCAGTGTGGCGTGTTTAAGCTCTTGTGTTGGCACGTGCTCAAGAGACACAAAAATTTGTAGCTTTTACAGCAACACCCTCCCCACCCCCATCATAGAATCTAAGTGCCCTTTTGCCATTTCTCTTGGTTTTCTGATGGAGCAGGTAGCTTTCCCTCTTCTTGCAGCCCAGGATGAGGCCTCCCCTATGCCTTGGGCTTTGCGTGCTGGGGAGCCACACTGGAAACACCCAGACTCTCCATTTCTGCTCTCTCTCTCCCATCTACTCATGGTCCTTCTCTTCCTCATCCCCAGTGTCAAACAGCTCACAGCTCATCCTCAGCAGCCCTCCACCAGGCCAGTGGTGCTGTTGTCCGCGCTTTACCGATGAGAAAGTGAGACATCAAAATGATTCTGGGCTGCATAGGGAAGAGCGTGGCCAGTAGGTCGAGGGAGGTCATTCTTCCCCTCTACTCTGCACTGGTGAGGCCACAGCTGGAATACTGCGTCCAATTCTGGGCTCCCCACTTCAAGAGAGACAGGGAACTACTGGAGAGAGTCCAGCGAAGGGCAACAAAGATGATTAAGGGATTGGAGCATCTCCCTTATGAGGAAAGGCTGAGAGAGCTGGGACTCTTTAGGCTGGAGAAGAGAAGGCTGAGGGGAGACCTTATGAATGCTTACAAGTATCTAAAGGGTGGGTTGAGGGAGGATGGAGCCGGACTCTTTTCAGTGGTTCCCAGTGACAGGACGAGGGGCAACAGGCACAAGCTGGAACATGGGAAGTTCCATTCAAATATGAGGAATAACTTCTTTCTGGTGAGGGTGCCAGAGCCCTGGAACAGGCTGCCCGGGGAGGTTGTGGAGTCCCCTTCTCTGGAGACTTTCAAGACCCGTCTGGATGCAGTCCTGAGTAATGTGCTCTGGGCAACCCTGCTTTAGCAGGGGAGTTGGACTAGATGATCTCTAGAAGGTCCCTTCCAACTCCAACAATTCCATGATTCCATGATTTGTGCAGAGACAGAAGATGAGCCTGTATCAGCAAAGGGCTGATCCCAGCTTTGCTTCTTGTTGGACTAGAGTGACCCTCCATCCCTCATCCCTCGGTCCTGGGGCTGTGCACCAGCCACAGGCTCCTTTCCCCTCACGGCAATTAGTACAAACTTGAAAGAGAGTCGAGGGAAAGCCAAACCACCAGCCCAGCATTCCTCATGTAGATCTTTATCTTGTCTCTTTACAAGGAGCTTTGAAATAAAAATAAAACAAGTTACTGATAATTAGCTCTGAAGACACACAGGCAATTGTGCTTTATCGTGTACAAGCTCTTTGATAATAGGCCAGGCCTTGTGCCATGAATTGCTAATTAATTCTTTCTTAGCAAAATGTTTTGCTTAATTAAAGGGTGTACTGATTTATAAACACGTCCCTAAATATTATTCACTTTGCATCTGCTGAAAAGAGCGCAGACTGTTCCTGCGCTTTAACATTTCTTTTCAAATTATTCCATTATACTCAGCTACGCTCTTTTCAACACTGATTGTGACAGATTCAGAAATTATTAAATCATAAATACAAAGAGAAAAAGCTAGTGATACACACATAATGGGAAACATTCTCACAGCCCCCAAAATATTTCAAATAGTGACAAAACCAGAAAGAGAGAGGGAGGCAGAAATGAAGCTCCTGGCCCGGCTCTGCTCTTACTCACACTGGAGTAAATCAGGCAGCTCCCCAGAGCTCAGCCTGATGTAAAGCAGAGGAAGGCTCTCTCTCACTTCTCCTGAAAGATCACTGCTGCTTAAATCAGGTCCTACCTGATCATCTGCTGCCTTTCAAGGTGCTGTCATGGGGTGAGCTCTGCAGCAAATTCAGTCACGGGGCTGTCTGTTCACAGTCTAGAACTTGCTTTTTGGCAAGTTCTTCTCAATAGCTGCTGTTAAGGCCTTTTTCTTCTGCAGTTCACCCTCCTAGTAGGTGCCGTCTCTGCTGTGATGCAGAAGAATGGCAAAGCAGGGAGAATGCAAAGTTGGTGTCCCATAGAAGTCAGTACAGACCTGTCCCCAGGGTCCCCGTGGCTTTAACCTGGGGCTGATTACAGCAGCAGCCTGGTCAAGAGGCTGTAGCCCAACTTACAGTGTTTGGGGTGCCTGAAAGATCACACCTGGAGGACAGAGACTAGATCGATGGGACCCTGTAAAACTTCCAGAACCAGGCAGTTGGCTCAGAGGAGCTGTGGGGAACGTGGTGGGATGTGGGGAGGAGGAAGGTTTGATGTGAGAGTGGAGCTGCATTAGGCAGGTTCAATCCAGAGGGTCTTTGGGTACAGTATGGTTCCAGGGAGCTTGGCTGTGCAGGGCAGCCCAGGCCAGCACAGAAAAGAAAGGGGGAAAGCTGATCCAGACCAGGATCGCCAGCCGGTTCAACTCCAAGGTGGTGCATTTTTCAGTAGTTCAAGCAATGCTCAGCTGAACACACGGGTGATAGGAGCTGTTTGCTTCTCCTGAAGCACATGTGTGAGTAACTTCCCAGGAGGACTTCATCCTGCTGTGTCGCATTGCTGTGATGAACTACAGCATTGCCACAGTTATGGCATAGCATTGCCGTATGCTTGCCCTGTTCTGGAGGGCTTCCCTGAGCAGGGGCCACCAGCAGGGACAGGACAGCGGGCTCAGTGCACCTCCAGCGTGACCCAGCCCAGACATTCCCTCAGAGGAGAGCACCTTTCACCCTTAAGTCACCATGGTACCACCCTGAAGAGGGTCTGACCCCCCTCAGTTGTGCTTTGGGATGTACAAATATCTAAAGGGCAGGTGTCAAGAGGATGGGGTCAGGCTCTTCTCAGTGGTGCCCAGTGACAGGACAAGGGGCAACGGGCACAAACTGGAACAAAGGAAATTCCATCTCAACAGGAGGAGGAACTTCTTTCCTGTGAGGATAGCAGAGCCCTGGAACAGGCTGCCCAGAGAGGGTGTGGAGTCTCCTTCTCTGGAGATATTCAAACCCACTTGGATGTGTTCCTGTCCAACCTGCTATGGGGAACCAGCTCTGGCAGAGGGTTGGACGAGATGATCTCCAGAGGTCCCTTCCAACCCCTACAATTCTGTGATTCTATGTTCAGCAATGCCAGAGGTCTCTGCAGGGACTCCTGGTGCCATCCTTCCCCCCACTCCATAGGGTCACCCAGCTCTGCTCCAGACACAGCCCCTCAGCTCCTGGGGTGAGCCACCACCATGCACACCTCTGTCTTCTCTATTTTCATGTGTCAGCCATAGCATGGAGAGTTTCTATTTACTTATGGAAAGTTAGTGATTTACTTTCCACCCTGTTTACCTTATATTTTGTGCTGTATTACTGCCTGCTGCATAAATCCACTCCAGAGTACCCGAGGAGCATTTGATGAAACAACGCCTTCTGAAATGCATAGGTTATAGTTGTCAGCAGCTGCAAGTCTGTCAGCATTCAAGTGCAAATTCATTTTCACCTAGCATTCATTAATCAGCCCAAATACCTCCTTTTTCTTTGTCTCTTCCCTCCCCCTCATCACCGATATATCATGTGGCAAGTTGGTTGTTACACATCTTCGCTGTCAGTGGGGTGAAAGAGTCAAAAACCACGCATATGTTTATAGGAAAGTCATTTGGGGTGAGGTTTTGTTGAAAGCTCGTTATTGTAATGAAGCGGATGGGGAGAGTCAGTTGTGAACACTCCCAAGCCATTTGATGGACTTAACCCGAAAGCAGAGGAAAATGGCTGGTTGTAACGGTTCTGGTGTCACACCAGGTGAGATGCAGCTCTTCTCCACGAGGCTTTCTATTGAGACTTTGAGTCTCACTAGACAAGGAATGAAATGAGACACGTGGTATGGGTGAGCACAAGTGGTTGCAGAGGAAAGGGAGAATTCCCACATGCCCTGAGGAGCCGGGCTGCTGGTTGCCTGTGCAGCAGCAGCAAGACAGCACGTACACCCAGCCCCGAGGCCAGCAGGCTATGGTAATCAAGTCTGAACTCTTCCTTTACTCAGAACTGGGTTTCCCCTCATGATCACTGCACTTAGTACCCTGTTTGTTTGCTCTAGAGCATCTCTTTTACACGGCTTTCCATCCCTGCCTGGGAATTTCATACCGTGGAGAATCTCTTGCCTTCCCAGGTTAAGTTGCTCCAACAGTTAATTACCCTGGCTGTTAGAAATGTGTGCCCTATTTCTAGTCTGAACGTTGGCTGCCTACAGAGACATTATGTATGCTGAGCACTGGATAACACACACTCCTCTGAATATATTTGCAACTCGATAGTATTGCTCTGGTTACATCTCACACTTAGCCTCTGATCCCTGGCTGGGGTAGATCAGAATTGTTCTGCAGAGTCAGGGCAGCCATGCCAGCTGACATGCCTGGATTTGGCCCCTTCTTAGCTGCAAGATATAGTTGCTTATGACTAAAATACCCAGTGTTTTTTTTAAATAAGGAGAATAAAAGGTTAAGCTGCTACAGATATTCATATTTAATCTGTTCCAATTACAATATGCATATTACTTTTCAAAAAAGGATTTGAGACTTCTCCCACAGACTTAAATGTGTCCACATGAAATATCAGTGTTTTAGGCTGGGATTTTCAAAAGCACCTTAAGGAAATGAGGCGCCCACTTCTTATTGACTCTCATTGACTTCCCTGATTGCTTTTGAAAAATCCCACCCTTAATCATTGTTATTATGCCATAAGAAATGGTCTCCCTCATTATCACTGACACATCCTAGATACTGCCAGTTCTCACAGCTGCCATGTCTAACTCATAAATATAATAAAATAAACCAAAACACTGGGGCTACTCAATGGACAAGTGCTCAGCATGTCGCTGATAGTGACAACCAAGCAACGTTGAAGTCCTGGCAAGGTCCTTGCACCTAAGGCAGTACCTTGAGCACCGCATCTGCACTGGGAAAGTGCAGCCCGGGAGATCCCAGCTGGACATCTTCCCTTCAGGCAGCCCCGGTCTCTCCAAGGTCTGTGCCCTGCCAGTGGAGAGGGCACAAGTCTGAGGGATGATTTAGGAGCCAAAATACAGTGCAGGGACTTGCTTGCCATACAAACCAGTGGGCAAAGGGCCCCAGGTGAATTTCAGGTCCCCCCTGGTGTTTTGCAAGACTCGCACTCAACCTGATCAAACACCCGAAGTCGATCACTTCTGTTCCCTGGCTGGAACTGCCCAACTCTACTCATGTGCCAGCAGCAAGCAGGGCTCCCGGAGCCACCCGTACCTGCAGGCATGGTCTAGCAAGACACCAGCATGGTCTTCAGAAGCACTTGAGAGTCAGAAGGTGGGAGGTGTAGGGAGGCATTCACGCAGCTGCTTGTTGTTGGCATCATAAAAAGTTGCTGTAGTCCCTTTTCCACCATCTGAGGTCTTTCCCCAATGCACTGAACTGGAAACTTTTCCACATCCAGCTTGACCACTTCAGACTCTCCAGCACCCTCCAGGACAAATCCCTACCCCAGTGCTAGATCTTTGTACAAGATCTCAAACAGGGCACTATCTCCACATGCTCCTGAGAAGCCCCATGGACAACACTGTGCTTAAAGGGTCTTCTGTATTGACAGGGATTACATCGAGAGGAACATACCCTGGCAGAAACCCCCAAAACACAGACCTTTGCCTTTTCCCCCACCAAAATCCTCACAGAACCACCATTTTCATTTGCTCTCATGTCTAACAACAGAGTATGTTGCTTAAAGCTATGGGCAGAGTAAGCAACTCTGGGCTGATCTTGCAGACTGGTGACTCTTGCTCATGCAAAGGCTCCGTTTAGCTTCTGTAGTACCAATCATGAGGAAAATCTGCAGAGCCTGTTGGGGCCAGAAAAATTAAGTATCAGCTTCTCAGTATCTGTGCTCCTTCACAGCAGAGTTTCAGGGGGCAACCAGGCTGTGAGTACAACAAGTTTTGCTTATTTTTGCTTTCAGATAGCACCAAACCTTCAGCCATTGATGATAAGCAAAGGTTCATTAGGAAGGGGAAGGAAGAAGTGGGATCAGTGAGAAATGCAGAAATCCCAGTTCAACTGCTCAGAGGCCTCGATGGATTAATAGATTAATTTATCTTGCGGGGCATTAATTGAAGAATGTGCTGAGGTTAAGGACAAGGTCAGCTCTTCACAGTGTAATGTCTCCTACATAATTCACTTACCAAACCATCAAGACAATCTGTGCAGAGTAATAATGAAGGATGGACGTTCTGCTCCCAGGATCTCAGGGAACATAACCTTGTATTACAGATAACTTCAAGTGAAAGTTGTAGGAAGGTACCTGGCAGATGTTTTATTAGATGAGACATTTAGCACTATCTCATACTTTTTTAAGGTCTGCAGTTCCCGATCAGGTCTGGATAACAGACAGAGGGACGCTTCTGCCCCAGCACAGGGTGTTTGG
This sequence comes from Numenius arquata, assembly GCF_964106895.1. NCBI lineage: Eukaryota > Metazoa > Chordata > Aves > Charadriiformes > Scolopacidae > Numenius > Numenius arquata. The sequence continues at coordinate 15,178,387 of NC_133587.1, read as the reverse complement.
TCGCTCTGCTGTAACAGCAGTTAGCTTGAGCTCACAGCCCTCCTGCCAGGGAGTTGGCAAACTCACCCTTCATCCCTGTGAGGAGTCAATCAATAAAAAACAGCTTGGGAATTGTTGCTGTCCTTTGTTATTCCACTAGATTGACTCAGAAAGGGTTGCTGGCTGGCTGCGGCAACCCCCCCCCGCAAACTGTGCTGGGAAGAAGTACTTGGCTGGGATTTGTTTGCTGGTGGGGGAAGGATGGAGAGAACAGGCTGTGATTGCAGGGGCTGTGGCGCTGCCAATGTGACAGCCTTTTAGAGTCTCCCAAGCAGAGTGAGCTGGGGGAGATGGCACTATCACCACCACCACCACTAGGGATTCACCCTGCAGCCTCTCCAACCCACCCCAGGCTGGGGCAGATGCCTGACCACACAGCTGAGGGACAGAAGCAGCATGAAAAGTAAAAAGGGATGAGCAGATGAGCCAGGTGAGGTTTTTGTCTCTCTATCCTTGTGCTTGCAAAGGATAAGCACAGCGCAGGTGTGACAAGTGGAGTGACAGGACAAGGGGTAATGGTTTTAAACTGGAAGAGGGGATATTTAGATGAGATCTCAGGGAGAAATTCTTTGCTGTGAGGGTGGTGAGACCTTGGCCCAGGTTGCCCAGAGAAGCTGTGGCTGCCCCATCCCTGGAGGGGTTCAAGGCCAGGTTGGAGGGGACTTTGAGCAACCTGGTCTGGTGGGAGGTGTCCCTGCCCAGGGCAGGGGGCGGGAACTGGACGGGCTTTAAGGTCTCTTCCAACTCAAACCATTCTGTGACTCTATGGCTGTCAGTACTCGCTGCTAAGCAGCTACCCCGGTGTCTCTGGTGGTACCTCCCCATCCTGGAGCCCATCCTCCGCTTGCACAAAGCTGGCCCAGCTCAGGATTGGAGGATTGGCCTGCTCATGGCTATTTGTTTATCAGGCAGGAGGAATCTGCCTCCCTGCTGCTGCTGGTGGCTCTTTCTGCATGGATATGCAGTGATTGCAGCGAGCAGGATGGGAGATTAATAGTGACCGTTAAAGCTGTACCAGGCCCCTCTATATACCAGCACAACATAGCAGGCAGAATCTCTGTCCAATTTCATACATCATTTATAACTTGTTGCTCTTCAGAAACATTTAAACCATATGCACAAGTTTTTAAATACTAGAAGTATTTTCCTATGAGATTAATCAAATATAGAGCAGGGGTGCAATATCACATATCCATCCTCAGAGAGACTTAAAAAAATAAAACCTTCAAAAACCTGATCCCGATCTCCCTGGTTCCCTCAGTTTTGGGCCAGAGATCTCCAAAGGTTCATTTTAACCTAAGTTTTTCTCTAAAACCACAAAAGCCAGGTCCGCAGCATGGCAGAGAAGCAGAGTAGGTCAGAGATACTGACTCGGATGACCGTGCCCTGTGACTTGTTCATCTCCAGAGCTGCCCCACAGAGAGAGCTTAAAAACCTGGTACTGCTATTGGTTATTGTGTTCTTCAGAGCTCCCATGGCAGATATCCAGGTAGTGAATCCAAGCAGCCCTACTCCATTAATGAGCCCTAAGAAGATCAAAGATGATGGCACAAGATGAAGTGTCTGTTTTACAGTTCTTAAAAGCTTAAGAAAAATGAAAACACATACAAGGAACCCATATGAGGCCAATTTTACTGAAGATGTAAAACCAGACTCAAAGGTGAGACTTTGTGCCAGACTTAAATGCTTCTTTGCGACCACATTTCATCTTCCTTCTTTAGATGCATTATGATAAAATCTAATTATAGCATTGCACAGCTTCACTCAGACAGTGTTCTTTTGAAGCAGCACAGCCAATATTTGGTTTAATCCACTGTTTTTGTTTGATAATCTTGTTTGTTTGCTATTTCAGGTCTTATTACCTACATGCTGTTTAGATTAGTGTTGACCTATCTCCAAGTTTCTGGAAGTGACATAATCAAGTCTTTGGATTGTCAGAGGATCCATCCCACTTATCAAAGAGGCGCAGGAGATGGTCTGGGAGTGGTCATGGGTAGGGTTGGGCAGCTCTTCAGAAGTACAGCTGCTCTTCTGTGAGGTGGGATGGGTGCACAGCGAGGCTTCAGGGTACCCCAAAAACATTCCCTCAGCTACTTTTACTGTAGTAGACACTGAAGTTACTGAAGAACACCCCCTGAAAAACACCTGTATTAGCATAGCTTGGCTACTGGACATGTAGAATGGCCATAAGAAAAAAGAAGCTGTACCTGACTTGCTTGGGAACTGCAGAGTGCTGAGGTTGTACCAGCACCTTTGTACTGCCTATCATCCTTCTTAAAAAACCTTAAAAAATAGTCTTCCAGGCGTTCTTTTCAGCCAAAAGTTGATTGAGCTTGCAAAACTGTTGTAGCAAGTCTGTCAGTCTGCTGTGTTTCTTCATCTCTGCAGCTGTATGAGATCTTTTTGAGAGCTTGCTTGTGTCTGTGTTGGCCTCGATGCACTTAGAGATGATAGAAATATCACAGTAACACGGCTGGCATCCACCCATGACCTCTGTATTTAACATCTTGCCCCTGAGCGCATCAGAGATTTGTTTTCAGCCACTACTTTAGATTTTGCAGCACAGAGGATATTTGTGGACAATTTGTGCAACATTCTTTTTCTGCGCTACAACTCTAAGAACTTGGTAAACTGGATCCACTGGCATGGCAAGAGTAACTTAGGGTGTTTCCCCTGGCTCTGAAACAGATTAGGTTCCTGCATGGGCTCCTGCACCACAGGTCCTCCAGCCCCTGAGACCCAGACAGAGCCTGGCACTGCCCAGCCCTGGGTCTCTGAGTGCTCCCAGGTCCTACTTTTAATAGCCTTCTCCCTGCTGGGAGGTGGGACTTACACTCCTCTAGCAGCAATGTGCTCATCTAATCAAAGCTTACCCTTTCTTAAAACATCATCTGTGTGCCTACTGCCCTGTTCTCCTGGGATGCCTGCCAGCAAACACAAGCAGCACACACCAACAGAGTTGCCCTTTCAGTTAGCAGCTTATGAAGCACCTGCTTCATCTGAAATATTAAGTGTAGCATGTTTTTCTTTGTTTGTTTTGGGTTTTTTGAGATCTTTTTTTTTAAGTACTATGGAATGTTTCTTGTCTTGACACCAGGTTCTTTGGGGTAGCTCAGGATCTGCTTCTGCCTTTCAGCATTTGTCTCCTGACCTCAGAGTCCTCTTGGCTCAGCTTGCCTTTTCCACCCTGGGGTGGCTCCACGGCTGAAAATCCCTGCTCCAAAATTGCTCTTCTCTTTTTTTCCTGCCTAAAGCTGTGCTGCAGCTTCATGCCTTCACTCATACAAACCCACAGAACATCTCGGCCGTGCTCAGTGGTGCTCCTGCCCATGCCTACTGGTGGGAACTGGGTTTTGCGTAGGCAGCAGTGAACTGCATGATAAGCTGATGCTTGGAGGCTGCTTAGCTTGGGGCCTGGGAGAGCCTCTCTCTCCTGCCCATCAAGGGAGGACAGGCTACAGAAAACCCCTCCAACAGCTTTTAAGAAACATGTTTTCCTTGGTGGTGTTTTTCTTTCCCATAGAAATTACCATCTCTCAATTATTTTCTTATTCTCCCAGACTATTTTTTTCAGGTGATTTCTGTTTCCAGTTGTTGAAAACAAAGTCCCCTTCTTAAGATTTTTCTGCTTTCAGTGGAAATTCAAAACTGTGTGCAAGGAGGAAAAGAAAATCCTCTCTGATCCACTCTGCTCAGAGAGAATACTGCAGGCTGGTATGGTTTCTGTCCTCTGCTGCTTCTCCATCCTTGCTGTGTGGTTTTTCTGTTGTTATCCTTTCTCTTTGCCAGCTGACGTCCTTTCCCAAAGCAACATGAGCCTTGTGCCTGTTCCAAGGGCTTCACTACAGTCACTGTGCACAGTTGAAATGATCAGCAAGTGAATAGTCAATGCTGCTGACATTGGAGGTGGTGCCTCAGATGAAGGAGAGAAAACCTCAGAGCTGAGTGAGGTTTTCAGCAGGTTCGAGCTGTTGGCACAACATTGCTCTGTTCCCATTTGAAAGACTCTCACTGGGGCCATGATATTTCCCAGTCACATGCTGGGCCTGCACTTCTGTAGACATAGGTTTGAAACACAGGGTAGATACACCTTGATGCCTATCTCATGTACTGCATTGCTTTGAAAGTATGGAAATGAAGGATGTGACAGCAGCTCATCTACCATTCAGTCAGTCTAGGAAGAGGGAAGGGACTGTTCCTATGACCTGCTGCCCTTCTGGAGAGACACAGAAATTACCAGCACAAAAAGCTGGCACAGTGATGCAGATTGGACCTTCTTAAGAGGTCCCGCAAAGCAGGTATACAGAGTAGTAATCTAAAAACAACATAGAGCTTGTGTATACGCATCACTCATCCTCATCTGACCTGGCTTGGTAGTGACCACAAGCATTACCTTCAGTCCTTCTGTGGCTTGTGAGTTGGAGTGACTTAGGCCTCTGGTGTACAACCCCAAGGCATTGTTGAGGGCAACTAAATGCTTATCAGAACTACTGAATCCACTGGGCAGCAAGGCATCCAGTCAGTGCTCAGTGTCCATCTTCTCATTCTTCTGAATGAAGTCCCTCAGAGCTTCCTGTAGCTTGGACCTTTATGCAGGACGCTAGGAGCAACAGTCCTACAAGACTGGTTGATCTTTCTGGCCCAATGAGCTGCATGCCAACAGCTTTATATAGTGGAGAGCCACAAGATGCATGTCACCTTTCTCAGGGGGCCAAAGGGAAGGGGATGCCTGTAACTGGTTCACACCCACAGGTGACAACATCTCATAGGAACCTTAGTGCCCCACAGTGGAACAGGACTGACCAGATACTGAGCAAGGAGCAGAGTGTGTCTCTCTGGAAACCCATTTTGATCATGTAAAGGGAGGAAGGTGATTCTACCCCTCTACTCTGCTCTGGTGAGACCCCACCTGGAGTACTGCATCCAGCTCTGGAGTCTTCAGCACAGGAAGGACATGGACCTGTTTGAACAGGTCCAGAGGAGGCCATGAAGATGCTCAGAGGGCTGGAGCACCTCTCCTATAAATAGAGGCTGAGACAGTTAGGGTTGTTCAGCCTGGAAAAGAGAAGGCTCCAGGGAGACTTTACAGCAGCCTTTAAATAGGTAAGGGGGGCCTACAGGAGAGATGGGGAGGAACTCTTTATGAAGGAGTGTAGCAATAGGAAGAGGGGTAATGGTTTTAAACTGGAAGAGGGGAGATTTAGATGAGATCTCAGGAAGAAATTCTTTGCTGTGAGGGTGGTGAGACCTTGGCCCAGGTTGCCCAGAGAAGCTGTGGCTGCCCCATCCCTGGAGGGGTTCAAGGCCAGGTTGGAGGGGGCTTGGAGCAAGCTGGTCTGGTGGGAGGTGTCCCTGGCCAGGGCAGGGGGGTGGAACTAGATAGTCTTTAAGGTCTCTTCCAACCCAAACCATTCTAAGATTCTATGATTCTATAAAAACCACCCCTGGCGCTTCACTCTGGGTTTTCCAGCAGCTGTAGCACTGGTGCAGGCCTGTTGGTGGTCAGGCAACAATACAGAAGTAGAACCCATTATGCTCAAGAGCCACATGCGAGTGAGAAGCTGGGCCAGGTCTTACCCAAGTGCTAATTCTGTGATAAGAAGTTTCATGGTCTTGCACAACCCCTGTCAGGATGCATGAATTTCTCTGAAAAGCAAGCTGCTAGCCAACAGGTTATAGTGATTAAAAAAAGAGGTCGGTGCCTCTTAATGCAAATAAGTGCACATTAGTCACCTTAATCCTACTGGGCCTCAGACAGCAAATTCAAGAACTCCCCATTTGTACTATTTTTAGAAGTACTGTGATTTCAAACCACTCTCCTCATGCTTTTTAGACCTGAACCATGATTTTCAAGTGCTTGGAGTTGTCAGTGCTGCTATTAGCCAGGCAAGAGAGGGGTGCATGGGAGAGAAGAGATGAGAAAGGAGCAAAATTCATCACGGACATTTGTGATGCAAATGACCACCTGCAAATAGATCAAAGTTTCGGCATGTCTCATGAAACTAGAATGTGTTTCATAACGTGTCAGGAACGTTTCAGGCAGCCTTTTGCCAATGGCAGGTCTTATAATTAGGGGTTATCCAGTGTCTCCGCTCACTGCTCTGTTCTGGCTGGCATCATGCCCACAGGGCAGCTCTATCAACTCCTCACTTCAAACGGACAAGAGTTACCTGTTATTTCAGTATCAATGAGACATTAACTGATGTCAATGAAAGGTCAGTTCCAGCCTGTAAGTAAAATCCTGCTATTAATATTTTTGTTACGTTTAGTTGTTTTAATTTTTTGACTAAAATTGTTTAGAAGATAATTAAGTCCCATCGGTGCCTGGAGTGCTTAGTAAGAGAGGAGAGTTCAAACGCTACCAAATCTATCTTCCTCTCTCCTTTAAATTCAGAGAAACAATTGTAATGAAAATGCATCAACCTGTATTCTCCAGTACTGTGCACTAAAATAGTGCCTTTTTACCCTCCTCCCTGCAAGAGACCAAATGCCTTTTGCAAAAAATTCTCCTGCCTGTTTCACAGCTGGGGATTGAACTCTCAGATTCTGGCCCCGGATGGCAGGATGGATGGCCCAGTGCTGAGCACCAGATTGTTGTCCCTACAAAGTCACTAAGGTCTTCCAGAAACCCAGCTTGCTTTTGGGGCTCGTGACTCTTGGAAGCCACCCTTTAGGGAAGAGAAGGAGCAGATACTGTACAATTCAATGAACAGTCTAGTTTGGGTGGCTGCAGAGGCAAGATGAAAGTACCACTGACTACTATTATTTAAATTTCACAAGACATTTTTCAGAGTTTTCCAGTACAGCTCATTATAGCTTTAACAAATATATGCAATGCATATAAGACAATTCATCTCAGCGGCGCGATAGCTGTTACCCACATTCTGCTTTCTCTCTTATTAACTTGTTACCCTGTATTTGTAATAAATAGAAAATTGTTCAGCTCAGTATTTGCCTTCCCCAATATCACTCACTGACTAATCTTTTTATTTTTCACTCCCTCTTACCTCCCAGATTGTTAGATCTGATAATTCATCTGATAAAATACTGTCCGTTTCATTAATCCAGCAGACACAGGGAAGTGAAGTGGTGAATTCAGAAAGAGAGGATAGGTTTCGGTAATCCAGTAGATGTGTGATAACAAATTCATGAAGCTGACCGCAAATTTAGGTGAGAAGAATATTAATGATATCAGAGAGGGGATGGTACTTTAGTAGTTTCAAAGTGATGGTTTGAGACCATGAACTTTAATTCCCTGAAGGTACCTTTGCAACCCTTTTATAAGCTAAAAAAAAGGCTGGGGAGTGCAGAACTGGAAACAGGTAAAAGGATAGAGCATGAGCAATGATTTGCTTAAAAAAAAAACAAATACCCAAACCAAACCAACCACCCTGTAGTCTTAAAATCAATATGCAGGGGGTTCACTCTGACAACCTATGGAACCCACATGATGCAGAGTAGTATTGACAGAGAGACTCTTGCTTAAAAAACTCAAAGTCTAGGCATTTACTTACATTTACATAAAAATAACAACTTTAATCCAAGTTGTGTATGCTGTCATTGCCACTCCTCCCCAACAAAACAGGAACAATGGAAGAGTCCCAGAAAAACATGCCCTTTCTGCAGGAGGGTGCCGTAACAGCATTTTTTTTGCTTTGTTTGGAAATGTGTATGAGATCTATCATAGAAGATAACACAAGGATCTAGGCAGGAGCAGGATGGATGGGAGTGTTTGGGTAGTGTAGGAGCTCCTTTGAAGAACTCACAGGACAACCAGATAAAGAAACGCTGTGTAGCTGAAGGCTTTATCTGATTGCGTATAATCAGATGTGTGTGACGGCTGTCGGATGGTGAGGAAGAGAAAAGACCTTTGCCAGCAAGTCATGATTCCTCTTCTAATAGAGACCAAACAAGTCAGAACTTCTGAGGAAGCTGCTGGGGCTGGGAGGGCTTCCACTTGGAGACAAGCACTTGAAAATGGGCTGTTTTCCTGAGGATCTCTATCAACAGCCAAATGAATTCAGAAGGGACAAGAATTGACAGAGGCAGACATACAGTGCAATTCTATGTGGCACCCCTTCCTTCCTTCCTTCCTTCCTTCCTTCCTTCCTTCCTTCCTTCCTTCCTTCCTTCCTTCCTTCCTTCCTTCCTTTTTTTGAAAATTGGGTAAAGCTGAGGCAAATACAATCTGTTTAATAACATGCTAATAATCTGGCCCACTAGCACAGAGAAATGGAAAAATGTGCTCAAATGGTGGACTTGACAGGGAAAAAAATATGGCATTTTTCTTTATTATAATAAAGAGTGGAGCACATAACCTATTGTGCAATTTAATAGCACTATTAAACTAACAGGACTAAATGTTTGCAGGGAATCTGAATGTGCTGCAGAATGACCGAAGCCCGAGTGGCTGCAGAGTTTCTGATTAATCAACAGAATAAAAAAGGAAAAACTATTTCCCCATATGTGGCTGTATTAGTGAAGCGTTGCCAATTTGAAGATAAATTAGAGGCACGAGGGGGTTGCGCTCTGTAGGTATGTATTCTGTGGAATTAAGCAATCTGAAAATGACTATTTACAGAGGCTGACTTGACCCTAAAGCATGCACTAGAAATTGCCACATCAAGGAAGATGCCTTCTAAACATGCCAGGATGGTGCAGCACTGTAAGATGTGTGCAGCAAATAAACTAAGGGTCAGGCATAAATACAGCCCAGGCAACACCCACTGTGTGCTTTTACCGTGAGAAAGTTTCTCAATGCAAATGATTATCGATTTTCTAGCAATCTTGTAGAAACTGCAATGAATTAGGGCACATGCAGTAAATGTGGAGGTCAGTGCATAATCACAGCTTTCAAAAGACACTTCCTGAGGATTTCAGAGTCCTTGTTTGCTGATGATAGGCTAAAGACCGCTAATAATGTTGTACAGTTTCCAACCCTTAAGTTTAAAGACCAGAAGTGAGGTGTAGCTGACAAATGGGAGGAATAAAGCTTGAGTGAATCTTGTCCAGGGTCTGCTTGCTGGGTAACATCTCAGCAGGATAATCCAGCCACCTGAAAGAAGCGTGAGAACATCTACACTTCTAAACACATACATAAGAAAATGTTTCTGCCAGATTTTAAGCATGAGATCCCATGACATAGAACAGTTTGGGTTGGAAGGGACTTTAAACATCATCCAGTCCCACCCCCTGCCCTGGGTAGGGACACCTCCCACCAGACCAGGTTGCTCAAAGCCCCATCCAACCTGGCCTTGAACCCCTCCAGGGATGAGGCAGCCACAGCTTCTCTGGGCAACCTGGGCCAGGGTCTCACCACCCTCACAGCAAAGAATTTCTTCCCCAGATCTCATCTAAATCTCTCCTCTTTCAGTTTAAAACCCTTCCCCCTCTTCCTATTGCTACACTCCCTCATCAAGAGTCCCTTCTGAGAAGACCTGGCCAATGCTAGATGGATTATGACTTTATTTAGCCAAATCTTGCAACCCTCCAAGGATGGGGATTTCTTCTGTGCTGACACCACATCATCCTCCTGGTGAAAATGTTTTCCCTAATGTCAGTTCCACACATGCCAATTTGAAATTTGATGTCTTCATAATAATCAATGTATATAACATGTCATGATATGATTTAATTATGGTATTCCTTCTTGGTCTCTGATAAACCCCTTGGTTTTATTGCTTATAACATTGCCAGTGTAACTTATTTGGATTTTTGTTTCTCTTGGTGTCAGGGGGACATGGCCAAGCTCTCTGCACAGCAAAGCTTGAGAGGACTAAAGGCTCCAGCGAGCATGTGGGAGCTGATAATTTTCAAAGCCTTGCAAAATGTCACCACTATATTTCTTTCACAATGTTCACGTTTTGTTGAAATTGTTCTTAAGAACAGCCCTCTCAAACTGGATGCTGGTGCTTAAACATTTCAGCCCAGATCAAGGTGGTTTGGCAAATTATAAACATTTTACCCAGAAAGTACGGAGTTGGGCAGTTTAGAAAATATCTATTGCTTTTGCATGCCTGGTCCTTCCCAGATGTGATGCTGGGTACCTGGTTCAGAGGTAGCACGGCCAGGGGTGTGGAAGAAATACCTGGGACAGCCAGAAATGCTGTTATTCAAAAGCTGAGAGATATTTACTGCAGATGAGTTATCAAAGTGCTTGTTCTCTCTAAAGCGAAATGACTGTTCCCAGTTGGAAATGTCACAGGTGGGAGGTGAATTTAACCATCCAGCTCCCATCAAAGTCAGTGTGTGTCACCCGGCTGAAGTCCCCCTGCCATGGTTTGAGAAGCTGAAGAGTTATCACAGCCTCCTGCGGGAGAGGAGACTGAATGAGCTGATGCTAAAAATAAATATCTAAAGTTTCTGCGGTCAGGTAAATGAGGACAGTATTTCCTGAAGTTTGGCAGCTCCGTGATTTGATGTGCTGGTGGATGGCAGAGACTCAGGGGGGGCTCCCGAAACAGTTCTCTGAAAATCTGAGTCTTGGGTACCTGTGGTGCATTGGCAAGTGAAAATTGAACAAAACACAGCAGACAGGTGGGCTGTCAGGAACCTCCTAGAAGAGAAAATCATGATGCATCGACATAGACCACTATGCACTTCGGCAGAACAGCGGGGAAGAGGAAAGAAGATATTGTTTATTTTTTTTAAAGTCTATCAATAAAATCTGTGTGGAAGCCCCCCAAACTCAAGGTTCCCTAAAAGCTTCTTTTTGAATTATTTTCCCTTTTTAGCAGTTTGATACATATCCATATTTACTGGTTTCCACAGTCAGAAACAGGAACAGGAAAATACTGAGATACCAGCTATTTCCATGAAATGCTGAACATAAGAAACAACCAGAAAAAATGCACCCTTATATTTCAGGACCTGTCTGAGGCTTGTTTTGTGAGCATTTGTGGAGATGGACAAAGGCTCAGAACTTATTTTAGCCCCTTCCTGTTCTCATTAGCCATGCAAATCTGCCACATGGCTGCTAAATGCATCCAGAGAATGCTTTTCCTGAGCCCTCTCTGCGGGTCTCCTGGCAGCCTGCACTCCTGTAATAAACAATAGCTCCCTACATTTCCAAACACACGGGTTTATGAAGCTGCAGGGAAAGGTCTGTTTGGCTGCGTGACCAAAGGGACCCCACCGTGTTGCTGAATCCTAGCCCTGACCTGTGATGGTGCTGCCACAAAGCCCATGACGGCAGCAGAAGACAACTTTTGGCTTCAGAAAGCACTATTTTTGTCTCTTGCACTCAAAACAGGCAGGTGTTCTCACCACCTCGGTGTTGGTCACAATACAGGGCCATGAAGATGTGTCCCAATGAGCTAGAGTGGCTGCTGGGAGCAGCACTGCCCTCACCAGGTGCTGGATGCAAGTGGGTGTCCCAGTTGCCCCAGGTGGACTATTCTGGCGTCTGAGCTGCCCTGGGTCTGTCTGTCTTGCATTATGTTTTGCTGGGAGCATATATCTGGAGTGGCCTATGGAAAGTATGCTGAACAAAACTCTTCTCTGGTCTTCATTGCCAAAGCTGGCTCAGCTGCAGGGCTGGGGTTGAGTCAGTGCAGCCACCACTGCCTGCCTCCCATCTAGGACCTGGTGAGGACACCTGCCTCTGCCAAAATCCTGCTGCCTACATACATCTTTAAGGCCTTTTCCAACTCTAACCATTCTACGATTCTATGTGAGTGGGAGGGCCAACTGTCCAGGAGGGGTCTGTAGGCATCTCCTGTGGGCACGTCCAACTCCAAACCACAGCTTGGGACCATAGAGACAGAGCTTTAATGGCAGATGCCACCAGCAGAAGACATCAGCATCATTGTGTGACACCCCAGGAAGGGGGTGATATCCTGTGATGTGATATCTCTAAAGAGCTTCTGTGTTTCCAGAGCCTTCAATGATGCCCATCTACATCTGCCCCTGCCTTGCTGAGCAGGTCCTGGGGGAGAGCCCAGCTTTTGCCTTCCCAGCACCAGCTGTAATACTGAGTCTCTCCCTGCCCTCTGCCATCAGATGGCATTTCTCTACTCCCAGCTAACCCGTTTACCATGCAACCTTCTCGTTTCAGAGCAGATAAAAATACCGGTTCACATCAAGCAATTGTGGTGTTTGCTTTATACTTATTAAAAACCACTTTATTACGATGTTAACCTCTGGCCCCTTGGAGCTGCCTGACACCAGCTGTCTCGGGAAGCAAAGACCCCGCATCAACAAAAATGTGACACACACACACACCCCCGAGCAAGAGCAATGCTGCGCTTTATTAATAAAAACTTGGAGCACGGTATAATTCTCCCACCCACCCTGCTGGAAATTTAGCACCACAACACTTCAGTTGCCACAAGAGACAGACACGGTATTTTCTAATTGATAGAATATCTATTGAAAACCTAGTTAGACACTTCAATGGGAGCACAGGAACACCATGCCAATCTGTGGAGGTGGCGAGGTCATCAGGAACTTTAATTCTTACCATATGCACAAGAAAACACCATTTGTGGAGATTTCTTCCTAGTTTCATCCATCTGCCTGACCAAGCTATTCCTTTTTGTCTCTTATTTATGGCTGTAATTTTGATGCCACAGTTACTGTACACGATCTGCTGTATATTTCTCTTATTTGCTTTGAAATTGCTCTTTTCAGCTCATATCTGAAGTCATTTATTTGCCCACAAAATAACCAGGCTCTGAACTATTTCCTGGCAAGTAGTTTTGCAGTGCCTAAGATTTTTTTCTGTAATGGTGTATATACATCCTTTATTATTGCACTTAAATGCTTATTAACAATTCATGGAATCTTAAATGGCTGAAAAAACAGATTCTTGAGCTAAACATTTCTAGAGAGTCTCTTAGCCCAGAGCCCTTCTCTGCTAGCATAGGCTTCGCAGTGGAGGAAAGCATGGCTTGAAGTTGGTATTTCCAGGGTAATTGCCTTTTTTAATTAACAGTATATTTAATGAATGTAAAAAAGAAAGTGACACAGCTGCTCAGGGGCTGCTGTAACAGGCTAAAAATAATTTTGCATAGTATATACTTTGATTTTACCAGCCTTCATATTATGGTCACCGGAGACTTCAGTGATGAGCATCCTGATTGGAAAACATGAAGCTCCTATGCCCATTGCCTTCATCACATCTATGGGCTGCTCTGAATCCTCGCTCAGCAAATTACAGTCATATCGAGGCTGTTTTTAGACTTAGCAACACATGAACACCCTCAGGACATGCTTTCTCCCTTGTGCAATCGTCTCCGTGGCACAGACAAGGATGACCAAGGCAGGGAAAGGCAGTGACAACCCCTGTGACGACACCCCAAGGGTCCTTGTGAGCAGAGGGTGCCTGGATAGAAGGATTTGGGATGAGCTACCCATTGCAGGGTACTGAGAAATGTTCCTTTTCTGCCCAATTTCACAGAGATCAAGTGTCTGAGTAAATAGTGGGAAGACAATTGTTTGCAGGTTAAAATGTTCCTCTTCTGCAGAGGACTCAGAAAGTCCCCAGTGCACGTTTGTGCACCAGTTGAGTGAATAAATATTTAGAAATTTCTAAATATTTAGAACTTGTGATGTATTTAACCCTAAGAAGCTATCTGCAACAGCCTCTGCCAACCACCCCGCCTCTGGACAAACCCTTGGCTGGCGGCAATGCAGAGGGGGCGAGGGCCTCTGTTTTTTAGTCAGTTTTTACTCCAGCTAATTTAACTGTCAGAAGCAAAAAGAGGAATTTGAAGTTATCTGTCCACTCATTGACCCTTAAGTGTGCAGCTCTTAAATTTTAAGTACTTTCCAAGCAAAAGCTCAACCTTTCAAAGAAATAGCAGCTTCTCTAGAAGCTTGTTTCTTCCCCAAACAGCAGGAGTGAGATGATGTGATTCAGAGGCCTCTGGGGCTCTGACACTTAATTGTCTTCTCGTTGAAAAGCCGATCAATTTGGAGCCTCTCCCTGGGGGTCTTCCCTTTATCTTGATCTCTTATTTCTTTCCTCGTAGCACACGATTTCATGCACGTCCCTCCCAGCACGGTAAGTTCAGGAAATGCATTTGTCTCCGGCTCCATCAGACCGTTCTGTGCCGCTGATGTGTGAGCAGCGGCTCCAGTGGTGCGATAACCGAGGATGAGCCTGTGAGCAGGGAAAATCCACGTTTACTTCCACTGGCTGTCATGGAATGCAAACTGCTTTACATCTCCGCTGCGTCCATAATACCTACTGTCGAAGGATGCTCTACAGAGATGCGGTCAAAGGAAAGAAGGAAGATTTTTGGTGTCATTCTCTCAGGGAGGAGGTAGGTTCCAGCCAGACCGGCCAGAAGAGATGGTTTAACATCATCTGGTGTCAGTTCCTGTGTATGATAGAAAATAGCACAAGGAAAAAACACTAACAGTATTTCTGCATGCCACTGTGGGAATGGTGGGACTCCCTGGAGAGGAGACACAGCAGGGAGCAGGATGGGCAAAAAGAAGCATAGTGGCAGGGAGAAGGGTGCTACAACCTTCGGGGCTGCCAGGAGCCTGTCCCGAGGGCTGGAAGAAAAAGTGGGGTGGAAACACTGTCACTGGAGGTCATTGGTGTGGGCAGACCCAAGCTGTGAAAACTGGCAAGAGTGACTTGCTGGCCTCCCAGAGCCCCGTCCTTGGTGGGCTTCCAGTTCAGTGCTCTGAGGATCCTGGATGGTCTGAGGCAATCAGCTGTCCTGTGCCTTTGTATTTCAGCCAGTACAAGCGAAGCGGTGAGGAATGCCCTCGTGGACTCCTGACACCTCTCTGTCCATCATTTGGGCACAACGTGGTTGAGCATCCATTGCTGTTGGCACACATACATGGTACCAAAGCCACAGTGAGGGCTGTGTAGAGGGAGGTGGGGGAATCTGCTTTGTGCTGAGCTGTTCTCCAAAGGGGCTTATGTCCTGATGGGTTTGGTGTTACGCTCCGCATTTTGAGCACCAGCAAGTGCTGCCACAACAACATCAATAGTGCTGGTTCAGGTCAGGCAATGGCTACTATATCTGAGTCTAAGTGGCTTGGGCAATGATAGACATGGTCACCAAGATGAGCATGAATAGCCTAGAAAGGGGACAGAGCAATGGGGTGCTGATCGTGCCAGAGCTGATTCAGGAATGAGGTCTAATTTTGCCAACATAGTTTAATTTGGACTTGATCTTACCTTGAGGCAATTTGTTCTGAAAGAGATATCAGATACCTTAAATGGCAAATATTCTTACATTGATTAGAGGAGAAAATGGTTCAAGTCTCATAGCCTAGAATGGAGGAACTACCAAGATTTTCTCTTGCAGAGGCAGATTCTCTTCTCCTTGTAAGTCTTGTGATAAGACAGTGGTACCCACTTAGTGCTCCCTGGCACCTTGAGCCCAAGTTACAGCTGCGCTTAGAGAAGGGTCCTCTGGCACAGGCAGCCAAGCTGCCAGAGGTGGGAAGGGGCTGAAGATGTGGCTGGTGCACTCGGGGACCTGAGAGAGGTCAATGTCCCCAGCTCAAAGTGAGCCTTCCCTCCAGACATCCCATGGTACCTCGTGCCAGTCCAAAGGGTGGCTGGGAAGGGGAAACAGAAGCTCCCAAGTGACATCACAGCAACACTTCAGAGCCAAAATACTTCTATTTGTGGGCTAGAATAGTTCAGACTTTGAATATTTAGCAAAAAGGTTTTTTTAATGCAAATGGTTTATAACAGTAGTCATGTCAGTGGCAGAGATGGGAATGCGTAATAAAAATGCGAAACCAGGTTATTGCTTGGCTTCAGCAAATATGATAGAATTGTCATCACAGCACTTGTCATACTGAAACTGAAGTTCCAATGTGGCCCATCTCCTTATATTTGCCAAGAGGTTGACCCCTAGGACCCATGGAGGTGCTGGAACCAGTACCTCGTGGTGTGTTATTGACAGGCTGTTTCCACACTGACGCATCAGTCTGACTGTAACCTTCCCCTCTCCCTCCCAAAGTCACCATTCAGGTGGTGGACCTCCTGGGTCCACATCTGTTTGTTTGCACAACAGCCAGCCCAAGGAAGTCCTGACCCATGGTGGGGACTTCTCGGATGAGGAACCAGTAAAAGTAATAAACAATAAGAAAGACTAGTGCTTTGTAGTCAGTGCGAACTCTCTCTTTAGGCTGTCAGCGAGAACCCCCAAAACCTCGCTTCTTCCTTTTGTCTTCTGTAGATACCACTTGTCATGTAATGGGTCTTTCATCTCAATAGGACTTTTATCTTCAAACATGTCAGACCTTTAAAGAACTGGAAAACACTAACAGGCAGGGAGAAACTTTATTCTAATTTGCTAGATGTAGGAGAGAGGAGGATGCAGCCATTTTAATGAGCAGAGACTTGTCTTTGGACGAGGGCTCCTGCTCCTAAAGGCTCACTGGGTTCTTCTCAGTGCCATGGTCCACTCTCAAATCAAGACTGGTTATAGTGATTCACACTGAGGGGGAGTGACCGGGATGTGCTGTATTAACATCACTGCATGTGTTGGTGCTTTTGATTGTTTTGATGTTGATCTTCTGCACTAAGCTGTAATCAAGAAGCCTGTAATGAAGGAGCTGCGGAACTGTGACCTCCCAATGGACAGTGCTGCTGTTCCATACTAAAGAGCTGCAGCAATACGCATCATTTAGAGTTATTAACAGCAACAGGGAGGTCATGGTCATGCTGCAAAGGAAGCTGTATAAGAAGGAAGCTCTTTTTTGCGCCTTCTCCAAAGACCAACTTCTAGAAGGCTGTTGGTGACTGTTGTTTGTTTACCCAAAAAGTAGCAGAAAAGCCTCTTTGATGTAGCCATATGCCATGTGGCATGAAGGATCCTTAACCAAAAATAGAAGGAAATTATAATTTCCTGCTTTGTTCTGAATTGGAAGTGAGGAGGCATCTTAGCCCCAAGCTGAAGAGCCAACTTCAGCTGTGATGTTCCTTCAGCTTTGCCAGAATCAGCCCAGTATGGTGCCTGGCTGCTCACGGTGGGGAATCACAAATAGTGTCAGTGTGTTTATCCAAGGAACAGTCTCCTTTTGGAGAGACAGAGTCAGCTCTGAATGCTGGGAGAGATTTTGCTGTCTTGTGTTAGACCCTGATGATATGATTTATAGCTCTGCTTAAGCCAGAGGATAAAAAGAATGAGAGGGAAAAAAAAGAGATTTTTCTGAATTTTCTTCACTCTGAAAAATTTGGGCATTGAGTAAGGAGACACTGTACTAGCATTGTAACTGAAGATGTGGGTTTAACTCCAACTCCTAGCTCTTTTCATAATCATAGGCAAGTTATTTATTACGCTGCTGAGTCTTTTCATATTTATTGCTCTGTTTGAAGTCCCATCATCTGGAGTCCAGTGAATGTCCCAGCTTTCATTTTTGTAATATTTTAGTCTCTGTCATTGCACAAAATGCTTGAAATGTAACTGTAAATGGAGGTTAGGCGGATAGTAGGCAAATAAAAAAAATAATTGCAAATGTATGCTAAGAAGAACCAAAAGCATATTGTAATTTTTAAGTCACTCATAATTTGAAGGGGAGAATGAACTGATTCATGATTTTAGGATGCTCAGGATTGGCAAAAGCATAATTAATCTCTTGTCTCCTTTATGCCTCTGCAAAATGGTATTAATAAGGTAGCATTTATCCATTGTAGACGGTAAGTGCTTCAGGGCACTGCCTAGCTCTCAACTGACCATCATGTGGAGAAGGGTCCTCGTAGTCTTCAATTAGGCCTTAATACAACATGAATGACAAGCCCCATTTTTATTGCCAGTTTCAGTCTGCTCTTCACTTGCCATTTCAGTGATAGAAACACGAATGAACATCTACATTTTACAGCAGCAAGCAACCAAATTTTAAATACTACGAGGTAGTCATTTTAATAAGTCAAGTTCCTCAAAGCAAAATTATCATAATGAGTGAGGAACAAGGGGAGTGTAATTGGATTGATGTGAAATGCAGAAAACTAATTAATTTTCTCTGCAAGGTCTGGGAAAGGTTACAGAGAGGCAACACAGATCATCGTAGAGGATGCTGAATGCTGTAAATATTTAAATGGCTCACAGAAATCACTCATGTATTCCAGAACATGATTTTGGCTTTGAAGAGACAACAACACGTCTCACCAGTTCCTTCGGTTGGAACACGAAGTGCATCCCAGCTTACAGGGTTGTGGATGGGAGCTATTTGGGACTTTATGGTGAACCGCATGCAATAAAGAGCGGGGATGGGAAGGAGGATTGGCCATGGGCTACGGAGCATTTCACTGCCAGGCTCCAATCTTGTCCAGGTCAGTAGAGATGGGAAGTCATTACCGGCTGATGGCTGTTCAATGGCCTGTGTGAAATGAGGGGGTGGTTCTGGTCCAGTTCCCTTGTGACCAAGTGTCCTTAACATCAAAACCACCTCCTGCACTGGCAGGGGCTAGCTCGTCAGCCTGCACCCTGCGAAGAGGAGACGGGGCATCAGCTATGGAGTGGCTGCAGAGGGGCCACCATACAGCACGGGAAGCTGATGGGTTTGGCTGGTTTTGATACCCACAGCTTCGTTCGTTCATGCAGACATGGCCAGTGCTGCGGCTGAGCTGCTCCAGGGACCTGTTGAAAACTAGCCTGTATTGCTCAGCACCTGCGTGAACACAGCACTCCCACTGATTTCCCAGGAGCTGCGCTGCCAGATCAGCCTAAATTTCAGCTGTAGCAGATGGGTCCCCTATTCCTGCCAGGATGGCCTGGTGGTCATCACATGCCGAGCACTGGCATCTCGTGACACCTGCCAGAGCCGTCTGGAGAGCTGGATATGGACCAGCAATGGGCTGTTTGATACCAACACCATTGGGGCCCAGGAAGCCCTTGCTCCTCACAGTCTTGCAGATGCTTCTGTTGCTCTCCGTGAGGCGGGATGGTGTCTTTCCTGGAGAATTCTGGCTTTCTCCTAGCTGGCTGTACCTCATTAAGTAGTTGGTACATGATGCCCACAGGCGTTTGATGTCTTGTGTTTGACACAGAGTCTGCAAGCCCTATGGAACACAAGCAGGGGAGGGGAGAACAGCTGGCCATGAGGGCACGTGGTGACTGTTTGGGTCTTATGGATAAGGGTGGTGGGCAGAGGCAGGTGTTGAACATGGTTTGGTCAGTCAGGAGCAGCAGCTGAGACTCAACATTTCTCCCTAGACTGTCTGTAACTGTTCACTCCAGCTTCATTTAGCCACTCTGTGGAAATATTTACACCAAGTCCTTCAGTGCCTGATGTGTCCGTGGCCTGTCCAGGACTGGAAGCAGTATGGGCTGAGCAGACTGACAAAATGGTTAGGAATTCAGCCACTCATCCTCCCAATGCCAAAATCTCCCTATGAATGCAGCCCCCAGGACCTGCTGACCAGTTCTCTACTTCCATATTGATGCCTCTGTTGACCTTCCAAATCTGAACATGGCTTTGGTGCCGGAGGCACAGAGGGGTCAGCCAGAAAATGTCTCTGGACTTCTCTACATACACTGAAATTTGCACTGTAGGAGATTTTGGAGAGCCCTAACCTGTCAGGGTGAGAGAAATTGTGTACAAGCTTTTTGTCACCAGTCAAGAGGAATTCCAGAGACATAATGACACCCATAGTTCCTTGTCCTCTGTGTCACATGTGTCATCCTGGTCCCATCACTTGGAGATATATGTCTTGGTGCTTGTGAGCAAGTGAGTGTGAGTGTATAAGTGCATAAAATCAATTTGCTGAGAGATTTTGTAACCAAATACTTCCATCAAACCACACATTGAGTTTTGTTACACTAAATTTCCCTAAAGAGAGATGTTCACAGTGTTAAATTCATGTGGCTTCATTAAGAGAATTACAAGGCACTTGACACTTTCCAGTTTCAGAATGACTTTGGAGCATCTGTTTTCACTCATTTAATTTCTCCATCCCAAAAGGGATTCAGCAAAATGGCCAGCTTGCGTGCATACAGAGCTGACCTGATCTGATTGGAAGAAGAGTTGTGTTTCAGTTCTGTGATGCTGCTGAAGTTGGATTCATTAGCCAGTTTCCTACCAGATTTTTCAGAAAGTTTCTACGGTGTCTGAAGAATAATTACCATCCCTTGGTCTCAGGGGAAGAAGAAACAAAGGACTGAACATTCCCCTTTTGAATACTCAAACTCAAAGAGTGACAGAGACATGAAAAAAAGTGTAGGTCTAGGAAATTCTTCAGTAGCATGTTAATAGCTCTGCATTAAAAGTAATGCCTAGTGTACCACAGGGAGCCCACCTGGGGAGGAAGAGGGGAGTTAGGGCTGCCAGATCCTCTTCTGGAAAAAATGTCCTTGTGCTTGTGCCTCTATGGGAAATGAGAGGGAATATGTGACTGTCAGCTAGGTTTTCCAGGGTGATGGTAACTCGGTGCCAGAGTTTATGCCAGTTTCATGCCAGAGATTTGTACCTCTGAATACCTTTGGCATCTTCCTCCCGTTGCATCCCTTCCTTTCCATGCCTGCACAACCCCTGTTGTTGATCTCAGTCCACACCTACTAATACTAAATGATTTTAGTTTAGTACTAAATCATTTGTTTTAGAGTGTCCTCCGTGTCTCCTACTCTTCTGCAGTCCAGTGCCTTAGTTTCACTGATGGGATCACTGCTGTAGCATCTTGGTCCAACAACATAGGACGCTTTCTGCTGCCAACCTGCCATGGTCTGGGATGAGGAGCAGCACATCCTTCTCTCATGTGCAGGTTATGCAGAGGGACCCAGAAGCCCCATCTCCCTGTAGCCTCACACAATTCCACTATCAGAGCTCCTTTTGCCCCAAAAGCTCCTGTTCTTCCCATCTTACCTTTCCTCTTCCTTGATTTGTGCCAGGATTATCTGAGCATGGGTTATCTGATGACTGAGTGTACTTAGGCAAAGGTGCAGGTTATCTGAGGTGCTGGATGTACATATGAACGTCCACATCCTTGATCTTTGTCAGAAAGCTCTCAAATTAACTCTCAAATTGAGCTAGTCTGAAATCCTGTTTTCTATAGCTTAGCCCTCCCTCCCCCTACAGAAATGCTCACAGGTGGATTCTCAAACACATGCAGTGAGCAATCGAATGCATGTGGTATTTTCAGCTCTGCATCATGACAAACCCAAAATGAAAAGCATGAAACAATCTTACACCCTCCAGTAATTAAAAAGATGAGTAAGAGTCCCTAGAGAAGGATGATTTATTTGCCCAAAGCGTTGCTTTTCTCTTCTTACCATTATCATAAATATTTTCTGTTTCATTACAGCTGAAATTTTTATCATGATTATTTAATGATGATCTAAAAAGATTCAATAACTGACTTAAAAAAAAAAAGCTAAGAACTTTGCCAATATCCTTTCAGGATTAACACAGAAATTGTCTCCAGTACAACTTCACCTATGTCAACAAAGACGTGTTTTAGTGCTATATTATATCTTGCATAATAGGTCTCTTAAGCAATGCAATGACACTATATCACATAAGAATGTTTTTAGTGGCAAGCACTATGTATTTTTATAAAATACTTAAAGGCACTAAAATTTCTGTGTTTTAAATCCTGGATCCAGTAAGCAGCTGTCCTGAACTAAATATTGAAACCTGTGACTACTGAGTGTCCTCAGGCTGTGTGAGACACACCTGACTCATCAACTTGCCGGCACGTGTGTCCCGAGTATCCCACCTCCCCCTGCTCTTTGGGGCTTCCACCTGCCTGCTTCATCTCCCCCAAGACATCTTCTCATTTTGTGGGTAAAGGTGACACCAACAGAGAAGGTAACACACCCCTAGGACAAATAAGCAACACGCTTGTGACCAACCTGGAGAGAGGGAAGGAGGTTTGATGGGTCATCCATCATATCTCAGTTTCTCACTTGAGAAATTAAGCTTTTTACTGCATAAGAAGGTGGTAAGGGTCAGTGAGATTGATGCTCTAGTAAAAGACATAGGTGATGAAAACTTGTAATTAAAGATGGGGAACCTCACCGTTTGGGGTTTTTTCTTGGAGCTGAAAAGCATTGAAAACATACTTTCTTCCCTAAAAGACTGGCTTGAAACCTAAATCTTTCCTTGTGGTTCCCCTGGTCCCCTAAAGGGGCTTGTGAGAGAAGCTGCTCTCCTCCCTAGCTGAACAGCCACATCTCTCATCTGTCCAACCCAGGAGACCTAAGAAACTCTGGGCCAGAAGAGGTTCTCCAAACTTCCATTGGAGAGACTGACTTGGGTCCCCTTGAACCTCCCCAAGCCCTCAGGGGAACTGCAGGATCCAGGTGAAAACAAAGTTCAAAGTCTTCAGCTGCCCATTCCTGTCCGTTCCTCAAAGCAAATCCTGGGCTGTTTGCGCTGTAACCAGCCTGAATAATTAAACCCTTCACCCAAGAGCTGGAGAGAAAAGCACTTGAGCATGGTGAGGAGCGTCCTCAGTCTTCCCTGCAGGCAATACAAAGGAAAGAGACGTGAGCATTGGAGACCCTGTTGTATTTGGGAGTTAAACTCATATCTGAGCCCATGAAAAAACAACACTGTGAGAACTAAAACCCAGGACAAGCCACAACACAGTTTGGTTCCTCTGGGACTCCGGGACCCAGCAGAAGGACCTGGCAGAGCCATGTTTGCAGGCGCTGCACAGCTACGCAGCCCCCGTGCTTCCTCCAGAACCATTCGTGCTTGCCTTAATCCAGGGGAACATATTCCAACTGCAGCGGTGTCAAAATGTCTCATTTCAACGTGAAACACATGCATTTTGCAGCTTAAAATAGATATTTGAGGAAGGCACTCTTCAGATTTTAAAAGCCAACAGCTAATCTTCCCTCTCCTTCCCCAGGCAGCATGCCCTTAGGGCGAAGGTTTCATCCATCCCAGCAACTTTCGGTGCTTGCTGGGTTGGAGAAATCCTACAGGAACGTCACCCCTGGGGTGCACGTCTGCTCCCCGAACCAGGCAAACCTCCTGCTCTTTGCAAAAGTCCTGGGCGTTGCACCCTCCAGGGTCACCTCATCTCTTTCCTCCTCTGCCCCGACCCCAGCCCCATCCCTCACACCCCTTTCCCAGGAAGGTCCTCCTGGCCCGGTGTTCAGCAGCCAGGATAAGGCAGACGGGCAATTTTGCACCTTTCCCAGCAAAGGAGCTCAGTGCCTACAGAGCAAAATGTGAACAAACAACAAGGATGTGCCCTTGTCACGGCGGATAATTTCAAAGACTTCTTGTTCAGCTCTGATTCGGAATGAAGCCAAGTTTGAGGCTGCTGAAATCCCCCGTGAATTTGGTATCCCATCCTCTGCACAGCCCCGAGGCTGGCACAACTCGCAAAGAAAGCGACGGAATTTTAAAATGCAGTCAGTCATCCCTCGCATTAAGCTGCTTTTCCTTCCTGCTTCTGCAAGGGTTTCCCCCAGGTTTCACAGGCCAAATAAGAAATTAATTTCTAACGGCTAGAAACTAGCAGAACATGCTTCCCCTACTTTTCAGACCCAGATTTTAAACCTCTTTTTTTCTCCAGCTCTTGCCCTTTCTCTGTCCTTTCTGACTGGTTACCAAAATTCCTCAGGGAAGCCAGATGCATGGGGCCAAATGAACCAAAGGAGAAACCACCCTTGTCTTCAGCAGGGTTAGAGAAGCTGTGAATTTGGCTGCCTCTGTTGCTGCAGCCAAGGCCTTGACTTTCGCAGAAACACAGCCATATTTATACTTGTATTAGAATGTATAATTATTATGCATTTCACTTAATGATGTTGTTTTTATGAATCTTGGTTTATATCAGACTCTACAGTGCTGGAAACTGTAAGTGTCCATAGCAAGACACAGTCATGGCTCTGAAGGGACACACTGGCAGTGGGAGAGGAAAAGAATAAAAAGGATGAACAATAGATGGGAAAACATAAGGAAGGGCAGAAGAGAGGATGGACAAGTGGGAGCTGCTGGAGGGTTGCTGCGTGATGGTTGGTGACAAGCAGGCAGAAAACCAAGGTGTAAAGACAGTCTGGGCAAAGGCTTATGAGAAGGCTTCAGCATCCCGAGGCTCCTGTGCAACGTGCTCTAGGTGACCCTGTTCTGGCAGGGAGATTGGACTAGATGATCTCCAGAGGTCCCTTCCAACCCCATATCATTCTGTGATATTGTGTGTGTTGGGTGTTTCTGTTTCTGTTCTGCCTCATTGAGTCTCTCTCTGGAAAAGTGCACCCATGCAATGAGAAGGTCTTGAAGGAGAAACCTTAACTATGAGGGCAGGAAAAAAACATCAGCGCACCAGCCTGGACGTACATGGCTGTGGGCACAGCTTTAGTAGCAGTGGGGTTTTTTTCAAGTCCACCCTGTGAGGGACTAAAACAAGGGAGGGGATGACCATGCAAGCAGCTGAGAGGGTGCTACTGTCTGACGGTGCTGGAGAAGGACTGTGCAGTGATTCCTGGCAGAGGGGCAGTGACAAGATGCTCGGGCTCATTAGGGACACAGCTTCGGGCAGGACAACGTCACTGGCCATGCCCTGCGCGTTCATTCACTCTCTGGGAAATCGGACAGGTCTCTTGCATCAGGCTCCCATTGGCTGGAGCCCCTTCTCCTTCCCTGCACCTCTTTTAGCCAGGCTGAGAGGTGAAAATGTAGGAGAAACAAAAGGGCTTAGTCAGGAGGCAAACGAGAGAGGAGAGAATATTAAGAGAAAAAAAGATAGCTGCCAGAGACAGGTCTAGGGCAGGGATCCAGGCTCGTCCCCTGCACTGGGGGTGTGTACACGCTACGTGGATAGGGAGTAAATTCCAGCTAGCTTAATTGGCCAAAATGCCAAGAAGTTAGTAAATTTTTAAAAATCCTTGTCAGTCAGGTTGATGCCAGCAGTGGCCTCTGTGCAATTTGTCTGACATTATTTTACAGTTATGAATCAGAGTCATGAAAGTAACAACTTTTTGGGTGCTAACAAATAACAGAGAAGAGCACACACAGAACCTAAATTAAAGCAAATGCATCCTTGGAGGCTTGTGAGTGACTCCAGCTTATCATCCAGGCTGGCAGTGCATTTCCAGGAACTGGAGCTGCTGTTTGCTCTTGGACAAGGCTGTGGAGCAGCAACATCTTGTTCCGGAGGTGGAGCAGAAACCACAAAATGCTGGTGAGCTCCCGCTGTCACATCTCAGCTCAGGCTGATCCAGAGCAGAACTGGAATGTCCCCCTGTGAGCATGGTTGCCCTGGGGGGGACACACGATTGACTGCCCCAGGACTAGGCCATGCAGAGTTAGCACTGGCAGCTTGTTCATAATTTAGCACATTTATGGAAAAGCCTTAAAAGATGAAAAAAAAATCTTTATTTTGCTATATATTTGCCAATTCTTAAACTGCATACTCTATGAAGCTATTGAGCCATTCTGAGTCCACCTTTTTGGAAGTTATCAAAAATTAAAATTCAGGGTTGAAGGTCATATTCACTGTAATGTGTGTATAAGAAATCTGAGTTTTAATATGTAGCCGGGCTGCTCACCACCTATGGTAAGCACAAAAATGATATCAAGAGAGGGCTTATTCAAAGGTACTTATCTTGCTTTCTCAGTGTTAGAGGCTGAAATTTTTTGAAGTACCTGAATTTTCTCTTGTCATTTTTCAGCTCCTGAAATTGGGTTAAATCCTGCCTTTACTGTGTGTTTGTTCCTCCATGGAAAATATCTGTTCACATACTGCTCAAAGTTGAGCTGACTTCTCAGCTTCTTCTGCCAAGTCACAGGTGATAGGACAAGAGGAAATGACCTCAAGTTGCACCAGGGGAGGTTTAGGATAAATATTAGGAAAAATTTTTACACAGAAAGGGTTATTAAGCCTTGGAATGGGCTGCTCAGGGAAGTGGTTGAGGCACCATCCCTGGAGGGATTCAAAAGACGGGTTCACATAGTGCTTAGTGACATGGTTTAGTGATGGGGTTTTTTTTATCAGAGTTAGCTTGATGGTTGGACTAGATGATCTTAAAGGTCCCTTCCAACGTAGAAAATTCTATGATTCTATGTTATCCCTCACAGGTGTACAATTTCTCATGCACACACAATATCTTTAAAAATGGTGGAAAAGAATATTCACTCTGATAAACAAAGTGTGTTTCATACGTTGGCCAAAGATCTCTCTTTCAGGTCTCTCTTCAAGCCCCCCAGCCTGGGGACCCACGTTGGGGGTCTGGGTGAGGAGTCCACGTGTTTGCAGATGGTCCCACCTACTTCAGAGCCCCAGAGCAGCCCGGGCTGATGCAGGGACGCTGGCGACTGCTGGCGTCTGGCTCTGCGGCTTGTGAACGGCTGAACGAGCTGCAGTCAGTCCCCTGGGTGACCGTGTAGGCATATGCCGTACCACACTGCACGCGTACGAGGGGGTGAGCCGAGGTTGCACAGCGTATACGAGTGCACACACGTCCATACGTGCGCAGCCGTGCACTCTAAAGCCCACGCGAGCGTGAGAGAGCAGAGCTGAGCTCCCAGCAGCAGAGCCGTGAAGGGTTTTGAGCGCTGGAACGAATTACTGGGAGGTGGATTAGGAAGCAGGGAAGAAGTGATCAAATCTGCAGTATAACCACGACATGTAAATTGCAGCAGCGTGTGCTTTTCTTATTAATGTGTTTCTTTTGATTGCACTAAGCAGACAGGGAAAAAAGGCATCATGATCACACATAATGGGTGCAGTCAGACTGACCCAGTGTCAGCAGTAAGAAACCACGGGCTTGTGTCCGTGCCCGGCACAGCCTGTGATGTGCCCTCCTGCTCCTGCAGGTCCCCACCACCCAGCCCCACATCACTCCAGGCTGTACCACAAGGGCTGCACCTTTCCAGAATGCCTGCTTTGAAACTTGTCTCATGAAATCACCTCCACGTGGGTGTGTTCAGGACCATTCTAACTCATAAGGTGAACCGATATGCGTTACCAAGTTGAGTGTTGCTGGTGCCTTCCAGCTGTTCCATTGGTATGCCGGCAATGCATCACCCATGTTTTTTCCTATTTATAATTTAACCAATGCCAAAGGGTTATTTTCATCAAATGTAAAAAATGGACACTTATAAAAATGCATAGGTTTTAAATTGCTCAGCAGTTGGAGTAGTTATAAGAACTAGCCCAGGGAATAAATGGCTGTTTCTCACATTAAGCACGTATGCCATTTCCACACAGGCTGAAAACCGAATGGGATTCATTTCTGTTCCCACCGCACACAACTGTTTCTCTGCTGTTACTTCAAGCTTCAATGTCTTTCTTAATGCTTTATTATCACTGTTAAAACTCAATAGTTTAGAATGTGCTGAGTGTAAATCTGTCATGTTACATTTAAGCACCAATTGGTTATGTTTTAATGGCATTAATCTTTACCTTCTTGCTATGTCTAAGCCAGGATAATGAAAGGAGATAATTCCCCTCTTTCTCAGCCACTGAATCCTGAAAATGAAAATATGACTCCAATGCCACAGGTAAAATTGTTTTGCCTGCTATTCCAAATATCCCTTCTCCACCAGCAAGGCTGACCCTGCCCAGCCCTCCAGGGCCATGGGACACACAAGGGGTCATGAGCCCTAGGAGCTGACAGCCCCAGAAATGCTGCTTTGCATCTTACTGAGATCTTCTTCTATCACTGCTCATTATTAAACCTATCCTCTCGCCTCTGCACACCTGACCCAGTGCAGGGCTTGCAGCAAACGGGAGGTTGTGGCTGTAATGGAGGTGGTGGAAAGACACAGGCCCATGGCCAAGGACAGTCTCTGCCAGGATTACTGTCAGTGGTGAAGACTGGGACTGGGACCAGGACACCTTGGTGCTGGTATTATACAAGCATGGGGAGAAGACAGGGCTCTCAGCAGCTTTCATCTCAACTGCAGAGCAACCAGCAGGGCTGATCCTGACTGCAGCTCATCAGCGGATCTTTCATGTCCATCAGTCATGACAACCACTGCTGAGTTTTCCTTGGGAATTTTATTTTGGAAATCACCCCACAGTCCACGTGTTCTCAGGACAGAACCTCTTAAAATATGGTCCAAGGCAGCTCACATGATATAACACTGCAACAGAAAATGCTAACGAGCTCCAAATTGTGTCAGGAAAATCAATGTTCATCCTCTAGACAGTACTGGTTTTATTGGATAACTTTCTTCTTGGCTTAGCTATCATTCCAGAGTCCTACAAAAGGAGAGAGAAAGAGAAGGAAAATAAGTAAGGAAGTGCAGTGCATGATAAACAAGCTGAATCTTAAGTCCAACATAAAACTTGTGTGGTTAGAACAGGCATTAAATATAGGAGATTGTAAAACGGGAAGATGAAGTCCAGACACAGTAAAACAGGAGGGAGAACACAGGAAATATCTGCCCTTAAAATGTTTTGTTGCACAAATATGTTTTGTTAAACAAAAGCCAATCCTTCAACCTTCCAGGTTTCTGCTGTAGAAAGCCAGTTTCCAAAAGCCTCTTGCTGACGTGTAGGTATCAGAAACCAAAACCTGCTGGCCCCTTCAGCATTAGCGTTGGCTTGGTGGGCAGGGGGCTCAGTGGCTTAGATGTAGATCTTCCCCTTTCTTCAGGCATGGCTGGGCTTGCACTGCAATGCTCCTCAATTTATGGAGACGGAACTTTAATTTCTCTCTGCCCTTCCATGTTTGTGGTGGGTAGGACCAAGGAGCAGGGGTGTCTTCCGTCCTTTGACCATCCCTGGAGAATTCCAGCCTGGGCTTTCCTCAGGAGACTCTCCTTCAGTCCATATGGGAAGTTCTTTATGTTGCTTCAATGTCCCTGCAGGGGATTCTCTCCCTGGTCCCACGATGGGCAATTGCTGCTCTAAGGGTGTTTATACCACAAACAGGGTGTGCACCTCAGCCTTGTCCAAACTGATGTCCCAGCCCTAAACCACAACTTTATACATCAATGTATATACATCAATGCAGAATGGAGAGCCTCCTCCTTCATCCCACTTCACCCTCCCTGTAGTGAAGAATGTCTGTCATCTACTTTTTCTTTCAAAGGTTATGTTTTTGCAACCTCTCATCCACAAGAAATTCCACATTTTGAGGCCTTTTAAACCTTAATTTCTTTCCAAGGGTATTTTTTCTGAGATACTTTGCTTGGTTTCTTCTTGAGTAGGTGACAGGCACATAATAAATGACAAATATCCTCAGTCATCCCCATGACAAAACTGCCAAGTCTTCTCCCTCCAAGTGTCACAAGCAATGAGCAACCTTCTTAATTACCAGCTTCAACCGCATCCAAATGAATTATTATAAAACACTTTTGGTGTATTCAAAATGCACATAAGATCTGTTCACAACTTTATCAATATTTATCACAATGGAGGATTGCACAGAAGTGGAAAAGGAGAAAGCCTAGCGCGGAGTATCTGATGGCTGCCACACTCCACACGCTCAGAGTTCTTCTTTAATAAATCCTTCAGATCTCATCTCACAGGAGACCTTTACACTGACAAGTTTAACATGGGAATGACCACTATAACAGCTCTCCTTTCAGCTGCTTCTTAAAACTTAAGCTTAAATTAATAAGGTTCAATGAATAACAGGGGCTGAGTAAAAATGTTGCTATCAAATCATAAGAAATAGTGCAAGCCTTTATTCTATTCTGTGGTCAGATCCAAAACCTTCAAATCAAACTCCATCCCCAAATTTGGAGGCTGCTGAAGCTTGGACTTTGCCTTTAAACTCGCTTTGCCTTGACAAACACCCCCATTTTTGACACTGAGATTGGGAGAGAGTCAAATCCAAACAGTGTACAAAGCTGACCCATTTGTTTCCAGTAAACCAGCTATTATTTTCAGAGATTTGTGACGGATTTTCCTGGGAAGGGACCAAATTCTTTGGAAATGGTGCCTTTGATTAATATCAGACTCAGATGTGAGTGATGTGGAATAACCAGTTGCTCAACATTGTAAGTGTTCATTTTCTGCAGGTTCACTGATACACATGTGAAAGACCTGAATTTCCCATTTCTATCTGAAGTTATTTGCCTCACTTGCATGTTTCCAATGACATCTATAAATTCAGTGCAACTGTTAATGTTTTAAAACAAGATTATGTCTGCACAGGCCAATAGAGGATAGCTTCTCTAGGGTGCTGGGCAGGACCATGGATCAGGCATATCTTTCCAGCTGCTTGGAGACTGATTGTCTAATGAAAACTTTCTCTTTCATTCTGGATTCCCTTAATTCATTTTTATAATAGCAAAAAAATCCAAACAAACCAACCCCTTTGAAATGCACTTTTCCCAAGAACTGAAAATTCAAGAAAGAGATTCTATACAAAGTCGTGAAAATTGGAAGGAATGTTTGCCGAGGGAGTAAGGATGGATATAGCATTGCAGCACTATTGTGGGAAACTGTGATCCTCAGGTTGCAACATCCCTGTGTTGGCCACATGAAAACGATGCAGCAGTATCGTTAGGAGGAATGCTCCCCTGCCAGCTGGTACACCAGCTCAGTTTTGCAGGAGGATAAGGAAGGTTCTGGTTTGACGTAAGCACCATGCATAATTCCACAGCTGAACTTTGCAGAGAGAACGTAATTCTCAACCCGTTATGTGGACTGAATATTGGGAAAGCAGCTTTGTCAATAAGCTGACTCAAATTCCCATCTCTAAACATGTTGAGATCTTGAAATACCTCAGTACATGTGGATCTGTCTTCTAAAGTTTGCTAATCTTTTAAGTGCTTTGGTTTATTTAACTCCTTTCTGGAAGGAGGACAAAATGTTGCTCAGCTTTACCCCTCAAAAACTAGGTTTTGGGTCTCCTTCATCCATCTAACTTCTCCCTAGCAGCAGTGAGGACAGAGGCTGGCACCTCCGAAGTGAGATCCATGGGATCCTATGCTTGAGACATGAGTTGCCCTCCAGAGGTGCACGATTTTCATCTCTCTCATTCTTCATTGACTAGAAGAACTGGGGAACTTCATTACTGTGGTCTGCTGAGAACCTATAAGCAACTTATAAAGAGATGGGAAAAAAGGAGCTGGGAAATGCCAACCCACTGTCAGTCAGCTGATTAAAATGGCCATGTGGGGTCAACTTGCCCTGGCAACGTTTAGGGGTCTGCAGAGAGAGGTTGAAAGCCACAGCTCTGTGCCATTGATGTTCTGGGGAAGGAGTCCACCATTAGGACCCCCAGGACTGCAGTCACTCAGCCCTCCTTGTTTTGAATGTGGCATATTAACGGTTTCTTCCTATAATTTACCGATGCATCCTTTTTTCTCTCAAAGAGAATAAAAAAATGGTAAAATAACTTTGAAAGTCAGGTTATTCCTGTGCTTTAACACCTTCCAACAGATGTTGTTCTTACCCAAAGCAGAGTTCCTTGAATTATTAATGGTTTCCAACAGCTCAGCTTGAAATAATTTAGCATTTGAAAGAGAAAAGTCACTCTCATTATTCCAAGTGCAGAAACATTTTGGTTACTAAAAGTATTCTCCTTAAAAAAAAAATCTGTACATTTTGTATCTTTTTCTCCAGATGCCAGCAGGAGCACCAGATCTAGGGAAACTTTTGTGCTTGCTGAAGGTTAATTGATAAAATACAATGGAAGAGAGATGACTACATATTCCGTCTAAAATTGAGAAGCTCTTATCTGATCTTTTGGTAGCTTTGACTTTACCAGATTTATTGTATTTGCAGCTGGAGACAATTAAATTCATTCTGAGGTTTGAAGTGGCCAAATTATTCATTGCAATCAAACTTCTCAAGGGATATTGAAAACCAACAGCCTGTTTGGTGTTGCCCCGTGGGCGGCTGCTGGGAGGTGGCAGCCTGCTGCTAACACCAGCCACTGCTCCTCTGGCTCTTACAAGCAAGGTCTTTGAGATGGTGTTGGAGTTTCTGTGTTCAAATCCAACAACAATTCCGCAATGAGGACTGGAATATGTTCCCAGGTCTGTTGTGATCTCAAAACCAACAGTGATTTCTGGAATAATAAAACAGGCTGGGCCAAAATGTGGCACGTGTCCAGTTTCGGGCCCCTCACGACAGGAAAGACATTGAGGTGCTGGAGCGTGTCCAGAGAAGGGCAACGGAGCTGGCGAGGGGTCTGGAGCACAAGTCTCGTGAGGAGAGGCTGAGGGAGCTGGGGGTGTTCAGCCTGGAGAAAAGGAGGCTGAGGGGAAACCTTCTCGCTCTCTACAACTCCCTGAAAGGAGGGTGTAGCCAGGGGGGGTCGGTCTCTTCTCCCAAGGAACAGGTGATGGGACAAGAGGGAACGGCGTCAAGTTGCACCAGGGGAGGATTAGATTGGGTATTAGGAAATATTGCTTCACCAAAAGGGTTGTCAAGCATTTTTATCAAATTCTGATATTACACCAAAAGTGAGGGGAATAAAACACTTATTACCGTTACTACCCACCACTGTAAACAGGGTTGTGCTCCTGCCCGTGGTTTGGTTACCAACATTCCTCCATAAAGCTCTGTGGGTGGGCACAGCATGCACACTCCTTGCACACTCACAAGGGCAGGAGGAGAGGGGGGAGCAGGGGACAAAAGGAAACAAATCATAAATCTACAGATCTTCTCTTGTACCCTCTGCCTGGATTGGCTCCCTGGTGGGAGCAGGGGAGATCAGATGTACGAGTTGGCCATCGGTCTACGTGTGGAACATGACTGTACAGGTGTGCGAAGGAGACAATCTGAGTGTGTGTGTCTGTGTGTGCATCACAGCCCTCCACATGCACCGATATACAGGCACTTATATATTGATCTTCTCCTGAAGATCTCATAAGCACTATTTCAAATGAATAACTTTGAGTTGCACATGGTTTTCTGATGACTCTTCAGAATTATGACCCAATTTATGCTTTCTGTAATGATCAGCACAATAAGGCAGTAAAGCTGTCGTTGCTGAGTATACCGAATTTATATTTTATCACTGCAATATAATCAATACAATAAGAAACCAATACATGCACATAGGCATTGTGTAGGTTGAAGAACTTTATGAGTTAGTATTGTCTTCTCATAGTCTTTTCAGGGACACAGAGTCCGTTTTCCCAAGTTTACTTTGGGGCTGAAGGAGGTTTATGTACGTATTAGCTATTCCTGCTGTTGTTACATGATAAATATCCCTTCCATTGCTGCTGAGATCTCAGCCAACATGCTCCACAGTAATAAGAAAACATTTTCTTTACTAGTCTTTTTTATATTCAAAGCAAAACCATCAAGTAAATAAAGTTTTGTCACTCCCAAAGAAATGTAAAATACAATGTGCTACTGTATTTCACCCGGATTATTTAACAGTTCCTTGCATGCACTGCAAAAAGGAGCTCTGAAATGGCTAATAATGCTTTGCATTGCTTCAGCTGCTGTCAACGGAAGATCTGAAACACTTTGAAAGAGTTCATTATTTGACTCACAACACTCTGTAAAATATGTTTATAAACATAATATACATACAGACATGCGCATACACACACACACTTTTATTTGTGTGTATCAACACACACACGTCTATTTCTGTTTCCAGATGAGAAAGAAAAGTCCTTAGATGGTTAAATACTATTTTTCAATGCAAAAGAATGAGCTAAGGGGAGAGCCAGATCCAGGACTTCAGATTCCCATTTGCATTGCTTTAATCACGGAAAAACTCTCCCTTGCTGAATTAGCCAGCACAGGAATAATTAACTCTTTGTGAAAAAACATTTTTAATACAATTTCTGTCCCCTGATCGGGGAGGTTTAAGTGGGGCTTCTCTTTCATTAGCACCGCTGGCAGCAGAGCTGTGTTGGCAGCTTTGATCTCTCCTGAAGAGCAGCCTGGGAGGGTGACAGTGTACTCGGGTCAAAATCACTAATTGTGCCGAGCCTGGTGGGAAGGAGAAATGTCTGATCCAGCAGACACTTCTCCTTTCGGTAGGGATGCCTTTTCTTCAGGCAGGATGGAGCCAGCTATCGCTTTGGTGATGTATAGCAGAGTTTCGAGCTCTACCAAAACCTCCTCTCATCATTGCCAGTTTTTACTGCCTGCCCTGGTCTCCAGGCACCTGCCAATACGCTTGTCCCTAGCAGATCCCTCTATCGCCTTCTGTAATGTGCACCCTGGAAAGAAAAAGCTTTTAAATTCCCACAATAAAAGGTTCTTTAATTCCAGCAAAGCTTTTATAGTCGCTAGATTCCTGGCTTTCTTCTTTCTGTAAAATACCAATTTTTCTTCTTAGATTTGTTGCTCTTTCTCCCCTGTTAAATTGTGTGTGCTCCCCCTTTCCAGTTAATACAATAATTTAGATGAGCAGTGGTTAGCATAATTCTAGACACTGAAATATGTGCTGCTTAAAGCTGTGTTTTAGGAGAATTCTATTTCTGAGAGCAATGTAGCGTGTAAAGCTCTCTGACTATCTGAAATTACATAAAGTGAGACCCAGATAGGGATACTTCTTTGCAAGAGGTTATTTTATGGGATATCTGAGAGTCCAGATAGGAGTATTGCCAGGGCTTCTCAGAGGCTGGGCAAAGCACACCAAGCCTGAGAGTAAGAAGCAACAGGGTTTACTGGGTTAGAAATCCCACAT
This sequence comes from Numenius arquata, assembly GCF_964106895.1. Lineage (NCBI taxonomy): Eukaryota > Metazoa > Chordata > Aves > Charadriiformes > Scolopacidae > Numenius > Numenius arquata. The sequence goes on along the minus strand of NC_133587.1, from coordinate 15,143,909 downwards.
TTATACTGGTGCAGGTCTGTGGACTTCAGCAGAGTTATCCCAGCATGACCCTGGAGCGATGCAGTGATGAACTGGACCACTAGTCCTTTGTGCTCACGAGATTGGCGTACAAGGCAGCGTGGAGCTGGCTTTAAAAAAATCGTGAGATTTAAAATAAAAATAATCTATTTATTTGCCTCCAGCTTTCTGGGCCTTTTCAATACACACAACTTGCATTTTTCAACTTCTCTCTGCAATAAGAAAGCCAACTAGTTACTCTCCATTAAATATTAAGGCTGGTATAATTGACTAATCCCAGGAATCCAGTATCTGGGGCTTTATCCTAACCTCCCATCTTGCAACAGAGCTGTGCTCTTACCGTGTTTTTCATACCATGGCTGGAAAGTACGTCTCAGGGATGGATGAGCACAACTCCCCCTCGGATGCTAAAAGCCATAGTGTTCCAGGGATGAAAGGAGGATCCCTCGAATGAAGTGTCTTGGAGACAGGGGGTCTCCACATCAGTGGAAGACACCCACACTCACACCAGGGGAGGCTTTTGTATCAATAATGCATATATATTCCTTGTGTTAATTTTGGAGATGGGCTTATTGCAGTGGTACAAAGAGTGCCTCACGCCAGCGTATGCACGTTACCAGCAGCCTAGACCAGGTTCCCAATAGCAGGGAGGTGTTTCCAGTTTAGACACAGCCTACAGGCAGGTCTCTCAGCAAAACCAAGCAGTATCTGGATTTCTTGTGCTTCCCCAAGAAAGCAAATGCCTCCATATATTTGTGTAGCCATCCAGAGCAGCACTCCTGGAGCTGTGGGAAAGCCCTTTGGAGGATGCTGGATATGGGAAGACAGTAGTTTGAGACCAGCTGAAAGGACTCCTAGCCCTCATTTCTGAACATAAGAGGAGTTTTCTTTGCGTTCCTTGGCTGATCTCAGCCCTTCCTTACCCAAATACCTGTGCTGCATGCATGCAAAGCTGTGTGTGGGATCAGGCACGAACGTCCCTCAGTTGTTCCCAGGCAAAGGCAACAGAAAGTGGACTCAATTAGTGTTCAAAAAACCTGTCTGTGATACTTGGTTTTGCCACAGCCCTCTGGTGGGCAAGAAACTCTTTCTAGGTGTCAGTACCCTAGCTGTTAAGTGGAAAATAAAAATTACAGCCAATCTTTCCCTATGAATGGCATTCATAGATGAAAGCATCACTCTAACACCAGTGAGATTCTCCAACGTTATTCTGATGAAATATCTGAACATATAATAGAAGGCACACAGCATGTGCATCATTAGCTGTAGATAGGTCTAAATTATATAGATGGACATACTAATTTTAACCATACTTGTTAAAACATCCCAGTCATTAGATCAAGGAATAAGGCAGTAGTACCATGCAGCCCGGAAGGTCAGCCTGCCATTATTTAAAAAAAAAGAGCAGTGAATCAACAGTCCAGAGGAGAAACCTCATTCATTCAGTCTGTTCATTCAATAGCTAAGAGGGATGAAATTTCAGAAATTGGGAATGATTCATGAACAGAAAAAAGAATTAAGTTTGCTGAAATGATCAGAGAAGGGGGGAAAGCTAGAGATTTAAGTCACCAAACATGACTCACTGGATAAATTAATCCCAATATATAATTTCAATCTTCTATAACAGTGAAGAAAAGCTGTAAAAATTGGTGGAATCATTCAATGGAAGCCAATAATCAAAGGATTTTTTGTTTGCTTGTGGCTTTTTTGCAAATCTTTTTCCCTCTCTCTAATCTTGAGCTGGTCAAACTGGGTCCTGAGCCTGAAGGTAATAATTTGGCAATTCCGTTTCCCATCCCTCATTCACAGCCAGTTTTGTAGAACATTTTTATCATCTAACAAGCAGCCACAGATACAAGTGCTGGTTATTTCCATTCTCCAGTACCGTCCACTTCACAGGAACAGAGAATACTTTGAGGGGCAGTCATGGAATAACCAAACCACACCACAAATTTAGGGGTGAGTCTTTCTATATAGGCAATTGAGACATCTAATGCAGTTCCCATAGCTCCGTGGAACCTGGCTTTCACCAATGACCATGACAGCAGTCAAGGTGTGACAATGCAGATTTCAGTGTAAGCTCAATATACCATCCCAAGAGCTGACAATTGGTGGCTGAAGTCCATGGTACCACAGCAACCCTCTTACCTGGGGTGAAATTAGCTAGATAAGACCCAGCTCAGGAAAGAGTGCCTGAATGTGGTGATGTCTCTGTGGGGAACAATATAAACTTGACTTCAGTTTCCATTCCCAAGTTCCAATATCATTCTGGTCATGAAGATGTGAAAGGCAGGCTTTCAGGGAGAGACAGTATTTTTTATTTTGCCAACGGATATCCTTGCTTAAAAGGACGCACTTCCAGACACACATGCCTTTTTTAAGGTCAGAAGCAGGAGCTGCAAGTTTCAAGTTAAATCTAAGTGTCCCTGAGTATGGGAAATTTATAACTCAGTTATTTTCCCATCCTGTACCTTTCCGTATCCTTTTAAAAACTCTTCCAAACTTCTGCATCTACTGATGGCTGATGTATGTGCCTTCTGCAGATGAAATATGAGCTACAGAAAAATGTACATGCAACAAAAAAAATCTCCTTTTTTCTACTGAATATCCTTCATTCTCACATCGCTAAGAGCGAGCTAAAAGTGGCTTATGGTCTTCCTAGCCTAAACAAAATCACAGAACCACAGAATGATATGGGGTTGGAAGGGACCTCTGGAGATTATCCAGTCCAACTCCCTGCCAAAGCAGTGTCACCCAGAGCAGGATGCACAGGAATGCATCTAGGCGGGTTTTGAATATCTCCAGAGAAGGAGACTCCACCACCTCTCTGGGCAGCCTGTTCCCGGGCTCTGTCACCCTCACAGGAAAGAAGAAGTTCCTCCTAATATTTAGATGGAACTTCCTATGTTCAAGTTTGTGCCCGTTCCCTCTTGTCCTATCACTGGGCACCACTGAAGAAAGACTGGCCCCATCCTCCTGACATCCATCCTTTAAGTATTTATAGGCATTGATCAGATCCCCCCTCAGTCTTCTCTTCTCCAGTCTGAAAAGACCCAAGTCCCTCAGCCTTTCCTCATAAGAGAGATGCTCCAGGCCCCTAATCACCTTTGTGGTCCTCTGCTGTACCGTCTCCAGCAGTTCCCTGTCCTTCTTGAACTGGGGAGCCCAGAACTGGACCCAGTGCTCCAGATGGGGCCTCACCAGGGCAGTGTAGAGGAGCAGGATGACCTCCCTCAACCTGCTGGCCACACTCTTCTTGATGCACCCCAGGACCTTATGGTGCCTTAACAGTGCCTTGACCTTAACAGTGCTTTGTTTCTGTGGTACAACTGTCAGGAGTCCTTCCTCAATGGATGTCTCTCAGTGTACCAGCTTGCAACCATGGCAAACACAGTGGTGCTTGGGTAAGAGATGGAGAGGGGGACATATTGGGCAACATGACCATGTTGGAGAGCCCTTGCTGATGCCGACATCAACAAACTCTCACTTCTTCAAATGCAGCATTTGAAAGAGAAAGTCTGGTGTTTTTTCCTCTAAAAGACCCCAAAATATAAGGCAGTGGATTTTCTACTGTTAGTCTTGTATCCAATTTTTTTTTCTATGCTAAGAGATTGACCTCAGAGAGCAGGATCCTAATTGCTCAGAGATAAAGTAATTGAGTGGTCTCTTGGGGTCTATTCGGTACAACAAACTTCAATAGAGTTGACAAATGTCGATCCATAACATAGGATTAATAGGGCTGTGCTTGGCTTCCGTTTCAGTTTTCCATTTGCTTCTTCGGTCTAACACCGTGATTGCTTTGGGAAAACTGACAAATCTTTGCAGTTAATGAGGCCCTCTAGTAATTTATCAAGCAGGGTTTCTAAAATAAAAAGGGCACAAAGAACAAAATGCTATTTCTGTTCTAAAGGAAGGAGAAATCCTTCTCTCCAGATTCTGGAGAGCATGGAAGACTTTGTTCCTCCACATTATGCAAGCTGGGAGCTGGAGTAACTCTATTTTTTTCCCAAAATTCTGGCATTCTGACTGTTTTCTGTGGATGTCACAGGCAGTCTCCCATCCATGAGCTGAACGGTACGTCTCATTGCTGAGAGCTCAAAAAACTGCATGCACGACAGTTTGGGAGTTTGCTTTCAGACGCTTGGCTTTCAATCTCTCTGTGATATATACAATCAACAGATTTGCAGAAAGGGCCTTTTGTAGGGATGGGGGGGGGGAAGTACCATAAACACCCCTGCAGATAGCCTTGATCCCGAGTGTGCCCTGCTCTGTTCAGCTGCGGTGCCACAGCACGTGTCACTAGTGAGACTCAGCCAGGTGGTTTCCCTGGGGTATCTCTGGGACAGAAGCTCAGAGGAGCAGCTGCTATTAGCATGCAAAAGAAAACATTAGGAATGCTTAATTTTATCATCAAGTGTTTAATCTGGGCCTGGGCTCGGCAGCAGCAAAGACTGGACTTCTTGCCGCTGGGAATTGGACTTCCCATCTTGGCTCAACAAGCCCCACTGCGCTAACTCCGTCAGCACACTGAAATGCAATTCTGAACTGGCAGCTTTCAAAACTCTTTATTTCCTGGAAAATGTCAACACTTCTGCAGAAATTCCAATTTTTCCTCAGCTTGATTTAAAATAAAGCTCCTAAATGGGAACATGGAAGAGCCAAATTGTCGTTGCCGGTAATAGCTCTGCTCTGAGTGACATGGAGGGTCCACAACTGATCGGTGGGTTTCTGTTTCTATTCTGACAGCCGTACATCTGTCAATCATCCCCTTTATTTTTAGTACACTCTTGGTTTTCTTTCTTAACACAGCAGCTTTCACATTAATGCAGAATGAGATCAATTTTACCTATAGTCTTGATAGGAAACAACTGCCATTAAGCTATAGAAAGAGCTAATCGTCATACCTTAGCAGCGACTTAAGCATGTTGCCCAATCTCTGAACCTGTATTTTAATGCAAGCTGGGGGAGACTTGGCAGGAAAAAATCTGGTGCAGTTGGCAGGCTTTTCTTCTCAAGGGCCATATTTGTACTATATGAAATGGGGTGGCAGAAAGGATCTATATCCTAATGTCCAGAAGATATTTGGAAACCTCCCCAGGGGTGTCGTCCATGGCCAGGTCTGTACTTCTGCCCCAGGTGCTGGTGGAAAAGAAGGAGCAAGTGGGTCTGGTGTCTGCTGGAAACTGGACTTTGCCCCTCACAGCCCATGTTTTACCTCCATTTTACACTTCTTAGGGATGATCACCAGTAGATGTCTTTTTGGATGGTGCTGCTCAGGGTTGGTGCTGCTCAGCTTCACGGGAAATGCTATGTTGTCTCCAAGGTGCAGTTAAGAACGTGAGCTCACCAAGCTAGTGGAGCATTCAGGGCACCCTTGATGCCTTTTATCCCTCTGAACATAAATGTGACCCCAGGACTGATGCTTTGTCCTGCGTTCATGTGCTCATGAGGTTTCACCATGTGGGTACAACATCAACTCTCCAGTTGCCTGAGTCGAAGCTCAACTACTATAATGCATCTTTGGAAACCAGTCTTAGATGGAGCCATCCCACTCCCCCAGGTTTGGGGAGCAGCTCCCCTCTGCTCAGCAGCTCATTGACACTTGTCCAGCCCCTCCGAGCTGGCGGCCAGCAAATGTGAGGCTATTCCTTCAGCTGCCTGGATGCCCAGGGCTACCCAGGGTCCCTGCTCTCTGCTCCTGGCTACCCAGGGGCTGGTCCTGGCTCCCATCCCAGCTGCCCAAACCTGTAGCATCACACCTATAGCATGGCTGGCAGTGGTAAATAGGTAGATCCACAACTAAATGGAAACATTCCCTTGATTTTAAGATTCTATGGAGGCTGAACTGAAACAGTATGCTGAGCGCCTTGCTGCCGTGCTGAGCTGAGTGGATGCAGAACATAGTAGAAACCCCCAATTTTAATGTATTTAACCTTTCACAAATATACTTTGTCCTCTTCTGGGGACTTTTTCCTCCTCCCTATGCTTCCTTCCTGGTGTGTGTGCTTTTCTTTCTCATATATCTCTCTCTGCAATGCCAATCTCAGATTTATTTTTTTTTTTCTTCCCCACAAAATTCCACATTTCAGCCTGCAGACCCATGAAGCAACATTTGCACCTACACTCTGGTACACTTCATATCTTACTCCCAGCTGTGTGAAAACATAAAAGCCCTTGTCCTGTAATAAACGGTGCATGGAAACAGCTCCATGTTCGTCATTTGAAGAAGTGACCCATTTTGGAGAGGGCTTTGCCGGAGTTAAGAACTGCTGTTCAGGAAAGCAGGCAGAATAAGATGTCCCTGGGGAGGTGTAAAAGTGGAGAGGTTCTAAAATCACTTGCTGTGATTAAAATCTGGAGGGTCAGGGTGCCCCCAGTCAAAAAAAAAATATTTAAAAAAAAAAATCAGCTTATGACTGATGCATGAATCTTGTTCCTTGTGTTCGTGCCACTTTACCCTGGGATGCTCCGGCCAAGCCCTGCCACAAAGCCCAGTTCTGGGCGCGCTCCCCCTGTTAAAATGAGAAACATGCTGTAAATAGTGTGATGGCTGGACTTGCTGGGGAGCAGCGTGTTAATGCGATTGCTTTGGAAGGCTGCAAATTAACGACCCAGCACAGCTGGCTCCCTCCCAGTGCAGAGCCAAACTGGGGGACTGGGGAGGTCACATAAGGCCGAGTCTGGGCACTGACAGCAGGGACGGGGCAGATGTGACGCTTGCTGCTTGCTGTAGCAGCTCTTTAATGAGCAGGCTAAAAATGCAAAGTTGTAGTATCATTTGTAGGAGAAAAAAAAAAAAAAAACAAGAAAGGATTATTTAGTCAATCATCCTGTCTGCTGTGGTTAGGCTGTGGTTTAGATGCAGAAAACTGTGTTGCTGGAGGTCTTATTCTGTGTCTCACATCTGACTTGTAAAATCTGCCTGTAAATCTTCACATCAGAATCCGGACTGAGAAGCTGCTTGTTTTAATCATGGGATTTCACCAGAACATCTGACTCCTTTGTAAGTCCAGAAGTGTATTTACATATTTGTCCCCTGCAATGGATTTACAAATCCTCTAAAACAGCAGAAAATCCTCCAACAGATTTACAAACTGAGAGGAACCTGAAACAAAAAAACCCCAGACTTGGCGAAGCGTCGTTCCTCGTATGTCAGGATGCAAAGGCCTGACTCCTGTCAATGATGATTTCCCTCCATCACCAATCCTCAAACCACCGAGCAGGCAGGGGATGCAGCTGCCTTCAGAGCATTAACCAAGTGACGTTAAAGGCTTTCAAGCAGATGCCTCAAAATTGAGGCCCTTTTCCTATTTGTTCTTGGTTACCCTGAAAACATCAACCCTGCAGTCTATAAGTAAAATAATCAAAATAGACTTAATTGTTTAAACTGAGGAACATATGTACAAAAAAGGCCACTGCCTTCTCTTTGTACATCTACCAAATCAAGTATTCAAAACATAATCTTCAGTTTTGTTGTGAGTCCTCCAATATTTTAGTTTTTTTTTCTCACAGTTCCTTGTGATGATATATAAACTTGAGTTTGCCTGTTACTGGGAAAAGCTTGGGGCAGGCTCACCAGAAGCAAAGTTGAGTGTGAATGAGAAGGAATAAGTTTTTTCCATGTATTTTTGAGCTCATACATGTTTTTAAGACTTAATTTCTAAAATCCTGATGTTTTTAGATTCCTGCCTTAATGATGGTGGAAAATGCTTACACTTCCTGTAGCATCTTTCCCAATTGCAGAGTAGCAATTCCATGCGTTCCAGAGCAACAGGACCTTACTGGGTCTAACATCTCAAAAGCAATTTAAACCCATCACTTGGATCTCATGTGCAGAGAGGAGACAGCAGAGTGGTCAGAGGTGAACCCCGAGAAGCCTGAGGCCAGTCAATGCTCAAGAGTGTGGAATCGCAGAGATGCTAAACCACAGCCCCTTCCAGGGGTTAAAGCTGCCTTTCTGCAAAATCCCTCCTGTGACCACAGAGAGACCATTTACTGTCAGTCTTGGGCATAATTGCTGTTGTCATGTCCTTATCTTAGTAAAAAAGCTGCAGAGGAAGTAGAATTAATATATATGCATATATATTCAGTTCTCATAAATGATTCCTGGGGCTGAGACGGAGCCTGCAAGCATGGCCAGGAGCAAGGAGAGGGGGGAACGCACAGTTCAGGCACAAAGCTGGGAGGAATTTGCCAGGGAAACCTTCTGTGGCTCCTAGAGCCTCCCTGGCTTACTTTTTCATTATCAGCAAAACACTACTTTTGGGGCAAATGGCGATAGGGAAGAGTGGATCCTCACCCCTGAGCAGTGCCTTGTACCAGCACTCAGTCCATTAATAATAATTATTGATCCAATAATCTGGGCTGTTACGTTCAAGCTGGTCATTTCCACAAGGTCTGTGTTTGAAAGAGTGGAATTTCCCTCTCAGAGCAGTACTAGTAAGTGTCAGGAAAGCTTTGCTGAAATAACTCGTCTCTGAAAATACCCTAAGTGCAGCTAACAAGCAAGCAGATTGCTTCCCTTGACGGGAACGCGGAAATGGGACACTGTGGTCCCGCCGCCTCGGCTGCTGGAAAAGGGCTATTACTGGGGGAGTCAGTGAGTCCATTTCCATTTTCATTAAGCTGAATAAAATGCAAATAAAAATGCCATTAGAAGAAAATAGGATACATTGTTTCAGATTTATAAATTTTAGCTCTTTCCCATAATCAGACTGCATTGCTTGCAACCTGGAGAACATTAGGGAAGGAAAATGATCTTTATCACTCCTTTGGTAACAAACGTGGCTCACGGGGCATTCTTGCTCATGATTTCTCCTGGGCAGGAACTGTCAGGGCGGGGGGACAAGCTGAAAGCTGCAGGTTCATTTCTTCTTCTGAATTTAGTCAGAAAGTGTTGCTTTTCCTCTCTGACATTGGTCTCATGTCTTGAGTAGAGGTCTTTACTGCTTGAGTCTCTTCAAATACCTGCCCTTCACAGCTCAATGGTCTGGGGAGCAGAACAACTCAACGTATTTCAGACACCATGGCAGAGATTTGGGCATGAGGAACTTTGAAGAGAGGTGTCCGAATTGTGTTAAGCTAACCAGACAGGTAACCACAACATGCTGTACAGCACAAAAGTTTGCTGCTGGGTCTGGTTAAGGCACGGAAGAATCATATGGGCAGGGGTCTTGGAATTTCCAGAAGATGTGTGAGTCTGCAGAGATGCTAAAGCTGAGATGGCTGTGAGGGCGCAGAGGCTGGCAAGTTCTAGGAGGCTGGTTCATGCTAACATCCTTTCCTTCCGCCAGTTAAGTGGAGCCAAAAATACAGCTCATCACAGCTGGTCCTGTGACTCAGAGTTTTGCGTTTGATAACCCATTAATGCCTCTCTCCCCAGTCCTGTGTTGAGTCTTCTGCATTAGGAGGAGATGGTATTTCTGCCGTGACACCAATGGGGTGTAAAGTGTTTTGTGTGTGTATGAAGGGGTTAAATTCTTTTTTCATTAAAGATAAAGCTTCTGAGAAGATAAATGCCAGAATATAGCTCTTGTGAGTGAAAGTGACTTCAGCCACCACTATCCTTAATAAATATGCATTGCAAAATCATCTTAGCTTCCTCTGATTCACATCAGGGAGTTTAAATTTGCCATTACTGGGAACCTGACTTGTCAAAATCCCATCTGTAATTATAAACCTGCACAAGGGGATGGGGAAATGGTGGGAGAAGGAATGAACCCATTAGTATTTGGCTGCAAAATGTGTCGTGTTTTCAGAATAATTTAAAAGGTTGAAACAGGCAGTAGGTAACAGCACAAAGCGTTACTTCAGACCTGCCGATAAATTTGTGCAGCGATACTCACTGACCACCCTACTGAAGCCTGATTTTATACTCTATCCTGGCACAGCCAGGAGCTGGGACTCCAAAGTAAACACAATTACCTGGGCAATATCCCTGAACTTCTTCAAGTCTGATTTTCTGCCTTTCCCAGCCAGACACAACAAAGCGCTGCAGGAGGAGGAAGAGATGGAGGGAGGGAAGGGCGAGGGGTTACCAGCACACCACAAATCCCACCATTGGTTCAAAGACACCAAGCTGCATTTCGTTTTGAAAGCCTTTTTTGAAGTTTTGAAAACTGGGCATTTCAGTGCAGCCCCAGAGCAGAGGCTTCCTGGAAGATGCTCTGCTGAGGAAGGATTTCCTCAGCATTTGCATCACACCTGGGGAGATTTCACAGGAAGTCAGGCAGCAAGATTAAAACAAGTCAAGCTAAATGGAAAGGAGATGGATGGGAAAAGAAAGGAAATCTCAGATATAATGCATGGGTGCTACAGCGGGAGGGAGAATGAGCTCAGACATCCCCTCCCAAGTGCATGGCGACATTTTGCTATGACAGGATGCATGACAAAGACACCAAAGATTCACAAAGGTGACAAGTGAATGTTTTCTGCCTCTTTACGCACCTGTGAACATTACGTTGTGTTAGTTGTGCCTCCTTGGGTTCTGCTCCGAGGCAAGACCTCGTGGGAGTTGTTAAATACTCATCAGTGCAGTGTCGAAGGACAGCACCTCTGCCAGCCAGACCAGCACTGAACGCACTCTCCCCTGTTTTTCATCCTCTGAAGTACAGTAATGCCTCAGATATTGAGTTTACTGTAGAAAATCAATAAAGAACAATATAAGCTCAATGGAACATCAGGAGACAATTGCAGAGCTCAGGACATGTAATGTCCAGATGTGCCTTCTCTCCACCTAAAATGGCTGTGCCCATAAAAGCCTCTAATCTGCACTATCTTCCATGTAGTGGTGGTTTTAAACACTGGTTTCTAGCTGCCGTCACAGCTCCAGTGCAGAAGAAAAGAGCTGTCTGGACAGGTATGCCCAGCTTGGTTTTTCTTCGCCTTCCAGCTGTAGCCAGACAGGGCTAACCCTGGGAAGGCACAGCCAGCCTAGGGACCTCCCCCTGGGGGTCCCCCCCGCCAGGATGGGGGTGCACTGAAACACCCAGTGCCACCCTCGCTTAGAATTTTTCATAGGTTGGATTATTTTAGTTTCAAAGAGGGAAAGCCATGACTTGAAATTACAGCTGCTTTGCCATGTTCTCCGCAGCATGAGCAGTGATGGGAGAATGGGGTTGGGGTTGGGTGGTTTTTTGCATGGCGACCCTTTTGAGAGTGCTCCTTGTTTTCAAGTTCACAGCACATCCTTGGCAGGCATCCTCCTGCACAGTCAAAGCTGCCCTGCTCCTGCCCAGGCCATGAGGAGGAGCCTCCTTAGAGCACAGACATATGAACGTGCCCAGAGGAGAGGGAGAACATTTCAAAGGCTGGGAGATGGGCAGGAGCTCTGGGCAGGGGTGGTTTGGCAGGAGCAGGAGGTTTAGGAAGGAGGTTTAGGAGAAGATTCCTGAGTAACTTCATGTCTCTGCTGCAAAATCCTCAGCTGTGTCCGTCTCATCCCATCTGGTATTGACTTCGTTGCCAGCTGGACTGCTGGGTGACAGGAGTGAGGGATCCAGCTCTGCCATGGAGGGAGGTGGCACAGCAGAACTCCCGTTGCCTCCATAAATGGTCAGCACAAGCAGAAGAAAGTAGGGGTACAAAAAGATGATGTATAAGTAAGGGGAGAAAATGAAATTAAATAGATAAAACAGAACTCCTGCCTACTTAACACAGCAGACAATGTTTAAAATAGCCGAGAAATGAAGCCATGACTTTCCTGAGGTGATCCTGAACGTCGCCCTGCACTGTCTCTGTGAAGCCAGTGGGAGCCGTGAAACGTTGCACTTTGCTGGTAACACTTTACTCCCAGTGATCAACCCTGACATGAGGCATCATCAGGTTCCCAAAATACCATCAGTGTCCCAAGCTCGGGCTGGCCCTGTAAGCTTATGGTTGGGATGCTCACGTCAGGAGCATCCAGCACAGAGGTGATGGCAAACACCTCGGCTGGCAGCCCCTGAGAGCCCACCATGGATGCTGTGTCCTCTGTGTCAACCTTGAGCATGTACAAGGCTTCACCTCTTGCCTCCAACTGCAGCAAGATCCTGTTACATCCTTGCCATGGAGCCCCAGGACGGTATGGACTGGCTAGATACATGAAAGACGCCTCTCACATAGGCAGAGTGGGCTGGGAGATGTGGTACAGGTCATGCAGGAGACCTGTGGCAACCTGGAGCAGCAGCTGGACATGTAAGGGTCACCTAGAGCATCTCACGTGGCAGGAGGTACCTGTGCATGGACAACTGTGTCACCCTGGAGCTTCAGCTGGGTCTCCCAATGTCCACGTAGGGTGGAAGGTTGGAGATGAGACCAGACAGGCAGGTCCATGCATGTCTTGTTGTCAAAGGGCAGTTGGTGATGGCTGGTGGCCACCAGAGGTTCACCAGGTGACAGTGATGCCCAGGAATGGGCTCTCTGGAGTTGAATTTTTCTTGCATGGTTACCTCCCTCCTGGCAAGCAACCAGGCTGGCAGCACAGTGCATCACCATGTTTATCTGCTGCTGAATGCAGAAAGCCTGCCTGCTCCTGTAATGAGCCTTTCCACTACTTGTACAATTAACGGTGAGTAATGAGCACTCAAAAAAAAGGGTGAAAGAGACCAATGAGTACATCATCCACCTCAGGTGTATGAGACAGCTTGGATTTTGGCTGCCTAAATACTCAGAGATGATGCAGCTGTGGGAGGGAGACCTCAGGTCCTTCTTTAAGAGCAGAAGGAAGGGGACAATGTAGAAAACCACTGCTGGCTTTGAGATGCATCGTCTCTCTCTGGAGAAGCAGTCAGTGTCCCTATAAAGGCCAGTGCCTCCAGAAATGCAACACTGCTGTTCTCTAAGTGGTTTGCAGCTCTTGCCACATGGTCCAGTCCCTCTGACCCCACAGAGCCTGACAGCCACCACCATCTTTCCATCCCCTGGGGGTCCCAGCCCATCCTCTGCCACATCACTGATGCTTGGGTATGTGGAGAAAACTTTGACAATTGGACCCGAATCCTGTGGCCTGGACCATCTTTCCTGTCACTGGTACTGTGATCTGGACTTCCCTGGTTTGATCAGCTGGATCCAGGCACCCCACAACCAGCCAGAAGTCCATCCTCCCTGCCTTCATTGAGATTCCCCACACATTACTGTGTTTGCTCCAATCCTTCCTCTGTTGCCCAGAGATGGACCTGATCTGTGAGTCCCTTGCGTGACTGAGCAGTGGCTGGTCCAGGAGCAGTCCCACGCGCAGACTGTCCTCGGTGCCTTGTCAAGGAGTCACACCATCCTCATCCCGAAATGCAGACTGCAGATCCCAGTGTCCTCTGCCCCATGGGACGATCTCTCAGGCAGGATCTGGCTTAGCGAAAGCTGGTTTTCCCACTAGCAGTATGGTTGCCTTGCAGATGAATTGGCTGGGGCAATGCATGCCTTTGAGCAGTACAAGGACACTAGATGGTAAGAAGTGAGTCTCTCTGAGAGTCCTGGCAGGACCAAGCCTGGTTCCCTCATTTCCCAGACTGGAAACCCTGAGCTTATGGGAGAGTCCTCCTTTAAAGTGGCGTCTGCCCCTGAGCTTTCCCAAGACTGTGTGTTGACTCCTCTGCAGCTCTCAGACAGGGTATCCCCAGCAGGAGTCAAGTTCTTGCCATGAGATGTATGCTTCAAGCCACACAAAGGTTTATGAACACAATAAACAAATCCAAAATGAATTCATGAGCTAAGAGAGTTAAACCTCCCAGGCTGTCAGAAGACACTACCCCAGGGAGAGGGTAGGAGGGGAGGCGACACTCACTGCAAGAAAGACATTGAGGTGCTGAAGCGCGTCCAGAAAAGGGCAACAGAGCTGGTGAGGGGTCTGGAGCACAAGTCTTGTGAGGAGCAGCTGAGGGAGCTGGGGGTGTTCAGCCTGGAGAAAAGGAGGCTGAGGAGAGACCTTCTCGCTCTCTACAACTCCCTGAAAGGAGGGTGTAGCTGGGGCGGGTCGGTCTCTTCTCCCAAGTCACAGGCGATAGGACAAGAGGAAACAGCCTCAAGTTGCGCCAGGGGAGGTTCAGGTTGGATATTAGGAACAATTTCTTCACACAAAGGGTTATCAAGCACTGGAACAGGCTGCCCAGGGAATTGGTGGAGTCACCATCCCTGGAGGTATTTAAAAGCCGGGCAGCTGTGGTGCTGAGGGACATGGGTTAGTGGTGGTTTGTCAGTGTCGGGTTGATGGTTGGACTCAATGAGCTGAAGGGTCCCTTCCATACCGGGCAATTCTATGAGAGGGAGGAGGAAGAAGTTGGCTGGTGGGGTCAGGCAAGAGGAGCTGATTTGGACTTGCTGGGCAGCAAGAAGCCGGTGTTCAAAGGCAGTGTGGGCAGCTGGGGGAGAAGTAAAGCAGCATGAGCTCAAGGGGTTGAACGCACAGAGAGCGGCTCAGCCCCCTCCCATACAGCTGGCTGCTTCTTTTAGCATCTCTGCAGCCTCTACTGATTGCTTGGGGGAAATCAGTGCTGACTGACAGTTTATGAGACCTGGATGTGTTTTATCAGATCCTGAAAGGCCATAAAAGAGGAAACTGAAAGATTATACGAGTCCCAAGGCAGGAAGGTGAGAGACGCTAGCTGGGAGAGTGCCAGACCAAAGCCACAACTGGTCTCAAGGTAGTTCAAGTCATTAATGACACAACCCAGGATGAACATTTGTACACAACAGTGCTCTTTTCTGAAACACAGACCTCCCGGGCTTTTTGGACCGCATCTGCAGATGGAGCACAAATTGGCAATAGCAATTAGAAAGGCACCTGGGAGATGAGCAGAGTGCTCATGAAATGCAGAGAAGCACCGAAGCAGATCTTCCCATGTTTTGAGTGTGATTCTGGGTCCTGAGGGTCCAGACCACAAGATCACTATTGGCTCTGGTGGCTCATGGGAGGGTCGGGAGGCTGGAGCTGGGACCCGCATTTATCTGTGCATTGGGCTCTATGGGAACCCACTGCTATAACAAACAAGGGCAGCTTGTTAATATATAATGAATTACAGAGCCCAAAGCATGACAAGTCTAATGAATGTGCATCACAAGTTAAACACTTTAGGTGCTGGGGCTGAGGGCTCATCACTTCAGAAGAGAAACAATTATTTACACACACAAACAGGAGTTTGCCTGCAATTCAGACTATATTACAGAGGAAAGGTAGGCAGAAAGCCACTAGACCCACGTTTAAAATCTGCAACGAGTTGCCTATTGTAGGAAAATATGAATATATTTCCCTTGTAGTATGTTGGATATTATCTGTGACAATGTTAGATTCAAGCAGATGCCTCTAGAGAGGTATCTAGGTCTTTCCAAAACCTGTGTAAAGAGTGGGACTCTGGGGCAATGGCCTCTCAGGTACAGGTGTCTTCAGCCCTGGATAGAGAGGGAGATGTAACAGAAGGTGATGGCTGCATCCATCTCCTATCCAGAGAATGCATTTGCATGATGTTCGTTATGATAAAATCCATTAGCGAGCTGAAAAAAGTAACTTTCAGATGTGCTCCATGTGGCCTATTTTTGCTCTCAGTAAAGTTAATGGCAAAGTTCCAGTTTGTTAGGTAAGAAGAGACTGGCAGGGGTCATGCCCAACCTTCTCATCCCCATCTTTCTCTTTAACTATTAAACTGCTTACAATCAAAAAAGGACTCTGTTATGCCTACATAGGGCCTACGAAGCCCACCCTCCTAGACAGCCTTCCTCCAAGAAATTAGATGAGAAACATATATCGAAAACCATTATTACAGCCTGGATACAACTTTATCAAGTAAAATCTCTAACGCATATTTGACAATCAGACAGTTTCCTCTCCCTGAAAGTCAAACTTATCCTACAAATAATTTGGGCCCGACTTTTTGAGCTGTCAAGCTTCTGAAAACCCAAGGAAAAACCTGGTTGTTCAGCACTACAGAAAATCAAACTCATTAATGCACTATTTTCCCCCTTCCAAAAATGAAAAGAATAATTCAGGAGATTTGGAACCGATATCATTCTTCAATATAAACTGTGGATTAAGATTCAGAAAGAAAACAGAAAGGAGGGGAGCAAAATGTTATTTAAATTTGTGTCATGTGTCATTTTTCTCTTGCTATTAAACCCAACAGAAAACAAAGTCCACTATAATCAGGAGCGATTGTTATGGTAGAAACATTTATAAGGTACAATGAATATAAATGGTCCACTTTTCCTTGAGCAGAGTGGAAGGAAAATACTGTTAAAAATAGTTTCTTAGAGGCTTTGGCAATAAACCCGGTACTGAGGACCTACTGAACCCGAACAAGCAGAGCTCCTGGTATGCAGAGGAGGGCCACCAATTTTGCAGTCGAGACCTAAAGAGGATCTTTTGGCAATGCTGCCATTAAAGTCACTTACCGAGGTCCCAATAGCACTATTTATGATTTTTGGAAAGACCATCCGGGTTAAAGTTAATGGGCTGTCTGCTCTCCACAGCCTGAGCCTTGGTGCTGGTTATTCCACACGTAGGGGAGAAGTTCGGGCTCTTCATTTTTGTCATCTTGGATGTCAGGGCCAGCCTTTTACTCTGGGAGACACTCTCAGGGAAATGTGTCTCAGGATCAGACAAATGTTTAGACTCGGTGAAATTCTTGTTCAAACTCCTTTTTCTCCAAGAACGCAAGCTCTTCCTTCAGACCTAAAAGGGAGCAACTGATGGCAGCTTGGGATTCATAGATTCATAGATTCATAGATTGGTCCAGGCCGGAAGGGACCTCCAAAGGTCATCTAGTCTGACCTCCCGCAGTCAGCAGGGACACCCCCAACTAGACCAGGTTGCCCAAGGCCTCGTTGAGCTTCACCTTGAATATCTCAAGGCAAGGGGCCTCAACCACCTCCCTGGGCAACCTGTTCCAGTGTTCCACCACCCTCAGGGATGGAGCCTTTCTGGGCATCTGAGCATGATGAACCAGGTCTAGATCAGCCTCTGACCCAGCCTCTCAAATCTGACCACCTCCTGCATTGATGGGAATTGACAGATCTGGATGAAAGAAATAAAGTTCTTCAATGTTTCGTTGCTCCACGTTACCACTGGAGACTGATTTGGGCTGTTCAAGGAGCAGGGTGCCATAAGCAGACCCCAGGTGCGCAGCATCTCTGTTCTCACCAGGTGTCCTGCTGCCCTGGGTATAGCATGCTCTACCTTGCTCCCCTTGGATCCTGATCCAGTTGTTTCCAGCTCTTTCTGGTCGCAGAAAGAGACTTTTAGTCTAGAATCTGTAATGAGTTCCTAGGAAGAGCACAGGTGCAAACCTTGCCAGTTAAACCAGGAGAGACTGAGTACCTGACAGCGAGGGCTTGGACAAGGATCTTGGGGAGTCTCCACAAACGAGGGCCTGAACATTTGTGAAGTGGGAGACAGGGAAGGACAACTTGAGCAGCCTGTCTGTGCCTCTGTTCCCGTGAGCTGTCACCACTCAAGAGTGTCACCAGCATTATGGCTTGAGCTGGGCTCAGAAAACAAAAGGACATTAACCGAGGACAATCTTCTCTCCATGTCCCAAATCACTGGCTATCACCACGTTGACTTAATTAATTGTTAACATCTATGTAATTAAGCAGTAACATAAATGACTCCCTCTTGGTGCTGATGAAGATAATGAATAACAATCATGGATGCTTTGTTTCACAGCACTAATCTGTTTTGAAATATACATTGATTTTATTTTGATTAGGACTAAACCTAGTTTCCACTCAGGAAATAAACCTCTCTGATTTGAGTAAATTGCTGTTGGCATTTACATTATGATAATCAGCTCAGAATCCATCTGATCAGCTGCTTTCTTACTGTGTGTCATTTACTTACTTCTTAGTCCACTATAATTATGATGTTGTACTTCAAAATATTTAATTATGGCCTCCTTTCTTCTTGTCTCGTTTTCCCCATCCACGTTTTCCCCATCACCATGATTATCCCCGAAGTGCTCCGCAACTCTACCAGCCCTGCGCTGGCTCACGCGGGCTCGTTCTCAGGAGCTGATTTCACACTGGTGCCTCTGACAGTGCTTCAGACAAGCTGGTGGGCTGCCTTCCCCCAGCAAAGCTCAGTTTCAGGGCTCTGGCAAGAATGGAAATCTGTGAAGACTCCAAAGAACAACAAAAATCACACATTCGTTTTGCACAAAAACTCCGTTTCCTGTTATTTTCCTGACCCTCTTGGAAAATCTCAGGAGTTGGAAACTGGTACCAAACTGCCTCAAAAATACTTTGCAATTACCCCACTTGTGCTCATGGAGCTGCTCCTGCCTCTGTCCCAGCCTCCCTGTCTGCTCCACACTCAGTCCCATGCCATGGGGGCAGGTCACCATTGAGCACAACAGAGGTGGGTGCCCGGATTTGGATCCCAGATGAAACACCAATGTTGTAGGTGCAATCACTGTATTCAAGTATTTCATTAGAAATGGCTAAATTTTTTCTCACGTTTTAGGGCAGAGTGCGGATCTGACAACATTGAGATATTTTTTCACCTCGGTGCTGAACTCTTCATTTGAATTATTCACAACATCCATTTCTGGCATCTTCTAAATGACACTTTTTCCTGTTTGAAACTCCTTTTTTTTTTTTTTTTATTCAATGTTTATATTGTTTTTTTTCAAGAAGAGAAATACATCCTCTTCAACAATTCTGTTTTCAGATTTTCTGTTTCAAATGATCACAAAAGATCTGTTTTTCTTTTGAACTGGAAGACAACTTATGTCCAGAGCAGCCCAGCAATCAGATACATTTTTTGCCCAGTAAGTTTAACCAACATTTTTATGATGTTCCTGTGGCAAAACATTTCAATCATTCTTTGTTGTGATACTTCTCCCATGACCTTAAGCCAAACTATCCAACAAGAGGTTTGTTTCTGATGTTCAAAAATATTTTAAGTTCTCCAATACCCTATACTGGGAACGCTGCTGGCCTCAGCCTTGGAGGAGGTGCTGGGGAGGGGATGCATGACCTCCTGCTGCCTTATTTTCAGAAATACAGCATCTCCCCTTAAAACTCTGTTCCCTTCCTTTGCTGATCTCTCCTCCTTCCCCAGTCTCTGCTCAGCCCTCCCCATGATCATCAACACCTTAGGGAGGCAGGAAAGTGGTGGGGTGCACAGTCTGGAGGGGTCCTGAGTCCATCCCTTGGTTGTCTCCTCCCTGCCTTCTGCATTTCATTGCAGAAATATGCCTGGAGAGAGGCATGCAGCCACAGCAGGATGGTCACTGTCGGGATTAAGTGGCTCCATCAGCTCCTGTTGAGCTCAGCATTGTGCTCTGAGAACTGATGCTGCCTTAACATGGTGCCAACATGCTCAGGATGGCCTTGGCATGCTGTGGTGATGTGCAGGAATATAAGGTGAAGAACTTCCTAGCTGTTGAAAACCAGTCCTGAGGTCATACATGTGGAGAGGAGCAGTCCTAAAGGGACACAGACCTCTCCAGGCAGGTGACAAGAGCCATCATCACCTCCCAGGCCTTCAAAGCTGCTCTACCCTGAGCACCTGAGTGCAGGAGAGAGCATCTTCATTGGAAACAAGAGGACTGGAGTCTGTTAGAGCTATCTCCAATTTCTAGAGCCTGTGCTGTGGTCTCATATCATAGAATCATAGAATGGTTAGAGTTGGAAGGGACCTTAAAGATCATCGAGTTCCAACCCCCCTGCCATGGGCAGGGACACCTCCCACTAGAGCAGGTTGCTCAAAGCCCCATCCAGCCTGGCCTTAAACACTTCCAGGGATGGGGCAGCCACAACCTCCCTGGGCAACCTGTTCCAGTGCTTCACCACCCTCACAGGAAAGAATTTCTTCCTAATATCTAATCTAAATCTCCCCTCTTCCAATTTAAAACCATTACCCCTTGTCCTGTCACTACACTACATATAAGCAGACCAAGCCCACCAGTGTGTCTAGGGCAGCCCTTTCCACCAGAGGAGGACTGGGCCAGGGAGTTATGTGCATTGTGTTTCACCACCAAAACCAGGAAACCTAAAAATTATCTTAGAAATCAGTCATAAAAATAATTTCATCAATCAGCTAGTCCATACTGTCAACCTAGACTTGTTCCTGCAGGAAACAAGATCAGAACAGATCTTTCAGAAAAGGGCTTCTGGAAGATTTCAGTGTCTGAGGATGAAACACATACCCTGATCTGCAGCTAGATCATATCAGCTGCTCATTTATGTGCACGCAGATGGGAAACGAAAGCTGCCTCTCTCAACAACAGCAAACTTTTCACCACCAGTACATCCGGGAGAGATTTAGGGCCAAAATGGCACCATAATTCTCCTCGTTGAGGTCTGGAAGCTGAGACACAGTGCAGCACAACCACTCGTCCAGCACCAGGGCTGACACCCCCTTCCTTTCCCAAAAGCACTGCGCAGAGAGCAACACATCATCAGCGGAAGAAGGGTTTCCACCCACTTACATGTGCCTACCATATCACTGGGAGGAGTGGGTTAGACACCGTGATCAAAGGGAGCAGCAGAGAGACGGGATGGCTGTTTGGGCAGAAAGACGAGTTCTATAATTTGAATCATTTCTGGCCTGGGGCACAGAGAAACAAGCTTAATGCATAGCAAGGGGCATCACAGAGAAAAAGAGGCTTTGAGAAATGCTAAGCCAAACCGCAAACAGTCGGGGAAATCAGAACCCTTCACTTCAAAGCATTTAAAGTCAGTGTTAAAGGGCTGTTTCTAGAAAGGTTTCCACTCTGTTGCAATCTTTGTTTAACGCAATCTTTGTTTAACGCAAATTCCCTCTCAGACACAAGTTTTGATTTCATGCTCGAGCTCTACTGCTGGTTCTGGGAGAAGAGGTGTTGTGTCTGCGAACAGATGATACCAGGAGGTGCTGCTGGAGTTGTAAGGGCACGCAAGCCCTTTCCCACACATCCTGAGTCTGCTACTCTCTGTACCGACGCTGGGTTCTGCAAAAAACTCCATCACTTTCTGAGTTGCTGCCTGTCGAATCCAGAGCCTGGTCTAGTTGGGAAGCAGCAGTGGAGCAGGGCAAGAGGTATGAATTTTTGCTTTGGTTTCTCACCAGCACATTGTCCTGTTGCACAGGACAGCAGCAAGTACAGCCAGAAGCAACCCAGAGCTCAGGTCTGCCTGCATCTGTGTAGACATGCAAGAAAAGAGGGAGAGGGAAAGAGCAAGAAATAAATGGAGTTAATATTTCAGAAGCATATAATTTCGCATTGCTTTCAGCACAATTTCATATCTTCAACTTTGCTTTGGAGTCTAGTTTGAGAGATCTCAAGGATTCAAAGCAGTGTAGTTCTACTGGCAAGCTCAGGAAAGCAGTATTTTGTGACTTGTATTTAAAATGTCCCAAGAAAACTCATTTATCTTCTTCTGGAGCAGAGCAGTGGAAGTGCAGTTGATTCCAGGCTTGGGCTCATTACAAGAGGCATCGAGGGAAATGTTCTGCCATCAGTCTGGATGGTCTTTAACCTCCAAGACTGTGGGTCTAGCTTTTATTTCTTATGACCAAATCAAACCTTAAACTCTGGACCCTCTAAATTAACAGCTCTTTGAAATCTGGATTGGTGCTCTACTCTTCTGGGGAGTCTCTGGCTTATCTGTGGAAATTTTTGGTGAAAAAATAGAGCAATCTGAGTCATAATCACAAGGGCACTTTTCAAACATTTGGTGAAAAGGTATTTTGCGTCCACCAGGCTTTTTACCATTAGCTGCAGAGAGGGTAAGCCTGCAAAGCCCTCGTGTGCCAGTGCTCCCACGGCAGCTTGGAGACAAACTCCATGCCACTGAAATCCCATCCCGGTTTCTCAACAGATGGCAAGGGCACGGGGGCTCCGCGCAGTGGACAGACACACTCCCAGCCTGCTGCGCAGCCAGAGACAGGGTCAGTATTAATCAAGCATTAACGTAAATGGCAAGCAGATTTTGCTTATTTAATGGATAGTCCCAGCTCGCTTGGTCCATCTAATTCAAACTATTAGAAGTGAATCTGAACTGACTACTGACAGGCCCTGCTTATCTTTGTCAGTAGCTTTAGATATAGTTGAATGCAGGTAGTCAGTTTTCAAGGGACTCTGAAAAATAGCAGGAGTTTCTATTTACACGTACTCTTTTCACGTGTAAATACTCTCTTTCCCTCATTATTGCTATTAATGTTTTATTATTTTCTTCCCCTGAAAAATTAAAACTTTCTTATTATGGAAATAATTTCTTCCATCTCCTAATTGAATCTCTAACAACATACATAAGAACTACGCCTTGTCAAGGCACTCTTCTTACGGAAACTGTGAATTTGTGAATATTGAGTGGGCTTAAGACAATCCTATGAATGACCCTGATTAAGGTGGTCATTGCCTGATCAGGAGAAAATGATGGGCAAAGGACTTCAGCATAACCCAAGGAATACTCTTTCACACCAGAAACACTGCACGCTCCTTTTTTCCTGAACACACAAACACAAAAGTACAAGTGCAAGTTACAGAGAATTTATAGACATGCAGCTTAGTTTATCAAATAAAATGTATTTAAAGCTCATCAGTCTTTCACAAAGCAGAAGGGAAATATGATTGTCTCTGACAAATTAATGACCTTTGACAGCTCTGCACATGGGTGAATTGGGTCTCAGACTTGCAGCACAGGCATCAAAGGTCACAGTGGAGGTTTAGACTTTATAGTGGGTTCTTTATATGATGAGGTCTACCCAGTAAAAACCCTCACAACACCCCGTGGCTTAGTGTGCAGCAAATTTAGGACCATCTGCTCAGAGACATCACAACTTTCACTGTAGAAAACCACAAAGCAGGAACTTCTGCTCCCAAATATCTCGCTCCCACCGCTTGAGCAGGAAGAGCAGTCAAGCAAAGGGCCAACGGGCCCTCTCATCTCTCCTGGGAGACATTATGCTTTATATTCTCTCCTGGGAACACAGATCTGTTTCATGGTCAGCAGAACATATTTTGTTCATTCAGGGAGGTCATGGTTTGTGCAAGGAACAACACCAATAAATGTGAGTGGCATATACTCAGGACACTTGAAGATGACCTCATATTCCAACTTCATGTACAGTAAAGGAGGATGGCACTATTTGAGGGGAACTTGGACTGGGGTTGCTATGGCTACATCTGGGAAAAAAAGTAAAGTTTGGTGGTTTTGGAAGGGTATGAAGAACCCAGAGTTCTGTATCCTGACTGCCCATAAGCCTGTGACGGGGTCCTCACAGTAGTCTCTTTAATTCTCTAAGCTTCAATGCCTAAACAGAAAATACTGAGACCAACAAACTTCAAAAAATGCCCCAAAAATGTGGATGTTGCTACTTGGCTGTGTCTTAGTGAACTTCATTGTATGGTACCTACGGCACAAGCTGATGAAATCTTGGAATTTTAAGGATTCACTAGGGGTCTGTAAGGTACTGGAAAACTTTAAAGACAGCAGACACCTTTAGATGCCGATGTTTGAAATGTTAAGGAAGAAATGTTAAGTAAGAAACCAGAGTTAGGAGCTTCCCTTACAAACCTATGTAACTTCAATTTTCAGAAAACACTGAACTGGATAATCAAATAGACTATCTGTGAGCTCACAGAAGAGCATAAAGAGATGAGTAACAGTCTGTATGGATTTGTCAAAAACAAATATGTCAAACCAATCTAATTTTCATTTATGACAGCGCAAAAGGCCTTGTGGACGGAGAAGAAACAGACGATGCCATAGATCTTAATTTTAGGAAGGCTTTCGACACTGTCTCCCATGACACTTTCAAGAGCTAGAAAAAATATCATCTAGGTGAATATATTATTGGGTACTTGCAAAACTGGTTAGAAAATTATAGATGGAGCAATCATTGACAGATTACTGTCAAAATAGGAAGCTTACTATATGGACTAAGCTTTCAGCACTTTCATTAATGGTCCCGATGATGGAACAGCGAAAACACTTTTCAAGCTGGCTGACACCACCACTTCGAAAGGACTGCCAGGATTTTGGATGACTAGACTTACAAATGAACTTCACAAATTCATAGCTGAGTTGGAGATGATCTGAAAAAAAAAAAAAGAAGCTACTTGGTAGGGATAAGTATATCTGGAAAGGAATAGTCAGCTATATGAATTGAAGACGGGGACCAACTGGCTGATGAGCAGATCTGAATGAAAGTGTCTGAAATTATTGTGGATCAGGAGCTCAGCAGGTGTCAACAATATCCCCTAACTGTGATCTGCAAGCCATATAGAGAAACTCTTCCATGTAGCTTATCTCTTGGGCTTTGGACGCACGAGGTTAATGTTCAGTCAGTCACCTTGTCCCTACGTAAACCACAGTATTCCGTAAAATGATTTATCCTAAACTTAGCAGTGGCAAATTTAGTTTTGGGCAAGGCAGGGCAAGGCAAGGCAAGGCAAGGCAAGGCAAGGCAAGGCAAGGCAAGGCAAGGAAAGGAAAGGAAAGGAAAGGAAAGGAAAGGAAAGGAAAGGAAAGGAAAGGAAAGGAAAGGAAAGGAAAGGAAAGGAAAGGAAAGGAAAGGCAAGGAAAGGCAAGGAAAGGCAAGGAAAGGAAAGGCAAGGAAAGGCAAGGAAAGGCAAGGAAAGGCAAGGAAAGGCAAGGAAAGGCAAGGAAAGGCAAGGAAAGGCAAGGCAAGGAAAGGAAAGGAAAGGAAAGGAAAGGAAAGGAAAGGAAAGGAAAGGAAAGGAAAGGAAAGGAAAGGAAAGGAAAGGAAAGGAAAGGAAAGGAAAGGAAAGGAAAGGAAAGGAAAGGAAAGGAAAGGAAAGGAAAGGAAAGGAAAGGAAAGGAAAGGAAAGGAAAGGAAAGGAAAGGAAAGGAAAGGAAAGGAAAGGAAAGGAAAGGAAAGGAAAGGAAAGGAAAGGAAAGGAAAGGAAAGGAAAGGAAAGGAAAGGAAAGGAAAGGAAAGGAAAGGAAAGGAAAGAAGGAAAAAGACTGAAATTCTGGTGTGACTGTAGATCAAACTACCCAGCTCTCCCGTTCATTTTCTTTTGCTATCCACTTGTGTTCTCAAACACTCTTGAGAGTGCAAGGGTGGAATTAACCTGGGGAACCAGGCTTTTGCTAAAAACTCATCAGCTAAAAGCTTTACTTCGTTGGCTGTTGCTTAAATAAACAAAACCAGTCAAACGAGGACAAGGTCCACTTTAACAATAGCTTTCTTTTATCCCCACTCACATGGTGGAATGGCAGGACTCACTGCTTCCTCCTGGCAATTCCTGCCTTTCAAGAGAGAGAGGAAGCCACAGAGAGCCTTTCCGTGTGAAATGTCAAGATGAAGACTTTTCAGCTCCCCCAGCCTCCACACGAGCACAGAGAGGCCACGGGTGCCTGCGTGCTCAGAGCCCTCCCCAGCCCTCTCGCTTCCCTTTTTCTTTTTTTTTTTTTTTTTTTTTTTTCTTGCGAGGAAATCTGATTAGAGCTGTGCAGGAGAGAAGCAGATGGCAGTTTTGACGTTAGGTGAAGACGGCTTAATCTCCATCTGTGCTGACATTTTCACATGTCTCCCTGCAAACGTTGGGCCCCCTGATAATCACTAATGTGGAGCCGGGGGGTCGAGGACTGCCCTTTCAGGGTAGGATTTGCTTGGCGGGATGCTGGCCCCTCGCGCCGGGAGCTGGCAGGAGCTGACAACATGCTGTGGCCCTTACCGAAGAAACTGATTATCATCCAGCATCTCTGTGATGGGGCTATCAACCTAATTAGCATCCTGCACACCTAGGCATTGCTGAGCTGGGGCTCTCGGAGAGTATGTGCTCCAGCTGTGCTCCACTGGCACCGCACACCACTCTGAGGAGGCAGTTAGGGGAGCTTCAGAGCAAAATTAGGGGGAAAACAGAGCCACAAAGGTAGGGCATTGTAGGCAAGCTAATTACAAAGGGCTACATTCCAGTATCTGTAACAGTAAAGCCTGCCATGAGTGTTTCTGTAAGTCAGAAGTAACTTGCAATTAAGTCAGTGATGTCTTTTCTGCTTAGTATCTGAGAAAATACATGGTATTTTGGTGTTGAAGGCTTGAGTGCTTCTGCTAGGGCACTTCCACAGCGGGGCTCACCAGGCAGAAATGTATTTGCCACCTTTGTCTAGATCCAGGCTGAGCATTGAGGCAGCCTTTGGTGCGGCTGCTGAGGGCCAGCTGGGGAGTTGTGGTGACCCAGTCCCCAGTGTGAGTCCATGGTCCGTGGGACTGGGAGCTCTGTGGCATCACGAGCCACTTGTTCACCTACTGGAATGGAAACTGCTTCATATAACCCCCTTCATCACCTCAGACAGGCAGAAACTACTAAAATGTAGAGCTCAATAACAGCTCTATAAGAACAGCAAACCCCTTAAATTCATACGAAGGTATAATACTGCAAAAACAGACAACCCTGCAGCAGGCACTGGCCAGAGAACTAGGAAACCTGCTTTTGCTGGGTTTACAAGTCATAAGCTGAGGCACAGCCCCATATTCCCATGTCCCAACCTCCCATGGGCTCCACAAGACCCAGGAAAGGAGGTGAGATGGCCAACTGAGGAGACAAGAGCATCTCAAATTGAATTTGAACTTCTTGGTAGGGTGTAAAAGAGACAAGAAAGAGGCACAGCAGTAGGGATGGGGATTCCATCCAGTGCTCCAATATAAGCTCTTCTTATTAAATTTAGCAACCAAATAACAAAAATCAATGGGAAATGTGCAGTTTAATTGAAGCAAACTTCCGATATAAAGGAAGGCAAGCAGAATAATATTTTGGCCCATCTGAAGTGTCAAAGCTCCCATTAACAGCAACAGCAACAGCATGTCTTTTGCAATGAAGAAATCAAAGCTTGGAGTCTGTGGGACACTAGAATAGGGGTAGGAGAGAGCAGTCTTGTGGAGAGACAAGAGCTGGTGTGTCAGAACCCAGGAAGGCTGTTTTTTGTGACTGCTCTCCTAGGATCGATCCCAAGACCACAAGATGTAAAGAGAAGTCAGAGCTACAAATTCCTCCTGGAGACCTGAACTGCCTGAGAGCCCCAGGGGATTAGACCCAGGGTTTTACTGGGACTCTGTGGCTGCCCATTCAGGACAAATTTGCAAGAAAACTCGAGGCCAGGGTCCCAGGGGCACAGCCGGCAGCAAGGCCAACCCCCATGGGGACATGGACATGAACAGCCTCAGATAGCTCCACACTGCAGCCTCAGCTCCTGGGCTAAATAAAGCTTTGCATTCTGAGCAACACCAAGTCTTCTCAGCTTCTGCTGACCTTGGTAGCGATCCAGCATGCTCAGCATTTGGCAGAAGGTGGCACAATGAGGCAATATTTACTGCAGTCGCAGCTTTGTTGTGCCCTTCCCACACCTATCCACAAGAATTTACTTCCCTATCCCACCCTGTGGAAATTTCACAGAGAAATCAGGCAGGTACTGTCAAGTCCACATTATGGTTCTTGATGCTAGTCCTATGTCCATATGTTCATCCTGGAGAAGAGAAGGCTCCGAGGAGACCTTAGAACCCCTTCCAGTCCCTAAAGGGTCTTCAGGAAAGCTGGGGAGGGACTCTTGATCAGGGAGGGGAGCCATAGGACGAAGGGGAAGGGTTTGACATTGAAAGAGGGGAGACTGAGATGAGATCTGGGGAAGAAATTCTTTGCTGTGAGGGTGGTCAGACCCTGGCCCAGGTTGCCCAGAGAAGCTGTGGCTGCCCCATCCCTGGAGGGGTTCAAGGCCAGGTTGGAGGGGGCTTTGAGCAAGCTGGTCTGGTGGGAGGTATCCCTGCCCAGGGCAGGGGATGGAACGGAATGATTTTTAAGATCCTTTCCAACCCAAACCGTTCTATGATTCTATGTTTAGGAGATTCTCTGTTGATCATAACATGTGAGAGCAGGTCCTCAGAGAACTCAAAAGCAGACGCTGGTCAGGAAGCCACATTTTGACAGTGTCTCCTGATAAAAAATATCTTATTTGAGGCTTCTGGAGGTCTGTAAAATAACATGATCTGTACAGACAGGTTTAGGATACTTCCTTTGGCTGACTGACACCCAGAAGAGCTACTGCGGGGGGACCCTTCTTCAGCAAGCACAGCGATTTATAGTGCAATTGTACTGTTTAGTATTCTCCAGTTGGGGGGTTGTGGCTTTAAGGCAGTGCATGAATTACTCGTTTCTCAACTTCACAGAGCATCCTTGAAATGCTACTTGTGCCATCTTGTGTTTTTCCTGCTCTAAATCAGTTTAAGTGTTTTGTTCTCTCTGCCACCTATTTTTATATATCTACCCTACTTGAACGTACACACAAGCCCATATACACTGCATTTCTAGGCAGGTAAACAATCTTTCACACTTTAGGAAGGCCAGCTCAGCCTAACATAGACATTAGGGCTTCTGACCCTCTGTGACTTGTTTAAATCAGCCAAGCAGAGATGAAGTTTTGATGACCACATCTCATGTGTTTTGCTGGTTGCAATCAGCCCGTGTCAGATGAGCATGAGGTTATAATGCAGAATTCTCAGCCACAGAGGTACTGACTACCCAGATAAAAGGTATCTCTGCCTGGAAGGTTTGAAGACAGTTGAGATGTTACAGCAAGGTCCTACCACTATAAAACGTGAATGTTGCACTCTTCTGCAAGAGGGATGCTGGCAATGTTTGACCTCAATTCTGGGAACAATTTATTGCTCAGGAAACTTGAGACTGTCTTCTTTGGATAAAATTCTTATTCAGGGTGAAATTTAGAAAAAAATTGACTGGAAATGAACCAATAATCCATTCATGGCTGGTTCAAAGTTTATCAGTAGCTAATTCTTTTCTAACAGCTCCTAGATTTAGCTAAGTCGATCACAGTATCAGTGAGCATCTCCTGTTCTCCTTTAACCATATTATTTGTTGCTGTCAGGGAGCCAGATGATCCATGGCCATCCTGTAGGGTGCCAGAGAGCTTCTCATGATATGCCTTTGCTCTTTGGAACCTGGCTGGTGCTCAACACCCCGTCAAATCCTGCTGGCTCCCCGCTTGGTGACTGACACTTCATAATCTGGGGAACAATGTGTGGCAGCTAAAAATAGCTGTGAGCTGCGTGAGTCCTCAGGTGCCAATCCACTTGTGATAAGTATCACGGGCTTTGTGAAAGCTTTGACAGATAACTGATGCCTGGCTGAACACTTGCAAATAGTGGCTAAGCTGATCACAAGAAATCAAACCGGGTGCTTTATCTGAGGAGATTCTGCAGAGTTGTTCCTCAGTGTTTACTCAGATTTATCTCTATTTTCATTTATGTTGATAGGAATAAGATGTTTCATACAACCACCCATGACCTTCCCCTGCCCGACCTGACCAGCCCTGATGGCAGCACCGAGCTCATCTGGGGAAGGTGTCAGTCACAGGACACAGCCACTGGAAGGGACTGTCTCAGTGCTCCTCGTCGACCCCACACAAGGTATTCATGGTTAACTACAGCCAGTTTTATGAGTTAACCAAGCCCACAGGGCACCGCAGCGATGGAGAAGCACTCTCATTTCCACGATACCTCTGTTGGGGAAGGCTTCTGCATAGTGACTTACAAACTCAGAAGTGAAGATGGGCATCTTGGTGCCAGTGGAGTCTGCTGGTACTTGTGGTAACGTGGGAGAGGTGCACAGAGCTGAAAAGGCAAACTGAGGAATGGAAGAAAAGGAAATTACTTTGTATTCAACAGCAATATTTCAGTTCAAGACTCATAGATGATTTTTTTTTCTTCCTGCTAGACCTTTTGTCCCTTCTTTGCAAAGAATCTGGTGTGAGCAAGCAAAGAAGGATGCACAGTCCACTCTATACAAATCTTTTTTCCCCAGTATCTCCCAAACTTCACTCTGTGGGCACAAAGGCAGCAGCCTGGCCCTGTGGAATGGACATTATCCCCCTTTGTATCCCAATAAACATGATCTTACTGTTACTGCTGAATGCCATAGTCTTTGTATTGACCTGGCAACAGAGGGTCTCAGGAATTGTCTGAGCTTGTCATGCTCTGAGCTGATATTAGTTCATACCAGCTGGGATAGTAATTATTTAGATAATTGCATAAATGTGGTTTAGGTTTGCTGTAGAGTATGGCAAGAACAAGTGTGTGGACTGAATGGTCTATGACTCTACAATAAAATGTGGGTGGCAGAGTGTAGAAACAGGATGGGGTCGGCTGTCCCAGGCCGTAAATTCACACCACGACGTTTAGTCAGTGGTTACCTCAGTGGTTTGCTTTAGAAAAAGCAAAATGAATGGAAAATTTGAAAAATGGGCAACCAATGGAAAGAAGAAAATGTACAAAGGATGTCTAGAAAATGTATAAAAACAAATGCAAGTGGACCAAGACAGAAAAAAACAGAAGCCAACATGAACTTCACAGGAGGAACACGCGGAAGAACACCCATCACTAACACCACGTTCCTCCCAGTGAAAGGATGCTGAGAGCTCTGAGACTTCTGACCCTCTGCGTGGAGCAGGGGAGGATGAGCAAAGCTCCTGAGAAGATGGGGGAGATACCGGCAGACACTAAAATTCAACTGAAAAGTTGTTAGTGACATTTCGTTTGTATTAAGTAGACAATCTACAATGTGAGTCTGAGTAGCGTTGTATTTGGACAACTAATAACAGCAGTTTGTTGTATTTTGTTTACACTGTTCAAACTGTAAATTGGACCAATGTTAACCAAGAGGAGCAGCCTTTTTTTATTGCACTCGTGGCTTTCTGCTCTCACAAAGGGCTGTCACAGCAGTTTGCTCTTAGTATGTTCCTTTCTCATTTCAGTACGGCACATTCCCTGTTCATAGATTCATAGATTCATAGATTGGTCCAGGCCGGAAGGGACCTCCAAAGGTCATCTAGTCCGACCTCCCCACAGTCAGCAGGGACACCCCCAACTAGACCAGGCTGCCCAGGGCCTCGTTGAGCTTCACCTTGAATATCTCAAGGGAAGGGGCCTCAACCACCTCCCGGGCAACCTGTTCCAGTGTTCCACCACCCTCATGGTAAAGAATTTTTTCCTAATATCCAATCTAAATCTCCCCTTCTCCAACTTAAAACCATTGCCCCTCATCCTGTCACTGCAGGCCTTTGTAAACAGACCCTCCCCAGCCTTCCTGTAGGCCCCCCTCAGGTACTGGAAGGCCGCTATGAGGTCTCCCCGGAGCCTCCTTTTCTCCAAGCTAAACAACCCCAGCTCCCTCAGTCTGTCCTCATAGGAGAGGTGCTCCAGCCCCCTGATCATTTTGGTGGCCCTCCTCTGGACCCGCTCCATCAGGTCCATGTCCTTTCTATATTGAGGGCTCCAGACCTGCACACAGTACTCCAGGTGAGGTCTCACCATAGCAAAGTGGCAGAAGCACCTCTCTGGATCTGCTGGCAACACTTCTTTTGATGCAGCCCAGGATGTGATTGGCCTTCTGGGCTGCGAGAGCACATTGCCTGCTCATGTCCAGCTTCTCATCAATCAGCACCCCCAAGTCCCTTTCCTCAGGGCTGCTTTCTAATACCTCATCCCCCAGTCTGTATTTATACTGAGGATTGTTTCTTTCCAGGTGCAGAATCCTGCACTTGCTTTTGTTGAACCTCATGAGGTTCATCTGGGCCCACCTCTCCAGCCTGTCCAGGTTCCTCTGAATGACATCCCGTCCCTCTGGTGTATCGACAACACCACACAGCTTGGTGTCATCTGCAAACTTGCTGATGGTGCTCTCAATCCCTCTGTCTATGTCTTTGATAAAAATGTTAAACAGTACTGGTCCCAGGACGGACCCTTGAGGGACACCACTAGTCACTGCTCTCCATCTGGACTTAAAGCCATTGAGTACCACCCTCTGGGTGCGACCATTCAGCCAATTCCTTATCCACCGAACCGTCCACCCATCAAATCCGTATCCCTCCAATTTGGCAAGCAGGATGTTGTGAGGAACTGTGTCAAAGGCCTTACAGAAGTCCAGATAGATCACATCCATAGGTCGCTCCTTGTCTACTGACCTAGTCACTTCATCATAGAAGGCCACTAGGTTAGTCAGGCAGGACTTGCCCCTAGTAAAGCCATGTTGGCTGTCCTGAATCATCCCCCTGTCCTCCATGTGCCCAAGCATGGCGTCCAGAAGGATCTGCTCCATGATCTTCCCAGGCACAGAGGTGAGGCTGACAGGTCGGCAGTTCCCAGGGTCCTCCTTTCTTCCCTTTTTAAAAATGGGTGTGATGTTTCCTTTCTTCCAGTCTGCAGGGACTTCACCTGACTGCCATGACTTTTCGAATATCATGGAAAGTGGCTTTGCAACTTCATCAGCCAGTTCCTTCAGGACTCTGGGATGGATTTCATCAGGTCCCATGGACTTGTATATCTTCGGATTCCTTAGGTGATCACATACCATGCCTTCAGTTATAGTGGGATGGACTTTGTCACCTGGATCCTCAACTTGTGGGCCATCAACACAAGAGCTAGGAGGAGAGGGGTTGCCAGTGAAGACTGAGGCAAAAAAATTATTGAGAACGTCCGCCTTCTCTTCCTCCGTTGATACAAGTTCCCCATTGCTGCTCATTAGGGGGGGTACATTTTCTTTAACCTTCCTTTTCTGATTAATGTACCTGTAGAAGCCTTTCTTGTTTTTCTTTATGTCCCTTGCCAAGTCCAATTCTAGCTGTGCCTTGGCCTCTCTGACCTCATCCCTACACAGCCGGGCAACATCCCTATACTCTTCCCAAGTTGCCTGTCCCTTCTTCCATTTCCTGTGTAGCCCCATCTTACCCCTTAGTTTGACCATGTTATCTTGCTTGAAATAAATAAGGTAAGATCAAAAAAGAAAATGAAGATGCTGCAATCAGATATGGATGTTTACACCTCAGGCTCAGTGGCCTGAATTTAGCACAGGTTTGTAACAAGTTGACAACTTCCTAACTAGTCCTCTGAATCCTGATTTATTTATTTTTTCCCTAATACTCTGGCACCCCTCGCTCCCAGGCATCCCTTTGAACTCCAGCTACTGCTTTGTAAATGAGACTCCAGACTGGAAAGGAAAACTTGAAAACAATGACCTGAGGCACCCCAAAGCTTCTGAAAGCAGGGAGGGGAAACTCAGCACTGAGAGACAAGGTTGATGGTGCTGCTGTTTTAACTCTCACCAGTTTTCCACCCCATCTCATTGTCTGGGGCTCCCGATTCATGCTGGCCGAGCACCCAGGACCGTCTCTGATGGGGTCACCACCTCACTCAGGGACCGACTCCTCTTTGGACGATGCAGATGGTCTTGGTCACCAAGAAGTGATAACAGAGAGGTCTTGGCATCTCCCATTATCCCCACCTCCCTCAGCAAGCCTGCCCTGAGAAGTAAGCACCCTCTTTTCCCACCTAAAGCTGCATGGGACCACTCAATGCCAGCATTCCCTTCTGAAGAGAAGAGATGGGGGACGTAACAAATGGGAAAATAAATACTGACATAGCTGTTTGCAGTCTCTCTGGCAGGTTCTTTGAAGGCAGGGTGCAGAAGGTTAATGAGTTTTGGCACATGTGTGCCCCTGCTCTGAGGGATCCTGCCTCATGCTGTGATAACGAGAAGTGCCCGGGGTCACCTGGAAAGACAAACCTGGCCGTGTGATGCTGCACCTGGACGGCAGCGAGGATCGCTCTGCGGGCAGTGCCGAGCATCACTGCAGTGCGGAGGGGAGAGAGCAGCCTGGGAACTGAGCAGCTGTCTGATGTTTTTCCTGACTTAAACCTCTTTTTGTTCAGCAAACTAGGCTTTCTCTGTGGAAATTGAAGTGGATGTTTTATAATTCTGAAGTCTCTCTCACTCAGAAGCTATCGCCAGGAAACCAACATGTCTTTGAGAGGGGTATAGAGCCATGCACATCAGGGATGAACAGAGAGACCTCAGCTAGGATAGAGGACAGTTGCCACTGAGCCCCTAATTGTCCCCTGCCCGTGGAGGTGCTGGCACTGAGTCCTGGATTGATGGGGGAGGCCAGGAGGCTCAGGGGTCTGTCATGAGTAGCCACGTGCCCCAGCCCTTTTGTAGCTGCTCTGGGATGAGGGGAAGCTGTAGCAGGTTTGGGCTGCAGTGGGGTCCCAGCCAGACCCTGGGTAACGGCTGAGCTCTCTCCTGGGGTCTGTGCCGGGTGGGGAGGTGAGTCAGGGTGCCATGGGTGATGCTAAGGGTGGCTATAGGAAGACCGGACCGGTGTGCCCTTCCAATTTTCTAATCATGTAGCTTCAGTGAATATTATTTATTTTAAATTTCCAAGTGTATTTACAAAGGAAATAATCAGGGAAGGTTCTGCTAACTGCATCCCAATCAGATGCAAATAGCGGTGTTGCTCACAGAGAACATACAAGGAGTGTTTCACAAGGGGAAAACAAGAGAGAAAGCCACCCCAGGCATGAACTTGAAATGGGTTGGGCTGATTTCAGTCTGCAGTCCTGGACACACAGCAGAGCAAAGTGCTTTCTCCCCACAGCCTTGTACGTATGCATGAGGGATGCTCTCCTCCGCTGGCTCCCTCCGAACATGGATGTGCTGACAGAAAGGCAAGCTGGGCTCGCGTGGGGAGTGCTCTACCCGCATCAGCACTTCGCTCCCCGCCTGTCAGAAGCTATTTACCTGCGCGGACTGCACAGCCGCAAGTATTTTGGCAGCCAAGACCAGACAAATGCCGTGGGCTGGGAGCACCAAGAGCAGAAGCAGATGACAGTCGTGTCGTTTTGCAGGCAGCTGAGAGGAGCAAAAACCCACCTCCCCACCTCTGGGTGTCTGTACAGCTGCGGGTCTAAAGGTGGGCTGGTCCCTGGCCCTCTTTGCCCTCAAATTCCTGTGCAGAGTCCATCTTCTTCTGCAGATGGAAGGGGGTTGTTTCAAGTCGTGACTCAGTACTGCTCCATTCAGGTTTATTCAGAGGAGGGCCACAAAGATGCTGGGAGGGTTGGAGCCCCTCTGCTGTGAGGACAGGCTGAGAGAGTTGGGGGGGTTCAGCCTGGAGAAGAGAAGGCTCCAGGGAGACCTTCAAGCCCCTTCTAGTCCCTAAAGGGGCTCCAGGAAAGCTGGGGAGGGACTCTTGATCAGGGAGGGGAGCCGCAGGATGAGGGGGAATGGTTTTAAACTGAAAGAGGGGAGATTGAGATGAGATCTCGGGGAGAAATCCTTTATTCTGAGGGTGGTGAGACCCTGGCCCAGGTTGCCCAGAGAAGCTGTGGCTGCCCCATCCCTGGAGGGGTTCAAGGCCAGGTTGGATGGGGCTTTGAGAAACCTGGTCTGGTGGGAGGTGTCCCTGCCCAGGACAGGGGGTGGGACTGGATGATCTTTAAGGTCCTTTCCAACCCAAACCGTTCTATGATTCTATGACTGGCATCCTCTGTGCTGGTGCAGAGATCCAGCTGAAGTGGTTAAATGTGGCTTTTTACTGGATTTGTATAGTTTCTTCCTCTCTCCACACTTTTCTTCAAATCCTGCGCTCAGCTGTTTAGCACACTGGTGAGGGGAGCCCTGCCTCCACAGGAAAAACGTCACCCCAGTGCTGTTGGGAGACATACACAAGGATGGTTCCTAGTTAACAGAACTGCAGTTCTTTAATGGACTAATGGTCATGTTTTGTGCTTTCCAAAGGGGTGACAGACAAGTATTTATTTACTGGGTTTTGTTCTGAAGCTGATGGACACAGTAGATTGCAAGAAGTGGTATCATAGAAAATGGGGTCCCATGGAGGTGAAGGCAGGAGCCCAATGCATGTCCAGGGGGATTTTAGCCAGGGACAGATTCAGAACACACTTTGCAACCATAGGACGGTGGTGAAACACGTCTTTGGAGCAAGACAGCTCCACTCACTCTCTTTGTACTGTATTTCTCCACCACCAGCCACACTCCCTGGCTGGGGTACGTCATGTGTCTCTCTTTATAGGAAGAAGGTGACACAAGGGAACCCGTGGATGGCCATACTGGATGAGATCAAAGCTCCTTGCAGCTTGGACGCAGTCTCAGACAGTGGTCAGTGGTGGATGCTGACTCAAAGTACAGGAACAAGAATACACATAGGGCAAGATATTCCTCAGCACCTCCTCCCCTAGTCTCAAGTGATTTTCACCTCAGGGACCTCCTCAACCAGAAGGATGGATTTGTTTTTCATAAATTCACTTCACAGTTTTCAACAGTGATGCTTTTACGCCTGCTTCAAGAGCCCCCAAAATGCACTTAATGTGGTATCATGCCGGTGTGGGGAATGAAAGTTCATTTCCTCCAGCTGCTTGGTGAGCCCAGAAGGCTGATCTATCGTCTTGCCTGCCCACTGGGATATTGCCCAAGAATGAAGTTTATGCAAGCACTAGAAGAAATAAAGATTCCTTCTTCATTACTGTTATTGAAATACATTTATGCTAAAGTTGCGCTGTGTGAACCTGTTTTGAACACTGTGAGCGAGAGACAAATCTAAGCATTAAGCCTTACCCCTGCAAAGGATAATTGAAATCAATGTAGTTGTTGTCTCAATCTGACATTGGCAGAGGTGCAAAGTGATGCTGCTGAGTACCCTGCTAAGTTGAAACATTCTGGCAGAAGGTACGGCTCACCGATATTCTCCCTGCCCAAATGACTTTCAGTCAAGGTGTCAGGATCTGGAGTATCAAGACAAGGTCAGTGGGGCTTTTTTAAAAAAGAAATAAATTAAAAAATCACCTCTGTGTTGATAAATCTCAATATCCTCTCAATACACTCTTCTGAAATCTGCCCGCTCACGGCACAGTCACAAGGGAGTAGATTATCAGCCAGCTGCTCCTCTGTATCCCTTTTTTTTTAATACTTTCACTCATTTTCCTCCAACTTACTGTGATTTTCAGATCTTGATGATCCTCCCTGTTATTCCGTCTGGTTGAATCCTCACGATTATTCCAGTGTCTCTAGTCTGCTGTCATTCAGACTTCAAATCCAGTACCTGCAGCTCCCTAGTTCTGTGTTCCCTCTGTGCAGAGAAAGCTGAAAAGTAGCAACCTGCTTTTTTAAAGCCTGACATTCATTTTGCTGATTCTCCCCCCTAGAAAATTCCTCCCTTTTCTGAAAATTTTGCAGTGGATGTTTACCTTCCAGCTCTCCTAGTGCCTGGCTTTTCCCACAGAGGGGAGGCAGATTATATTACTGACTTCAGGCTGCACCAAATCAAATGTTCTTATGCCTTCAGAGCGAGACAGGGAGGGCAGGTTATTCCAGGAAGACATTTGAGAAGAAAATGTTTGCAGCAGTTTCTGGGAAGGAAACCAGAAAGTGAGAAGGTAAGAAGGTACAGGCTTGCCAAGGTAGACTTGCCCTGCTGGTCAATGCTGGCTGCCTCCTGGGATACTTAGAGAATGAAAAACTCTTTTATTAGTCTCCAGTAATGATATCAAATCAGATGAACCAACTCTAGCTTGAGTGGAGGGGTGCCTCGATTGACAAGCAGCTTTGATAGTTACTCCTTTAAGGGGTTTGAAATGGCAAGATGCATTTCAGCTATTATAAAAAAAATTTCCTCTGCCTGCTTCAGTGCTTCTCTATTAATTATAAGTTTAATGCTTTCAGTAATTGTAGGCATGTGCTTTGCAAAGGTGATGCGTGTTGCTTGTCTGTCATTGTAAGCACCATGATGACAGTGAGGCTAATGTTTTCCTTGATATCATAAGACTAATTGCAATTAAGGAATTACAGTGTTTTGGGTTCAACACGGCACATGTTAAATAGATGGAAAACTTCCCAGGTGATGAACCTCCACATATCACTTACAAGCTGGGAGTCCATGTTGATGTCCAGAAGGGTGTTGTAACAAGGTCCTACAAGGACTGGTAGGTGGGTCCTGTGCTGTTTAATATTTGTACCGATGACCCAGGAGAAAATATAAAATGGTCAAGGATAAAGCTTCAGGTGGCAGAAAGACCTGGGGAGGTGATGGAGAGGTCTTATTGCTGTTATAAAGCTTATTTGGCAAACTGAGCATGAGCAAACACTATTCATTGTAACAGGGATGGATGTGAGGTCATTCCCCTGGAGTAAAGGCTGGAGACATGGCCATGGTAGGAAGCAGCAAGACAGGGAAGACATGAGGGTGATCAGCACTTGGTGTGAAGGTCTATAGCAATGTGCCAGCCAAAAGTACAGTGTTCAATAACAGCCACAATTTAAGAAGAATTCTCCTAAATTGGAGGAGACATTTAGAGATGCACCAGAGGAAAGATTAAATAATGAGATAAAGTCAGGGTAGGGAATAGCTCCAGAAGTTCAATCAGATTAACTTAGCCAAGAGAAAGTTAAGGATGAGTGATCCCAAAGTGACCGAATAAGGTAAAGAAATTTAATACTAGAGGTACAGGAAGATTTAAAACTAAAAGCACAGGATAAATGTATTCAGGTTACAAATAAGGTATATGGGTTTTTTTTAAACAAAGTACAACCTTGTTACAGCAATGAATGAAGGACTCTCCACATAAATTGAAAGATAATAGTTGGATTTTTTTGTTATGGTTTACAGCCTAGTTTGATTGTGAACACAGGGAAGTCTACGGTGTGGAGGTCAGACAAGATGATCCCATTGTGCCTTTGGGACATTAAACTTCATCAGGGTAGGGCTGTGATGCACCTAGATTATATGCTGATTTATCTCATCTATACACAGACTAAGCTAACAGGGACCCAGTTCTGCCTTACTGCCTAGTTGCAACATTGGCATCTGACATGGATAAAATCACACAGGTTCTGTTAATTTAAAAAAAAAAAAAATTAAAAATTGCTAAATCTGTGGCTGGACCTTGTTCGGTTCTGCAGTGAAGGCAGCTTCTTCTGTAGCCAGTTGTGCAGCCCAAATGCTGAACTCCTGCTACAAGCAGCCAAAGGCAGCATTTTGTGAAGATCTGTAGGTATTGAATATGTTCGTGGGACCCATTAGAAGACATAGCAGGAATGAAAGCACATGGTGAAGCCCTTGATGAGGGGAGATGTGCAGATGAGTAGATCACTCTTAACAGGCAGCACAGCCAGCTCTGGTTTTCATGTGCTATTGCTAAAGCAGCAGAAAGGCATTTGGATGGGCGTTAGGAAGGAAGGATGAAGTCCTGTATTTTCACCTGTGATTTCTTTCCTTTGTGCCTTTGTTTCCATGTGCCTTTCGGGTAGGGTGTCCCTGGGATCACCAAAACCTGCCCTGCCCCTGTGTTCACCTCCTTTCCTCCGGAGTGGAAACAGGTAACCAGAAGTTAAAAAAAAATAAAAAATTTCCTTCTCATTCCACATTGGAAAAAAAAAGAAATTCCTTCTCATTCCACATCGTTTTAGTGCCTTTTAGCTCTGCAGTAACAGATAAACCTGCCGAACTGTGATGTTCAGCATCCCAGCCTGGAGACAGCTGTTATTCAGGAGCGCTGCTGGGCTCTTTAACGCAGCATCTCCCATCCTGTCTCTCATCAGGACCAGGCTTCGCTGCTCGCCTTCGCCTGCACACACAAACATTTCACCTTTTGAATGCACAGCCTGATGCTGCTGTCAGTCTACACGAGGTTTTATGTATGTCTGGGGTGCAGATTCACAAGTTCATTATTCCAAGTGAGGGAACTAATCTATGTGATATTTAACCTAGTTTGCTCGCGGGATGTATTGGGATCCCTGACAAAGTGGCCCTGCTCCATTCTTAATTAAAAGCCAGTGACATTCCCTTCTGTCCTGTCAGTGCCTACTTATATCCTCCTCAGATTCATGTAGACATTTTCTCTTCGTGACTCTCTTTTATTTCTCATCTTCCTCTTTGAACTGTCATTTAATTTTATGAGTTTCAGAAGTGATTATAAGGCTGAACTTCAGAATCTTTGATTACACCCCATGAGATATCGTGGCAAAAGCACCTCACAACAGTCTAAGGTGTGGAGCCCAATGCTACAGAAGTACTTTTCTTGCAGTGCCTAATTAAACTCCTCATCACAGCCATAATTGAGTCCTGGGAGTGATGAGTAGCAGGGCAGCCATCGGTGCCTATCAAACCTGGCACTCCAGGTGCAGCCTCTGACAGCTCCTGCTTTGCCAACTGCCAAAGGCGAGGCAGAGTCTTGAGAAGAAAGATCACTTTATGCTCCCCTGGTTTCTTTTAGTCTCTCCCTGACTATCTACAAGCCATCTTTAGGCAGACACGTGAGGTCTTCCTTACATTGCAGCAGAGTATTGCTGACGTACTGTGTCTGCTGTTTATTACTGTGTGTGTAATACCTTAACCAAACATCCTTTATCTCCTCTAGTCACTGGAACAAAAATAAAGGTTTGCTGGAGTGAGAAAAGTGGTTTACAAGCCTGCCACCATCACTACATCACCAGCCCTGCTGAGTAATCTCACAGCTCCACCCTGCAGCTCCCTCACGGATGAATGGATGCTGCAGGTCAACCTGAGCTTTCCAGATGCTATTTGCTGGCCTTCTCCAGGAAAGAAGCTGTAGAGGACCGGTCCCTGTCTCTGCCACCCCAGCATTGGGCTACTGCACTGGCTATGGGGCTCCGAGGTCTCCGACAGCCAGTGCCACCCAGCCGCGTGTTGGGAAGAGCTGCTGA
Organism: Numenius arquata; assembly: GCF_964106895.1. Taxonomy (NCBI): domain Eukaryota; kingdom Metazoa; phylum Chordata; class Aves; order Charadriiformes; family Scolopacidae; genus Numenius; species Numenius arquata. The sequence continues at coordinate 15,103,452 of NC_133587.1, read as the reverse complement.
ATCTCACAGCTCATCACACCCATGACCTGCAAGGGTGCCAGTGGGGGGGCAGATCCCGGCAGACCCCCTGCATGGGGTTTTACGACAGAACAGCCAAAACACTTTGGAGCCGGTGAGCTGAGCTGCTCTCCATGTCTGCGCAACACTGATGTGACTGCAATTAGCCGAGGCTAATTGCTCTGAGGGTCTGAACATGGGTCCCTCTCCCTCTAGGACCGGTGTCTGCCCCTGCCCAGCAGCCAGGCAGGGATGTGTTAATGGCTTGACCTACCTGCCCTCCTGCAGGCAGGTCAGGAGAAATGGCACCAGGGGATTAAGCCGACAGCTTTCCATCTTTGCAAACTCTTTTTGCACTTTGCTCTCAGGGGCTGTCTTGCATTTTTCTTCTAGGAATTAAGTGCAGAGTTGAAAAAGCCAAGAGTATGAGGTATGCACTAACATCAAACTCAATGTGTAAAATGTTTCTGACTCTGCAAGCTGTTCAGGAGGGGAAAAATCTTACTCCTGCCTTGCTCGAGGGCATGAACCGAGGCTTGGGCCAAGCCTGTGCCAATCCTGAGATCCCAAAGCTCAGTGGAGAGGCTGCATGGCTGCACTGCTGTTCAGGCTGAGCCTGAACTCTTGGATGCATGAGGAAAAGCAGGCAGGTAAAGCAGTGGAGGAAGGAGGTGTGTATTTCAGGGTGTGCTTCCACGCTAGAAATCCTTGTTCTATCTCCAGGTTCTTTTGGGAAGTTCATTTAAGTACAGCTTTACTAAAGGAGCTGCCTGGGATGAGGCAGCAGCAGAGCTGTGGCAGTGCAGCATGGCCCCGGAGTTTCCTGCCTCACCCCTCAGCAAGGAACTGACCCAATTCTGGATGTTCAGAAATCACAGAATCATAGTTTTGCCACCAGTTTGTCCAAGCTGCCAGAGGGTGCTGCTGGATGAGCTGGCCACACATCCTGGCACGTGGGGCTTCTGGATTTACACAGCACCTACACTGAGGCTGAGGACTCCCTCGACACCCTGGGGGTCAATGCTATCAAACTCATCTTCCGGACACTAGTTCTGATGAGCCCAGAAAAAGGTATGGGTTCTTCTGATTGCTGAGTTTCCTTCTGGGTGAAACGTAGGAATTCCCTCCCTGGGATGTGCTGTTGGGAGGTCTGGGTTTCACAGGGCTTTCTACAGCGCTTGAAAAACACAAAGCTCTCTAGATTCCCAGCATTGATATTCGTTATTCCCCTTCAGCCCTGTAGGACTCAGCTGCTTTGTGCTGGACGTGGGCTGGGTACAGATCTGCCGATGCTCCATATTCCTGCCCTAAGCCAACCAAAAGCATGTTGCTCTGCTGCTTGTTGCAGGGAAGGACACTCTCTGAATAATTTGTGCCTGCTGCTATGGAACTAATTTCATATTCATCTGCTAATACGCCCAGCCACTCACATTAAGGACTTTAAATGTGATATATGTTATGAATCCTGCTATTGAATTATAAATTTGCTCTGACTGGTTAAAGTGCTGTGGTGTCTACCTCTCCCTGGTCCATACATGGAGCTGCTTTCCTGCTCCTGCCGTGTCCTGCAGCCACTGGTATAACCCTAGGGAAAAGCTTAACTGGGGGCTGCTCTGAGCATCACTCTGGTTAAGAGCCTCAGCGCTGGGGTATTTATTTGGCTGAAACACTCAAAACCCCTGCCCAGGAAAACTTGTGTTAGAATCTGCTCTTTCTTGAGTTTTGTTGTACTTACAGCTTGGGGGGTACTGCAGAGGCCACCATCTCAGGTGGCTTCCAGAGCCTCTGTCACCATGGAAAGTCTGAACAATGGTGACTAAAAACACAGAAAAGCCAGCGGTTTCTCAGATGTTCTGGATCTCTGCAGTGGCTGGTGTTTGCAGGGAGTTCTGGGCAAGGATTCATGCTGGTGCTGACCTGTCTGGGGTGAGGACGCGCTACACTGTGCTTTCCGTATCCCCAGCTCATGGTGGCCAGAAGGCTGTGCTGAGGGAAGTGGATGCGATCTCACTCCCTTCGTGGCCAGCCCCCACGGTTTGTATAGCAACGCACTCCTCAGAAACCAGCGTGCCATTTGTCCCCTCTTACCAGCACCCAGGGACGAAGGAGACCAGTGACAAAAACACATTACATAGACCTGTGTGAATGCCATCAGACTTTTTATTATAATCTCCTGGCTAGGTTATTATTCTGCTCCCTTGACAATTTCTTCTATTCCATGTCTGTCAACAGCTGTGTCTCTCAGCCTGCTGCATTAACACATGTGCTTTTGCCTCCTTGCCCCTGATTAGCTACAGAAGCGTGGCAAGAGGAGGCAGGTTTGGAGGTTTCACAACACGTTAGAGAAACTTGCAGCTCCTCCGCATCACAGCGCCCTGGGGAGAGAGGGGTTTGTCGGCTGACCCCCGTCTAAGGGGTGGATGGTGGCGATAGCAGACGTAACCTGCTGAGCCCCTTGTTGCCTCTGTGCAAACACCACAGGCTGTTTTCTGTGATGCTGAACATATATAAGCAAGAAACAAAAGCAACCTGGGGAGAGGAGATGTGGGGAACCGGGGAGGGCTGCGCTGCAGAAAGCACCAGCAAAAAGCATTTAAAGGGAAGGCTCACACCATTAGTAATTAATGCTCCTGTTAGATGCCCCTCTTTTTTTGAGGATCTCAAACTACTTAATTCTTGAGATCTAGGCACTAAATCATTTCACAATCCATTTACTCCATTATCTCTGCACAGGGAGATCAGATACTTCCAGAAAAGTTAATTTGGACACTAAAAATCCACAGCAACTTCTCACTGTGCCTCTGCTTCTCCATATGGAAGGGAAGTTACAGATACTCATGATTTTTCACCCAGCGAGGGTATTTAAGTAAGTCCTCAGCAACAGTGCTTCTTTACAGGTGTGTTTATGTCCTTGGACCCGCATCTTTTACACCTTCAGACTGGTAACAAAGCGCTGCCACAGCAGGTGCTTTGGGGGGGGGGGTACTTAATTGCTTCCCCAAGTTATACTGTTAGAAGCTTGTTCCTGCTCTGAAACAAGAAGAATTTAAGCTCTAGGCACCTCAGAAGACAGCCAAAGCCCTGCAGCCTTTCTCCAACCTTCTCTGTCACCTGGCGGCTGCATCCCGTGTGTTTTACAGACCACCAGCCTGAGGCTGCTGCATCCTTTTAACACACAGTGAAAACCAGAGCAAAATTCCTAAAGTCTTCGGGGGTGTGGGAATCTGGCCAAGGAAAAGCCACTTACGCAGCCTTTCTCAGCACTGCCTGTGAGGAGGCAGCCGTTAATATTTGGGGGATGTCTGGGTGCCCCTGGCTTGTTGCCCATCAGCGCCGTGGGCCATGTTGGTACGGCAGGGTCCCGTCTCATCCTACCGCCTGGTCGACAAGCTCCTTTCCTTCCAGGGGCCATGGAAATAGAGAGATTTGCATTCAAGCCCAGCCACGGTGGTGCGATGTGATGCAGTGACAGCCATAAAGTTCCCAGATAGAGTTGTTACATGATTAATAACAACAGGAGCAGCTTAATAGATAAAGCCATTTCCTTTACCTGGGATCTGTTCTGGGACTTTACTGCTGTAGAGCTTGAATGAACTGAACGAGGGTGTTATTGTTAATTAGCGTGCACAGCCGCAGCCCGATACCGGAGGCTGCTGCTAAATGGCCCATCTCACCGAGAGCCTCCCCCAGACTCTTGCTGGAGTTTCCTCCTCCCTGGGAGCCAGGGGCAAGCAGAGCCGGGGTGGTTGCTACTGGGGAAGAGGATGTCAATCATAGCAATTATTCTTCCTCATTGTAAAGGTTTCCAACATATACAAGGCTGCATGAGGTACTCCGCTGTAATTTGCCCTATTGAAAGAAGATAAACTGCTCTTTCATGAGCGTGATGCATGCAAATAGCATCCCTCTTTTGAAATATCTGTGAGCCTATGTTTTAATATTCATTTTTTCCTCCCTTCAAAGAAAGAACAACAAAGCACATCAGTGCTAGATCTCCAGTAAATCCTGACCTGTTGTTAAGCATCCTCAGGTCAGTACATGCTGCTGCTGAACTGATGAAAGCTATTCTGCCTCTGGAAAGGTGTGAATCAAAACAACCCGGTAACATCCTAAAGCTCTTCCTGAGAAGCCAGCTCAGGGAATAGGGACCATGACACCTCCCTTATTTTGTGGTTTGTGCCTCAAACCACTTTGCAAAGGTAGACATCTCGCTCAATTCCAACTTGAGACAGGTGAGCAGCGAGCATCAACGCTGGGAGGTGGTGGGCCCCCACCTCTGCCAAAGCTGCTGTGGGTCCCAGCATCTCTTGTGGAGTAGAGTGAAAGTAGTAAATGTACTTCCCCAGCTCAAATATTGCACTTTTGCAAGCTGAAAGACCATGTCCTATTGCTGACACCTTCCCACAAGTGCCAAAATTCAAATCATTGGTTCTGGGCTCTACCAAAGTAAGCAGAGCCTTACTGCCAGAGGAGCACACAACCCAAACACGAGATGGAGCACTTTTCTATGTGACTTTTTCTCCTGTCTCACTAAGCATTGTTCATGACTGTGCATTTACCTGGTTCCCCAGCTGTGGTCTGCAGATCACTGGTGGCCCAGGAGGCTCTCAGCAGTGGCCTGCAACTGGTGCACAGGCTCATCACATCTGCGTGGTGCTCTCCGTGACAAGCCAGACAATGTGAGGACATTGTGGCCCAGGGAAATGCTGGCAGCTGGCAGCACCCTGAGGTCCAAATAACTTGGGGCGTGTGAAAGTTGAAGGGTTAGAAGAAGCCTCTGCTGTACAGGGTTTGTCTCACCCCAATTTAGAAAGTGATACCTGTGATAGGACAAGAGGAACAAACTTAGTGGGTTGTCCCAGGCAGAGACCAGGCAACTACCCAAGGTGAAGCTCAACTAGTTCTATGTTTGGAGCACGAAACCAACAGCTGAGTCAATAAAAGGGTTGGCAGAAGATACCACTGTTGCCCCATTTTACAGACAAATCTGGACGAGGAGAGGCTGAAGGTCTTGGCCAAGGACATGAGCACCTAGCTCCACGGCCGTGCTGGCCTGTGGCTTAACTACCCTCCTCCTTTACAGACCTGCTTGTGGCACAGAGCAGATGTCACCCTGTCCTGTCCCCTTCGGCAGCTGACCTTCCCCTCTCCCCCCTCATCCCGCGGTGTGGCAGGGACAGCCATCTCCCCTGCAGCTCTGCTCGGGTGGGCAGCACTTCTGAGGCTCTCCCCTCATTTCCAAGCAATGCTGAGATGCATTAACTCCCTCTCCCCGTCTGCTGTAACCGCTTATTTGGCTCTTGTTATTGGATTATTTATAGTAATTCTGCAAAGTGTTTTGGAATCAGTAGAAGGGCACAGTGCTAAATACAATAGCATCACCTCGTGAGATCTGACATTTAAAAACAGGGGATCTAATTACTGAATCCAAGGGAGACAGCAAATGTCAGGAAAAGCCGGTGGCTGTTGGCTTGATACCGTGACTTCCAAACTGCTGCCTGTGGTCTGCCGCAGGCAGAGGAGGCGTCTGCAGCCCCTGGGTTTTCCCGTGGAGCACACAGCCCGGGAGGACAACTCCATCACCTCTCCAGAGGGTGCAACACGTGTTTTTTTTTTCCAGTGCTGTGAAAACAACAACAACAATGTGAGGCTGTGCATGTTCTTGACTGATGGATAAACCTGCTACTGCCTTCATTCCCACACCTAGACCCTTCTGCTCAAGTTGGGAGGGTCAAACACATCTCCAGACCTGACCCCAAGGTTTCCAGCCAGATCCAGTCTAAAGCAAAGAGCAGCTTCGCAGCCTGCTCCCTTCTCGCAGAGGAATTCCAGTGCGGACCATGTCCAAGCTGTCTGAAATAGCGCAGCTGCCTAAAAGCCCAAGTTAATATTCATGCATCGTGCAGAATTTCAAATACATCCACCTCTCATCAGCAACGTCAAACTGTCTTGACAGTTAATGAGCTAGGCACAGACTCTAAAACAGCAAGTTGTAACTGAATAAATATGATAAACAACCTGTTTCCAGATGGCTTTTTATGTAAAACTATTTATGCAGTGTTGATAGATGGCAAATTTTATGCCAATAAATCGTCGTATTTTAAAACATTTGCCTTCTTAATTGCCCAGTTTACATGTAAAATATGTTTATGTGCATTGCTAAGTCGAAAAATGACATGGGAACATCTCTGGACTGAGTAAGCACTATTCCTGCAGTGGCCCATCTGTCTGGGCTCACGAGAAGAACAGTGTCACAGGAATGTCACCTGTGAAATCCTGCACACAAGAGGAGTCAGACTCTGATCAAGGGCTGGCATGAAAATAGGTGTTGCTGTTAAGCTCCCGTTGCTTGCTAGATGGTGTTTGAAGAGAACTTGAAGCACTGACCCCACAAGTTGGTGGGACCTTGAAGGCTACCAGGGAGATGTAGCCGGGGACAAAGCTGGTGCTGGGAGGAGGCTGTGGGTTGACAACGGGTGATGGTACTGGGGCAGTCACCAGTCACGGAGCCTCTGCTTCCCATCTGTGAAATGGGACAGCAGGTACTCTGTCTCCTGGGATGGCTCTGGGGTAAGCCCACTGATGGCTCTGAGATACCCTCACCCTGCAGGCACTGGCATCTGGGGGAGAAGCCAGCTGTATCCCAACACTAGAGAGTCTCCTGCAGTCTCCTAGGATCTCTTCACCACTGAGGGGTTCCAGTACCTCAGAGAGAGAACACTCTGCTAAAGCAATGACAGCCCAAACCATGCAGACAAGAAGACGAATGAGTCTGTGTCTTTGGTAGCTCACCCAGGCTCCCTGGTGCCTTTTGCAGCTTGGTCCTCCTGAACCACCAGTTTTGCTCCTGGTTGTCTCTGCCATCTGCAAACAACAAGGGCACAATCAGGACCCCACACACACTGGCTTGACCCTCTGTCAAGTTGTGCAGTGAGTCCTCACCGCTACGTTTTGGCCAGAGGTTGTGATCTGACCACTCTGCTCTCTCCCCTAGAGGAAAACCCATCCTGCCCCTCCATGCTTTACCAAGATTTCTCCAGAGCCCAGCCAGACCCCCTTCCCCATCCCCACCACCCACTGGAAGCACAAATTGCAGAGGGACATGCAAAACACAGCCGGAGACACTGAGCATCATCCAGCTTTGGTGCTGAGCCTTGATCCCTAACCACCAAAGCCCCTGGTGACTACAAAGGGATCTTCCGTGGAGTGCTGGCTTCGTCCCAAGGAGCTCAGCGGTGGCAAATGCAGGAGAGAGCCCTGTTAGAGACATAGCCTTCTAATGCAATTAGTTCATGGTTTATCTGCATTCTTATTACTGGCTATTTCCTCTAATAGATTCAATCATGTAAAACATTAACATAAATTGACACCAAGCAGATTTATCCCTTTGAAAATGTTTACTCATTTAGGATTCCTGATTGTTGTTGGGCTCAACTCTACAGTATATTGGGTGTTTTATTTAGCCTTTAACTCATTTATAGGGTATTTACAGAAGAGGGCTTTCCTGAGCAGTAAAACCAGAGGGTTTTGCGCTCAACAGCTATGTCCTTCTGACAGGTTTATTTTGTTTTATTTCTCTAAGGGATAGCTTTGCCTCACTCTGTTCTCACCTTAGCATCATCACTAAAGTCGTTAAAAGAGTCTGCCCCATTATGTCTTTGGTGACGTCCAGGCACTGCAGTCCTGGCTGGTCCTGGCAAGGCCAGGGCTGCAAAGGAGGTCAGGGCAGACTCAGTGCTCTCCCTCATGCCCCAGCACCAGCCGTGCATCCAACTTACTGAGCAGTGGCAGTAAATCTGTGCAGGGACAGAGCTGCTGAATCCCCTCTCTGGGAGCAGGGTACAAACCTCTACAGAGCCCCATGTTATGTGGTGAGGGATCTGGAGAATAAGTCTTGTGAGGAGCAGCTGAGGGAGCTGGGGGTGTTCAGCCTGGAGAAAAGGAGGCTGAGGAGAGACCTTCTCGCTCTCTACAACTCCCTGAAAGGAGGGTGTAGCCAGGGGGGTCGGTCTCTTCTCCCAAGGAACAGGTGATGGGACAAGAGGAAACAGCCTCAAGTTGCACCAGGGGAGGTTCAGATTGCATATTTGGAAATGTTTTTACATGGAAAGGGTTATTAAGGATTGGAATGGGCTGCCCAGGGAAGTGGTTGAGGCACCATCCCTGGAGGTATTTAAAAGACAGGTAAACATAGTACTTAGAAATATGGTTTAGTGATGGTTTCTATCAGTGTTAGGTTGATGGTTGGACTCGATGATCTGAAAGGTCCCTTCCAACCCCGGCAATTCTATGGTTCTACTTTTCTCTCTTCTCCAGTGTTAAACAGGAACCACCACCACCCCCATCTGCATCACTAAAACAGAGCAGGGTCTGACAGCATCCCACCCCTGGCTGGCTACAGGAGACAGCCCTCTGCTAACAGCTCACCCCAGGAGTGAGTCTAGTGTCACTAGAGCCTGTCATTAATTTTTCACAGAGATACTGGTCCAGATCAAATGAACTATCACAAAGGAAGATTAGTTTTGATAAGTCTCAAAAAAAAAAAACAGGAAAAATAATTTTTGAGAAAACTTTAGGCATTGTCAAAATTTTCCATTTTTATTTTCAGGCGTTTTTTTGTCTCCGAGTCAAGAGAGAGGAAGGCTTTAGTTTCAAAACACGACTAATCTTGGACTAATCAACAGACAAAGAAAGAAGAAGAAAAGTCAAATACCACATTCAGCTGGAATTTGTGAATATGGGACATATGATAGCCCATAACTGTACTTTGCTGCACAGAAATTCGTGGTTTTCAAAATAAGCTTGCTTGGCAAAAAAAAAAAGAAGAAAAAAAGAGAATGGACAGAGATCTTGATTTTTCATCCAAATTTGACATAGGGATACTTTTTTGTGTTTTTTACCTGATGAGAAAACCATTTCCCATTTATGTTCCAGTTATCTCTATGACGGGCATTTTTAGATATGACTTTGATGGGAGAAGGGGGTGGAAAGAAGTCCAGGACCTTCTGTATTACCTTGTATGTTCTGTGCAGCTATCGACTGACACATTGCATTAAAAACCTTGAAGCATCAGGTTTTTTAGGACAGGCACATTTGCCCGAGCCAGCACAGTACACCACGCTCACAAGGAAGCCCATGGAACAGGGGGACAAGATGCTTGCACAGCCCCTGTGTCCATTAGGAGCTCCTCTGGAGACTGGGTTAAACTGGGATTGATACAGCAAAGGCAATGCAGCCTCACTTCATCTCATTTCCCCTAAAAAAGGAACTACTCCTTTAGCACCAAAGCACCTCATCTCCCACCTCCATCACTATTTTCAAATGGTCCCGCAAAACCTGGCCAAAAGAGAAGGGACATGGGAAGAGGACTGCCCAGCCTGCACCGCCAGCATGAGCCCATAAAGCAACAGCTCAGCTACAGGTCCTCCCGTCTCCTTTTTGCATTCCTCATTTCAGTGACATTTGAGAGTCCTCTCAGATTTTAAAACACATAGATTTTGACATTTTATTACTTGCCTGTCCCTGTTTTATGGTTATTAGGATGGGTGAAAAATTAAGGTTCCTGGAGACTGCCGTGAAGACCTCTATTTATTCAAAGGGCATGTAAAATATGGCTGCATCTCCTGAAGGCAACAAAATGAGATTTAGGATCATTTCAGACTCTCAATTGCTTTGCATAACGAGCATGGTACTTCCAGTGTCAGAAGCTCAACGCCAGGTCCTTTCTGCCCACCCAGTAACTCTCATTTCATCCCCTCATGCCTCCAGAGTCCAGGACGCCCACCTGGCAGGGGCTGCAGGCACAAGGTGATGTCCAAATTCCTTCACCTTTGTCACAAATGTCCACAGTGTTGTGATTTCAAGGCAGGATGGGTGGTTAATGCATGTCACCCAAGATCCATATGTGGAGGGTCCAGTAGCTGAGGTTTCTGTCTGTGCCCTGCCTTCAGGGGCCATCATTGCCTGAGCTGAGCCACCTCACCAACGTGATGCTTTTCTGGTTGCCCTGTGTGTCACTCGGGCCACAGGTGGCATTCCTCCTCTTTGGGCAGGTTGCCTGGCTCAGGGCAGTGTCCCCCTTGTGGCTGGTGGGTCATCATCCTGAACTCAGAGCCGCTGGGTTCCTGGCTCTGCAGAGGACTCCTTGGAGAGCCATGAGAAGTCCCAGCCATAGGATGAGAAAATGAACTCATGACCAGGAGAAAACCCAAAATATGCTTCACTAAGACACCTTATATCTGCCTGAATCTGGGTTTCTGTGGAAATTATTAGAAATACGCCATGGCCTGGAGCAGATCATCTCCCAATTGCTGGGTGAGATGCCCACCGGAAAACCACTTCTGTTTAGGAGGGAGCCTGTCCATATGGGATGGCTCCATGTCAGGGTGACACCACATGCAACAAGAAGTCTTTATTACGAATCCTGTGCCTCCAGCCCTTGGGATGCCCAGGCAACGTGGCAAGCTGAAGGACAACAGGAGGCACCCAGGGGGTTTCCCAGTGTGACCTGCACCCTGACAGCGATGGGCATGAAGTGCCTCCAGCATCAGACAGGGCTCACACACCAGACAGGGAGTGTTGAAATCATCAGACGCAGCTGCAGACCAGCACTCAGCAGTCCCAGAGGTGGCAGGAGGTGGTTTGGTGCCTGAGCAAACTTGCCTGCTGGCTACTGGAGCACAGTGTCCCTCCTGTGGTCTGTCCATCTGCGCCCCAGGTTCTCCCACCACCACATCCTGAGGTGGGCTCCTCTCAGGGACCACAGGCACCCTGAGACCTTCCATTGGTGGCTTTCAAACTTTTTCTGTGTATTTCTTATGAATTCATATTTTCTTTGGAAATAGGATTAAGACCAAAAGCAAAAAAAAATGGGGGGGAAGCCAAAGCAAACAATACCCTCCGTTTTTTTAAAAGCTGTCTGAAAAGGGAAAATGTTTCATTTTGGCTCGAACACATTTCTATTCTGTCTTTCCTGTGAGAGTAAGAAAAGCAACAAACAAATGAACAACAACAAAAGCAAAGTGAGGCTCCTCAGCAAGAGCCTGTTGCCACACAGCACGCATCAATTTTCTTCTTCAGTGTTTTCAGTTCAAAATACAAAGAAACACAACGAAAAACTGTTTTCTAGGTGTTATCTGCCTTTCTCAGACTCAGGTGTGTGGCCAAAGAGCAGGATCCTGCTTGGCTGGGGGGGGATGAGGATGGGCCGGTGGGGGCTGGCATCGGCATCATGGCGTAGAGAGGCCAAAGGCAGCTCCTTCGTGGCTGAAGATGAGGGAAGCTCATCCCCAGTGCTCCTCCTCTCCATGTTTCTCGGTGTTGCATGATTTCAGAGGCTCTGCCTTGCACTACCCCAGCTGCTGTCATCTTTCCAAGCAAGCCTTACTGCCGCCTGTGTTTACTTCTTGCCTGAATTTTAACTCCCGAGCCTTCCTAAATAGGAATCGCCTGGAGAAAACATCAATATTCAAGCGCTTTCTCCCCTTCAGAACACTATGCTCTTACTTAGCCCAGCCACGGAGTCACTTGTGCTCGTTTGAAGGACGCCCAACACAATTGCCGCTTCTCCTCTGAGCCCTTTGCTGAGTTCATGTATTGAACGTACAAGTCCCTTCCCTTTCAATCCAGCCAGGATCCTATTAGCTACAACATTTTTACAATTCATGAGCCACACCAGGGCTTTGCTTAACACTCATTTGCTAGTCTTTCTAGCTCACTGGCAAGGTGTCCAATTAGTCTAAACAGCTCTTAGCTTTAGTAGAGTTAATTGTTTTGCATTGCACGGCAGCAGCTGGGGAGTGCCCTAAATTTCCCAAGAGGATTTTTAATTATTGCTGCTATGCTGCTGGTACTCATTCTCCTTCCCCTCCCTGAAGCCTCCCATCACCTCTTGTATGTGTTTTCTTCCATCACAGCACGAGTGGTACCACCAGCATCGCTCATCTGCAAATAATGGGCAACTCTCGGAACCAGTCGTGGGGGATGAACTGTAAAAAATTGTTTCCCCACCCTCCCTGTTCTTTGTTTGTCTTTTCTGAAGAACCACTTGTGGATTCCGGCAGAAACGCCACCAGCTCGTATTCCCAGCCTCTGCGATTACAGGAGCCATCGTTAGCGAGCAGAGAAATGGGCAGAGAAAACTAGAAGCACTTGGAATTTGGCTCGTAGTGTTTTACTAAGGGCCTGAAACTGAGTTATTCAAGGCATGTGAAAAATGACAATATACGTAGGCATAGCTACAAAGCATGTTTCCTTACTGGTCATGGCTTAGGTAGAGACCTGTATCTAAAACCCAAGGTGTGGAGCATTAATTTCCCCATCCCAGGCAGGGACTCTAATTACATGACTATCATATAAAAGGTCCTGAAGAAAATCCCTGAAAGAAAGTTGTTAAGGCTCATTCGACGGGTCTGCAGGTGCTGGGGCGCTGCCTGGACTTTTGTTGGGGGCACACTCTGTTGCTGAATTTCCCATTTTCTCAATTTCTGATATTTTTCCAGCAAACCAGAGGGTCTTACCCCACCCTCCCCACCTGCGCTTCAGATTATGGGCAAATAACGGACCTTTTCTTTAATGAATAAACTGGGAAACTGGTCTCCAGTGCCACTCCAGTGGCACTGTCCCCCTGGACCCTCAGAGTTAGAGACAGAAAACCTGACCGTTTAATCCAATCTATTTCTTGGGGTCCGTTTAGTCCTTTAAGACCTTTTCCTCCAGTTAAGCCAATTCTTAAAATTTAAAAACTCCCTAGAAATTTAAAAAAACTAAACCTCTTTAGGCACAAAGGGCTTTACAACGAAAGCCTGCTAATGAAACGTGCTGCTGTTTCCAAAGCAGTTCATCTGGGAAATTCCCAGATTACATTTTTCAATTTTTTTCTTTTTTTTTAATCCTCCCTACCTTTTTCTGGCTGAAATTACCATTGCTGTTTCAAGGCATTCTTGAATATTTGCTGTTATTTACTCCTTTCCCTCTGACGTGAATTTTAAGCCTGTGTGTGGTATGGAACAGCACAATAAAACCATATGGCAGCAGCCCCTTGTCATCAGGGATTTGGATGGAGACAAGGAGCTGGAAGGGACAGAGAGAGACCCAAGGGGTATCTTGGCACTGCAGAGGTGTCTATGCAGAAGCTGTCTCCGTGTCATCACTCTGAAAATTGACAGGAAAAGTGGCTGTATTCTGTAGATTCATTCAAGAATAGGAAAGCCCCGATGAGGTCCAGACCTCAGCTGGAAAATGGTCACGGACCTAGAACAGGGAAAAGAGTGAAAACCAGTGGGGAAGGAGCCCTGCAGAGGGGCAGGCGTCCCGCTGGTGGAGGTGTCATCCTGCGAAAGGGACCAAGCGCTGACTGGCGGAGAGGGGACGGGGTGAGCCGTGATAAAATGCCTTTCTGAGGTGAGCTGGGATTTGGGCACCACCCATTTCCTCCTGACTCTCAAAACAGCCTTTCCTCTCCCTGCCCCTCGGCTTATTCCTGTGTGAGGAACCAACAATGTGGCTCCAGCTCCTGCTTCTTTCCCCCTTCTTTTTACAGTCACTTCCCTCCCTCCTTTCATTCTTCCACTCTTTTCCTTCTCCTCTTTCTTTTCATTTTCTTCCTTCCTGCTGCTTGGGTTTTATCTTTGACTTTTAAAAATGGAACCTGGCTGTAAAATTCACCATATAGATTATCCATTTTTCAAAAGAGTGCTCCTGACATTATGTGGGGAGAGAGTTCAGGAGGAATATATATAACTGCAATTGAGCAAACAGCAAAAAACGCTTCCTCCAGAGAGTTCCTCACAGTTCACTGAGAAAAAACAAAGCCTAGACACTGAATCATAAACCTCCAGCTTAATTATAGACACACAGTGTCATGGTATCACAGCGCTGGTGCCAGCGCTGCACAGCTACGGCGTGTGTCTGCCCAGCGCAGGAAAGGAGCTGATGGAGCGCTGAGCTAAGTAATTCTTCAAAAACACTCCATTTAGGAAAAGAAGCGGCAAGAACTATTAGCAATTTCAGTGTGTCAAGGAACTTGGGCATTTCATCTGGGGGAGGGAGGTGGGGAATCAGTCAAAGTGTTTTCCTCAATGAGGGGAGAAAAATGCGATGAAGACAAGAAAAATAGTTGGAACCTGGAGGCAGAGAGAAGCAAGGAGAAAAAGAGCAGATTGAAATCTTCCTTCCCTTGAGAGGGGCAGGGCAGAGGTAGGGGGTAACGGGTGGCAGCAATTCAGTGGGTAGAGATTGTGTGAAGTGACTTGCTTTTAGAATAACTGGCAAATATATTTTATAAATTAAATACGTCTTATAAACTTGAAAGAAGGAAAGGTTATGTTCAGCCTTTTCCAAACAATTGTTTCTCATTTAGGAAAAATCCATCCCTGTGGTGTCTTCTGGCCTGGACTTTCAGAGAGGTAACACTGCCAAGGTGCTGGGTGAGTCCTCGGAGGTAGAACCAGGGGCCACCCTCATTATTGGCTGGGGGTTGCCAGCACTTCCCAGTGAAAACCCACCTTCCCCGTCAGTCTAAGATGCAAGAGAGGATTGCGGGGAGATTGTGGGGGGCGTATGGACACAGGCTGCCTCCTGCCATCCCCAGTGAGGGGCTGGGGACCCCCAGGGAGGGGTTGGTCAGGCAGGAACAGGGGGACGGCATGCAGCAGCCAGGACACGCTTCATCTCCCTCTGAGCAACCTCAGACAAAACCCATGACATATATCTGTGCTGATAAACAAGGCAAGCCTTGTCTTATCCAAAGTTAAATGCAGTATGTTTTACCTCCTTCACCCTGTTTTTTAAGAGCTGAAGAGCAGTGTCGCTCTTCCCACAGACCACTCCAACATCTGAGTGGGAAGCTGTCACATCACAATGCACTTTTTTTTTTTGCTTAATTATATAACTGACACAAAAGGCACAGCCCCTGATTAAATTTAAGGTCTAACCAGGTACCACGCAGACAAATAATGAAGGCAGTCGCTGCTCCAAAGCATTTATATCTGTAAGACAGGTTAGACATGACACAAAAGAGGAGGGAAAGGAAAGAGACACAGAGGGACAGTGCAATGACATCTCCATAGGGCAGCGTGTTTAATAGCACAGTACTAGCATCCCAGGGAGCCACATGCCTCCCACTGAGGAGAGAGCAGCTTGTGAGCATCCCAGCACTCTTCTGTCACAGCTGAGCTGAGGACTGGAGGAGGCTCTCAAAGCTACAAGAGGAAAAACAGAGACTTGCAGGACTTCTCTTTGGGCTGACCCAGCTGCAGGTCCATCCTGCTCCATCCCTTGCAGCCATCTTATTCCAAGGATAGGGTCCCCAGACAGGTCAGGATGCTGGATTTGATCCTGGGGAAAAAAAAAATCCAGAAAGTAACATGAATTGAGGACAGTAACCCTGGGAACCTTCTTTTTCTCATCACTGAACTCAGCTGGGGCCATGCCCTGTGCCCAGACAGAGCATCTGGTAGGACCAGAGCATTGGCAGCACCCAGAGCTGCCACCAGCAGGACACTGGGGAAGCACAAGGAAAGGTGTTAAGAAATCCTTATAAACTGGCCAGATCCTCTGGGTCCTGGAGTGGCTGAGCCTCCCGCTGGTAGTTCACCCACTGGACTCCAGGCCCCTTCTCTGTAACTTCGCATCAGTTTTCGTACAGCAGAGACCTGGTTTCTTTCCCCTGGGCCCTCCTTACCCTCAATTTCTATAGCATTTCATCTTTTGGCACAAGAGGAACATTTTTCACAGTGAGAACAAGCAGCTGCTGGAATAATCTCCGCAGGGCAGTGGTGGATTCCCCAACGTTGGGCACTTTCAAGATTCAGCTGGGCCATCTAGTCTAGACCATGCTATTTCACTGAATTTCACTGAATTTCACTGAATTTTTTTTTAGAGTTGGAAGGGACCATATAGATCATCTAGTCCAACTCCCCTGCTGAAGCAGGATTGCTTAGAGAATGCTACCCAGGACTGCGTCCAGGCGGGTCTTGAAAATCTCCAAAGAAGGGGACTCCACAACCTCCCTGGGCAGCCTGTTCCAGGGCTCTGTCACCCTCACCGTGAAGAAATTCTTTCTCATATTCGAGTGGAACCTCCTATGTTCCAACTTGTGCCCGTTGCCCCTTGTCCTGTCACTGGGAACCACTGAAAAGAGTCTGGCTCCCTCCTCTTTCAACCCACCCTTGAGATACTTATAGGCATTGATAAGGTCTCCCCTCAGCCTTCTCTTCTCCAGACTAAAGAGTCCCAGCTCTCTTAGCCTTTCTTCATAAGGGAGATGCTCCAATCCCTTAATCATCTTTGTTGCCCTTCGCTGGACTCTTTCCAGTAGTTCCCTATCCCTCTTGAGTTGGGGAGCCCAGAACTGGATGCAATACTCCAGTTGTGGCCTCACCAGGGCAGAGTAGAGGGGGAGGATGACTTCCCTCGACCTACTAGCCACACTCTTCCCTATGCAGCCCAGGATTCCGTTGGCCTTCCTGGCCACAAGAGCACATTGCTTGCTCATTGTCATTTTGCTGTCTACCAGGACTCCCAGATCTTTCTCTTCGGAGCTTGGCTCCAGCAGGTCCTTGCCTAACCTGTATTGGTGCCTGACATTCTTCTTGCCCAGGTGTAGCACCTTACACTTTTCCCTGTTGAACCTCATGAGGTTCTTCCTTGCCCAGCTCTCCAGCCTGTCCAGGTCTCTCTGGATGGCAGCACGGCCCTCCGGGGTGTCAGCCACCCCACCCAACTTGGTATCATCAGCAAACTTGCTGAGGATACACTCTGTCCCCTCGTCCAGGTCACTGATGAATATGTTGAACAGGACTGGACCAGAAATTGCCACTATTGCCAAGAAAGGTTGGACCAGATGATCCTCAAGGTCCCTTCCAACCTGGTATTCTATGGTTCTATGGTAAAATCCCAAACCTGTGATCTTTCTCCCCATTACCCTTTTGATCACACTGGCCCGCTGTTTCTTTTCTTAATAAAGAAGAAAATTTAGCAGCTCAGGAGGAGCTAATGGGCAGGTTTCTCCATCATCCTCAGAACCATTAGAGCTTACATCTTCCCTCTCAGTACGGCACATTCGTATGTTTAATTTAAGAAGGTTATCTGTCAAAAGTGATATCTCAAGGTATCACTGAGCCAGATAAATATGTCAGAAACAATAGCTCCTGCTGTGAGAAACAAATGTTCAGAAAATTCATAGTTTGGAGGATTTCAAGACTGAGAAAATCAGGCCAGACTGACATCTCTGTTTCAGCGCCACTCACTGCACTCTCTCCATCCCCCTCCAGTCCTAACAGCAGTGAGGGGCAGAAACCAGCCTGGTTGCTCCTTTGGTTCAAAGGGGGAATAGTCCCCTGGGGAGGACAGCAAGGGGGTGATCCTATTTGGCATATTAATTCAGCTCTTGGCATAGATGGGAAATGATCAGAGAAAATGGGACTTCTACCCAGAAAGGAGTCAGCGTTGGCATTAGATCCCGGGGGCTTGAGTCCTTGCAGTGATGGCTTCCTATCAAAGGAGCCTGGAGGTTTTTACTCTTTTAGATACAGATGCAGGTAGAGGTACCACCCCCAGTTATCAAATGCAGTAAAGAGGGAGGTGTTCTGGACCAGATTTGTGCCTAGCCAAGACTATTGTCTACTTGCCTGACATCTTCTGAAACATAAAAGGCCAAGCAGTAAATCAGATAGTCTCCCCCCATTCAGAGAAACCAGGAATTATGTCTGCCCCATGGCCATATACAGGCTGGAGTCACATAAGGGACAGGGGGCTCTACGGGGTCCACACAAGTGGCCAGTGGAGAGAAGGGCATGAACTGCCTGCCACACTGGTGATGAGCAGAAGCTCTCATTTGTGCTCAGCCCCTCCAGTAACTGACCATGGCAGGACTGGTTTGCAGTGGTGCAAGCCTGTGCTCTCTAGTCACCATCCCACCAGCTGGTTCACTTCGGGGGCCATCTGATCCATCCATCTTGCCACCTGCAGAGCACCCAGAACACGGTGGGTGTGGGCTGCCATCATTCCTCTGTTTCCAGGTGTTGCTTCAATGGGAAAAACAAGCCCTGGGTTACAGAGAAGCACAACTGCAGAACCCAGCTCTCCTGAAATACGAAACAACAAGGATTGCATACAATTCCTTGAAAAAAAAAGTCATCTCTAAAGCTGGCAAGAGAAGGGGACACATCCTCCTATTTAATCCCACACTAAGACCAGTGGAATGAAATATCTCCATAGCAAATAAAGTGAGAGACGGTGAGGCTGGGGGGAAATGCAGCCTTTCGCAGCCCCTCCTGGTTTCCAGGGCAGAGCATGACCCCTGTTGACCAGTGCTGAGAAATGAATCCCATGCTGGGAAAACGAGGAGCAGCCACAGCCCCAGCATAAACAAAGCTGCTTTGTCTTTTGAAGATGAATACCTTAATCCCAGAGGTCGGTAGGCTAATGACAAGAAATATCAAAGTTAAAGGAGGCAGTTGCTTCAATCAGGTAAGTGATTAAAATCAGTCTTTGAAGCGCCCAAATGTCCCTGCTGCTGCTCCTGTCAAAAATGGAGAGAAAAAAAAGCCAGCCTTAGGTAAAACTCAGCTCTTCAAAATATTTCCAGCTGCTGGGGGGCTTGGCAGCTCCACCTCAGAGCAGAGCACACCACTGCTCAGCGGGTGACAAAATTACCTGGGTCCCCACCTGCCTCTGGCACAACAGGGGGGATGTGGTCACTCCCCTGAGGGATACTTCTGGGTGGAGCAAGCTCTGGGGGGGCAAACAGTCTGTTTTCCCCTTGTTTTCCCTTCCCTGAGAGCATGGAGTTCAAAGCCCACATTCAGCTGGTGGTAAGAGCTGAATTTGGAGGTTCTAGTGCCAGATGAAAGATTCCGTAACTGCATGATGACAAAGAACTGACACTGTAGGGTCTGCCCACTGGATCAAATTTGCTCAGAGAGCCACACCAGTTATCTTTGTGCTGGTTTTATGCCACACCAGTCACTTGTCTGCATCACTTTCACATCAGTGTGGTCACTGTGTGGTCTGTCCTCCTGGTGCCAGTGGAAAGCCAGCGTGAGGACCAGTTTTATCTTCTGACTCTACAGAAAGGTGGTCAGATGTTGGTAATGGATTTGTATGAAGCTGGTGCTGCAGGATGATGCTCAGGTTTGGCTTTAGTGGATGTGGAGAGAGGCTCATCTCACTGCATCCATAGCAGGGCTCAGGAGAGGAACAAGCTGGACCAGTGGTGGATAAGATGAAAATGTCCTCCAGTGATGCCAGACTCTCTCTCTGACTCCAACAGGACCTGTGATGGCTAGCTAGGACCAGTTTCCCAGCTCTGAGATGGTAGCTACAAGAGCTGAAGCCAATCCCATGTCCAAGCAGTCAGCAGTGCAGGGTCTTCCTCACCTCTGCACCTTCTGCACGTTACACACAGTAGTTGCCACCCAGGAGTCACCATCACCTCGACTAACTACTTCAGGTTGTTCTTCCCTGTGCAGAGGCATTTCACAGTCCTTGGAGGACGAGAGCCCTTTCAGAGTGCAAGGCTGCTTAGCTAAAATTTTGCTTGGTTGGTTTTTTCCCCCAGGCCCCAGCTGCTTGACCTTCCTGATCTTTCAGACCCTTCAACTCCATCATTTTATACTGCGAGCGCTCTGGACCACCCATGTGCATCAGCAGGTGACCGACAACCTGGGTGGAGAGAGACAACCCCAGGCAGCACTTCAGAGGAACTGCTAATTGTCCCATAAAGCACGGGGAAAGCAATTCTTCGTAGGTTTTGGGGGAAGCGCTGATCAAAACCACCACCTGTAGAAGGCAAGGCTTGTGCCTTTATTTTCCAAACGTGAAATAGGGCTGAAGTGGAAAAACTTTGTTATTCTGCCTGTACACATCCCCGTTCTCTCACAGAGCTGTTGTTCAGTCTTATTGGTGGGGCTGATACAGAAATGTTTTGTTGGTTTCCGTGCGATGCGGCTGTGAAAAGGGTAGTTCATTTACTGCTGCTGCTACCAATAGCACTGCTGATCGCTGGCAGCTAACAGAATATTCACAGGATATTATTTCTGCAGGGATTTATTGTAGATTTATACATTTTATTATAAAAGTCACATCTCCCAGGAATGCACATCACAGGAAAGCAGTGGCAACATACAAAGAGAATTAAAGTCATGGAATAATCAGGGCTTCTAACAACGGTCTTTGAAGAAGAAGATGCATTTGGATCTGTCAAAGCGTCAAATGCAACTGGATTCAAATAATTATGAACTGCATTTATTGTCATGGGCCTGACCCAGTGTGGGGACATTGCAGCAGAAGTGGCCTGCTGGTGAAGGAAGTTCTTAGTCAGTCAAAATCTTCCTCCATATTCTAAATTTCTTGCAGCGTGCCCCAGGGGGGAATTCTTCCACAGTCCCCAATCTGGTGAATACTGCACGCAGAAATGAAGAGCATCGGCACTTCACTGGCAGGACCACATCCCGAGCAGTGCTGGTTTGGGTGTGTGTACAACTGTATGTATGTACTCCTGTGGCTTTAACTGCATTTGCTGGTGACACCAAGTTACTCAGAGCAGTAAAGAATGGAGCTGGCTGCAAAGAATTGCAGAAAGACCTGAGAGTCTGGGTGACCAGGCAACCAACTGGTGGATCAAGTCTAATATGGGTAAATGTAAAGCGATGACATGGGCTAATAAACAGTTCTATGTTTCTAATATCAGGCTCTGAGCACGCAGGATGAGGATCTTGAGGCTATAACAGATTGCTCTGTGAAAACTCAGAAATGGCCAAAAAAATAAATGAAACAGTAGGAATTATTAGAGAACATCTATCTTGGTGCTTTATGCCACTGCATAAATTCATGGCTTGCCTGCATCTTGAAAGCTGGGCAGAGTCTGGTCTAACTGTTTTGAAAAGAATAAAGTGGAAATGAAAAAAAGGCCAGGGGAAAGCAGCAAAAGTCATCAAAGGTATGAAACAGCTTCCAATGAGAAACAGCTAAACAGATTAGGACTTTTCAGGATGGGAAACAGAAAATCAGAATAGAGAGGCACAGAAGATGGAAGGCAGCACAAAGCACAAAGGTAGAAAATGACTCTTTGTGATCTATTCTAATGCAAGAATTTGGGATCATTAAGTGAAACCAGTAATTGAAAGGTTCAAAACCGGCAAAAAGAGGCACTTTTCACACATCACATAGCTCAGCTGTGGAACTTCTCACTGCAGGAGCCTGCACATGTGAAATTTTAGACGGGTTCAAAAAGCAGCTGGGCAAGTTCATAGCAGAATGCTCCATGGAAGGCCTCTAAATTCAACAAAAACCCACACTTCTGGCTCAGGGAGTGCATGAGCTGCACGTTCCTGGCTTTTGGGGCAGCGATCAAAGCAGGTATCATTATATTTGCTTGCTGTCAAAGGCAGATACTGAGCTCAGTGGATTTTTGCTCCGGTCTACCACAGCTGACCTCAACTCAGCGCAGTCAAGGAACACACTCTCTGAGGTCTAAAAGCAGTTTAATACAAATTTATCTCCTTTTGCTCAGTTTTTATGCTTGCAAGCATCGTGTATCTGGGCATAAACGTGGGTGGATGCTCAAGGGGAAGGTCAACAGGGCAAGGATGAGGCCAGAGCTCTGGGAATGGGGCAGCATCTCCCCTGCTGCCACCCTCGGCTTCCCAAACACATCTCCAGTCCCCGTGGGAAGCCCCTTGTGCATCTTCCACCCTCTGAGCGCTGGTGGCCGGTGACAATGCAGTATATAGTCAGCACCAAAGTGTGGCAGGGTTTTATTGTGCAGGGTAATAGGCTCATCATTTCTGTTTGAAGAAATCTAGCCTCAATGTAATGTTTTACATCCGGGGTGGTGGAGAGGGGGGGAACAAGGAGGAAGGAAGAGAAGGGGAGGGATCAGAAATGATAGTTCATTTAAATATATGTTTTAATCAAACCCTGTAAATTACTCTAAGTGATGTTTTAACAAGATACAATTGCAAGAGCTGAGCAATGTTTCTATCATTATGCTGTTGTGTTGTGTTTTTTTTTTTATTTAACAACCAAAATACAGAATTCAATTTACAGGGCTTTAGCCATGGTAGATGAATTTTTATGGGAAAAATTCACACTCCAGTTTTGCTATCAGGTTGCACTATGAGGAGCTGGGCCTTTTTATTATTATTATTAGACCAGGCTGTCAAAGCCAGTTATATTGCTCTCCTAAAACTAGATGCAAAATCACTTGCCTCTGTGCAGCATCAATAAAAACGGGGCTTTTCTCACTGCAAAATTCCTTTTTTTAATTCATGTAGAGAGAGTGGGATCATAATCTTAGCTTTCTCTTCTTTCACCCAAACAAAGTCACTCCTACAAAGCTTCTTTCAGGCAGACAAAACTGGTGCAGAACCAGAGGAACGACAGAAATGGAAGCTGTGTGGTGTCTCTGGAAGTCTCTGGCCCAAGATTCTCCTCAAAGTAGGACTAGCACCAAAGCTAGACCAGGTCAGCCATGACTTTACCCAGCTGAGTCTTGAAAACCTCCAAGGACAGCAATGCTGTGGCCTCTCTGGGATTTGTTCCAGTTCTGCACTACCCTCCCAGTGAAGAAATAGGTGAAAGTGTAGCACTGCTCCCTAAGGGAAAGAAACGGGGATAACAATGTCAGCACCTTCTAATTAATACTTCTACTCTTCCTAACAACTTCCCTGGTGCAAAAGCCAACTTGCACCTGATCAGGACACAGTTGCTGGCTCAAGCTGCGTGCAGAAGTGATAGAGGAAAACCTTCACTTTATTGCATCAGCCAGTGAGTAGGGTTAAGGTATTTGAAGCATCTGGCTCTTTCAAGAGGTCTGAACCACCACTCAAACTGGAATGACTGGGTGGGATGCTGACACCTGCTCCAGAAGATTTTCCATCAAAAGAAACCCTACTTTTCACAGAATCATCATGGTTGGAAAGGACCTCTGAGATCACGGAGTCCAACCATACACACACCAAAAAAACCCCTACAATCTCAGGCACTAGAGCATGCCCTGAAGTGCCATATCTACACGTTTCTTAAGTAACTCCAGGGTTGGTGACTCCACCACCTCCCTGGGCAGGCTGTTCCAGTGCCTGACCACTCTCTCAGTAAAGTAATTCTTCCTAATATCTAATCTAAACCTCCCCTGCCGCAACTTCACACCATTTCCTCTGGTCCTGTCATTATTGCCTTGGGAGAAGAGGCCAACACCCACCTCTACACCCTCCTTTCAGGTAGTTGTAGAGGGCAATGAGGTCTCTCCCCCCTACACCCTTCTGCATTCAGAAAACAAACACCACGTCCAGTGCAAAGGCTTCCACCTCCCATGGACACCAGCATTTGCCTTCTGCCTCCAGCCCAAGAGCAAGGAAAATATCTTCCAGTCAATGTTTAAGGCCAGTTTCCAGTGTTCACTTTCTCCCTAGAGAGAAAAGCACCACAACTGATACGCCTTGTTCCCTGGCAGAACACTTGCTATGACCCTGTCAAAGGCATTATCATTAATCAAATTAGGTGTAAGAATCTAAATAAAAAATGTGCATAGTGATTTATGCAGATTGTTGTGTAAGCTTTTAAAATGCTAGGCTGAGGGGAAAAAAAAAACAACAATCACATACACAAAATAAAACCGGCAGCTTTCTTTGCTCTAATTAAATCCAACCTGCTCTGCCTCCAGGTGCATAGACCCTTTTGCTCATCTCTTTCTGTGATCATATTCTGTGCAAAATGACAAATTAATAACTTGAATAACAACAGTTCGACTGAAACAGCCTGATTACAAACCTTGATAGAAAAAGGTATTGTTGCAGGAGTGGTTTCCATTTAAAACGCAGTAAATCAGATGTCTCTGAAGGAACAACAGTGCAGTTTAAGAACTTATTTAAATGAAGAAATGGTAAATAGGAGAGCTAGTGCCCATTTCTCTTATTATATGTGTATGATTCAGCTACAGAAAAACCTCAGCAGAGGAGCTGGTTCAATTTACTGTTATCAGAGGGGATTAGAGCTGAAGATCCCTGATAGTCACAAGAGCTTTCCTGTGTTATTAACTAGGCTTGGCGGCATTTTTCCTCCTTTAGAACACAAATGAAAAACCTCTTCATTTGCCATGCACGTTGAATATTTCCTGCTTTAATGCAGCATTTCTCCACTGCAGTATTACCACAAAACTTCTGCTTTGATTATCCTGCTCAAGCGCATACTCTGGCAAGCCAAGCCCTACAGTGTTTAGTTGATACCCCATTTAGCCCAAAGCCCCAGCAGCTTCTCTAAGAAGCAGCAGAGGAGGGAGCGTTGAGTTTTTCCCCTTCATCAGAGGCTGAATCAGGTCCTGATGCAACAGGATGTGGCCCTGGTGCTCCCAAATTCATACCAGGAGGTTCCCAGCATGGGGGAAGGGGTTTCTCTGCTCCATTCTCTGTGATGGGGTTAATGGTATGAAACAGCCTTCCCCTGCCTTACCTGGCCAGAAATGCTTTAAAGAGCATCAGTCCAGCAGCAGCAAGGAGCCCCCCACAGCAGGAGCTTGTCTCAGTCCCACAGACAGATCAGTGCCAAACCCTCCCACCCCAGTTTGTCATCAGGGTGAGCTGGTGGGGCTGAACGAGCAAAGCTTCTGCCCTGCCACCAAGGGTCCAATGCTGCCCACTGCTGCTTTCACCGGCCCCAGGACCCTTTCTGTCAGGGGAGCCCCTTTCCCAAGCCCACAGGCCACCTCCGGGAGCGTCTCAGATGTATCTCGCCCTTGTATTTAGTGGCAACTCTTGGAATACTGTAGATCCACATCCCAGCTTTCCCAGGGAGTGATGCAAACCTGCAACAGGAGAGTTGCTCTCGCAGGAGCCATCCATCACACTGGTCCGTGTTTATTGCTTTTATTTCTCCCGTTCCTTCCACTCAAGGTGATTACAAGGACACCTGAAACCTACACGAAGGGCAGAAGCGTCTACCAGCCTTCCAAACTCCAAAGGCAGTGAGACTCACAGAGTATAGCTAAAATATTCCTTTTTCTCCACCTTACTTTACTTTGTACACTTTACACTTCGCTTCGTAGCAAAAACCTTTCCCACGAAGGGAACAGCACAAGACCTTACTCACCCTTTACTAAAGCCTGACATACATCTTATACAGGCCCCTCAGTGCCCTGCTGGTGTAGAAAAAGCAGTGGAAAACTTGAGTATGTCACAAGCTCTGCAGATCAGAGCAGTATTAGGACAGGGCACCCCCTCCCTCCATCATACCAGGAACCATCCTGGCCACCTCAAATTAATAGAAACAGGTTCCCCTTTGAGGGACCAATCCCACCTCGGTCTCATTCAAGGCTCCTTTAAACAGCTCCTTCCCAAGAGGCTTCCCCATTGAACATCCTCCTTGTCCTCACAACAAACACAGCTTTTATAATTAAGTGCTAATCAATAGTGCCTGATGCAGGGAAGGGGAGACACGTGTGCTGAACCAGCCGCCTGAGGAGGCCACGCAGGGCTGCTTCGGGAGGGTTTGCTTTAGAGTCAACTTAATTTAGGAGCTGTGGAACAGAACAGTAACATCAACGCGAGCACACATCGGGCACAAACAATTAACAGTATTTCATTACAGCAAAACGCAACACACGGATTTTTTTTTTCCCTCTTTTATGTCTCCATCTCTGTTCCCACAGCAGCTCTATTAAAAAGGTGATGATTTACTGCAGAATGTGGCGTAAAATAATTGCAGTCTGTCGGAAGGCTCCCGCTCTGCTCCCCACCCCTGTGACTGATGCTTGGGATTCAGGGTTGTGCCTGGCTCTGCATGTGCTCTGGAATGCTGTACACATTGATGAGCTCAGATTGTGGGACCTGTCTCTGCCTCCCCACGCAGAGCAGTCACGCATGGGCACTGGTGCAGGATGGTCCTCGGCCATTTCCACTTATTTTCAGTTGATTTTTCTCATTTTGGCAAAGGGATTTGTCCATAGGAATGAATGGGGGTGCTGATGAGACGGTGGTGCACCCCACATTCCTCCCCCCGCTTGATTTTCTCACCCAGTACAAAGAGTCCCAGCAACATGTTCGTAAAAACCTCAGGTCCTGGAGTCATGGGGCTGCAAATTGTCTGAGCTTCGTTTTTCTCATGGAAATGAGGTTGTGATATTGGGGTTTCTCAGGGAACGCTATCCCCATCTCACAGGGAAGCCGATGCTTAGGGAGGAGAATGATGGCACAAGAGGACCCGGCAGCCAGACACCAGGTTTCTCAGAGCCCATCCAGGGCACAGACACCCACAGACATGGAGACATGGACTGTAAGATGCCTGTCTGGTCCCTGTCACCGTAACTGTATTCTCGCAATACTTCTGTCGGGTACGGGAACAAGCTGGACCCTGAAGCCCAGCGAGGCGAAGAAGTAAATTGTGCAGATCACAGGAGGTTTTAAGCTGTGGCGTAAAAAGTGTATGTCCCTCAGATTAATGTTCTGCTGCGGTCCACTCCTGGAGATGTCCAGCCCCTTGTGTATCTAAGTTCCTTATTTTAAAGGTCAATTTTATCTACAAGTGAGTCTGGAAGCAGGGTATGGGCAGAGAGCCTAATTAGAGACTGCTGTAGCTACAGCAGTGGTGAGAAAGAAACCTCATGAAAACACTGTCCTCTGGCCCCAGGGGCTCCCAACCAGACCAAGCCTCTTCCGGCCAGTCTCTCCCATCCAAAGGATGGGCATGTGAGCTGCTTGGAATTTTGGGAGGAGTCCTTTTGTTCCCCTTTGCTCCAGGGACTCCCATTCCACCAGCTTTGCGGGAGGAACTTCTCAGAGCTCCTAAGGGACCAGGTGTCTCTTTTTAAGTCAACAGCAGACCCACGCCAAAGTTACATGGGTGTTTAGAAAGCATTGCCCACACATCCTTAGCGAGGCACTGGACCCTGTCCCCCTCGGGAGAAGCCAGAGCAGCCCCATCCCACCTGCAGGATCCCTGCCACGGCCAAGCAGGAGCATGGCTTTTCACTCCACCAAATAAATTAAGATCTACTTAGGATGTGTTGTTCAAATGTCCATTCAGACACAGAACACGGCCCAAACCTTCTCACACACCTAATGCCAAAAGCCTGGGTGGAGGGTGGAAAATGTTTCTCTTGCCATGTCATGGTTTCTGATGAAGAATGACTTGCTTGGAAAGCTGCCCACCACGTTTACCTGCTCACAGCTGTGAACCACCCAGCGATGCCCAGCATAAGCCAGAAGCATTAACAGAGCAATGTATTCTAGTTGATTTTTCATGTGATAAATGGACGGTAATAAAGACAAGCGTGCAAACAAGCAGCAAACCCTGCCAACAAATCACAAAACCCAGCCTGGGAGCATTCTCCAAGTCCTTTGCCTCTGGATGTACTTTTTTCTCTCCTGAGGAACTCGTCCAAGTGTTGGCCAGCCCCCACTTCTCTCATATCCCCAGCTTAGCCTGGCCCACAACGTGAGGGCAGACAGGCATTGAACAGCGCTGCAGCAGAGGGTAACAGCCATGAGAAAGCCACCAGCCAGCAAAGTTTGGGCAAGCACACACGGTTTCTGCAGGGCCAGCCATCTGTTGCCCAGCTCTCGCCACAGCACAGCAACCACGGGCCCTGTGAGATTTGCATCAAGCTTTTTACTTAACTTTTCACCTTTATTATGCCCTTGTTCTTGAATTTAATAATGTATTTTTGTAGCCGTCAGACGCTATAAAACGAGCATTCGTTCCTTTTTTTTTTAAATTTATTTTAGAAATCAACCTGAAATCCAATACAAGGGGGAAAATAATATTATAGACCCACAATATCATAAATTGAGCAAGGACAGAAAGTCTTTCATCCTAACCCTTCCCAAGCACAAGCTCTTTCATTTACCCTGGACTTACAGCATATAGGTTGGAACAAACTCATAAGAAGTAAATCACATCAGGTATTACAGCAAGCCTTGGAGAGAGAGGACAGTGAGCTATTATGTTGATGTTTTGTTTGTCTTTGCGAGTGTGCTGCCCATGTGTATTCCCAGGGACACAGCCCACTTGATCATGTCCCCATGGCAGGTCCCAAAGCAGTCATCAGCTTCTGGAAGGTGGTGGTTGGACACATGGCCCCAGTGACCTTCTCCATGCTATTCTCTCTCTGTGTCCTCCAGTTGTTGTTTTTTCCCCACTTTTCTTTAGATAACAGCAGAATTTTCACCCTGACAAGCTAGTCCCCAAGGGCTGGTGAGAGAAAAACCAGCATCAAAACCCAGCTCAAGCCCTCTGTGTTGGGACCCTCCAACTCTTCCAAAGACAGCTACAGTTCAGGGGCCACCATTTTCTGAAAAAAAGGCTTGCCCACATGTGTCCTCAATGTGGAGGACAAATTTGCTGCAGAAAATATGTAGTTATTTGCTCACTGAGAGATAATCAGATTTATTTACTCAGGGTCCAGGCTTGAGTTTTGTGTTTGTATTCCCTGAACAGAGCAGGGAAGACGACAGCTTTTGAAGGAATATTAGAGAATTTCAAACCAGCTGATCCATTTTGGAGAACCACTTCTGGAGTCCCCAGTACAAGACAGACATTGCCATATTAGAGCGAGACCAGCCAAGGGCCACAGAGGTGATTTAAGGTTTGGGTGTATAAGGGGAGGCTAAGAGATGTGGGATGTTCAACCTGGAGAAGGCTCAGGGGGATCTTGTCAATGTGCATAAATACCTGAAGGGGGGAAGTACAGAAGACAGACCCAGGTTGTTCTCAGTGGTGCCTGGGACAGGACAAGCTGAAACTCTGATCAAACACAAGAAAAAAATGTTTTTCCTCTGATGGCAGACAAACACTTTGCCCAGAGGGTCTCCATCCTTGGAGACACTCAAAACCCACCAGACACAGCCGTGGGCTCTGCCTGAGCCTGCTTTGAGCAGGGGGGTGGACCAGGACATTTCCAGAGGTCTTGTCCCACCTCAGCCGCTCTGTGATGCTGCAGGGGTCTCACTCCCCCATGAGCCACAGAAGCCTGTGACTCTTGTGGCTAATCAAAGCCAACCACCCGGGTCAGACTTTCGTCCCAAGCGCTTGGAACAAACTCCTCACAAACAGTTCACAGAGCAGGAAAGAACATTAACAATCACCCAAGAAGTACTTTTTGACTAACAAATAAACATGAGACATTCATAGACTACTGGCAAACAATTTATGAGCAGAAGAAGCCAAATTAATTAAATAAATTATACATTATGTTTTATTCCCCCCTCAGCTCTATTAATTATAAAACAACATATATGCAGCACAGATAAGGCTAAGTTATAAATATCTGTCAAAAATAAGTGAAAGAATGTAAATATCCCACGAGCAGTCAAACAGTGGAAGTCATCTGTAAATATAGTATTGTATTGTATAATTACAATGATAAACTTAATACAACAGCCTAATAGCAAACACTCACAATTAGCTACTTAAAAATAATCCAAGGATCAATAACCATTCGCTAAGCTCCATTTACAAAATATTCCAATTATTATTACTGCACTTATTTCCTATTTATTCCATAAACTATGCTAAACATCTCCTTCATCTCTTTCCTTAAAGAATGTGTTTGAGACAAGCCATAGTTTGTTCTCAAGCAGTTTGCCAGGGGAAGTGATGGAGAGCGAGCGAGTTAATCCTCATCAATCTTTTGTCCTCACCCCTAATCATTTCCTTCCCACCAAGATGTTGAGATCTATATTTTGCTCTCACACATGCTGGTATGAATTTGCTGTATGTTGGTATGATGCTGTATGAACAGCATCAGAGTCGCACTGATGTCACTGAGAATTTGCCCTGTCCCTGGGGGAGATGGTTAATGCCTCAATTTAAGCATACGATGCTCCACCTCTCCCAGGGCTTCATAAAACAGGAGCCAAACGTGTCTCCCAGACTCAAGGGACATGAGGACAGGTTTGGCCAGATCGCATCTCCAGTCCTGTCACCTAAGGCATCAGGTCAATCACAAGTGAGCACAGTGCAAGGGCAGCACAAGGATGTCCCCCTGCTTTCTTTGGCTGCCAGGCTGTGCATGGGCTGCTCAGCATGGACAAAGGACAGATCTTGGGTGGAAAGGGCTGTGGCACCCTCAGCCCCACTTCCGCAACCCTTCTGACCAGACAGCAAGAGCTTGGGCTTGCTGACCTTTTCCTCTTCCTCCCAACACCATTCCAAACATCTACCTCGGATAAAGAGGAGTTTAAGACCAGGCAGCTGGCTCCTCGGGGGACCAGAGGGACACTGGGATGGCAGGCACTGCTCTGAACTTGTGCAAGAACAGTCCAGATAATTTAGACCTGAGGTTCATGTAGCCCACCATCCTCGGTCTGACAGTGATCAGCAAATTTAGGTAGTTCCTTGTTGCATTTTCCAACCCTCCAGAGATCTGCAGCTTTGAGACAGAGGTGGTATTTTATAATTCACAGCCCCCTCCTCCCCCCCCTCCCCCCCCCGGATTCTTCTCTCCACGAATTTGCTTGATTTTTGAACCAAGGTAAGCTTTCTGCATCTGCTGTTTCTGCAGCAAGGATTTCCACAGCTTAACTGCACACTGAGACAAGAGGAGCTGCCTTTGCCTGGTCTTCAGCCTGTCACCTGCAGGTTTCATCAGGTAGCAGGAGACATTACCCTGCAAGAGAAAGTGAAATTCATTCCCTATTCACCTTCTACACATCAATCAGGATTTTACAGACCTTTGTAGATTTTTAAGGCATGAATTTTCTCAAAAAAAGTCTTTCCTAGCAGATCATATTTAACCATGTGTCTACTCATTACAGTCCTTGGAATAGCTTCCACCAAGTTAGCTGCTGCAGATGGCAGACTGTCACATGTATTTCAATGGACTGTTCCAAGCCTTCTTAAAACCAACGTCAAATCTGTCACTTTTCGGTCCTCTAGTATTGGGGCAGTCTAGAGCAAAAGATGACACCCTACAGTGCACAGGTCCGTTACTTCCTCCTTGATCTTGAGAGCATGTGGATGATGCCATCTGGCCCTGGCAATCTGCTGCTGTTCATCTTGTTATTTTTCCCAGTAACTTCCTCTAGCAATGCTTCAAATCATGACAAGTCCACTGCAAAGAGCAGCTCTGAGGTTTTTGGAAAACACAAGCCATGTGTTTCCCTGCCATTGCCTTCCCTTCTCCAAGCACTCCTTTTACACTCAGGTTGTCAAAGGCCCTGTGGGCTCTCAAGAAATTATCCAGCTCCTGAGAGTTCAACAAACCCTGATTACAAGTTTTAGGGTTTTTGTAAACTGCTCCTCCAACTTTCCACCTTTTGTTTTTGGCTGTCTTCTGTGTTTTTCCATGTAACCAATGCTTGCATACTCTTCTCAGTTCATCTCAGGACATTACTTCTATTTTTCTGAAGATACTTTCGTATACTCATAGTCTCCTGACTTGACGTTTATCCATAACTTTTCTTTTTTTTTTTTTTCTTTCTGAACACCTTTATGGAGGTGAAGGTTGGGTATTCCCATGGGAGTGAAAGTGCTGTGGCTGCTGGAGGGGAACTCCTCTTCAATGGAAACTTGTCAAAGAAAGGGCAGGACCTGGAGCCCTCACCTTTGCTCCACCTCCTTCCATCCCACTCACCATTGGCATGGCCTGAGTATGTTTGGGGCATATTGTACATGTACCCAGAGCACATGGTTGCCCAGATCATTGACCATGCAGTTGGCACACCTCGGCAACCAGACCTTGCACAAGCAGGAGAGGCAAGATGCTGTACATATGTTTCAGTTCCCAAAGAGAGAGCAACTGGACTCAACTTTTCAAGGCCTTAGCATTTCAGAGCCACCACAGAAAGTGATTTTATTCTCCAAAGATTAGCTATGGAAGAAAAAAAAAAACATACTCGGTTCATTGGGCAGATAAAATATTTGATGACTAATTTTTTGTGACATGTATATCCAGTTATGACTTCTGCCTCTGTTTCTAAACTCATGAAGGTAAATGTCATAACAGAGATCAGCCATCATATATTTTAATGTACTTGGAGGCTAATGTCTCTACTGAAGAGTGTACATGGCAAGAATGTCTCATTTCTGAGGGTGCTTTATGTCAAGTGCTATTTCAGCTGATCTCTTTGCAGCTAGGTTGGATGCCCTGTTGTCTCTTGGCAAGTACACGCTCTTCAAGACTTGCAGCCCCAGCACTGACAGGCAGCCGGACGCATCTGCAGAGAATCTGAAATGGCAACTCAGCCATTCACCCATCTCCTTCAAATCAGCTCTTTTCTTTCCTGAGATGCTACAAGAATCACTGTTCTCCCATTTGGTGTTCACGAGTTTCCTCCTCTCCACAAAACCAAGGGGACAGTAGCACCCCCCCAGCCAAGGCCAGCCACGTCCCTGGGTGCCTGGAGGTGGGTGGGAGAGGGCAGGGAGCGGGGTATGGCTCCTGAGAGTTTGTGTTTCATTGAAGGCATAGAATCAGAGAAATACACGTTTTCAGAAGCTTTCAGGATGTCCTGGTTTGCAGAAAGAGTCAGGCAGGTTCATGCATCATGAATTATCACATCATGTTGTGCATCCTCTGAACAGAGTCCTCCGGTACTGACATCACCCATGTTTTCCCATTAATCCTGCCAAGCTCCCGGCAGACCTAGACTGGCTGACAAACCTTTACAGCGGAGTGAGAACCTGAGACAGCAGCAGCAGACCCAGCTGTGGGGAAGGACTGGTCCGCTCCTGAAGTCCCACCAGCCTCCTCCTCTGCAGAGACTTAGAAAAACCCAAAGGTAAAAATCCCCGATGCCCTGGCTGATGGAGCAGAGATCGTGCTGGGTTATTCTCCCACCATCAAGGGTGTCTGCATTACGCAGTCTGTCTCAGTCTTCCTCAGTATGAAACCAATGAATTTTACAAAGAGAAAACAGGTATTTTATAAAAAAACAGTATTCCAGAACATCACACATGATGCACTTCTAAACAAAGGCACCGGGCTAGGTTATTAAGCCTGAAAGGTTGGTAATAAAGCACAGTTACTCCTCTGACAGCAACAGGGTGTCAGGGGTGCAGTGTCCCCACCCCAAAACTGAGACAGTCTTTCTGCACCAGTCACTGCTGTCCTCATCTACTGCCCTGCCCCAGTAGTTCTCTGTTTTGCTTATCACAAAGATGTGCTGGGATCCCCTCTGACCCCAGACTGAGGTGGCCAGTTGCATTTGCAATGAAGGTTTCTGACTGGCATGGCTATTTCTGGTCATCCTGGCTTTCTTGCTGGGAAACAAAGCCATTTACGGCACAGGGGGCAGATGAAATCACCACCAGAAGTTGACACCTTTTGACATCCTGCTATAAAACAGGCTGCAGGAGAAGAGCAATAAATCATCGTGGTGATCACCTCCTTCAGACCAGACCTGTGGGGTTTGAAAGAGAAGCGCTTGCCCCAGGGTGGCTGCAGAGAAATAGCTGCTGTCTCGGGGAGAGGGGATGGTGTCTCGTCCACAGCAATTTATCTTCCACTGCTCAAACCCCGCCCTGACATCCTCCCCACAGGGTCTGCTGGGAAATTGCCCACGACCTGAGCCTGTCCTCCCTCCACCGAGCAGGTCAGAGCATCCTGAGGGTTCAAAATGTGCCAATGGCACCATCTCCTGCAGCAAAACCCCTCCCTGCCAGCCCCTCTTCTCCCCCCACAGTGTTCCTCCTGTTCCCGTTCCTGCCCACCCCAACATGGACTAGGTGGCAACCAGAATGTAGGGCAAAAAATGGCCAGGGAAGGGCTTGTTGCACCCTCCCTTGGCCTCACATGGCTTTTTTCTTCTAAAAAGGCCGGGGACAGCCCTGGGTGAGGGGGTGGGAGGGAGCTGGGGTCTCACCCAGCCCTTGCCAGCGGGATGGAGGGGGGCAGCGGGGCTGGGCTGGCTGCGCATCCACCTGTGAGTTACTGAGATGTCTTGGGAGACATTCACGGGTTGGTAAGGAACCCAAGCAGGGAACATCTGTCATTCGGGATGTAATGAAAGTGCTCTAGTTAAAAAAAAATAAACCCAGCTTTAAAAGGAAGCATGAGATGGATTCATTCCAGGATTATTCAAATACCTTGCTTTGGGGGAATATACTTCACTTCTCTTTTAACTTTAATATCACTTTAGAGACTGTTTTCTGGGATGGTGGATACTGTATTCTGAATACTTTATCGCCAGACTCTGAGAGCTAGTGAAGTGTTTTGGATAATAGAAATGAATAATGTATCATGCATTCATTGCCTACCAGACTGATTTGTTTACTAATAATTTAGTTTAAAGTACATTATTGTTTTACTACTCACACGCTGATTTACTTGCAAACACTGACTGAACAGATATCATTAAATTAGAATAATTTTTAACTCTAAAAATATATTGTTTACAATTTGCTCCTTAGCAAGACATTTGGTCTGAGCTGCATATATTTGTCTCTAGGATTATGGGTCCAAAGCGATCTTCGAGCTGATTATTTCCAGGATATTTCAAGACTTTCTTTTGCATCCAGGGTCCATTCCAGCCCTCTTGTTACTCGGCTCTTCAGCAAAGAACCTCAGTAAAAACAAGAAGAGTGCCTCATTAGTAGACCCTCTGCACAGTGCTTTAACAGACACCAAGCCTGGGGCTCCCTGATGAGATTTTCCCCTCTTCTGGCTCCCTTAATCCAGCGATGAACAGCATCATTCACTATTTCTGTGCATGGCTCTGCAGGGCAAAACCAGTTACAGGTGGATCCTTTAGCGCATTTTTGCAACCCGTAACATTTTTGGGCTCATGAAATTCAGCAGCAGAATAACTCAGTCTTTGAAACCTCCCTCTCTAGTCAGAACATATTGGACTAAAGCTCATATGCTACAGCTGAAGAAAGGTAGTTAGGTTTAGACCATGCTGCTGATATCTGTTGCACCTATTTGCAGTAATTTTCACTGAACCTCAGCTAACTTTGTGGTGATGTTGTGAAGGCAAATATCTATTATACACGAGTTCCATTTTCTGCAGGACCGAGGCTGCTAAATGCAACCCTAATACTTGTACGTCATTCAGCAGTCTAGGTAATAAGGCCAGTGAAGAAAGAAGAACAAACTGGGGGTTTTCAGCATAAAACAGAGGACACGAAGAAGAGGGTGCAGTAATATCCTTCAAAGATGGAAAAGTCTGCTGCAAAGAGAGACTGTGGAAGGTACAAATTCATGCATTTAAAATAAAGTATGAAATACTGACTTTACTCATTTAGTAGATTGTCTGGTGCAAATTGCAGCGTCTCCTTCATGGAAGGCTGTAAGAAGTGTCTGCTCCAGCATCCATGGGGAGAGGGGGCTAACCCTGCTGGGCTGGTGAAAACCTGGCTCAGCTCCACACTCTTCCACAGCCTTTTCCCAAACTTCTGCATTTCTGGCTGCGGAACGCAGTGCTGGAGCTATGGGGTGCACCATGTGTACATGCCAATACCTTCAGAAACCTGGCTTTAAAAAGAAGCAAATGTATTCTGAATTATTTATATTTTTAGTACTTACATTTGAAATACTTAAAATTATGTTGGAAGGGGGTTCTGGATGGCTTTGCTGCTGGGCAGGCTCAGCCTCCATCTGCTCTTACCTGAGACCTGAGCTAGAGGAAGAGGAAGCGTCACCTCTGTGCAGTCTGGACCACCTTCATTCAAAATAAGTGGGGTCAAAGGATGTCTGTTCTGAAGGTAGGAAATTACCTCCCATTGGTGTTACATCTGTTAATTTGCTACAAAGATGAAGCTGAGGTTTCACAAAACCCCAGAACTGGCTCCCCAGCAGGACTACATGCAAAAGCTTCAAAGAGAAAATCAACACAAGCTGTTGGGCTACAAAGAGCCTGAAGTAGGCAACCTTATTTTTATTTTCTCCCCCTTCAGACTTAGAGAAGTTAATAATGTCAGAGAAGAGGAAAGCATCCTGACATTGCTCCCAGGGATAAGAACCAGGAAAAGATTGTACAGCTTACAGGATGAGAAAGAAATTAAACTGCAGCATACAAAAACCCAATATCCCAGCTGCAGGCTCATCCACTAGGTGAAACCAATCTAATTTGTTGGACTCTTTATTCCCAAAGCCTCCTGAGACCTTGGAGTAAAAGAAAGAAGCTACCCAGAGAGAAACGAAAGTTTCCAGCCCGGAGGAGCCAAAGGGATGTCACGTTTATTTAAAAAGAAAGAGGGGACAGTGAAAGAGAAGGCAATCTTGGGTGCCTCCAAGCACTGCCAGGCAGATCCTGGAAGATAAGTGCCAGTGCTGTCAGAGCTTGAATTTTTCTGAAACAGCTCTGATAACATTGATGGAGGAGCCCTGCGCAATGGCAGTGGTTTGAAAGCCTTGGAGCTATTGTCAATGCAAATGTAGAGCAAGAGTTAGAACAGCAGCTCTCAAGCTATCACTTACGGCCAACACAAGTCCCAGGAGATCCTCCTGCTTTGCTCCAGGCAACTGTGGAGGAGAAACCTTCAGCCCAGCTGTCCCGGTTTGAAGTAAAACCGAACCAATTTTCTGTTCTGTAACTTTACATCCTAGCTAGGCCTCCTCTAACTCTCTGAAATTAACGGCATATTGTGGAGAAAACTGCTCGTTCTCAGAGTGATAAGACCAATGTTTGTGCTCCATGCTAAGGAATGGTATGCAGGGAGGCCCTTGCTTATACTTATTGCTATAACAACCAAGGTCAGCCAATTTCGTTATTTGCCCCCTTAGAGAGTCGGAAATGGAAAAAACGTAGAGGGGTCACATCGGTGGGGAGGAGTGGACAGGACAGGTGACCTAAACCTGACCAACTAGGGTATTCCATCCCATCTGCCCCATGCTCAGTATAAAAGCTGAGGGATCAAAGGGTCAGCCCCTTCCTGCGATGGCCGACGTCCAGAGAGGACTCTGTCTGTTCATCTGCCTTTGATCCCGATCCGTGTGTTCCTGACTCCAGAGCTGGAATCCAGTTCCCATTCGTCACTGAGTCCAGTCTGGGACTTCCCCAGTGCCTGCCGGTGATGTGACTGTCATCCCGGGAGCTTGATATGGTTTTGTATATATTGTATCTATTTCATTATTTTTCATCTTTATTTTTATTTTAATATTAATTTTTCATTAAAGTAGTTTAGTTCATTCTAAACTTCTGAATCTCCTTATCTCTTTCTCCTCCTCTCTCCTCTTTTAGGGGGGGGGGGAAGGGGGGGGAAGGGCCATCTGCCGGTCCGGTTTTGGTAAATTCAGCCGAAACCACGACACCAGCTAACACAGAGTGCAAAGGGCTGTGATGCTCACAGAGCCATAGAGGGTAAAGGGGAGCAAAGACATTGGTCGGTGGAGACGAGTTGGGCAGGAGGGAGCTGCCTGAAGGAGGTGGAGGAAGGTCACCCGGTCACCAGGTACCCAAAAGGTTGCCCATGGGCCAGCGTGTGTGGAAAAGCATGAGATAACAATGCTCTAGGCTCTGAAAATTATTTCCTTAACACATTGAGAAAACAGACTTCCCATATATCACACAGAGAGAGGGCCAGTTCGTCATCTGCAATTGGCAAGTTTTCATAAACATTTATGCTCCTGGGAGCTGTCATGAATGTTCCCTCAGTGGAGGGGAAGCCATTCATGCTCTGCCCTGCGGACGCGTGCGATTTCATGTGACAAGGTGCTACAGCTTTCACAGAATGGTCAAAGCATCAAGAAGATTATTCAAGAACTCAGTCACTGTCTTTTGGCTCAAAACCATACTGCTTGATGCACTGATGACTGGACGTGAATCACAGCATCACATGTGCTGGAGGTCTGCAGTCTAACCTCTGGCTGGAACCAGGGCCAGTCAGAGCCGCCTGTTCCAGGCTTTGCCCAGTTGAGTTTTGAATGTCTCACAGCTGCTCTGCACCCCTGAGTCAATGTTTCATCACCCTCAGGGTGATTTATTTTTTCTTTCTATCTAATGAGGATTTCCTTTGTTCCAATTTGTTGACTCTCACCCTTCCACCACATACTTCTGGGAAGAGCCTTCTCAGCACCCTCCCATCAGGCCATTGCAGGGAGTGATGGGGTCTCAGCTTCACCTTCTCTTCTTCAGGCTGAACAGACCCAGCTCACTCAGCCTGTTCTTGTATATCCTATTCTCCAGCCCCGATCATTTTGGTGGCCTCTGCTGGACTCACCGGACTTGCACTGGGAGCCAAAACAGCCCAGAACCACAGATGGAGTCTCACCAGTGCAGAAAAAGGGCAAGGATCCCCTCCCTTGCCACGCTGGCCGCACTCCTTGCTAATGCAGCTTTTGCACGGTGTCAATTCCTGCTTGACTTGTCCACCAGTAGCCCCAGGACCTTTTTCTGCAAAGCAGCCAATGTTTCCAGTGGTGTTGCATTGTCCCTCCCAGGACAGGATTTTGCTTTTGCCTTTATTGAACATTTTAAGGTTCCAAACAGCCCGTTTCTGCAGTCTGTCAAGGTCCCTGTAGATAGAAGCCCTGTAGACACCAACCATTCCCCCCACATTTTGGGGAAGGCACTCCAAAGTCTGTGCTGTCAAGGAGAGTGGTTTTATTCTGCAATAGCTACGGGAACCTTGGTATGTTTCCATGCAATTTAAAATATGAATTAATAAGATTATTTTTAATTGAAATAGAGTTGAGTCTACATGCTGTGCTCCAAACTCTGCACAAACTAAAATTTCTGATGCCTGACCTGCTCATATATCTAAATCTCTCTTTCCTCATTCACATTAGAGCTGGTAGAATTAATACATTATTCAGTGAGTTAGTCCTTCCGTCCATGATCCAAACCCATTTTCTGCAAATGTATTCATTGCTTCCTCATGTTTGTTGACTTGTTATGTGAAGGACATTCAGCCTATATAAAGTATCTGGGAACATTTTGCTTTGTTTGCAAAATGTTATCTGTGGTGGGGAGGTCATTTGAGTCTCAAAGCATTGTTCCCACCACCCGAATCTTTATAAATGAAGGATTAGTGAATTACAAATGCAGATACGTAATAGCTACGGAATATTGAATAATTAGTCAGGTCTACTTCCAGTTCAAGAAATCCTAGTTGCCACACAAATACCCTTATTTACATTTGTTCTGGGATGAGGAAGGGCTTGTTTCCCAAAAGCTGGTGGAGGTGTGTACCTTGAATTCCCCCTAGTGTCCACAGCTAAGAAGAGGGCTCTCTAGGGTTGCCCAAAACCACATATGAATTGGGAATGTATTTTCATGAGCACATTCATCGTCCAGGTGGAGTTTGCACTGTATCTAGTTTGAAAAGCTCTCAAATAGTGTTTTTAGGTATTCTAGGATACCTTAGGGTCTAAAGGATACCTTAGACAAGGGGGGGGGGGGGGCAGAATTGCAGATAATTTACTCAGGGCATCACTGAGACATGCTGAGCTCAGTTCCACCCTGACACAAACCCAACCCATGCCATGGTCAGGTAGGGTTGAGCGCTCAGGAGCTCCTGAGCTTGTCCTGAGCCCTTGCTGTCCACATGCCTGCATGCAAGGAGCATTGGTAGGACTGGACTGGAGGCCTTGCTGGGTCCTCTGGGACCTCTACAGATCTACCTTCCTGGTACCCCTGGGGGTAGCAGGGTAGCCCCCCATCCCACAGGCTGGCTGGAGCTGCTCTCCCAAAGGACATCTGGATCCCAGTTCTGGCAAGAAGGAACACCCAGGCGCCAGAGATCTGCACACCTACAGCCCAGTCCACCTCGCTAAAGAAATCCCAATCAATATTCCCCATTAGAGAGCTACTGAAGTGGAAGTAATTTGGCCATGAGTTGTTGCTGGAGGTCTGATCCTCCTCCTGCTTCGGGCTGTGAAGGCTCTTAGGGTGAAAGATTTACAGCGTTTTGGAGAGACAGGGTTATCCTTCACCAGACGGGAACATTGACAAGCAGGGCCTTTTCGTCTTCATTCCACTCCTGAAATCTCTCTTGATTCATTACAGTTTGTCCTTCTCGTTGGTGTAATGAAATATAAATGTTTATGTTGATATATAAAGATAGCAACATTGATTTTCTTTTCTGCAGTAGATTTGATTACTATCAAGCTTCCAAAGCCTTCCTGAGGTCTTTTTTTTATTTTATTGCACCACCTTTTCAAACTCACAGCTTTTTCCTAATTGTATTTTCTGCTGAGAGAAGCATGTGGAATAATTTGAAAGGGATGCAGGTGAGGTCTCAGAGGGGCTATTTCAATGCATTAAAATGTTGAGACGCTCTGATTTTACAAAGACAGTACTTCACAAATTACATATTTGCAAAAAACTTGAGATGAAATTATAAATATAAGACTGCAAGCAAAGTTATTTCACATTTATTACTACTTCCTCTAGATTTTCATCTCATATTATATCCCTGGGGCTTTGGAGGTTTGCCGATATTTTGACACTATTTGTATTCCTTTTTCAGGGCATGATACCTTCAATATGCTTACAGGAATGGATGAGCAGATGTGGGTAAAATGTACAGGTGCCTTAAATATGCTCAAAAGCAGCACCAGCTTTAATGTTTACACAACATATTTGTCTCTCTGTTAAACCTGCCCTAGTCTCGAACCTGAAGAAAAATCTCCAGACTGGAAACCTTTGAGAGAAATGAAACATTTGGTATCTACAGCTAAATCTTACACCTCGGTCTCATTGAGGTCCCTTTTAAATGCCTTGTTCTGCAGTATAAGATAGAAAAAAAGCAGAGGCTGAGGCTGTGGTATTGCAATGTTTCAAATCCTCAAGACGCAAAAAGCACTAGAAACCTTAGTGGTGCTTGTGCTGTTCCAGACCAAAACACAGAAATCACCCAGAGGCTACTGGACAATCTCTTGATGGCCTGTTCCAGGTGCTAAGCTGGTCCTGCAGCAAACACTTCCTTGTTAAGCTGCTTAGAGTTATTGATTTACTGAAACAGAATGTTAATTATTATGGAATCCATGAAAAGGCTACTTGTTTTCTTTTTTCTTAACGAACAGTGTTCTCCAATTAATCTTGGCTTTGCTATAAATGCGGGAAAGATTCTTCGTAACTACCAAAGAAATTGATTTTTTGGGTTTCAATGTGTTTATGTTCAGCACAACTTTGCCATTTCCCTGTTTGCTAAAAAAGGGGGATATAGATGAAGTTGGAGCAGGCTTTTCCCTAGAGGTGTTCACTTAGTGGTTTGAACGTCAGCTTCCCAACAGTGCCTGGAACTACATGTTTGAATAAAGCTTGATTGAAAATGTTTAAGGAAAGTGAATTAAATTCAACTGCTTATTCAATGAGCTTTCTGGAAAGATCCGGGATGACCCTTCCCAGTCCAATAGTACAGGAACAGTAAATGTGCATAGACACAGCCAGACGTCTCTCTTGGATATCCTGTAATTCTTATATGGCTCTACAACAGGAATTTCAGGTTTCTGTAAACAAGTTTCTCCTCTGATTCTTTTTTTTTTCCAACAATCAAGCACTGGAGATGCAATCTCAGCAAGTAAGCAGCAGTATCAAAACATTTCCATTCAAAGGAAACCTGATTTTTATTTTTTTTTTTGCACATTATTGCTCATCTTTCTGTGAAAAGGCTAATCTTTGGGCATTTGCTGAATCAAAATTTTAAAAATAGCATTTCAAAATTGTCTAAAATTTTACTAGAAGATCTTCCAATCAGGTGAAAGTGCTTCAATGGTTAAATGGACGAATCTGATGCTAATATACTGAAACACAATCCAAGCTTTTCTTCAGGTAGTGGCTCAGTCTGCTTTTCAGATTGTTGATTTAGAGATTTTCCTGTATCTTTTATGATCTTTTAAATATTATTTTTTTCTGCTTCTAACTTAAAACAAAGTCCATTCCATTAATTCAGTCTTTTTTTTCTTTGGTATTTCCCTCTACCAGTCAGCTCCCTAGACTGTGTCCCAGCTGATGGGGGACAGCTGACAAATACATTTTTCCTCCCAGGTAGCCTCCTTCCAGCTGGGACACATTACTATGAATCATCTCATGGGGTTCCAGGCTGAAGCCATCCAATCCTGCCATAATAAATGAGAAAATATGGATAGCCCCTTAATCTGCTGTCCCCGCTGTCTCTGGGGCTAGTGCACTTGTTTGGGATGCAGCAGGCCTGGAGTAAAGCATCTTTGGATCTCCTGTTAAGGAGCCCAAAACCAAGACTATATAATACTTCAATGTGTTCCCCTCAAGCCCCAAGACCCTAACAGAGCTGCTCTGTTTAGCACAAATGAGTTTGGAGCAGGGACTTCAACATCTCACAGCCATGTGTAATTTCTATGGTCTTGGATGCCAATTCCTCACCCCTTCTTTTGGTTCATCATAGAATGGTTAGAGTTGGAAGGGACCTTAAAGACGATCCAGTGCCACCCCCTGCCCTGGGCAGGGACACCTCCCACCAGACCAGGTTGCTCAAAGCCCCCTCCAACCTGGCCTTGAACCCCTCCAGGGATGGGGCAGCCACAGCTTCTCTGGGCAACCTGGGCCAGGGTCTCACCACCCTCACAGCAAAGAATTTCTTCCCCAGATCTCAGCTCAATCTCCCCTCTTTCAATTAAAAACCCTTCCCCCTCATCCTGCGGCTCCCCTCCCTGATCAAGAGTCCCTCTCCAGCTTTTCTGGAGCCCCTTTAGGGACTGGAAGGGGTTCTAAGGTCTCCCTGGAGCCTTCTCTTCTCCAGGGTGAACCCCCCCAACTCTCTCAGCCTGTCCTCACAGCAGAGGGGCTCCGGCATCCCAGTTGTTCAGCTATAGGAGGCACAAGGAAGCAATGTGACCCTGAGTCTTCCCACATGCCTGATGAGGGCCAGGGCTGTGAAGCCCAAGCAGCACACCGAACTGAAGCTTGCAGAAAGTCAGGCTCAAAGTCCCCAAGATGCAGATCTCTCGGGGTGCAAGCCTGAGGGGAGCCCCGAGCAGTTCACAGCCCGTTACACACATACCTGCAGGCAGAAATTTTAGTACTACTGGGATTTTAGTGAAATAAATGGTATTTCCTGGATATTTGCACTCCCAGGACCCACTGGGGGATGTGGCAATCTAATATTTCAACTCTGGAATGACAGACAAATACCTGCACATCTTCACCAATCTAACCCTAAGCAAATGCATACATCTTCATTTTGTATTTCTTCTCAGTCTCCTCCAGGATGCATCTGAATCCAAGATGAAAACTCACTCAGCATTAAACACTTTGTTAGCTGGGTTAGCCTGAGGGGGTGCTCGTAATTGCAGCATTGTTAGGGCTGCTTTTCATTTAAAATCATTCTGTTAAAGATGTTTTCACAGAGAGAATCTTGTCATTTTCCTAGTAGTGGGCTGGGTGTAAACTCCTTGCTAAGCTGATAGATGTCTTTTTCTATAAAGTCAATTACTGTTGAAAATCCACTAATACAAAGGGCATAAAGCAATTATTTGGAATTGATTTCTTATAAGCTTATAAATAGACATTTGGGCAAGTTCAAGTTTGCTGAGAGTTTATAATAACAGCTGTCACATTTTACATTAGCTTTCAACCCAGGAGACTTCAAAGCACTCCACAAATCCTGAACTCGTATCTCTAAAGAGGAAGAATGGCCCAATGCCCACTTGCCTTTTGCTCGGGAAATCCGCATTTGACTCTCTCTTTCACCACAGCCTTCCAGCACAATCCATCACAAGTCTTCAAACCCCTGGTAC
Source organism: Numenius arquata (assembly GCF_964106895.1). Taxonomy (NCBI): domain Eukaryota; kingdom Metazoa; phylum Chordata; class Aves; order Charadriiformes; family Scolopacidae; genus Numenius; species Numenius arquata. Next base: position 15,059,864 of record NC_133587.1, on the reverse strand, counting down.
AAAATGAGAAAAAACACATATTCCTCCTGCAGCATGGTGGGAGGAGAGACACTATAATGACTGGCAGGGGTAAGAAGGTGCAAAACAACATGCAAGAAGTACATTTAGACTAAGATCAGCTCTTAGGACGAGAGTCAACTGCCCTGATTTACTCTTCTTAAAAGGCAGATGTCGATTCAGCTTCTCGCCTTGGCTGAATCCCCTTGATAAAACCATTGGGATACCAGTGCAGGGGATCAGTCTTACTTGTGTGCCTAAAATAGGGGAGACAACCCACCACCATAGGGTGCCTACTTCTCTTCATTGACTTGAAAGGAACCTAAGGGTGAAGATCGTGGATTTAGACTTGCAACTTTTCTCTACCTTAAGCCAAAGGACTTCTCCCCAATATGCTGTGAAGGTGCCAGCAGTTGATCCAGAGCTGTGGGTACTTTGGGTTTCAGTACTAAAAGGCAAGTGGAGTTGATAATAGTAACAACAGTGATGATAATGAGCCGTGAATGTTTTCAAGAGGATGCAGACACCCACCAGAGAGCCAGGAAGGAAGCAAAAGGATGACAGCCAAGTATGAACCACAGCTCAGTGGCGCTGATGGCTAGAAATGCAGCACACTCCTAGTGGTTCATTAATGGCTCTTGGTGTATTTATGAGAAACTTTATGTGACTATTTTACAAAGCACCAGAGTTATCCAAAGGCAGAACCTTCAGAAGGAAAGAGGAATGACCTAATGCAAGAGGCTTTAATGAGATCGTCACTTATTACTTGCCTTTCCCAGCCAATGCAACCTATAGCTGGGAGTCATTTCCTTAAAAATCTAAATAAAGCTGAGGCTCTGAGGTAAAATTGAGGCACGTATTCCCCATACAATAAATATATTCTGCATGTCTGTAAGGAACACGAAGGATTCATGTTTTAATTTATTTGTTCATCTGACTCTAAGAAGAACTTCACTTAAGTGCACAGACCAGGAAGAGAGGTGTGAGCACAGATGGCATTGTGCTGGAATAAACCCATTTTTCATCCCGTATATCTGGCATCCTGGTCTAGTCTTCTTTCTCCCCAACCCCCCAAAATGGCAGTGGACATAGAATAAACCATTTGAAGATTAGTTTTCACATTCGAAGTAGGCCAGATAATAACTAATAGACTAGATAATTGCACCATTAAGCCTGCCACCTTGTAAGAATGAGGATGTAATACTTTAATATTTAAAAACTTTCAAAATTGTTTCAGATATACGGGGGTTTTATAATATTTACCATGCGGCACCTCAGAAGCCAGACTGATGAAGTGCCAGGCTTAACTGACGTTACTGCAGTCGTGCCACTGTTTTTAAAAGGACCTTAAAAAATAGGCATTACAAAGAAATATTGACAGATTAAATAGATTCTATGATGGGAACCGGGAAATTGCTCAATTAAAGCATGTGTGTATTACAACATTAGGCAATTATTAAATTAACAGATGGCAGACACTTCTCGGAGCTCTGAAAATGGTTCCTAGCAGCACACGAGTGATAAAGGGAAAATCATACGATAATGCAGGCACGAATCTGAATACCCCTCTCAATCACTGGCATATGGGAATTCAGGGGATGAAGCTGATGCCTCGATCTCACAGCAGCAATAACAGACTAACTCATATGGTGATGAAAAACCTGTGCATTTCTCCCACTCCCCCAGTTAACAGTAAAACAGGCCCCAAAAGATGATTTTCCTTTTTCCCCAAATAGCAGCAAATCTGCTAGAGGAAAAATAATGGGGGAAGACAGGTGAACTAATGAAGTCTAACTCATAAAAACAGGATAATATTCCATCTCTCCGCCCATGATCTCATGGGATAGGGATGCTTACCTGAGACACAGGAAAGCCCAGGTCCACCTTCAGGATCCCAATTGTATTCTGCACCTCCTGTTTGGGTCACAGTCTGGACCTCAACAGCAACCTGCTTGAAAGAACAGTGTGGAAGTGAGTACTCTGCATCTTTCTTCCTTAAACTATTCCCCTTGATTAAGAGATTAAATCAGCACAGGAAGGACATGGACCCATCGTAAGGGGTCCAGAGAAGGGTCACAAAGATGCTGGAGCCCCTCTGCTGTGAGGACAGGCTGAGAGAGTTGGGGGGGTTCACCCTGGAGAAGAGAAGGCTCCGGGGAGACCTTAGAACCCCTTCCAGTCCCTAAAGGGGCTCCAGAAAAGCTGGAGAGGGACTCTTGATCAGGGAGGGGAGCCGCAGGATGAGGGGGAAGGGTTTTTAATTGAAAGAGGGGAGATTTAGACTAGAAACAAGGAAGAAATTCTTTGCTGTGAGGGTGGTGAGACCCTGGCCCAGGTTGCCCAGAGAAGCTGTGGCTGCCCCATGCCTGGAGGGGTTCAAGGCCAGGTTGGAGGGGGCTTTGAGCAACCTGGTCTGGTGGGAGGTGTCCCTGCCCAGGGCAGGGGGGTGGGACTGTATGATTTTTAAGGTGCCTTCCAACTTAAACTATTCTATGATTCTATGACATTTTACTGGAGCAAAGACTGTAAATGCTGATGAACGACCATATCTTCTATATGCAGCTCTTGAAATCTGCTAAACAGCACAATATCCCTGGTGAGACTAGGTGGGTTAAAACCTCCTGGGATGGGGTGGTGGGAAGAGCCCTGTGACAAGTAAGACATGGGTCCCTGACACTGCTCTGGACATGGAAGAGATTGAATACAATTTTGACCCTTAGTTTATCCCTGTCGCCTCCAGGAAAGGGCCTCTTCACTCCTTGCCACTGGCATTTTTCTCAGCTGCAAGGATTTTTTAGGTCATTATTAAATGCAAGAGGAAAAGCTTGAGAAAGGCTCATTAGCCTGGAGGTAAGAACACTCGCCTGGGAAGTAGGTTTGCTTCAGGGAACAGTTAATTGTTTATACAAAGCTTCACAGTGCTGAAAAAGTGAGATTTGCTAGCCAGGCTGTGTCCCTGGACTGCCAGTGGTCAGAGCACTTTCCTGGGCAGATGACTGATCCCTTAAATCCCCTCAAGCGGAAAGAAAATTCAGATGGCACCAACTTCTTGAGTAGCTCATAACCCCAGGCCTCCATTTTCAGCATGAAAAGTTTTGCATGAAATGGAAAACTGTGCATCGAACCACATGAAGTGTTTAAGATTTGTATTTTGTGGAAGATGGAGAATGTACTGGTGCTTCAGCTCTCCAAAGCTCAACAGTTTTTTTGAAAAAGTTTTGGTTTGTCTGTCACATGGAAAAATAAATCAATCATTCATACCATTTTAGCAATTACCCCCTTCTCAGATTTAATTTATCAAATTGGAACCCTGAGTTAAAGGAAATCCAAGATAGCTGTTTCATTATTCTGGACCTCTTAGTATCTACTAATTTCCAACACTATAAAATGTAAGTGACATTTCCCATTTTTGCCACTTCCCCCCACCCCCACTGCTGGCAAGGTCTGGTCTGCACAGAGAGCTCCCCTGGATGACAACAGGGAACGTGTCATCTACCTACAGTAATCATTTATTTTTAAGAATTAAGTAGGCAATGAGTGATTGATGGGTATTGTACCCACAATCTGATGGTCATAAAACATTTCAAAAGTAGCCTGGAACAAAATATTACATTTCAGAAATGTTTCACACAGGTAACAATAAGAATTCAGACATATTTGAACCGCACAAGGGAACACATCTTTGTAGGCACAGGAATCTGCTGCTCGACAGAAAGAACAGCTGAGCCAGAACATAACACAAACTATCAAAAAGACTCTTTAACGTCATTGCTGAGAATGCAGCACACCCAAGAAAAGAACCAAATGTTAGATTTATAACTTTAGTGGCCAGCCCAGCCTACACCATGGCACTGATTTAAAGACAAGGCTTAAAATTCAGAACTGTTTCACTCTCCCAGGCAGGGACTGGGGGTATATTATCTGTGAACAACTACATGGAAAACAAAGACACTTCGGAGATTTAGGAGCCAAAGTCCTGCTTTCAGCAGTGACACAAACTCAGGCATGCCAGGGGACAGATTCTCCATGGTGTTTTGGGGCTCAGAGATGCAGGTAGACTCAGGTTTGTCAAATACATAGTACTCAGGGAAAAGGATCTTTTTTTAATCCAGATGCAATAGGTCTGAAAGAGGTCAGAGATTCCAGCCTGTGATCCGAGAGCTGTGGGCAGGGGTGAACGCACAAGGGGGCCGGGAGCCTGTTCAAAGGAGTCTGTAAAGAGTGACTTCAAAAACTGCCTTCATCCACACCATGGCGTAACCCACAGCACTGACTTCCAGAGTGTTTGCATCTCCATCCAAAGCAAAAGCAGAATCCACAAGTTAAAGATGTTCAAAAACTTCTGGTCCAGCTCATTTGGAAGACTAATATTACAGCAAGAAGGGCAAAACAACCGTAATGATCCTACTCTCCAAAGAAATCACTTAGGCTTACAGAGAAAGTAAAAATTGAATTGGGCATTATGAAAAATTCTCTGTGTAGCTGAAACTATAACCTGGATAATTCATTTAGGCTAAATATATGGTTGTAATTGAAAACCCAAATAAGGTATGCATATGCATTGATCCATATGATTTAAATCAAGCTATAAAACATCAACATTACACAGCAAAAGCTGCTGAAGAAATGGCAGCCAAGCAGAATATGAAATTCCAGGGAGACCACTGCACTGGCTGGGAGGAGGACTTAATTGATTTTGACAAAGAAACCTATTTGCTGTTTAATTGATTCCTACTCTAAATTCACAGTGCTTTCAAAGCTAGCAGAGGGAAGCAGCAGAATAGTGATTACCCATAGCAAATTACAGCTGGCTGGGTCCAGAATCCTTCAGGCCCTGGTTATTCTCTATTTATCAAATTACTACTGTGGATTTTCAGAGAAACACTAAAATCTACTCATATAAGCAGACAAATCTCTCATCAGAGAGTTACAGGGTGATTGAAAGAGCTATTCAGACCACCAGAAAGACCTCAGGAGAAGCAGTAAGGATTCTCACTTTATTCCGAAACTATTCATTGCTCTTCTGCACCCCCTTTGGGTTAATGGGTTGCAGGGAGGGAGGGAGTCATGAATTATGTCGGTGATGTACGTTTTACTTGGGACATCCTGTGAAAGCAGTGCATTACCCTTCTCAGTTCTGGCAGATGCCTGTTGCCATGCTTCTCTGGGAGGTACCACCACCAGAGTGGCCTCCAGCCTGACTTCCCTGATCCCAGAGAGAAACTCCAGCAGCTTCACGAGTCCCAGGAGTGACACCACAGCCGGGTGCAGTCACGTAACTTCAAGTTACACTGAAGTCTACAGGGCTGTCATGTTTAGCATGTCTCTGATGCCTTCCTAGGGACTTCATAGACATCACCAAGCCTTTACCTTCATGTTAGGAAGTGGGTGAGAATGATTTTCTTCCCATCTTAAAACAGAGAAGCAACCCCTGCAAGGCAGGTACTGCTTCATGCACATGCCCTTTCAGACTGCAGCGGTGTGGAGATGCACAGCAAAGCCAGTGGAAATAAGAAACGGACCTTAGAAATTGTTTGAGTGGTGAAAGTCACCGAGCCACCCAGGTGCTGCTGCAAGAATTTATGTAGCAGCACCCTGGTGTGACCTGGAAGTTGCTAAGGACCATGCTTTGCCCTTGCCACTCCATGACCTCTCTCTACCAAGACAAGAAAGGACACTGACTGCATGGGTCCCACAGCCCCTTTCAGGAGGGCACCTCTGCTGAGGTTCTGCTGTCTCCCTGAGTGGTTGCTCCAGGAGCAACAAGGATGGTTGATTCATCCTCCTGAACCCAGCACTGGAAGGAAAAATGAGCGCCCAACAAGGCACTGTCTCGCTGTTGTTTAAGCCACTCTTTCCCCAGTGCCTCCCTAACAATGACCGATGGGCTCGCAGCAAAGATTTTTCAATTTGAAAAATCCGTTCTCATTTCAGAAATCATCTTCCTCCGAGCTCACTCATTTATCACATGCTGCAAGGCAGGGCTGGGGCTGCAGTCAGCACTGCCACCACGCTCCTCTTCAGCAAAAGCCCGTGGAAAGCTGGGATAGAAAGTATGGCAACTACAGCCCAGACAAAGAAGAATAAGTCATTGACTTTGTTTCAAAATAATTAAAGAAAGGATGCTTGGAAGTGTTAAGAGGCAAGTTGGACCTAAGAAAATATTATCATGATTATCAATACTTTAGGGTAGGTCTTATTCTTTCAGGGTTTAGACACTTCTTTGACCTCTGGCACTGAAAGGCACCTTGCGTGGAGGTCACCTGGGAGTGGAGGCACACGGCTGGGTGTGGAACAGGCAGCACATGAAGATGTCCAGGTGCTCCACACTGAGACCATCCTGGCAGATGGTGCAGAGACAGAAACAGCACAGAGCACAGCTTGAAGACCTGACCTCAAACCTCTGTCCAGAGATCAGGCTTTACCAGAAGTCAGGAAAGTTTTCAGGAACCCCTGGGAAACACTGAAACCTCCTCCAGCTCTGCCAATTCTAGGAACGTGGATGATAAATGACAACTATTCTGATTGCCCTTTTGCAAGCTCTCCCCTAATTAAAAGCAGGATGCTGAAAAAATCACTTATCCTCATCACAGCTGTGGCTTGAGGGACCACATCAGGTGGTTGAAAGCTTTGGTGCATCCTCTCAGGAAGACATTCACAGCCCTGGAGGCTCCTCTTGATTTATTTTTTTTTCCCCTACAGATGAGACTGCTTTGGGCACCCAACTAGAAAGGGAGCCTCCAATCTGATTCCAGCAGAGAAGCAGCCTGAGAATGTCCTGCCTGCTTCCAACAGAGCAACTTCCCAAATCAAAAAGTCTATCATCAAATGAGAAACAAAAAGAAACACAGCTTTTTTTTAAGCTTCACCAAGGTGCATTTCCAGCACCATTCTTCACAAGTTTCAGAGAAAGCAGGATGGAAAAAAATGAAATTGTTATAACTGTTTTCTTACACAAATACACAGGATGTCATTGTAAGAGTTTCCCAAGGAAAAGAGCTCAGAGAGATCCAGTTACATGAGGAGGGATAACCCAAGGCATTACAGGAAAGGCTGAATCCCTCCACCTCTCTGCGGTACTGAGATGCTGCGGTGTCTGCCACATCCGTCAAAAAGAGAAGACATGTGGGAGACCAGATAACTCCAGTGAGGACACCTAACACCAAGTAGCAGCTTGTAAGCAGTGTATTGTACCCAAAATGAGAAGCACAGGGAACACCTGCACCAAGCACACCAGCCTGCTCCCAACAGGTTTACTGGTAGGTGTGGTTCTCAGCCCCCTCCAGCAGCCCTGCAGGTCCCAGTGTGGATTAGCACCCCAGCACCCTGGATGCCATCCTTTATGGGGGTCCTGGCAGCCCCCAACTCCCAAGGAGCAGGAGGAGCACCACAAGGAGGTGGTGGCAGGTCCTTCTGCCCAGGAGAGCAGCCGCAGCCCCTCCACTCCCAGCCAGGGCAAGGCCCCCTCATCCAGGGGGCTCTGGCACCCCCCCAGGGAGGAGGCTCTCCCCAGCCAGTATATGTCCATGGCATCTCTGCCTTTTGCATTTTCCTCATCTATAAGGAGCAATTTTTTCTGAGCTCCTTAATACATGCCAGCTCCTCCTAACCATTATCTGCCAGCAGCCTCCTGGAGCTTAACCCCTATTTAGGGTGAAGAAACGAACTAGGAGATTTCCCATAACTGCTACCTGGCATCTCCTGAAATCACAGAGAAATTGCATCAATTTGTCTCCCTGCAAAGCCAGCAGTCCTTACCAAAATCAGTGGTTTCATTTTCCTGCTCAGGTATGTCCTGCCTCCCTCCCTAAAATATCCAAACAGAGGGAGGACAAACAGCAACAACACCACACCAAAAAAAAAAAGAAGAAACACCACCTTCGTGTTTTCTCTCCAAACCGAGGTGTGTTCCAGTGAGGTGACACCAAATGTTTCTGTACACGTCTGATAAAGCAGGCAGCAAGCCTCCCCTGGGAACCATGGAATTTCTCTCTGGATCTACAATGTATGTTTTCCCACATTAAACCCACAGGCCATGATAAAATACATCAGGGCTGTCAGTTTTTCCTGAGCAGGTGGATTGCCTGGAGAAGGAAGAAATGGATAGGCAGGCAAATCCAGTTTGTCTGGATGAATGTGTCCCCTCCACCCATCACAGCCATCTTCCTTCTCTCCCAAGACCCTCACCACCCCTTTCCACCCCACTAACCCGACCATTGAGCCCCCTTCTGGAAGAAAAAGACCAGCTCTGTGTAAAGGTGGACAAATGGGACGAGAAGGGCTCAGGCTGACCTGCCACAAGAATCAGAGAGGGGAAGCCACCCCGTGGTCCTGCAAGGCTTCCTCTGCCACCGCTTCACCAGGCACGGGGGGCACATCTTATCCATGTGACAGCAGCAGCAGGGACCTGGGTAGATCCAGACACCCAAGTCATGAGGGATGGGGGTCACCAACCATGTCTTCCATTCCTAGCTCACCAGAATCACCTGCCTTCTGCCTCCAGGTTCATGTTTACTTGACTCCAGTCACGGCTTCAACTCTTTGTCCTCACCATCCATAGCTGGACACCCTCCAGTAAACCTAAGGTTGTTATATACCACTCATCCTTCAAAGCCTTGTCAATCCCACAGGAGAATATCATTTCATTGATCCTGCCACGTTCAAACACTGCCTTATAGATTACCCAACAGCAGGTTTTCTCTGGGCCTATTTATGTACAAGAGGGAAAGAAAAGGAAATTAAAAAAAAAAAAAAAATCAAATTCTTCACTTTAGGGTTCCCTGGAGCTGTAGCTGAAAGCACAGAGTTTGAGCCAGGTCTGAAAGAGGTCTGGGCTCTGCTAAAGGCATCAGTTGTGCTTCTGCCGGGAGTGGACAGAGAGCATCAATAAGAGAGAGAATAATTCAGAATCCAGCATGTGCAAAAAGGGAGATGAGAATAATTAAAGCTGAGATATTAGCCGTTAGATGCCTTTTCTTAGGAAAAGCACAGTGGGATCATTCACCTGCAGTAGTAACTCACTTTCTGAATTGTTCTGAGCTGAGATGCATGCCCAGAGACCAGTGACTCCCCGCTGGGACTGCAGCTGAAGGATGCAACAGGCACCTGCATCCAGATTTTGGAGCTGCCTGAACCAAGACTGCTTCTCTTCACCACACTAATGTCTGCCTGCTGCCCCAGGGCACGTGCCTTGCCCTAGATAAAGAGGCAAATAGTCCTAATTAGAATAGAATCATAGGGAAGTTTTGGTTGGAAAACACCTTTAAGACCATCAAGTCCAACTGTTAACCCAGCACTGCCAAGTTACCACTAAAACACCAAGCAGGCAGAGAATAAAACTGGGTCCAAAGGCAGAAATTTCACAGAGAACAAAACCACAATAACAGTTGTTCAGACTGTGACGTCTTTGGGCTGCAAACCATTGACGTCTGCTCACTGCTGAACACTGGCTTCTTCCCGATGCATGGCTGGGAGGTCTGGCTGCCAGAATAGCTCAACCCCAGGGAGAAAAGCACACAACATGCAAAACAAGACTAGCAGATGGGGAGAACCCCCAGCCTGGGGGCTTTGCCAGTGCCCTGTGTCCCCCACCCACCAGTCAGCAGCAGTGAACATTGAGAAAGCGCAGTGGAAGCAACGTCTCTGCTTCCAGGCTCTGCCTGTGGGGACTTTCCTGAGCTGCCCCAGGGTTTGTATCTGCTGGTTTCCCCAGCCCATGGCACAGGAGGCTGAGCTGATCTTGCCTGTATCAAGAACAGTGTAGTGAGTAGGACCCGAGAGGTGATCGTCCCCCTGTACTCGGCACTGGTGAGACCCCATCTCGAGTACTGCGTCCAGTTTTGGGCCCCCTACCACAGGAAAGACATTGAGGTGCTGGAGCAGGTCCAGAGAAGGGCAACGAAGCTGGTGAGGGGTCTGGAGCACAAGTCTTACGAGGAGAGGCTGAGGGAGCTGGGGTTGTTCAGTCTGGGGAAGAGGAGACTGAGGGGAGACCTTATCGCTCTCTACAACTACCTGAAAGGAGGCTGTAGAGAGGCGGGGGTCGGTCTCTTCTCCCAAGTTACAGATGATAGGACAAGAGGCAATGGCCTCAAGTTGCACCAGGGGAAGTTCAGGTTAGATATTAGGAAATATTTCTTTACTGAAAGGGTTGTCAGGCATTGGAATGGGCTGCCCAGGGAGGTGGTTGAGGCACCATCCCTGGAGGTATTCAAGAGAGGAGTTGACATAGTGCTTGGGAATATGGATTAGTGTTGGGTGGTGTGGTGGTGTGTGTGTGGGTTGCGTGTGTGGTGGTTTTGTTTTTGGTTTTTTGTGTTGTTTTTTTGGTTGTTTTTTTTTTTTTTTTTTTTTTCATTGGTTGGACTAGATGATCTTAAAAGGTCCCTTCCAACCTCTGTGATCTGTGATTCTGTGATTCAGCCAACTCCTGTCTGTAGCAGAGATGATGCTGCAGCCCTTGAAGTGCATCCATTTTGGTTTGGGGCTTTTTTTCCTGCAGGAAGAACAACCAGTCTGGAAGAGTGTTTCCTTCATTGCTCTCTAGCTTTTGATGTTAATAGCTGCAACTGAGGCTTCAAAGCCCTGCCATTCCCCCAAAGACAGTAAAACAAAGAATTTCAAAATGGACCATCAGATTTTTCAACCACCAGGCTTCCAAATACCATCAACATGGTTTGCTGAAGCTTCGGGGATGCATACCAGAAGGGATGTCATTACGGAATCAATCAGATCCCACCCGTTCCCTGCACCTAAAAGCAGCTAAACCTTGAAGACTCTCACTTTTATTTGAAAACGACATGGCTTAAACACAACACTGACAACCAGCCAAAGTTTTGAACCAGCAACAAGGGTAAATAACCAGCGTTTGGCAGAGGTGATTATGTGATGGGGCTGATGTATCCTCCTTCCTCCCAGCACCGCAGCTGGGGCTGCCTGCTCTGCAGGGGCCAGCACACAGGAGCAGAGGCTGTTCTGCTCCACCACTTCCTGTGGAAGGTATTTTAAGATGTAGATCTTAAAATCATAGAATGGTTTAGGTTGGAAGGGATCTTAAAGACCATCCAGTGCCACCCCCTGCCCTGGGCAAAGCCCCCTCCAACCTGGCCTTGAACCCCTCCAGGCATGGGGCAGCCACAGCTTCTCTGGGCAATCTCGGCCAGGTTCTCACTACCCTCAGAGTGAAAAATCCAGGTGTTTCGTTCAAAGGACAAAATTATTGATAGTAACTTCCAAAAAGAGCTGCCATCACTGGGCTGCAGTGGTTGATCATTTAACAAATGTTCCATGGAAATTTTTCCCCTCTCCCAAATCAGTGTTCAGGATCTGGCCAAACCACAGGCTTTTCCCAGCAGCAATACCTCATTGACAGGCACAAGGCATGATGATTTTGCATTCTGACAATCAACCAAAACCCACAAATAAATCATATCTTGGAATTCGCTTTCTTTGCTTTGATATTTTTTTTTCCTTATATGGGTTTCTTGGGAGAAAATGGGAACAGTCAGCTCAACCACAGGGGGGTGAAACCACCCTCTCGAGGCCTCTGTCCTTTACCTCCTGTATTCTGTAGTTAGCTGCAGTCCCTCTTTTGAGCCAAACTCTTCGTAGCAGTATTGACAACAGGAAAGTTGGAAAACCCTGAGCCAGGGTCTGCAGAACAACCAGACCTGAAAGTGATACAAGTTGCCTGAAAAGGGCTCTTTTCTTCTGTGTTGTTCCATTCTACAGCTTTTAAACCCAAAACATAGTAAATTTTCTTACCTGTGGTCGAGATTATCCAGTTATGACTGTAAATCAAAGTCAGAAATCCTAAGTTCCACAAGATAAAGATTTTTTTTTTTAGCCTCACGTAGGAATTTGAATAAAATAAAATGGAAAACACAGAGGTCAAAGATTGCATTGAAAGTCTTTTTTTTTAATGGACCCCTTTCATTATTCTTGTTTCTGGATTTAAATTGGAAATGACAGAAAAAAAAGGCTTTTTGCTTCGACAGCCTGGGCCTGGAGCAGATGAGCAGTACTCAGTAAGCACGAGATAAACCTCAAGTCTGCTCCAATACGGCTTTTATGATGATACAGTTCTGCTGTGCAGAAAGTGAGGGGTTTTTGTAATTTATCAGCCAGTGTAGTCCCTGGAGGAAGCACAACCCTACCCCAACACAGTGTAAGGAACAACAATTTGCAGCTCCTCACCTCCTGACTGTCTTCTTGTCCCCCCATTTCCACAGAGAAGCTCATAAACTTCCAGTTCACCTGCTGCACACAAGCCTTTTCACCTGCTGATCCTGCCACTGCCCTTCACCCAGGAACCGCTCTGTCGATACCTGTTGTACCTGTGCATTTACTGTGTTTAAACTCTGCCACAGACAAAGTCTAAGAGACCCTCTGCTCCTTAACCCAGCTCTTCCCAGCACCACCCTCAGCCATCCCTGGAGGACAACCAGGGAGCGCTGGCAACCAAAAGAGTTCAGAGATGCTCAGGACCACCTAGGATCTGATCTTCCCTGTTTTACAAGCACTCCCCCAGTGACTGAACCACCCATGAAGCATAAAAGCCTTCAGGTGGTCTGCAGCTGAGGCTCGTTTTCCTTCTTTGGTGTCACAGTTCAGCCCTGCCCAGAGGATGAGGGGATCCAGACCAGGGCACACCAGTGGGGAAGAACCAACCACAGCATCACACATGTGCTCAGGATCAGTGGGAGGGGACAGAGCAAGACATGAGCAACAGGAGACATTACAAGAAAAAAAAAAGAAAATATTTCAAAGCCCTAAAATTGCTTTTCTCTGTTCCACAAAATGGCAGGTGTTTCCAATCAGTTTCTTACAGGGTAAACACAGCACTTGTTTTACAATTTGTTTGGTAAACCTTGTATTTTCAGCTATAATTACCCCATCAAGGTAGCTAAATGAAGATGACATTTAAAGTGACCTTCAGCTTACAGCTGCAGCAACCATCCCACAGGAGAGGTGGAGCGGGGAGGGGAGGCAGCACATCACTCCCCAGGCAGAGGTGCCTAGGAGCATGCCAGCCAGATGTTCCTCCAAAAATCAGCCACTGCAGGCAGAGCAGTGCTTTAGTGAGGACAACATGCACAAACCCAAACCTTTTGGTTTCTCTTCCAGGGAAAAGGACACTCTAAAATGCAGGCAGTTGACTTTTCCCTCAAGTGGCAGAGCTCAGGAGGTCTTTCATCTCAGGGAATAACAGCTCCTGCAAAACCACGGTAGTGATGGTACCACCTTGCAGGATGGTCGATGCAAGAGTGGTTATATGCAGTGTGTGTCTCCTGGAGGCCCTCCTACAAGGAATATGCTTTTCTCCATTTACTTGGCAGGGGGCAGAGATTGTTTTGCCTCACACTGAGGGACCCAGTGAGACAACTTGATAAGGAACATGCACACAGGGCCCTTAAAGGAGCCTCCAGCTCCCTAAAACCTGGTTCCTCTCCTGTCCTACAGTCTTCTCCTCTTTATCCTGCCCCAACTGAACCCCTCTCTGTACAACACTCCCCTGCTTTTCTGCTCCAATCTTCCAGATGCTCAATGCATCCCTCCTCCCCATACTCATTGAATCCCCACCTTTAATCCAAATGCACTATTTTTCCATCCAGCCTCTCACTTGCTCTCTAGTCATCCCCAGCCCTCCCGGCATCTCCTCCTCCAGCTCCCTCCCACCTCTCTCATGCTTTCCCATTCCACCTCTCCCCAGCCTTAGTTTCAAACTCCCCCACGTCTTTCCCTTACTTGTTGTTTCTTTCAATTATCTCAAGATAATTGCCAGATAATTTTCCCAGATAATTTAAGCCTTTAACCACTCCCATGCCACCATACCTTCCCCTCTAGAGTGGTAGGACAGGACACATGGGGAGAAATGGTCAAGAATCTGCCATCCTGCCTCCTGCACTAAACTCCCACCAGAGTTTATGAAGCAAACCTAGTGCAAACAGCCACAAAGCATCAGTACTGAGGATGGCATAAAAATCCAACCACATCAGCATCCGGCTTGTTAATTATCCTTCGGATCATCTCCCCTCCAAATTCACTGCTGGAGAACCCCAAGCCATTGCTGAATCTAAATAAATACGAGAATCGGAGGGAGACCGGGAAGTCAATACTGCAAACTAACTGCTTTTACAAATGGATTTTCATTACCATAGGAGCAGACGCCAGTGTCCAGAAAGCCCCACAACAAGGGTAATTATTCCCTGGCAGTGCTCTGTATTCACAGAAGGTGCTTTGCCTTGTTTGCAGCAGTAAAGGGCAGCTGAGCTATTGATCAGGTCAGATGCCTGTCGCTCCTGGAGGCATCAGGGGTTTTAACAAGCCACGAAAAGACCATATTGGAATTGTCACCAGTTCACGCTTGGTTTGTAAGGCAATTTGAAGCAGATTTATTGACACACACACCCTTCCCTTCTCTGCCATCCACAGGGTACAGAGGGAAGGAAGGCTGCCCAGTAAAAAGTCTTGCCAGGACCAACCAGAAGAGGCCCCTGGCAGAAACTTCTGAAAGAAGGAAGAGTTGAGTGCTGATATCAGCAAGGATTTTAGCTGGAAAAGCATCGCTGTGCTTCAATTGGGAGTACAGGTCACTGCAGAGTGCTCCTACTGAATGCACTTCTGTCCTCTACCAGCAAGCAAATGCCCCTTTTCAGCTGCTCCTAAACCCACACTGGTCTTACCCAACCCCTTGACCCTGCCCAGAAGGGCACAGCTCAAATCAGAGCACAGGGAAGCCCCTCAGGTTTCTCTCCCCGTCCTCTGAAACACTTGGTTTCCTTCCATGATGCAAGGAAAGGAGTGCAATGGGAAAAAGGTGGGGATGGGGAGAGTTACAACAGGAAAGCACAGGGCCAAGTGCTAACCAGCAAAATAAAACTCCTGCCTGCCCACATCAGACAGCAGCAGCAGGAAGACCTACCAGAGTAGGTCCCACAATCGAACTCTACTCAGTCACAGCATCTTCGCCTTTCAGCCCTGAGGGCAGAAACTTCAGCCAGTTTACACTGCAAATTAATTCCAATAAGCTTTGAAGACCTTGAAGTTCCCCAACCACAGGGGCTTAAGGTCACACAAAAATATGAACTCCAACAGCTCATGCCCGAGCAAGGTCCCAGCTACCCAAGCAGCCCTTCAGGGAGGTCACAAGCCTTTATAAGCAACATTATTTTACAGTAGGCAATAGCACAGCTTTTGCAGAATAGATGACAGTGTCAAGTGTGTCCAGAAACATGGAAATGAAAAGGGGATATTAAGCTCCTTGCAAGGAACTACAGCACTTTTGCCTTTCAGCACTTGCTAAGAACTTCAGGTTCTTAATCTAACACCTTCATGACAAAGCTGCTTGGAAAACCCTCCTTAAGCAGTTACCCTTGCCACTTAGGGGGCATAGTAACATGTTGGCTAATGCCTCCTAACTCGACTCATGAAAGGTGACAGACAGCCTTTTGGAGTGATGCCCAAGGCAGCCTTCACCCAGTGCCAGCACATTCCCTGACCAAGAAGTCAGGCATTTGAACAGCAGTGACTGCATGAGGAAAGGCAGAAGGGCATGCACATGAGAATTAAATAATTAAAGTGTTAAGCAAACTGGTAGAGGGAGATGAGGTGGCATCTTCCAAGAGGGAAACAAGGAGCAAGTGCCCCTGTGATTGCATTTAAAATTCAAATCAGCCTATAACTGAACTACCACATGTGACCACAGCCTAAGCAGGGAGGAACAGCAGTAGCTGAGGGCAAGATAATCACTTGGACTGTGATTACCAGAATCAAGGATCACTACGTTATCCCCAAGGGCTACTGAGAGCCAGAAGAGACATCTCAAAGCTTGTCTTCCCTGCTGAGGTGTTTGTCTAGGGTTGCCATATTACCAACGCATTTCTTATTTCTATGCAAAATGACTCAAAAATAAGGGTAGATAGACAATCAGGCTTGGATAAAACAGAACAACCTGGACACTCTTCCAGAGCTCAGATTAGTTTCCATTTTAAACAGTGCAGAAAGTTAACCCATTTCTCATTTCTTTCCAGCCTTTATCCTCCTGTTGTCTCAGCAGAATGGATGAGACCAGAAGAGAAAGAACAAATAAAGTCAACCTATTCCTAGCCACGGCTAGTCTCGGTGAGAGTTTTGCCCTTCTTGCTTGGTCCCCTGAATCCTTGGAAGTAAGGAAGAGTTTAAATGCACATAGAGGCTTCCTCCCAGCATCCTCAAGTGGAACTTTAGGAACTGCCATGACAAGGTCATTTTAGCCTGTTGTAATTCATGGGAACTGTAGCAGCAGACCCACAGAAGCCTTGCAGATGCTGGGCTGTCCTGCTCCAGCACAGGGAACCAGGGAGATCCCAGCCATGTGCAGCATTTAAGCTCCCAGCTACAAATGCAGAGGGGCCCATGGGATGGGCACCAGCTCCCAAGGTAAGAGCAGCCAGTAGAGGTTGCAGGAAATGGGTTTAAATCAACAGGAAAAAATACACCCCAGTGATCCACAGGCAGAAACAGCACAGTTTGTTAGGCTAAACACTATATTAATACAGGTCAGATGTGCTGCATTGACAAATCAATATCAAGTACAGGAACATCTAGCTGTTTCTTAAAAACCACTTTTATCCAGGTAAGTGTAAAACAGGATTCAGGTACTTCTAGGTAGTGAGGTACACTTTGCTATTGAGAAGACAACATGCAGCAAGTTTCCCACCAAGCAGCAGGACCACCTCCAACACTGCTTTTGCAGTTAGTGCCCCACTTCCCACCCTACAAGTTCAGCTATAATTACATTCTAGGCAGGCTGGATCTGCCTTTCCTTGAGCTCTTTGCTGGGGAGAAATTGCTTGGTAGTAGTTGGAGAGCAGGCAGTAGAGAGATGACCCCTGCAATTTGTCTCCCAGATCTCAACAATAGCTTGGCCTGGCTTATTATTTTGCCTTCAGTACAAACTAGTTGCTACATGAAGAACACAGGTTAGACAGTTGTCTGATAACCTCTCCAACATGCTGAGCTCAGTGAAGTTGGATCTAAGTCTTTACTATATGAGGGGGGGTTGTGTTGCATCAGAGTAAATGATGCCAAAACTTAAGAACCATGTGGTCCTGCCACAGTACAGCACTAAGCCATTACACATAATGTAGGATTACAAGCACTGTAGGAACAGTATTTACTTCTATTTAAGAGAAAGGGGGGAAGTTCCACCTCTTCCAGCCTATACTTGCACTTCCCAAGAAAGTGCCCTCCCCAGTCCCTGTTTCTCAATTCCAGGAAACAACAATTTTAACCACCTTTTTAAAAAGTTAAGTCTAGAAGCAGCAGTACTCACACTAGGAGCAGATTCCACTCCTTTCCTTGAAGGCAGAAGGACAGGAAGCAAGTAGCAGAGCTTTTCTTTAAGAAGTTCAATAGAAATTTGGTCTCTCAGCTTCAGCCACATCACAGTCTGGCAAGTCTGTAAGCACTGGGCTGTTCAGAAGGAGGTCAGGCATGGCAGCTAAGGAGCTCTTAGCTCAACTGAAACATCTCCTGGCCAGAAGAGGTCAGTGCTGACAGTATTTGTCACCTACACCCTAATGACTCTCCATCAAGGAGTCCGCAGCCACTCTAGCAGCCCTCTATTCCACCAAACTGAAGTCTTCACCACCAAGTAGCAACAGAAAAATACAGATGGAGAATTATACCTAGGAGGTCTTCTAGTCCTAGGAGATCTAATGACAAGGGATGCCAGGATCCTGGCAGCTCTCCACAGCTTCTCCAAGCACAGGAAAGAGCCAGGAGGGCACATACATGCCTCCAGACTTGGGAACAATAAGGAATTACAACTTGGTACTTCCCAGGACAGTAGAAGGGAAGAAGTAGACAGCTGCAAGCCTCACTGTACCACTGAGCCTCTCACCAGTTCCTGCATTCCTGACCACACTGTCCCAGAATCAAGGAATAGATAGGAAGAGTTCAATCCGCATCTCCTGGGCAATACTCACTCTTGCAGTCTTTCTCTGGGAAAGAATGGAGACAGTAAGCACTTTTGCATGCAGTAGTTTTATTTTAAGTAGTTATGGCCTAGTACAAGCAGCCTCCAGGAAGATTACTCTTTACATTGTATGTTAGCTGATGGTTTAAGACCAACAGCAATCGTCCTATGGAATATAGGCAATGCCCAGATACATTGATGGACATACCATAGACAGCTTGCTAGGGAGGTGGGAGCAGTGCAGAACTTCAGCTCTGTTCTCCCGGCCCAGAGCTCAGCTGCCACTCCTGAAGGCAGATACAAGCACTGAAGAGTAGCCTTGCTAATTCCACCACCTTCCTTAGAAGCTACTAAGGATTTATTCACTAGTACCCAGTAGTCATCCAAGATGTGACAGCTCCACTCTTAGCTAGAGAATGAAGTTACATAAAGCCAAGATTAAGTCCTCACCAGAGTCATGCCAAGCAGGGTTGTGCTCATGGTCTTATCCTTTACAGGAGGGTGGTGGAACTTTCATGATCCCCTGTTCATGCTGTCTCTGCCTCCTTCTCCATGCTGTTCCTCTACCTGTGAGGTTTCCACCTCCTCCTCCCTGGGGGAGAAGGGTCCCACCAGCCAAGACAGAGGAGTGTTGTTTTTCAGGTAGTCCAGCAGCTCCTCCATGTACTCCTGGATGACAACTAGCTTCCTCTGGCTCTGGGTCAAGACGTTGCTGGGCAAGTCCTGGAAGGAGTTTGCCGCTGAGAAGGAACCATGAAGCTCCTCTATGGTACCAAGAGATTGTTTCACCTTATCCTGAAAGCTTGAGGGAAGGCCTTGAATTGCAGAAACTATTTTACAGCAGGTGATTTGCAGCTGCTGTGTGATACTGCGTGCCATGAGCAGGGCCAGAAACTCCATCTCCTGGGGGAGGGCAGGAAGGACAAGATCAGAGGAGCAAGTTACTTCCAAAAGAAAAACATTAGAAAAATATCAAGGGGATGCCCAGTGTGCTTTGCTTCCCCCCCCAGGAGATACCTCTGGCTCTGCAGAGCTTTCATCTCCACTCTCTTTGGAAGACTTCCTACTCCAGTCCAGCCACATCTGGTGTAGTTTCTCCTGCCCCCCCTGAAGCTTTTGGTTAAGGCCTTGCTTAAACACTTCAATCTGTGGCAGAGGAAGATCAGAGTGTCAATACTGAGAGATCCACTGGTGAGCGGCACAGCTCTTTATCATAGCAATGAAGTTGAGACCAAACCAATGATTTGGTCCCTCCTTCCAGGAAACTGGGCTCTACCTACCAGTTCAATGACGTGGTAAAGCTGTGCGAGGGCCTCCTGCATGCCCTGACAGACCTGCTTCATTTTGTCTGTTGAGTGCAGGTAGGCAAATTGGCGGAGTTCATCAGAGAGAGACCCCAACCGCACAAAGTATCTCCTCTTCTCCTGCTGCTGTTCCACAGACATTATGTCTGCACCCTCCTCAGATGCTGCAAGTTTGGCTGAGGAAAGAGACAGTATCTGCAAGTGGCTGACCAGAGATGTTTACCACACAAACCAGCAACAGGAGATCTTGGACTAGGAGCCAGGTAGCACTTCCCATTAACCCCATTCCAGAGCAGCATGGGGAGGAATGGGGCTGACCATCCCCAGTATAATGATTCCCACTACAAGTAGTCACATATGCTATTTCCTTACCTAGTTCCTCATTTCCAAGAGGGAGACAGCTGTCTTCTGTTCTCCCCACCTCAGCTTCTGCTCCGCTCACAGCTGCCTGGCCCACTCCGGAGTCCATAACCATCCCCACACTGCTGGCCACTGTGGATCTGGCAGCCTCCACACCGCTCTGGAGAGTCTCCTTCGTGACATCCATCACCTCTGTCACTTTGCTGCTCACAGCATCCTTTGCATCAGCCACTCTGGATGACACCAGCTCTTTTGTGTCAGAGAGAATCTGTGAAGGAGGGAGGCTTATGTCAGGTAAGGGATTGGGTCATGTAGTACACAACAGTTCTGAAGCACACCAAGAGGACAATTAGCACAGTGCCTGATGAGCATTTACTCCCATAGGAGGCTTGCACTACACACCTAGGGGTAGTTTGTTCCTCATACAAAAGCCTGCTTCGCTCCCAAGGTTAGAAACCCTGGAAACCAGATCCCTCTACCAGCCAGGGACAGCACAGCCTTGGAC
This sequence comes from Numenius arquata, assembly GCF_964106895.1. NCBI lineage: Eukaryota > Metazoa > Chordata > Aves > Charadriiformes > Scolopacidae > Numenius > Numenius arquata. Next base: position 15,039,739 of record NC_133587.1, on the reverse strand, counting down.
TCTTACCTGTTCCACTGGCTTTTGAAGGAGTGGGATCTTTTCCCCTAGTTTATCCAGACCCTTGGAGGCATACTCGCTTGCCGCAGCAACTGAAAAGAAGAAAAATAAAGCGTTGAAACTTGTTTTTCTGCCATTCCATCTCGAGTTCTACCTTCCCAAGCATGTTACTTTGCAGGGAGTCTAGATGAAAGTCTCCATTCAGATCACCAAGCCACGTGCATTGTAAGATGAATTTGTAGAACAGCTTGTCTTAGTCACCTCATAGATCTGTTCACTTCGAAAGCAGCCAGTGGTTACATCTGTCCACTTGTATGGACATGGCCACTTACATGGGACCATCTCCTGCAGCTTCTGAGCTCTTGACTAAATAGATGCATAGCCCTTATCTCTGCCCAAGCTTCCACATCCCAAGGATCCAGGATCACACAGTAACTGACAGGAGGGGATGCCCACTCTGGGCTTAGAGTGAACTCAGGCCTCTCACACAGACTGTTTTGTCAGACACTCATCATTAGCAATAGCCCCTCTCTCTCCAGGAGTTTAGAGCTTCTTCTCTATGCCACGGTCATGTTCTTTAAGGGCCATGGCAAACAGGACCGTTAGATGTAACAGTCCTCCAAGAGGAAGCTTTTTCCTGTAGCCGCCATGAGCTTGTAAGAATCCAAATATTAGCTTCTGCCACCTAATAGTTGGGACTTTGCAAGATCAGTTTCAGGGAAGTCAACATCAGAGTCACATCCTGGTCCTCCATTGCACTACTTGGACAAGGATGCAGCTTTTTGGCCTTAACTCCTGGCTTATAAGTATCTTTTTAGTATGGTGATGGAAAGATGCCTTTTCACATCCTATGACTCCTTCCAGAGTTGGAAGGAGCCAGAGAGTCCCTCACAGGCAGGTGCAAGCCCTTCCACAGGGGATTACCATGGGGCTCCAGTGTAGCCAGAACTGGCTGCATGCAGATGGCTGTGGTTTCGGTCACACTCTTCACTCCTTTCTCTGCTGCGTCACACACAGACCTGATGTAGGGGTGGCTCTCCTTAGTGGAGGCATAAGCTGTAGAAACCATGTCACAGGCAGAGGTGACCAAGGTCAGGTTAGCCACCTGATTTACTGCATCCTAGAAGGAAAAAACAAACAAAAAACACCCCACAAAAGCCATGAAGCCTGCAAACACAACCCTGAGCTTCCCATGCAGTTTTGCCCCAAGATTTCCTCTTCTGTTTGCCTGCTTCAAGTCACAAGTCTGGTTGAGGAAGCAAGGTTTGGACACTTGCTTTAAAGTCTTCAGCTCAGTTGTGAAACGAGCTATGGAACACTGACACTTACAGTTGGCCTATTTTAGCAAGGTTGTCTTCTAGCACAACACTACTCAAGGGACAGCTTAGTTTGTGGGTAACCTCAACACTTCTTACCTATATCCAGCTCCAATTCATTTGGTATAGCTATTCAAACATGCTAATATCCCAGAAAAAGCTTCAGCAGGCAGGATCGAGTTGGTTGGTTTTAAGTTGACAGACTTCATACCAGTCTGCAAGAAGCATGCTTCTGGTCACGAAAGTAGAGCAATTGCATCGGGTTTCAGGGCTACTGAAACATGAGAGCCTTACCATTGGAGCACTGCCCACAGAGAGCCAGGAACTTGACTACAGAATTAGAGAAACATCTTTCCAAACCAAGAACCAGGTTGTTTTGCTTAGCCCAGGAGGTTACTCACAGGGTCTTCAGGCCTACTGGCTGTGGCTGTGCCACCACTCACATTTCCAGAGAAGCCACAGGGCACAGCCCAAGTAGAAGAAACACTCCTTCCTTTGTGGGGGCTTTGCTCCCCCAGCCTCAGCAGGGCCACCTCCTCCTACCTACACACAGGAGTTGCCATTCATTACACCTCACATGGAACACCTACCTCCTGCTCCTCTTCCTTCACCTCCAGAGAGGTCTTGGCAGCTTCCTCTTTATCAGGCACAGCAGAGGCCATCACGGCTGAAATGAAAGCAGCACCATGGTTTTAGGAAAAAGAAAAGACAAAGCATCCAGAGAGCCTCCAGAGTGATTCCCCTTCCCAGGGGACGTTTCCCTCTGACCTTGTTAAAGGGAGAAGTTCCATTACCACCCATTTCGGGGATCTTCCCATTACAGAAGGAAGGGAAGAGAGCTACTTGCTAAGCCATCTAGTATTTAGGTTTCACATGGTTTATGTTAATTAGAGGAATAAGGAGAACAATGTCTTTCCTCACCCAGAAGAGCTCCTGGTGCTTACTATCTATATATTTAGAAGAGGCACTGGGTACCTCCTTCCTCCTCACCAAGGCTTACAAGAAGTTCTTGCACTAGAGAAATAGTAACAGCAGAACTGGAGGAAGAAAAATAAATAAAACAGCTCAAGAAGCTGCCTTACCTCTGTTAGCACATCACACCCCACTCAGAACCAGCTTTTCACTCAAAACCAGCACAGGCTGTAGCTAACCTTTCAGGCAGGACCACAAACAACCTTGTGTTAACTAACACTAACTCCATAATTAAGCCAAGTAAGAAACATCCAAACATAAGCCAGGAGTTCATAGACCAATTACAGCCTTAACACCTGAAAACTTCCCCTAAAAACTGTACCTTTTTGTCCTGTTGAAGACAATGAGCAAGGAAGAACAAGACACCACACTCCATTACCCCTGCTCTGACCTTTTATACTGGCTGGGGAAGAGGGGTAAGGAGGGACCCTCAGTGACTGACAGCTCTGGGAAACAGCAGGAAGGAGCCAGTCCCTGTCCTGGCCAATTAGAGGTGGAATGAGGCTGAGATGGGCCCTGCTGTGGCTCGTTAATTACTCTGTAATCAGGCAGGTACACCTTGCCCTGTGTAGAGGAGGTCCCTTTGCAGGCCAGTGCTCCTGCACAATGAGAGGGGCATTGCTGGCGTGGACCATGCACCCTCTCTGGTCTTGCCTCAGATCATGCACTGTCTGGAAATGGCAATTAGTTTTGTTTCTCTTTTTGATGGGAAACAATAACCAGGAAAGAAAAGCAAATATAGTAAAACAAACCCAGAGAAGACCTTCATACCCAGTGTGGGATTCCTGTTACTTTTACCTGGTAGTGCTTCATGTTTAATGACAGAAGTAGCTGCTCAGCAGCTGCCTTAATCTTAGAAGCACTGGAAGTCAAGTTTCTCATCTGGAAGCCCCCAGAGAGCCCAGTCTCTCTACATCTTCCCCAAAGGCCTGCAGGGTGAGGACCCTGAGCATAAGACTGGGTAGCAGCCAGGGTAGACCTCTTCTGCTTGGGTTCAGTGTGTACTTTTAGGGTGGATCTGACTCGTGCCATCCCCTTCTGGTTCACCAGGTCTCAGACCATGCAGGGACCTCTGTGTGGTGGTGGGCACCATCAGCAGGAAGAGGGAAGCCAATGGTGTCTGGGTCCTTCAAGGACTCCCCCTGTGTGCAATATAGTCACTTTAAAATACAGCAGTCTGGGAAACAGCTCTGCTTTACAGAGGAACCATTACATTGAACAATCCATCCCAGGAGCAGTGGGTTTCCCACCAATCTGTCTTGGGGCTGCTTTTCTCTGGCTTCTCTGATGATTGACTCCACCAGGAGTGAGGACAGAAATGGTAAATCACAAGAGTCTGGAAGTCCCTTGAGGCCGTGGTTGGTTTAACTCTTTACAAAGCAAATCCCTCTCTTTTGCTACAGAGCCTGAGCTGCTTTGTACTTATAGAAATGGAAATAGATGGGATAAATTGTGCTTGTCCTGCACAATGTTTGATCTCTGGGAAGGCAGCATTTACCAGGCGCTGGACACATCTGCGCACCTGAGGGTCCCACGTGCCCATGGCTCACACCCCATCCCTGCTCTGGGGTAGCTGCAGATTTGGAATTCTGGTCCCTCATCAAGGGTCTAGAGGAGGGACCAGCCCAGTCGAAGCCCTGAGGAGTGCGCAACAACTTTGTCTTTGCACAAGGTGGGACTAAGTATGAGACAGAGCAGCCTTCAGAGGCAAACCATGCATTTGGGAATGCCCAAAACTACCACCTGAGGGAAGGGTTGGTGCCTCCATCCCTGTGAATAGCTGTGCTGGAAGTGCAGCAAGGAGACACAGCAGTGGGGACCCGGGCTGCAGGTCCCCAAAGGGAGCTCAGACGCCTGCTGTGGGTGTCCTGGGGGACCCATGCCATGTGGCTGTGGCACACTGAGAAGAGCCTCAGATCTCTGCCAGGGCTTCATAGGCTTCAATCCATGTCTAACATTTGCTTTAGGTTGCTTCTAGAGCCAGTCCTGGCACTAGGGGCCAACTTCGGTGGCTTGACCACAGCAGCCGTGTTTGCCCATGGTGGCGGCAGTGTCTCCCCTCACACATCAAGGTGATGGAAACCAGAGTAACATGCCATGGAGCAGCGAGCATTGCTGGAAATGATGGTCTCACAGCCAGTTACAAAACATGCTTCCTTTCAGGCCTCTCCTGGGCAGGATGCCGAGCAGGACTCTTGCTGCCAGAGCCAGATAATAAGATGGCAGATCTTTACACGGCAGAACAGTGGGGAGCAGGTAAAGCTAAATCAGGGAGGAGAACAGACCTTAGCCAGTCCTTTACGAACACAAAACAGCCACCCTGAAAGTCCAAAAACCTCCAATGTAACAGAGATAGAAGCAAATCCTTCCTAATGAGATGATTGAAAATAAAACTGAAATTTCTGTGTCCTTTTTTCTTTGGTTATAAAGCCTGAAAGGGAACCCAGGCTGTCCTGAGGCCACCTGCACCCTGAATGCCCAGTACAGTGGCAGAGAAGGGCAGGGGTTGTATACGGGTGCAGGATATCTTAACCCCGGGGCAGGGGGGGCAGCTCCGGGCAGAGCGGGGATGAGCAATGGCCCCCCATCTCCCTGTTTTCCCAGCAGGTGAAGACTCCCTTGGCCTGAAGAAGGCTTTGAATTCAGCTCTTCTGTAACCTGGCTTAATTTTTTAGCATCAGCATGTATATCATCACTTGTATTTTTGCATGAGGGTAGAATGGTACTGAGGAGAGGAATAAATATGTGCTGAATATCTGCCACACGAAACCTAAAAGATACCTACAAAAAAAGTGTTTGACTGTATGGTCCCAAACAGACACTGATTTGGTTGCATCCATTTCATCAGCAATAGCTCTGGGCACGTGTAAAAGCAGTTTATTGTTCCTGAATAACATTATTGATGAGCAATAAGATTTGGGTTATTTAACAGACACTTCATTTCTAAGTTTGTCTGAGGTGCCACAGTCCTTCACAGACCAGGTCCCATGTGCCTCTGTACCAGTTATTGACAAATCTCCTTGTGTCCCTGGATTCTAAATATTACAAGTAATTCAGTTCCTCTGATGATGGACGCTAAGTACCAAAGATCCTAATTTTTACACTAAATATAAGGCATTAGCTGTGGTTTCTCAGGCGCATTTACTGGTAAACTCAGTGTTGAAAAAAGAAAAAAACCAATTTTGAATGGCCCTGGCTGCACAAAGATCAGAGTGTTGTGCAGTTTTCTGGATGATGAGCTTGAGTGATTGTGGTGCTGCAAAATAAGCCTGTTGTAATGGCCGTGAAACTACTGGCAAACGTGATGCTGGAGGCTAATCCAGTAAATCTGGAGGTTCTGACATATCGCCTCTTGTCAGAGCTCAGTATCTTGGTAACAGGGAAGATGGAGTCTAAATCGCATTGTATAGTCCCTTGTATCTTTTCTGCAAAAGAGGAAAAATCTTCGGAGTATGAACTGTCCTCCAAACAAGCCCTGAGGCAGTGATAAACATCATGTCAGAGCATCCATTGTCCCAGGACGCTTTGAGGAAGGAGCAGTGTTTGTGCCATTATCCTTGAGTCTATCTTTCACTTTCTGTTTTGTACTGTGACAGGAGCATCCCTAAAATGTGTCAGCCTCCTTCATGAGGAGCCCTGCACCCACCTCTCATCACTCCTCCTACCCTCAGCTGTGAACACCACGTGCAGCAGAGGCAGAATATCAAGGGTAGAGCGCAAGCTTATAAGTGTTGAGTAGAGGACTTGGGGTGAGCAGGTCCTCCACTTGACACAGCTCCTGGTAAGGCCTTGGATGATTAGACTCATAATAACTCATACAGGGACAGAAAGGCCCTTTGTGTCTTGAGTTGTTCATGCAGTCTTCTCTGCCTGAAGTGAGTCTCCTGAGGAACTTCATATGAGAAACTGGATTTTCAACCTGTGGAAATGGGAGCTACCACTGCTTCCAACCATCTTCCAGAAGATGAGCTTCATCCAGCTGGTCAGTACAGCTCTCAGGAGGAGGGCTGCTCCTGCTGTCCCACCCCGAGGCGGTGATCAATCCTGAAATCCTACAGGTTTCCCAGAAGACAAAAAGACATTGCTGTTTCTGTTCCTGTGCTCCTGAGCTCAAGCTGCCGTGCAGTGGAAAGCCAAGTAGTTAGATCTCCCTCTCAGCTCCCTGTACCTGTCATCAGAGGAAAGAAGTACCAGCTACAAAGAGATGGATGCACCATCAACTGAACTCCTACAGGAAACCTTTCCCAAACATACTGACTTCCAAGAAACTGCCCCTATCCTCTCCTATACCCTTTCTTTACCACTTGTTTTTCACAGCTCTTTTCAGAAGCAGAATGTTTTGCTAAGCCCCCTTAGCAGAAAAAAAGCTCACACAGAGGCACAAAATAGCGAGCAATTCCACCTTATGGGTCACCAAAAGGCATGTCCTAGTGCTTTGTGTCACGGGGGGGGGGAGGGGGAGCAAACACTCTCTACCTAGAAACTGCTGGGGTATTGACTGAGCCTTTCTGTCTCAGGAAGACGTAATGAGACGTATTGAGTGCGAGAGCTGTCAGCCTGCTGTGGAGCTCAGCGTAATTGCTGTACAGCAGGGTTTCAATAGCAAGGTAGTTATGGGGTAGTTATGGTGATAACTACCCTCGTTGCCTTGGCTGAAGCTGCACAGCGCCTGTGTTTGTAAGGAAGGTGAAGACGAACAGTCAAAAACAAAAAGGGAGACACTGGGAAAATCTAACAGGAGGGTTTCTGATGTCTGGGTTTTTTTCCTCCACTAAATATCAGTAAAGCCCTTGCCATGGAGTCACCCAAGCTAGATTTATTTTGGTGTAACAGATAACCCTTTTTTTCCCCTCGTTTAGCAGGGGTGAAGGGGACAGAAAGAGCTAGCCAGAATGACATGGGCTGTAGCTTTTTCTCATGGGCAACACAGTTAAGGCAGACACTAGGAAAGCTGATAGTGGTGAACTGAAGCAGAGAATCCTTTGCTGCCTGGTCACTGATGGGAAAACCTGTGCTGCAGAGACTGCATCCAGCTCAGGGGCAGGGTGCTTAAATAGCCAGCAGACTTGAGAGTAGTTCCCACGGAGGCAGACAGACTCTGAAGGACTGGACAATACCAAGCATGCCGCTTTCAGGGGGAGACTGGCATTTTCTAAATGACAGCATGGGTGGTGTTGACTGAATGCAGTAACTGGTTGAGCAGTAGTTGGTCTTTAGAACTGAGCATCACACATTGCTAGGTACTATGAACCACCCTGATCTGGGGTAGAAGAGGTCAACACGGCAATGTTAACGCGACAGAAATCCAAAACTAGAGACCTTCTTCCCAGCTGCTTTACCTTGGACTTGTTGAGTGTGCTCGAAGTGGTAGTAAATCCCTATAACTACAGGAGGATAGAGAGCTGAGCTTTGCTTGGGCAGGCTGCCTGGCCAACAACTCCAACTTCTCCCATTTCAACTTCTTTCAAGGTATGAAAGATGGTGGGATTTTTTTCTTTTCCTGGTGAAACTTATCCTACCCAACTGGACAAGCAAGAAAAACATTACAACATTACAGCATTACAACAGCTACGCTAGAAAATAGCATCTTTCTAGTGCTGCTGGATCAGTCTGGCCCTGTTCTTCACAGATGGCCAAACCCTGCACCAGGTGGACCTGTTCCTAGTAATGTTTGTGCTCAGGGATTAAAGGGCACAGTGGATAAGGAGGCTGACGTGCAGAAAGCAGACTCCACAACCTGTGGGGTTGTAAAGTAGGTATGTTTATTCAGCGCCGAGCAGCACGGGGGGTCACCCCACCAAAATCGTGCGCACCCACCGCGGCAGTTAGCTTAGGATTTATACAATCAGATCTTACATATTCAAGGGGCGCCTATACATATCCATGACCTTTCCCCGAAAAGGCGGTCTTTATTACAATGAGTTACGAGAAATCATTTCCATGGTCTCCACCTTTAACTCCTCCCCGTTGCACATGCGCAGTGTCTCCTGGTGGTCGGGGGCCGGGGTCTTGGGGATGAAGGCCAGGTCTTCCTCGCTGTGTACCTCTCGCTTTTAATGTTAACGTGTTGCTCCAGGCCACGGGGTTGGGAAACCAGATGATCACTCTGTATACCAATTGTTCCCTTATCTCCCATCGAGGCCTACATGACCACTTTATGGTTTCAACACATCCTTTCTTTTGCCTAAATACCTTATCAATGGCTTAAGGTGATGGATACACAGCTTAAACCAAGCAATGGCCCTGCCATTAACCCTTGAGTGTTATCTCCCTTATCAAGGCCTCTCTGAAGCACCGCAGAAGCACCCCATCCTGCACAAGGCAACCATAATATGCCTGTCCTCAGGTGTGCAGTCAAGGTTATTCTGCATATTGGCCCTGAAAGTGTGGCAGACCCTCTTATAGGGAAGAGAAGTGGGTTGGGAGTGATGTGGGAGCTGAACTGAGCCCAGCTGGGAAGCCAGCACCTCTGTGAAGGAGATGGCATGGTGCTCCAGTGAGCCAAGTGTCCCTGCATGGGCAGGGATGGTGGGTCAGGTTTGTCCGTGGGTTGGGCAACCAAGTTCTCAGCAACACAGGTGGATGCTCATTTCTCTGCAGCTAAAACCTTCTTGGGGGGTGCATATTTGTGCATGTGTGTGGGGCTCGGGGTGGGTATGTGTGTGTGTCTTTCTTCCTATTCACTGCTGATGCCACTTATTGCGAGGGAAAGACACTATCCAAGGTGGGGACAGGGAGATTAGAGGTGCTGTTGTACTGTGAAGGGCACAGGATGAGCGTAAATTCCTTCTAGAAGTTATGGGAGGTAACAGATCCATCCAACAGCTCCTGACAGTCTGCTCCAGCTGGTGCTGGAGGAATCAGTGAATCATCCAGCTCCCTTAATCTCAGAGGGTCAGAGCTAACAGTTTATTCTGTCTTTGTATCACAAGGCAAGCATTTGCACCCGTTGCAAATGAATCGCTGTTTCTCTACTCATTATTGCACTGATGTTTGAAGACCACAGAGCTATTGTGGAGGAGAAGGACTCCAACCAAGGCAGAGGAGAGCCTGCAGATGCGGTATCCATGACGACAGCTCCTTCCACTTTCAAACAGTTGACACCAATTAGAGGTAGTCTTCTTAGTGCTAATGACGGGAACAGGCAGGCTGGAGCACTGGGCTGGACCTGGGGACTGTGGGACTCTGTCCTCAGTTCTGCCAGCTGCCTGCGGGGTGACTTTGAGGCTGTTGGGCTCTGTGTCTCCACTTCTCCATCTTTAAAATGGTGACCATGATTTTGACCTTTTTCTGCAATATGCTTTGTGATCTGCTGATGAGAAGTGCCAGATGAGAGCTAGGGATTACTGATAATAAACTCAACACTTACCATTAGGAAGGCAGTTACTGCTCAAGTCAGACCACAGTCCCCTTAACCAGAGAAATGGAGTTTCTCTGTGCAGATCTGGCCAGCACCAGTTTCCAAGTCCATAGATTTGCTTCCCTCCAGGAGGAGGCACCTTCAGCCCCTGGTGTGGGGATGTGCTTATGCAGGAGCTCAGCTCGAGCTCATAAGCAGAGCCATCAGGAGGACAAGCTGGGCTCTGCTGCCCATCAAATCTTGCTCCTTCTCCTGAGACCTGGGCAAATTACATACAGTGGCTGTATGAAATAGGTGCCTGTACCCTGAGAAGGTGCCACCAGCTGCTTTCCACCAGCATACCTTTTAGCTGATCTGGGACTTACAAGCAGGTTGGACCAGTGGGCAACTCCTAGATGAAGTGGGCAACAGTGGGTTACCCATAGGAGACCATCCAAACCCCTCCAACAGCATCCTCAGCTTGGAAACTGAAGCCTGGCTAATTCTGTTCTGTTTCAGTGTGGAAAACGGATCTGGAGGGCTTGCACGATGCATGTGCAGAGGTGGTTATTGTACCTCCGTAAAGTAAAATAGGAGGTCTGGATGCCCCTCTGCTCTATCACACACTTGCTTGGATTGTACTGGCCTCTTTCAATCATTGCTATATCATGCGATCAGCAGGTAACCTAGGCCCAGTATTTGAAGAGGTTTCCCACTAAACTGTCAGAAACACCCTTCAGAAATATCATTTGAAGTCCCTTCCGTAAAAAGAAACTGGAGCTTGAAATATGTACAGCGCACAGAAGAATAGGCTCCAGCAGCACATTTTGAAAATCAGTGCTTTAGGCAATCTCCTCCGCAGCTTGTTAGATGTTTTATAAGTGTCCTTCCCAGCTCCAGAAGAAATAATACTCCTAATGATTGTGTCAGATACAAAATAATTTCACAGCCTTTTTTGTCTGCAAGCTTTCCAACTTCAATAAATCATGTACCCCTGTATGCAGCTGGAGGAATCCAAAACCCGTTGTACAGACAGCTCGGCTGGCAAAAAAATAAAAAATTTAAAAAAAAAAAAATCGAAAGGACAACCAGGGCCATCTTTTTCTGCATTAGTTCCAGCCAATACCTTGTTTGCCTTAGCAAGTCAGACACTTGCTGAGCTGTGATACCATCTCGTTAGCACGGCTGAGCACTCCCTGGGATCCCAGGAGGAGATGTTAGTATTAAGCATGGAGAAGCATAATAGGGGGATGGACACATCCCTGCAGTTTCACTGCTCTGCAAAGTGGACCCGTGTCCCCAAGACGGGTGGATGGTGAGCACCCAAGCTCCCCTGGGTCTGGGGTGGTGATATAGACACCCTGGCAGTAGAAGTTACAGCATGATAGACATCTCTCCAAGCAGAGGAGTTATTTGCACGACTGATGTACTGGGGGACTGTTTTAACAAGTGAAGTGTGGGAACTCGTGAGCTCCCTGCAAACACTCCTGTGCTCAGGACGATTGTCTTTGTGGACATAACCACACTGAATGGTTGCATCAATCCACCAGAAAAAGCTTTCCTGCTAGGGACACCCTTGGGGGACAGCAGGGCAAAAGGACACAAGTGCCTTTGTGCCTTTTACCCAACATCACACTTGTGAGAGGTTTACTGCTTTGATTTCAAAGATGGAATATTGTACAGGGGAAGTGGCAAACTCCTTTGAGGGAATGCTTCTCCTTTGAAATTATTGGTTTATTTCTAACAAAATAATTGCAACCCAGGCTAGAGTTATTTGAAATAGCCAGTAAAAATTCAAGTTTCCAGGAGTCACTTGAAACTCCCTCTTGAATTGTCACTGTGGGTGATGGGAGAAGGGTCCCAGAAATGACTGATTGAAAAAAAAATAATGATGCATTGAAAAGAGCAGCGGATAATGAATCTTCAGTGCTCAATGCAGTGACAGACCACAAATAAATAACTTGCATTGCTATATTGATTGCATTCATCTAGTCTTTTTGTTCTGAATAATAGAAAAAAATCACTCCAGACTCTTGAAGAAAGTAGGCTAAGGCCAAGAGCTCTCCAGCATCAAGGTTTGGGCCTCCATTGGTCTGTAGAGCACTTGAGTGGGGGGATGGCCTCCTCTTCTGCTCCTCTCCTCCCTTCCAGGTTCTCCCTTCCCTTCAGTCCAGCTTGTTCCATATGCAATTGTGGGGTGGGGTGGTTAGAGCTGCTCCGTCTACGTTAGTGGATGAGAGAGGACTCACCCCAGCCTGCATAAGGAGAAACATGATCATGCATGTCCCTTGGCCACACATGATCCCCAAGCTGTGGAGCTGATGAAGCAGGTTTGCATCTCATGGCTACTTGCAGATCTCAGCTGAGCTTTATCTGGGATTTGTACGCTCTCCAACTGATTTTCTGGTGCCTGCTGGAGCGTGAGCTCACACAATGATCTTTCCCTCAATTAGGATACTTAGTCTACCTTTTTCTTGTTTGGTTGCCTATTTTTCACATTTTGTAAGAATTTAATTACCTTTGAAACTTCTTCCCTGTTCTGTAAGATCTGATTGAAATTTAGCCAATGGATTCAGTAACTACAGTGTAGGGACAATTTAAAAACCCAAAGGAGACAGTTACACGACAATGTGAAATAATATAGAATCCATTTGAGTTTAATTTATCCACAGCACTTACAATTTTTCCCTATGTGTTAACTGATGTAATTTTGAGAAATTTATTCCTGTCCTGTGTGTTCCCTCTTTTTAATTTGAACTGCCTGAAGTACCTGGCACCACCTGGTAGATGTTCCCCCTCAAGACCTGCCAGGGACCCCACACTGGGAAGAGCCTCAGCCTCAGCTCATAAACTTTTCAGTATGTCTACAGGTAACAAATACAATTCAAATGAGAAACAAAAGGTCAGAAACCAGAAAGCATGCTATTAACTAAATTTAAATTTTTGTGTGTAGATATTTGATCTCTTAATTGTTAAAGTTGTACCTGAAGTCCTGGGCTTTTCCATAGAGTGGAACCAAGTGGGCAACCCAAGTGTAATGATCTTCTTTGGGACGTTTTAATCTTTCACTTATGCTGTTTCCTCTGTGCTGCTCTGTGTCTAAGCTTTGGGTCTCATCTTGCTCATTCCCCTGGCATGAGTCGTGAGAACCCCCCATGAGGTCCCTGTTCCCTTCACCCAGGGCCACCCTGTCCAGGAATGTTGGGCAGCAGCCTGTCCCTCATGTGGATCCATCACAGGCCATGGATAGTGCAAGCTTTTTATTTCTAGTAGAAAAGACTCACAGTAACTGCAGGCTAAGAGCGATAAAATGACTAGTTGGGGTAATTTGGTGTTTTGAATCCTCCCATATATTGTCCTTTTTGGAAAGTACCTGACCTTTAGTGTCTTTCTTCAAATTGTCTTCCTGCTGTACCATTGACTGATCCCAAATGGATGTCTTTTTTTCCACAAGGCACAGCTTGAGGCTTTCATGGGAGAATGATGATGCAATATACAGTCCTCGAGGTCTGAAAATGTCATTTTATAGAGCAGAATCTGTGTCATACTTCTGGGCAGGGAGACCACAGGTGTCACTAAGTGTGTAGGTGGGTCTGAATGATGGTTGTCCATGGTCAGTTGAATTCTAGTCACCAAGCACAAACGCTGAGGCTTTAGACTTCCATGGAGTGTTTGCAAAGTGCTGTCACCATTTATGTGCAGTTGGTAGATTATTTTCTCTGTGGTTCAATTTGCAGTTTAATGGCATCAAGGTTAGAATGGGTTATAGCCATTTTGTCTGGCCTCCAGCTATAACTATGGCACTGGGCACTATTCACTGAATTTCACAAATGTTTTAGGCATATCACCAGTATGCAAACAGCAGCCTACAGACTGTCCCAATTATTTTGCATTTGAATTTCAGAACTGATGGCCTGGGGGGCAAAATAGTCCCAATTATTTTGCATTTGAATTTCAGAACTGATGGCCTGGGGGGCAAAATAGTTTAAACCATTATAGAATGGTTTAGATTGGAAAGGACCTTAAAGATCATCCAGTCCCACCCCCTGCCCTGGGCAGGGACACCTCCCACCACACCAGGTTGCTCAAAGCCCCCTCCAACCTGGCCTTGAACCCCTCCAGGGATGGGGCATCCACAGCTTCTCTGGGCAACCTGGTTCAGGGTCTCACCACCCTCAGATTGAAAAAAAATGCTTGGTTTTGCAAATAAACATCCAGTCTTATGTGTCTACATGGTGCCAGGCAATCGAGATCACTTATAAATGTAGAAATATTGTGGGATAATACTGATGCAATCCAAGTTTACTTGACTGTAACATCCACATATTGTTTTTCCCATCTGCCAGCAGCTTTTTTATTGTTTGTTATCGTTTGTTTGATTTTTGATTGCAGAAGTTAATTTTAAAGATGTTCCAGGAGAAACGTATGTGTCTACACTGTGGGGTCACCTACCTTTAGACTGAGGTCCTTGGCTATTAACAACAGTGCATTTTCCATCCTGCCACAGCTTCGTGGCCATCCCAGCACCAGCAAACTCTGGTACATCTGGCTCAGCTCTGCCTCTGGGAGGAAAAGGTACATTTTCCTCCTCCTGCTGTAAAGCTCTTCTCTGAGCTGCCCGTGGAGGCTCAAAACTCCAGTGATGGTCATGGTGAGCCATGGCCAGGAGCTCCTCTCCCCACTTCCATGGGGTTGCTGTTTTCTGTGGCAGACTTTTCCAGAAATCTCTATAAATTTCAGGGAGATGTGCAGCAGCTCAGTTCATAACTCACGATTTGCTGGTGTTTTATTCGACTGTGTGCTCTCAAGTAGCCTTTGTTTGCATTATTATCTAGAACAGTGTGATACAACTGTCCTACTTTGCCTCTCATAAAAATAGCACAGAAATAGGGTTTGATCTCTTTCCAGCCACAGAGATAATTGTGAGCTGTTTGCTTCCACGATCTTCCTAGTCAGTTGTTATAGCTATTTTAAAATGTTTCTTTCAGAGTTGTCTTTTTTTCTGATGGGGTCACCGAGACTGGTGGTAAATCCTGATACACCTGTCAAAATACGTTTTTTTTTCACTGACAGAACATTTTGTATTAGATGTTACAGCATTAGTGTATTTTAATATGTATCCCTTTCTTTTGCCATTCCTTAAAGTAGTTTGGAGGATACAATTTTCAAATCTTTCATTGTACATCCTTTTATAAAAGTGTCTCCATAGCTGCTTCTTTCTTTCTTTTTTTTTTTTTTTTTTTGAAATTAGATTTCTCTCTGATAGGATCAGATCTGAAATAATTTGTTATGTTCCTTGCATTTTTCATTTCTGAAGGCAGGCATTGCTTTTTACACAGTTTCTGGTGGGGGTTTTGAAGGTTTTGTACTTCTTTTCTCCCCTTTTAATATCGATTCTAATGCTTGTTAGACAGTTTTATTTCTGGCGTCTTTGTTCTCTGCTTTATGTGATCTTTCCTGTTGGTGCTTTCCTACAAGTTTTCTAACCAAATTTCTTTAATTTCCAATTGATGTATTTCTTCTTACTGTTGACATGGAAGAAAAGCAGAAGAAACATTATAGACTCTATACTGGTTTGACAGTCTAATAAGAGATAGAAACAGACGATACACGTTGAAAGGGGGAAAGCAGCTCCTTATAAATCTCATAGGCTTCTTGTAATGGAAAAATAACGCACCTGACAAATATAAGTGACTTCCAAAGGAGAACAGCACCAGGGTGTGAATCCGGCCAAGCCAGCGTGGGAACATAAATTAGTTGCTTCATAAAGTGGATTTCCTTCAGGAGAAGAAATGGAGCAACTTCCACCAGATTCTGGCTGTCAGTGGGAGGTGATATATGGTGCACTGAGGTCTGGGTAGAGATGGATCTCTTCACTCTATTTCCACAAGAATTCAGAAAGAGGGTCTTGTCATACACCAGGATGAAAATCCAAGTACGATAATAGAGTCACTGAACAGTGATGTGAAAAATTAACTCACAGTTTAGAAGAACTTACCCAGCTCCTGAGGAAGGCTGGAATGAACTGTGTTCAGCTGATGCTGTTTACATTTCTCATCCTCTGCTTGTTTCTTCCATTTCCTATGACCCACTTTGTTTCGGCTGTACCTTTTCTTGGTGCCACTGCGCAGCCCAGCTGGGTTTCAGAGAGAGCAGTCGAGGGTTCGTGGAGGGGCTCTCATAAGCCATTCCTGCTGTACTCTTTACTTCATGAAATCTCTGTTTATGGCACTGAAGTTTCACTGAGAGTCATGGCTGTGGTGTGCTGTGCTCACACACAATCCAAAGCAAGGAGTGAGACTGATGCAAAAACCTTCCAGCCAGGGCAGAGAGGAGCAGCAAATGCGAGAAATGTCAGAAAATTGTCAGATATTGTTAATAAAACTAGTCAGAATTGCCAGCACATGGCAGGGGTCCTTACAGCATCCCAGCCGAGCTGAGGTGTCGAGCTGGGGACAGCATCGCATCCCATCAGTGAGCTGCCAGAGGTGCAGGGTGAGCTCACAGGGAAGGTGACAGCCTGGGCAATGCCCAGGAAGGACATGAATTCCTGGCAGTTTGCACATGCTGATTCTAGAGGACCAAAGCTAAAAAACCTGCCCTTGTTACAGTAATTACAGCCAGGAAAGGCATAAAACTTTTTTCTTTTTTTTTTCCCCAAAATCCTGAACTTTTCCTCAGAAGGTGTTAGTGAAGCCATCCCTCGCCACCACCTCCCCAGAGTCCCCCTGGCTCGAGAGCTGCTCAATTAAACGATTCCCACCAATGTCTGTACTAAGGGGAAAGTCCCATGGGCCCAGCAGGAAAAACTGAGCAGCAATACAACCTTTTAAAAGGAATATGTTTTCTGTGTAAGAAAACAAAGCTAGCCACAGAGAAATTGTTCCCCAAAGAGCAGGAACATCATGAGACCTTTCCTCCAAGTTTCCAAGAATCACTTGGAAATGCCACCAGGTAATGTTTGCTATTGATCAGGCACAGCCTCAAGCCATTTCTTACTTTCTCATTTATGAGCCTGTTTTCAGAACCTTATAACTCAGCCACTGGGGATGGAACAAAGGAGGAAATGACGAGAACATGTAACGCTTGGGAATTCTGCTGAAAGACGCCACTTGCAAATGGTCTCATCTTCTCTCTTTACCTTGGTGAGCCTGGCCTGGCCCTCCCTGAGGTCATATCTAAAAACAAGAATAAACCTATCACTCAACAAGTCCAAGGGAGTAGATGTTTCCACCACCTCCTCCTGCAACCTTCTCGTTCTCTTTAGATGTGCCAGGGACAGAAGGGTCCATCTGACTGTATGTGCCGAAAAAACTGCTAGAGCTGCAAAGCTCTTAACCATGTGAAGCCACACATAATTTATTCTCCCTCCTGTATAGAGCTAAATTAGCATAGAAGTGATTATATTGGCACAGATGTAACCACCAGCACACTCCCAGACCTGTCATATTTAAGCTACGCATGTATCGTTAAGGCTTGCTGGCCCCGTCTATCCAAGCTTGCTGGAAATCACATCCCCACTGCCCTCCAGCTCCTGGCTGGTCCCCTGCAGGCATCATCTCCACAGTCTTACCTAAAGCAGGTCAAGGGAAAGGATTCTGCCCCTCTACTCTGCTCGGGGGAGACCCCCCTGCAGTGTTGTCTCCAGCTCTGGGGCCACCAACATCAGAAGGACATGGACCTGTTGGAGCAGAGCCAAAGGAGGCCACGGAGATGCTGGGAGGGCTGGAGCCCCTCTGCTGTGAGAACAGACTGGGAGAGTTGGGTGGGTTCTGCCTGGAGAAGAGAAGGCTCCAGGGAGACCTTATAGCAGTCTTCCAGTATCTGAAGGGAGCCTACAGGAGAGATGAGGAGGGACTTTTTACAAGGACATGTAGTGATAGGATGAGGAGTAAAAGTTTTAAACTGAAAGAGGGGAGATTTAGATTAGATATCACAAAGAAAGTTTTCACTCTGAGGGTGGTGAGACCCTGGCCCAGGTTGCCCAGAGAAGCTGTGGCTGCCCCATCCCTGGAGGGGTTCAAGGCCAGGTTGGACGGGGCTTTGATCAACCTGATCTGGTGGGAGGTGTCCCTGCCCAGGGCAGAGATGTTGGAACTAGATGGCCTTTAAGGTCTTTAACCGTTCTATGATGCTATGAAAGCACTCAACCCACCCCCGTGCAAACATCTGCCTGCTCCGACTGATGTGCCAGGTCAGGGCATCCTGCTCTGGTCCAGCTCCACCACACACAGTTGTTGCTGGCAGTGCTGGGAGCATCTCCCCTCTTCCCTCAGAGAGTGGACAGGCTCCAGCTCTTCTGGGTTAATAAATGGGGAGAAGTCGGGTGTCTTCTTCTGTAAACAAACCCTAATATATGCTCAGGAAAGTTACCAGCTGTGTAAAAATCCATCATGCAGCAGCAAGAGCCCTCAGGAGTGTGACCTACACGGTGAGCTTGGAAGGTTGCTTAGTTTACAGGAGAGATCAACAACAGACGTGTCTACAGCTTTCAAATGAATAACAAATTCCTGCGCAAGGGCAAGAGCAAAAAACCAATGGGCTCAGCTTGGGGCAGGAGGGGCATGAGGTAGGTGGTAGAAGAAAAGACCAACAGTGGGGGAGTGAAGCATGGAGGAAGATGTAATCTCTACCTGTGAGACCCTGGAGCACAAGATAGAAAATATCTGTCAGATACATCGTACAGATAAAGTTCCAGAGCAGGGGGCTGGACACCTTCCAGCTTCATGCTCAACAGCCCCTCAAAATACAGAGAAATTTTGCCATCAGCCACAATGAGCAAAACATCATGCACTGCTCTGCAGAAAACACCACGGAAAAGCAAACTTGCCTTCAGCTCATTCTGCACACCAGCAGCCCAAGTTTCAAGAAAAAAAAAATCATTCCTGAAATGCCCATCCTGTTGCTGCACGTAGAGACCTTCTTTTAAAGTTAAGGAAGCAGGAGAGGCAGTCTCCTGGTCTGCAGAAGGCCAGATTCGGCCTATGGCCGGGCCATGAACAGCCAGGATGGGACAGAGAGGGAGGGAGGGGAATAGGTACCAAGCCAGAGGAGAGTCTGGTGAGATAAAATAAATAAATAAATAAAGGATTTTATAAAGTCATAAGATGATGTAAACTTGTTTGCTTAGAGAATTTTGGATTTGGGTTCTTTTGCACATCTGCTGCCTCATTTCATCAATTAGAAGTAACAAAATGTGGAGCTTTTTATGAAGCCTGGAGGTGTGGCACGTGTCCCAGCTGTGCCAAAGATTTCTACTCAAACTAACACCCCAAGTGAAACACACCCCAGGTCCTGCCAAGTGCTCACACTCAGGTGAACCTCTTCATCTTCCAGCAGTCCAAGAGTTCAGTTGAACTGACTTTAATGGTTTAGGTTCAGTTGAGAGGCTTCTGAGATCAACAGCCCAAAGCCAAAGTTGGTTGCCCATAGTATCCTTGTCCTGACTCTTTGCTGCCTTATGCTCAGAGTAATGATTTACTGAAGCACAGCTGGCACGAGGCCAGAGCCATGCCCTGCGCTTTGGCAGTGCCCAGAAAAGCAAATACTGGCAGAAAATTATGTCTTGGAGAGGAAAGAAGCTGACCCATAAGTTTCAAACCCGGAGCTGCTCTGCAAGGTTGGAACCATGGAGACATTCAGCTTGGGGAAAATATTGCAGGAGGGAATGTAGTTGTTTAGAGGCACTATTTGGGAGTGGGGGGTTGTTGTTTTTTTTTCCTACAGATTCTCCACTGCTTAGTGTATGTTTGCAAAGGTGCTGCATTGGTAGCGTGCCCTGTGGCACAGTTCAAGTGCCTGTAGCCACCTGCAGAGAGCTGCTCCATGACCACTGTCCATCTCCCAGGAGAGGGAGCATGGGGGAAAGAGGTGTCTGTATGGCAAATCTTGGTATTTCCTGCACAGCAATGGATTCCCTGGGCTTTATTATTAAAATAGTAATAGTAACAATGCCATGTGTTGGCTGTGAGCTACCACAGCTGCTCAGCAGGCCACACGTAGATGAGCATCATTTCATTTACAAGAGCACTCTCCTGGCAAGGAGTTCAGACCTGCTCTACTCATGGTAACTGAAGGACCTTTGGATCTTCCAAGTTGCAGCAATCTCTCCCTCAGCCTCCTACCTCAGAGGTCTCTCAGGAGTCACTTGGCTTATTCCCCCGAGCCGTCTCCTCAAAGCTAAACATCTACTTACCTCTTCTTAAAGCTGAACAGCACATGTCTGGTCACATTCCCCTAAAGACATCGTTAAGCAGCAGGGGGCTGCATCCCCCCCATGCAAAACAAGCCATTTGGCCCCTTCAGGTCTGATGCCCCTCCAACAAGTCCCCAGATTTGGTGAGTCAGGAGCATCTGTACCAGGAATTGTACCCTCCTAACCGCTGCATGGAGAGCAGTTAGAACCACACTCTGCTTTTTGTTTGACTCTGACGGGTAAATGAGATGTTTAGTTATTTCTCCATGGTCTGGTTTACAGCTGAGAGAAATGGCTTTATCTGAGCTGCTCCACTCCATTAGTTATTTAGAGAAGAAGGGAGGAAAAGAGAAAACTGCCTCGAGGCTGGGAATTAAATGCTCTTTTCTGTCTGTTCCCCCTTGAGAAAAAGAGCAGCAGCATTTCGGCTTCTGGGAGGTCCCTCTACCTTACAGCTCAGGAGGAAAGGTGGGACTTGTACAGCAGGACAGCACAGAGGCCACCAGGAAACCTCCGGCTAAAGCTGCTGGAGCCCCTGTCAAAGCTGCTGAGGGACAATCTTTCTATGGATGGATGGTTTTCTTCTTTCACAGGGAAAGGGAGAGTAAGGAAACCCACCTGAGCTGCTGAAAATGGGGCTGGTTGAACCCTGCAAAGCCACAATTCACTGGAGCAGAAATCTCAGCTTCTCCATGGTAGCTGGACCTCACCGCAGCATCACGGCACTTGCTGTGTCCCAGCTCCTCTGCAATTCATTAAAAGGAAGCAAATAAAGTTTCTAGTCCACAGGAGTGCAAAAAACATCTCCATTTCGGGTCATTTGACACTTTAGGTCCCTTTTTAACCCTTTTCCATTTTTCATTTCCCTTTCACTTATTTCTTTTTTGAGTTGGATTCACTTTAAAGCCAAAAATGTCTTTGAAAGAGCAAGACAGAAAAATTGCCTTTGAAAAGCTCAAAGGGTAAAACCTCACTTAAAAATACTCAGCATATTTTTATGACATTTTTCTCTTAATTTTTTTTTCTCATTCAAAACTATTCACTGAACCTTGCCCTGAGTTGTTTCAGATCCCCAAGAACATGCTTTTGGGAAGAACACGTTGTTCATGAGAACATTTTATCCAGCTCTTGCTTTATAGTCAACCAAGCATCAGGCTTTGCTGATGCAGGAGCCACAAATGGGCCTCATCCAGATGCCAGGAGCTCCAGGCTCTGTGGTCGCTGCTGTGAGCACTCCTGCAATTAGCACAATTAGTCCAGATTTTCAAGAAAAGGTTGGCAGGCGACACCCCCACAAATGAAAGTGGTGATACTCTGCTAACCTAGCCCTGGCCAGGTACGATGCTGTTTTCTGAAACTCCAGCCCTGAACCATAAAGCCCCTGGAGGTTTTGTTATCCTCATCTTTTGGCTTCTTGACACTGAAGATCCCAAGGAGACAAGGGCTCAGATGCTGCCGATATTGGACACCAGCACCATCTGGCCCCGTCCTTATTCACTCTAGATTAAAGACTGTAAAGCTTTTATGAAGTCAAAAGAAGAAAAAAAAAAAAAAAAAAAGAAGTGATATGTCATCTGGATTTCCTACTGTTTGCTGGTAATTAAGTTTGCCACAATCTTGACAGAGCCGGGAACAATGGAGGGAATCAGAAAGAAAAGACAGAGGGAGGGAAAATATAATAAGAGTCTCTCCAGAGCTTTTTCCTTCTGATTCTCTTACCAAAGAAAATGATTAAAAGAAATAACGATATTTCCATGGTGTTTGCTTCCCAGTTCCACTACAGATATAAATTAAGCCTAACAATTTGTCAGATTTTTTTTCTAAGCTCAGGTAATGTCATTCCAATATTTACTGGGCTGCACGCCAGTTCCTGGGTTTTATATCAATTCAAATCTAGCCTCTCCCTCTTTGTCGCTTCATCTTAGTTTATATCCTTTCTTTTACTTGGAGACAGACAATAAAGATCATCCCAGCTCAGCCGTGGTGTCTCAGGTGCCAGGCTGAAGGGCACTGCAACAGAAAGGCCTGCCCATCTGTACCTTCCTGCAGGAGAAAGTGATCATTAGAGTTCATTTTCATCTCTCGCTCTGCTCACTGCAAACCAGGCTGCAGGGTAAAACAAAACCCGCTCGGAGCCAACTGCTGCTGTGGGCGCTAACCTCCCTGCTTAGCTTCCCATGGAGAGCCCCAGCGCGTCACCAGGGCATCACCTGTGCTTCGCCACTGCCACGAGCCCCTCCGCCAAGCATCCCACCTGCGCCAAGCCCATGGAGATGAAGTTGTCTGCAAATCATCCTTGTCAGGCGCAGGGTTTCATGCTCCTCTGGGATCATCGAATCATTTAGGTTGGAAAAGACTCTTAAGATCAACAGACACAGTGTGCAAGGACGCAGGCAGAGAAGGAGGTGTTGGCAGAGCTTCTCTTGGGTGGTGACCAAGCTTCCCAAACCCAAACCTAGGGGACAAGGTCTTCACCCATGCAGCATCCACAATGTGTGAGGGGGGCACTACTGCTGGCAAAGGGATGCTCTGCACGATGGGACTGCCTTCAGCAGAGAGGCAGTTCCATGACTGGAAAGGCACATTTCCATACAAAAGAATAGTCTTTGTACTGGAAATATTTTTAAAAGGAAAACATGACTGTGGGGAAGTCATTGCAAACAACTATCCCAAGCAGTTCTGGATTTGGCCTCACCTCTGCTCTAACAGTGCCCAGCTTTGGAGCTGTGCCATGCCTCTGCCTGTCCATGGAGCCCCTGACAAGCAGGACCTCTGCCTATTTTCCTTGTTTCCTGGCCAAATGATAATTACTAGCCCCTTAGGGGAAAATACAGTCCCTACCAAAACAACTGCAGCACTAAGGGACATCACGGGACAACTGCTCTGATGTAAATCTTGTGCTTTCCCACCTCTCTCCAAATTGCTAAATCTGCAGAAGGTTCTCAGAGTGGACTTTGTGGAGGGCCATGAGAATAGATTTATTTTGGAATATTTCCACTCGTCATTACAATTAATCACCAGAACCCAAGGAAAAGGAGTGCAGTTTATGAAAACATCAAGCAGAGAATGTGACTGCAGGAACCTGACAAATGGGACAGAAAGACAGAGATGGTTTAGAATAATCCATTTTCATGCCAGCTCCAGTAAAAAGAAAAGAGAAAGACTGAGCAGCATCCTTCCCCGTGACAACCTCCAGAGCATAATCGTGCCCTCATCTGAAACCATGCAGTAGCTCCTCAGAACATTTTTGAAAGACAAGGCACCGTATTTTTCAAACTCTGTCTCAAGTATGATGCTCAAGAGAATCCCTCTGCCATGAAAAATAAATGCTCCTCTATAAAAGAACTAAACCCACATTTTTCAAAACCAGCCTCAACTCTGGACACGAACTTCAGAATACACAGAATAAAGTTGTCTAAAGTTTTGTTCTGAGGACACTGGCAAGACGGACTCAGTTTCTCCCCCTCTTTCCTTCAGAGTGCTCCCACCACCCTCCACCATCTGCCTGGAAGCAGCAGGCTCCTCTGGAGTGTATCTGCCTGCAGGGTTGGCATCATTAACATGTAAGAGAAGTGGGGAGGGGTCTGTTTTCTATCTCAGCAGCTGAGACACAGACTTCAAAGTGAGACACGTTGAGGCTGAAATAGCTGCACCCATGTGTTTATAAATGCCAGCCTGCCACAGGGGGAGAATGACCAGCGTCTGGCTACGAGAGCAGGCAGAAGCGAGCCTGGGTTTCGCTCCCCTTGTGAAGTGCCCTAATCTCCAACTTACCTGGAAGGAAGATGATGAAGAGGACAAGGAGGAAGAGGAGAGCCCCTTCCTGGTAGCCTTGTGATTCTCCCCTTTGGCTCCATTTAACATCAGACACTTGCAGAACAGATGGTTGAGTCAAATGGGAATTTGTTCAGAGTGTCACTGCAGTGAGAAGAAATGCATTTTGTGCCGACCCAAACCAATGTATTTTTTGCATCGTGGCAGCTGAGCTGTAAAGACAAAACAAATCCCCACACCGCAGCCCTGCCTTGGTCTTTGTTGGGAGATAAGCTCGTAAGACCCCTGAATACAGGCATTTGGGAAGGCTATGAGGGTTTTGTCTCTCTGTAGGACGGAACCATGGAGCTCCCAACCCCAGGCAGTGCAGGGAAGGGTGCCCCAGAGCCCCATGGCTCTCAGCCAGCCTCTGTGAGGCAGAAGAAGATCAAGCAGCTTTCCTCTTCGCACTGCAGGCCTTCCGGGAAGCAGATGGTTGTTTTTTCCTAGTTTGCTTCCCAACACCTTTGGGTATCCCTTCATGTGCTCCACCCACTGAGCGCACGCAGAGCCAGACCCAAAATGCCTCAAAGTGTTTTGTGGCTGTTAATTCAAGAATTATGAAAGCACACAAGTGTATTTTGTTGGGTTGGGTTTGGTTGGAAAGACAGGGTGAGTTTTGAAAGGGTCTTTGTTCTCACAAGCCATTCTTCATTTACCTGCTGGTGACCAACCTGGACAAGTCTTCACGCAGCAACACCACTGTTTCCCGCGAGAAGTCACAGTCAGCCAGAGCTCCTGCCAGAGGAAGGAGAACCACCACTACCATGAAGCAGAGCATTTCTTTCATTCCAGCTGCTCTTTGGCCAGGAACTTCACGGGCTTCTTGACCAGCAATAACCATGAGAAAGTTAACAGCCAGCTTCCACCATGAGTTTTATTAGTAATTCATAAACAAAAACATACACCTGGGATTCCTGAGATGAATTATGCCTCATGAATAGTTCATAGTCACTATCCAAGACAGCGCTTTCTGAATGCGCTCCTAGCCATGAGGATCCCATGGGACATGCTGTGGCTGTTATTTTAAGTGGACATACAGAAATCCTCTCCAGTATTCCCCAGGGAGGAAGCCCTCAGGTGGAATCTGCAGAGGGAGGGAGCTCTGTGCTCCAAAAGCTGAAATTCAATTTGTACTCTAATAATTAAAACCCCAAATAACAGCTTTCATGTGTGAGCTGAACCATTAAATTACAGAGGTGGATGTAAGGATTTTTACACTGGGTGGAGTTTACTCATGTGGAAATTTCCCAGTGCATCCTCCAGTGGACTCATTAATGATGTAAAAAGAGGTGAGCAGCCATCAGTTTTATGGCATTGATTAAAAATGTTTCTCTTCCCTTCCAGACTACAAAAGAATTTGTGGGGTGTTTGTTGTTTGTTTGTTTGGTTTTTTTAAATCCACTTGGCATAAACAAATTCCTCAGCGTTTGAGCTGTATCAGTGCTGATGCACCTGACTCTTTTCAAAAAACACACTATTGGAACTGGAGTGACTTTACAGCCCCGAGCGAGGTCTGTGGGGCTGGTAGAAGGGGTCAGTGATGCACCCAGGCCTCCTCTGACAGTCTTCTCCAGGACCTTGTCCTGGGCCTCTGCCGCCAGGCATACACTAGCCAAGCACCTGGTCCCAAGCAAGGGGACCACCATGCCAACTGCCCTCCACTATAGTCCCTTCCACCACAGGAGATTAGATCAGAGCGTCCTAAGTATTGGACTTTCAGGTGTCCATTGCTCCACCTGAAACGTCAGTGATCGTACAACACAGCCAAACACCCGTCTCTTTCTTTGGCTGAGGAATCTCAGCAGCTTTTCATAAAAGAGGTTTCCCGCTGCTCATGTAGGCCAGCAGACAGGCTGCCCACAAGCGGCTCTTCACAGACCCCAATCACAGGGCTCCTTGTTAAATTTAAATTATTTAAGAGACACAAGCAAAACCTTTCTAGCTGTTCACACACCCAAATCTGAGTATCTTTACTGTTGAAAAAGTGTAGTAGGACTAATGAAATCGTAATGTGCGTGTTAATTAATGTACATATTTTCTCAGTAAATTTTGCACAGCTATAAATGGTCAAATAAATAATGAATGCCATGGAATAATTTATGTGAGCTCTGTTTCTTACTTTACATGTTCTAATTACTGGTATGAACACATCCCAATGAATTAT
Source organism: Numenius arquata (assembly GCF_964106895.1). NCBI lineage: Eukaryota > Metazoa > Chordata > Aves > Charadriiformes > Scolopacidae > Numenius > Numenius arquata. The sequence goes on along the minus strand of NC_133587.1, from coordinate 15,013,940 downwards.
TGAAAGTCACAGAATAAATAATATTAAAATTAATTTGTCACCCATAAGTACATGAGAAACGAAGTTCAAATAGATATTTAATTCTGCTAACATGTTGCATTGTAATACTTGCCCAATAATTGGCAGCAGGAGAGGAAACATTCCTCCTGGCCAGCCTGATTAGGAGCTCCATTTCTTCTGGGTTTTGTTTGTGGATTCCAGTGGTGAAAATCAGCAGCCAGAGCTACAGAGATGTTTCTCATTATTGGACCTTCAGAGGGAACTACGTGAGACTGACTCCTTTATGAAGCACCACGTATAAAACCAACACCCGTCTTAAAGCATTACCAGCAGCACTTCACACTCACACAGCACACTGCAGCTGAGGATTTCACAGTCACTCGTAGATTAGTTAGTTAAGCTTTGCCATTTCCCTGTGGAGCTACACGTTATCCTCCCACTTTTACACAGTAAATGAAAGGCTGGGGATGTTCTGAGCCTCTAAACACAATTGTTGCACGATGTGAACTGGTTTTGCAGCTGCGACCAGAGGTTAGAAGCAACTTGCCAGAAGGAAATGGCCAGTAATTAACATCACTGGTCGTTAGCAGGCTCGATTGCTTGTTTCTCATAGGCATGCGGAGTAATTGTGTGCATCTCGTTACAAAGTGTGCTCTGCGGGGTGGATTTCTAAGAGGTGCTGCCGTGGTCTTTTGAAAAACCACCCTGGATGAGTTGCCCAGAGAGCTATTTGCAAACATTTAGCAGAATCATGAGATTCTGAGTGTGTTTCCTGAAGGGAGGGATGGATGGATGGATGCAGCCACTCCCCCTATCCCAGCCGGCGCGCTCCAGCCAGACCTGCACCGCTCACCCATTAGTTATCCACTTACTGGGTCCACCATGATGCGCAGCTCATCATTCAAACCCCCTCCTTCTCCCTCTCTCAGCACTCCCATGGTTAACGTGATTGATGAACCGCAGCACCCTGAATGCTAGATTAATCAGCAGGAAGATTCATCCCGGGTCAGGATGTTCATGGTGACATCGCCTTCACCACAACTCAGCCGGGAGATGTGTTATGGTTTGAGAAAACCCATTACAATTTATTGTCGTTTAGACAACTATTCTGTCACCTAATGACCCCTCCTCACCCAGAAAGGGGAATCAGGGAAAACAAAGAAATATGAGGGTTGAAATACAAATAGATTTAATGGAGTAAGACTAAATAATTAACATTAATAACACTAAATAATAACTATTGATCCCGATACCAATATAAAATACCCAAGGACCATCCCCAGCAGGAAGCTGTGCACTCCCAACAGGGACAGCAAATGTGGGACCCCGCGAGCTCTGTGGCTTCGGGAGGAAGGGAAGGGCTGAGGGCTCCGGCACCAGGACAAGGAGTTCTCTGGACCCACCACCATCGAGGGAGAGAGAACTACGCAGCGAGCTTTCTAATTTGTATTGAATGTGGCATTCATGGTATGAAACAATCCTGTTGGCAGCCTGGGTCAAGTGCCCTGGTCTCGCTCCTCCTCATCCCTGCTCCTGGAGAGGCTCGAAAACACCTGAGACCTTGAATCCCACAGAGCCCAGCTGGCTATGAAGCAAATATTTTCATTAATTCAGACACCAGAGTCTTCTAAAAGTGCAGTTTTCCCCAGCATTAGAAGAAAAGTTAGTCCTGTGTCGCTCAACCCAGGACAAGATGTCCCATCGGGCAGGACAGCTGAGGGTCATTTCACCACAAGGAACACCATCAAGACAGCCTGCAACCCTCCCCACTCCAAGCAAAGCATCCAGGCTGGGCATGGACTGCTTCCAGACGGCCACTGGCAAAAGCACAGCTCTCAAGACCACTATTTTTTCCTATCAGGGGCTGAACAGCAATTAAATCATTTATTAAACTAGTAGCACATGTGGAAAATAGGTCAATGGTTCAGACCACAGGCTTGGAAAAACCCGAGTTCAAGCCCTTGCTCTGCATTTGTGTGTGCAACCCCAGCACCAGGAGCCCAGGGAGGTCAGGAGCTGCTCTCCCAGAAAGAGTCGGGGCATCTAGACCAGCCCCCAGTGAGGGGTAACCAAATTCCTCCTGTTCCCAAAGCAATCCCACCCAAGCACACCATGGGTGACCCAGAAGGCAAATACCGGGTGAATGAAACGGACTGGAAGTGACATTCTTAAATGATGTCACTTCAAATTAGTCTCTCTGCCTGCAAAACAAGAGTAACTATTTTTAAGTTATGTTGGAGATTTGTTTTCAATTTTTTCCAAGGTATAGCAAGTATTTTCATTTGAGAGATGTCATAACTTCATTTTACGACTTTTCTTTGTATTTCTTCATTTTTTTTCCCCCTTTCTCCTATCACATTCCAAATGTTTGTCAATTTTCCCCACAAAAGCAGCATCCACTTGTGATTATTTTTTTTAAAGGTTTTTCTATGGAAATTCTCAGTGAATGATTCTTTCACCAGCTCTACAAATGGAAAACACTAAATACTTGATAGAAAAATGATGACGAGTGGATGAGTCCATCCCACACAGACACAGAGAATATCCTTAAGATAGCTTAGTTTGCAAACAAAGCTGGAAAAATAAGTCACAATCTGCAAATACGCTGCAGGTAAGATTCAGTCACCATTCCACTCCATTAGGGACAGTTGCAAGAATGACTACAATGAGAAAAATCTCAGAGAGTCACTAATATTCACCATTTTATTATGGGACAGGTCCTCCAGTGCTGATGTCCCATGGATATGCAACGATGGGCAAAACACCTCCCTCCTGGCTGCAGACTGAGCTTTGCTCTGGCTTGCCCAGGTGTAAATGAGAGCAGAGGGGAAGCAGGATGGAGACCCAGCCCCTGGAGAAGAGGGAGGCAGGAAACCATCCCCCTTCACTGCTTGGAAGAGAAATTCAGCTGCTTCCAGCAACATCAAGGGCTGTCTCTGCTAACAAGGTGAGCTGAACTCAGGGAGAGGCACTTTGTTCAGATCCAGACCAAAAATAAAGCCAAACAAGGAAAGGCACCACACTCACCAGGCTTTCCTCCCTCTCCCTGGCTAGTCAAGTGACTTACTATTTGCTGAATATTTAACTAGTGCATCTAATATGATCTTTGCTTTATAAATGATAAATCAAGCAGCTTTTTTTTTTTTTTTTTCTTTTAAAGCTATACCTTGTCATAGTCTCTCCTGCAAGCACTTTCATGGGCAGGAATAATTATTTAGTGCACACTGCATGTATAATGAATTTTCAGGCATACTTGTTTGATCTATAGCCTTGGAAATAAAAATCCCATTAGTCTAACAAGCTCACCAATTATTTCCTGAGATCATTGAGCCCATTCCAGTGAAGAAAGTTGCATAAAATTGAAAGCGAAGAGAGAACAGTGCAATATGTTGTTTTACAAAGTACAACATTTTAAAATGGTGTTTCACATCATGTTGGGGAGGTGGGGATTAGGGGAAAGTAGGGCAAAAGTAGCAGAGAACTTGGGTCTGCTTTAGCTAGCTGGACACAACTCACTTACTGTTGCAGGGTGGAAGTTGAGTTAAAATCGGGGAAGAAACACAGTTGCCCAAATTTAGATATTAACCATTCAGATGTCTCCACCACTGATAATCCTTTTGAAGGTTTCATATTGAAAAAAAGTTAGCTTCTCCAGGACATCTGTTCTCACCTGTTGCAGATATCTAAATCCAGGGAGGGGAATAACACTAAAGAATTTATTCCTCTCTCTCGGCTCCAAGGGAAGCCTGAATAACTCACTTGGACACAGCTCTTTGCCCTGGAGACACATGAAGCTGAAGTACTGTGTCTAGCTTTGGAGTCCTCAACATCAGAAGGACACAGACCTGTTGAAGCGGGGCCAGAGGAAGCCATGGAGATGATGTGAGGGCTGGAGCCCCTCTGCTGCGAGGACAGACTGAGAGAGTCAGCGGTGTTCAGCCTGGAGAAGAGAAGGCTCCGGGGAGAACTTAGAACCCCTTCCAGTCCCTAAAGGGGCTCCAGGGAAGCTGGGGAGGGACTCTTGATCGGGGAGTGGAGCAATAGGACAAGGGGTAATGGTTTTAAACTGAAAGAGGGGAGATTTAGATTAGATACTAGTAAGAATTTCTTTACTGTGATTGTGGTGAGACCCTGGCCCAGGTTGCCCAGAGAAGCTGTGGCTGCCCCATCCCTGGAGGGGTTCAAGGCCAGGTTGGACGGGGCTTTGTGCAACCTGGTGTGGTGGGAGGTGTCCCTGCCCAGGGCAGGGAGGTTGGAACTAGAGGATCTTCAAGGTCCCTTCCAAGCCAAACCATTCTATGATTCTATGGACATAGAGGGGAGGTCTGCATCAATTTCACCCAGCCACCATGAGCTTCTAGGGGCTGTGGAGAGAACAGACCCCGAGAGCCATCCAGCATAGCTATCGTTAGATACCAACCTCCAAATTAGATCAGCTTCCCTCCAGGATGACTGTTTCTCTCCACTGCCTCAGCCAAAAAAAATTTCCTCTAATGAGATGCCTCAACTTCAGACGACCAGTAGTGGTGAGCTGAATCTACCCAGGCACCCCAGGGATTCGTTAGCTGAGGGCAATTGGCCAAGGGAAAGGTTCCCAGTTAAGTCTGCAGCTTGGAACAAGCTGGTACTGGGCATGGACAGGATCAGACCTCGGTTTGACAGACGAAATCTGTAAAACCCTCAACAAGAAGTGCTTGACTGTTAGCATTGCTGGGGGTTTAAACAAGGATTACATCCAAATCTCGCTCCTACATACACTTCGTAGCTCATGGATCAATACATTGAGGAAGGTATTAGAAGAGACTCAACACTCCTGAACCTCCAATGGCAGCGATGGCTTCAGGGCATTCATCAGACCTTTCTCTGCCACTCACAGCGGTTGAAAGGAGGAGGGAGCACCAGGCTCTGTCTGCAAATAAGGAAAGTCAAAGCACAGCTTAATTCTTGTTTGCTCTGCAAGGTTGTTGGGAGACACTTTTTTTGTGATCATAGAGGGATAGAGGGACAGAGGAGTCTGCAGCAGCAGCAAAGGAAGGTAGTGATTAGAGAAAATACCTTAACAAACACACACACACGCAACACTGGCATTTCTGACTTTCGAGCGCTCCACTGCACTCAAAAAGGTGGTCTTTTACTGTTGAAACATCCATGAAAAATACAAATTAAACAGACCCTGAAAACAGAAAAATTTTGTCCCACGGGATGGGGTCAGCAGCAAAAGGGGGTGTCCATAGACAGAAAAGATCACGTGAATTGATCTGACAGGACAACTGGAGCTCTGTTGAGTTATGGTCTTGTGCATGAAGAGATGTATTTTGAGGGTTACTTCCACAGCTCCTTTCTGGCATCACAATCCCAGTGCTTATCTCCCAGATGCCAGTCCAGCCTTGAGGAGGAGCAGGCCTAGAGGGTGCAAGTCCTTGCCCCAGCTCACACCACCAGCTTCCTTCTACTTTTACCCCCAACGCATCACACTACTCTGGTGTTTCCCTGCCATGGAGTATTCATCCCTGTTCTTGCCTCTCACTCTGTGCCCCTGAGAAGGTCACGGATGGTTCTCTGTTCTTCTTCATGAACCTGAGCGAGACCATCTGTCTTCTTGCAGTCCTGACCCATGACACTCAGCAGGAGTGGGCATCTCCCAAGATCTGAGGTGGAACATGTTGAGTTGCTCTGGCTGAGCAGACCACGCTCACAATCAGCCCATGCTCAGGAAATGGGCGGGTGTAAAGCAACAGCAGCACAAACGGGCTCTTTGGAGGCTGATGTTGTCCATGCTCTCATTTTTCCAGTCAACTGAACCTTCAGTTGGGTTGGTGCAAAACAACCACGGTGTCACGTGCTCAGTCAGATAAGGTTATTTCAACTTAAAAAAAAAGACAAAACAAAAAACCCCGCAACACTTTTTTCCCCCTTGTACCTTTGGAACAAGATCCACAATTCAAAGTAGAACTTGGGAGTATTAAAATCAACTGAGAATGAGGAGAGAAAGGGCATGAACAGGATAATTGAGCCATGAAAACGGACTCTTAGCTTGTCACATTCAGTACTGTCTAGAGGACTCTGGAAATACTTTGCTCACTGAATCCCTTAATACATACCTAACCGTGTCTAAGCTTTAGGGACCCATCCAAACAGGGCCATGAGCCACTTCTGGTTAACTTCTAAGTTTTGCCAAGTACTCATCAGACTCACAGCAGGATATTAATTAAGGGTTTGAACAGATGGGCATCTGCAAATCACACCTGAACAGGTTCAGAAATGAGTGCCCCTCACTCTTCCCCAGGAGCTGCTAATTACCACCCATCAGCAGGAGATCACAGCTCCAGGGCTGTGACGTGTTGTGTGGTGCGGGAAGGCTCCAGCGCAGTTTCACACAGGGTTTGCTGCAGCTGGAGCAGGGCTGGAGCCCAGCTGCTCCCCTTGGGAGGCAATTCCCAGCTGCAGGCAAGATGTAACAGCAGGAGACACCAACCTCAGTCTGCCCAAACCCACCTGAGCAGCCTGTCTGTCTCCCAGGACTAACCAGCCATGCACAAGCTGCTTTATCCGGGATAGCAAAGTTCGCTTTTCTACCCAGTCTCCTGCGCTTCCTCTTACCAATCCCTTCAGCTGAAGGGCTCTTTCTGGAATACATCCCATCCAGCAGCTTTACATCTCCCCATGTCTCAGACACTTTGGGGACAGCCCAATGTCGTGTGGCAAAGCACAGAGCAAAACATTCCCCTGCATCAGCGTGGAAAGTCATACCAGAATTTAGCTGTTTCAGTTGTCCAACACTTCCCAAAATGTACACACTTGCACTTGCCCATCTGCTTTTCTCCAGAGTGACACCCAGGTACCCACAGCAGGAGAAAACCCACAGTGAAGCTGAGTTTCATTCTCACAGGGGAGCAGGCTCAGCTCTGTGCAAGTGAAACCCTGGGCTGTCCCCTACCCATCTTGAGGGAGCCTCAGAGCCTGGCTGAGACATGACTCTGGCCAACATGGCTCAAAGACCTGCTGTCTAACAGCTGTCCTGCCCTGCAGGAGTCAAGACTCTGTTTCTGATGTCAGGGACACTGTCAACCAAGGACAGGAGGCAGCGTCACATGCTCTTACATGGGATGGTCCAAACATTACCTGTTCTGGACCCAAATTAGCCCGTGACTTTGCCCATGTGGAAGTCACAACTCGCATCTTCCTGTCCAAAATAGAAGCACTCTCCAACACCGCAGAGAAATGCTTGGCAGCCAACCCCATTCTCACCAGAAATTGGCACTGGAAGACCTTCCCTGTGGGTACAGAGACCTCATTACATCCAGGGTCTTCAGATCAAGGTTGGCCATTGTCTGGAAGGTCATGCAAAGACAAAATGTTGAACTGGAGGCAGAAGCCACAGGAAGGATATGCTGGGCACAGGGAGATCTGCTCAAGCCACCGCAACAGCCCTTCCAGGCCCTGAAATCAAGGTGGTGCTGGCTCAATAAAGCAAAATTATTTTTGAAATAGTCTGCCGTTGCCCCTGGAGCTGGTACAACTGGCAGGGCCAGGAGAGTGGAGGACCACTTCAGTGAGGGGTAGCTGGAAGGACTGGGGCAGGAAACTCAGTGGTGTCCCAGTGAAGCTGGGACATGGTGCAGCCCAGCCATGGGCTCCTCAATGGTCCTCAGCTTCTCCATACCAACCATGGGCTAAAGCAGTGGATTCAGTAATTGCACCCACCGTAATTTGGCTGCAGTGTTTGCAGGAGGCTTAGCTTGGGCTCTTCAGTAAAACTGACCCTTATAGATAGCTCCTCAGGGATAGTCATTGGTGGATGAAGAAGAATGGGTGAAGAAAATAGAGAGCAACTGAGGGGCAGGGGCAGGGCCAGGGCTGAGGCTCATCTCAGGACCCCAGAGCCAAGGGAGGCAGAATTTCCTCTTGGAGGCCCCCAGTGGCCCTGAGCTCCAAGGCAACACCTCCTCAAAGAGCAGAATCCATCCACCTGGTCTTCACTTAAAAAGCAACACCAACAATAACTGTGGCTGGAGAGGAAAGGTTATCTGCTTGGCCAACCACTTGTCCTGCCCACAGGAACTGCAAGAGTTCTTGCTTGGTTTCCAAGGAATATGGCTTTTTGTCTTTCCTTCACCTTTATAAGGCTGCTTATCTTCTGGCCTCTGTCAGGTTGTCTTCCAACGGCCAACTTTACACCTACCTGTGAGTCCAGTTGGGCATCTCCTTATTTACTGTTGCCCACTCATGAGCAGAACTGATCCCACAAAAAAAAAGAAAAAATAACAACCAAAAAACAGAGAGCACAGCTCGAGCCCTTTCAACTCTGCAGCGGGGCTGGTGTAAATGCTGATACAAGGCTGCTAAGTTCTGCTGCATTTTCAGATATATTATCACAAACCAAAGGGTTTGTTGAATAAAATATGAAAATCCGGAATACCATCCATGCAGTATTATTGGACAACTTAAGGCTGAAATTAAATACAATTTATTTTACCCATATCTTACATTTTTAATTTTAAGTCAGCTAGAGAATATTCTGGGTAAAATGAGAGTGCTGGGAAAGCTGTTACCAGTAAACTGGAAACTCCAGCAGCTGAGCTAGAGACACCTGGGCTGCACACGAGGTGGAAAGCCTCAGCAGAAGCCTCCTCGAGTTCCTGCTACCAGAAGAAGAATTAAAAAGCATCCCTGGTAGAACTGCCCCTGCACCCATGGGGGAGCCATGTCAAAAGGTTTCTTTGTAGCTGAAAGGAAATTATGTTTTTTCATGAGCAGCCCTGAGGTCTGCCTGCGGGAAAGCTGCCTCCCCACATCCCCAAGTGCAATCTTATGCCCAGCCCATGCCACTTGCTCAGCAGGAGGGGAAAAAAAAAAAAAAGAAAGAAAAAAAAAGAAGAGTCTAGAAATTTTCTAATCTACTCTAGAGACAGAGCAAGCAGCCCTCGGTGTCTGGGCAGGTGAGCTCCAGCAGCCCCTGCAGAGAGGCCACTGCAAAGCTTCATGAGAAACATCTCCATGGGTTGCCCATCCACCATACTGGCTCGATGGCAGAAAGTTGCCAACCTCAACCCCTCGTGGCAGCACTACCCCAGCCACCCAAAGCCTCTAAGCAGGAAGGTGGGGGAGCTCCTCCCTAGGAGGCCACCAAGGAACAAGGAGAAGATGGTGAAACAGAGGGGACAGGGCTGACGGAGCAACCTGGTTTTCTAACCCGTTCCCAATGCCAGAACCACGGTTGAGTGAAGTTCTGGGTCTGTATCATCAGTGAGGTGATAACGGGCTCCCCTAAGAGCTCTTCTCAGAGACCAGGGCTTCAAGTAAACCTCCATAAAATTGGGCCATGAAAAAGTGATGAATGAATGACCTCCACAGTGGTGCAAATGATATTCACGAAGCACAGCCCAGCAGTTGTGGCTGAGGATCTGGGTGGCCTCCTTCAGTAGTTTGCCAGGTCACCTTTACAAAGCCATATAGTCCATCCAGACACCAGTTGCCCTCTCAGCTGTGGAGAATAACCACTTCAAATTAAGCAGGAGACAGTTATATTCCTCTATAATAATCCCTTCTATTCTAACAGCGGGCAGGTGACACTTCTACAAAGCACTCACGAGTTAAAGGACTCTGGAAGCAACAAGCACTGTCTTGTTGAACACCAGCCCCAACATGAGTGTGGGCCCATCTCTCAGGAACTTTTCTGCACCTCTCACAGCTGTCTGGTAGAGAGAGGTCAGCAAATCTTCATCAGTAGGGACATATACACCAGTTGACCCACCAGTCTTCACCTTCCCAAGCCACCCATCTCCCAGCCTGCACTTGTCGTACTTATTTCCAGCATTTGCAGGAGACAGAGCAGCTAATAATAGAGGAATATAACTGTCTCCTGCTTAATTTGAAGTGACTAATAGGATCTTCATCAAAATATATCCCAGCAAATTCCAGTAATAGACTGAGACTGCAGGGAATCTTGAGCAGGATGAGCAGATGGTGAGTTTCCTAGCCCAAAACTTTTCAATATCACCTCTATGTCCCAAGAGGCCCAAGTAACCCAATGAACATGCTCAGTGCAGGGAACAATCTTGAAGATGCAGTTCCCTGTGTTGGCCACAGAGACAACCTCAGGCTAAAACTGAGGACAGCTCTAAGCTATATTGTACAAGTCGGATGAGGGCTGCCCTCTCCCAGCTTCATGGGAGGTTGCAATTTTCCATGTTTTCGGACAGACAAACAGCTATTAACACAGAACAGAAACCCTGATGTGGGGATGGATGTGGAGTTCTCAACAACAACAAAAAGGTTTGTTACACAGAAGGAAGCTATTCACACATGATTTCATGCACGGGCGGGTCCCAGCCATTGTAAGCTTATCTTCTCCTGAGATGCTGGTAGCCTGACCTGAAGGAGAAGACTCCTTGCTTACACAGGTTTGGGAGATGTCTCATCATCTTTTCTTTGTCCCATTGATTTAATAGGATTCAGGCTCCTGGTCTGTGTGCTGACCCCATTTGCCCCAGCTCAGCAGCTACATCCCACAGGATCCAGCCGAAACGTGATGAAACCCAGCTCTTGGGCGGTGCAAAGCCATGGGGCAACACAACTTTTGCAGCTCAGCAGATACTGACAGCTCTGCTCCCCTCCACGTTTGCATCCTCTCCCTTGAGCATTTGTGTTGGGCAAACTAATCAGAGCAGATTAAGCCAACATACGTACACGTTCACTTATGTCTGCCGGAGCTTGTCAGGGCAGACTCATCAGGGACAGTGCACAAGGAAAGACAGCAGAAAGGGTGTACCACAGTCCTGGCCAGCAGCTCCCCTGGCAGAGATGATCCCCAGGAGGCTACAGCCTTTTACCAGGCTGCAACCAGCCTCCTCTTGCATTGGATACCCCAAACCTGACCCAGCACTGATGTCACCTACACTCTCCATCCCTCCCAACACACCTCTGCTCTCTGTAGGCCTCAGGGAAGATCAGGGATGTGTCTAAAATTCAGCAAATCATGGGTGTTAAACCCATCTTGGGCTTCACAGAGGCAGCCTGAACAGACTCCAAAGTCCAGCCACTCAACACCCAGATCTGCCTTGGCTGCAGCTGGTGGGACAGACCCTCCTTGGAACATGCCAGCCTGATGACCCTCAACCATCAACCCTACACAGAACATCAAGTTGATGGTGGTGAAGATCTTTCCTTGCCATTGTTAGAGGGAGAAAAAGCTAAAAAAAACAAAACCAAACCAAACGAGAACCCCAACCAGCCATTTTCTTCATCCACATCAGAAAAGCCAACCTGAGAACCTGAGGAGGCCCAAGCAAGAAGTGAGCTCCTTGGCTGAGGCTCAGGACACCCTTGTCCCTCATGGTTGCTCTCAAGACCTGCTGAGCTTTGAAAAGAGGCTGAAACAGGCTTAGTTTTGTGAAAAAGGCTCTCACAACCGCTAAAGTACCAGCTTTTAATGGATCAGCTCTTGGGCTGGATGAGGGCTCCTGCACACCCAGGAGAGCAGCAGGTACCCTGGGTCCCAGGCCAGAGGCAGACAGAGAACAAGCAGAAGACACCTCCCTCCAGCGCTGCTCTGCAGAGCAAACCTCTGCTGCTCTCCCTTCCCACCCATCCCACACAGGTGGGCAAGACCAACGATTCCTGCTGAAATGCATTTCTGAGTTTAAAAGGGCTCAGAGATTGATGTATCCCCTGGACCAGACAGCTGGCAGGAGAAGGAAAAAATTATATATATAAAAAAAAATATATCAATCACTCCACAAATTATAGTCCAATATGTCCTTCAAACATGAAGGTCCCCTGCCTGCTGAAATATTCGCTTTCTTTAGGGCATGCAGGGACTGCAGCAGCTGAGTGGGCATTTAAGAGGACCCTGCCCATGACAGCCACAAAGCCCACGCAGGGCATCGCTGTGGGGTGCCCTGGCAGGGACAGGAGCTGGGGGTTCAGGTGCTCGGCATCATGGGGCATGTCCTCCTGCAGGGTCTGGATGATCAGGATGGCTCAGGAGCCAAGCCAGCATCAGACCAAGGTGGGCTCAGAAGCACTAAGCGAACCTCTGCCTGTGCCGTCTGCCTCCGGAGGAGGCATTTCCTTTCATCCGCTCAGTTACGGGTGGGTTGTTTTTTGTGGGTTTTTTTCCTTCAGTTGTCATTCCTTCTCTCCAGCTGAATCTTGACGCTTACGTCTGTATTTGATCACTCAGCTGAGGGTGTCATGTTAGACGCCGTGAATGAGGAATCAAAGCTTTCCCTGTGTTTTCTGACTATCTGCAACCAGCTCACGTAGCTCAGCCCGTTATTACAAGCAGGTGCCTGGCACAGCGCACTCCAGCTTCCGTTACAAAACAAGCTTCCCTTATTACCTCCGCTTTCCACGTACAGGTAACTCTCCCAGCTATTCACTATTTAAAGGTGAAGGTTTCTGTATTTTCTCTCTGCCTGAACTTTTTGAGAAGGAAATGAGTTTGAAGAACATTTTTGTCATTTTTTGAGTCATGGGAGAACAATTGAAAGATTCTTTTCCCAGAGGTTTAACAGGAAAATAACTCTAGGCACACTTTTCAGAGCTGGTATAAAGCAAAACCAGCAAAAGTCTGAAACTGGTTCAGTCATCAGTCTGTGGAACAACATAATGCCTGCAAATCAGATGAACAAATGAAAGGTCGCTTCTGAGTGGCAGCAGCAGATACCTCCTACGTCTGTCCCTTCAGTCAGCTTCTCCGTGATGGTTTTCTTTGCTTCTTTCTGCAGAGGAGCCAAAACGAAGCCATTTCCCTCTGCCTTCCTCCTCTGGCATTCTGGAAAGTCTTCCCATATCCCTGTCTCTGGAGTGTTTTGAGGAGGAGGCTGGCCAACCTGATGGCATGGCTTTGTTGGGGACAAAAGTGGCCTGAGGAAACTGCAAAGTGGGAGCCTGGGAAAGGGAGGACTGCAGTCTCACACCTCTATGTTATGTAAAATACTGCAAAAACTGCTATAAAGACTGACAGTCCCCCTCCTTCCCACTGTCCCTGGACTCTAATACACCAGCTGCCTTTGAGGAATTGCATCCTCTAAGAGCAGACATGTCTCTTTGCTGCAGCCATGAGCTGGCCAAAGGGCGCAACTCATCAGGCATCCAGGGTGGCACCCCTAACCCGTGGTTTCTGGCAAGAAGCAGCCCAAGGCAGCCCCGACACATCAGAGGAAGTTAAGAAGTTGGGGATCAGGTATCAGAGCAGGAGAACTTGGCTTTGTCTTCAGCACATCGCTTGGGGACTCTTGTCACCCGTGAAGCAGCTCTGAGTATCACTGCTCAGAGGGCACTTGAACTCCATGGGATGAAATTTGCGTTGCTGCAGCCTCCAATATCAACTAGAACTTAGTTGTTGGTTTCAATAAAGCAGATTTAGCTCTTAACCCATCTCTAATATGTCTCTTTCTCATAGCTAGATGAATAATGAACAAATATAAATCACAAAGAATTTATCTGATGATGGCAAGGAGAGAAAAAGATGAATAATTTATTTTATGGATATTATTCATCCATCCATAGAGTCAGCCAAGTAATGAAAACATTTATTCACAAATCACTCTGTTGACAGTTGAAAACTTATTGTACAAAGTTATTCATATATATGATTTGACTCCCTAAAAACCCAAAGTGGATGGCTGACCTTGGAGAGGGGGAAGAAGTGTTAGTGCTGCACCTATCTTAAGCCTACCTTAAGGAGACCTTATCTGCTGCCTACCATCTCTGGGGTAGCTCTGGACTATGGAAAATGGGACCTTCGCTCACAAGACAATCCCAAAATTGAACAGTCCATACCTATGGCCATTCTTGTAGGGCCAGCGTGAGCCTATAGTCCCCGAATGTCCTTGCTGAGACCATGCATGGGGCACTTTGTTGGGTGGCAGCACAGCTGAGGTTCTCCAGATCCATGCTCCAGCTTAGAGACCTTCCAAACACCACAGTTATTATCCTGTCTGTGGAGATCACTGCTCCCTGATGCTTCAGAGGGGCTTCCAGTTCATTTCAGTAAAAATCCACTAAAACATGACACCCCACTTTCTGATGAAGGCAAAGAGATGCTCTTCCCACCAGCCCATGTCTGTTCCAGAGTGCAGGAGCACCCACCCCTCCATAAATAAACCACTAGAAAGGCCTAAAAATAACTTGCTGTTTTTTTTTTTTTTTCTATCAGGACATTCAGCTGCTTTTCCAAATCCTGTGCACAGTTTATTCCATTATCAGAACTATTTCCTCTATCCCATCTTGCAACTTTTGGATTGATTAAATAAGCCAAATGGGTCCATATTCTCTCTAAATAACATGAACAATAGCCAAAACAGGTTATAGCTGCCACAGATGAAAATATGATATTTATGTGCCCCTGAATCCCAGTCACTATTTTATGACCTCAGCTTCTCTAAAGAGGGTCACAAATCTACATGAAGGCCCCAAGCGCAGGGTTGTACTTTTGGATCCTCCAAGATATTTAAAATTACATGCAGATAGACTGCTCCCTTTTGACCATCCACATACAGAGGCATAGAAACACACATTATTCCAACATGACTACAGAAAAAATTGCCATCTGCTTTCAACTAGCAGAAGAGGAAGAATTTCCACAGCCAGACCTCTGGAGCTGGTGAACCAGCAAACTTGTCATGGTTCAATTAATCTCACAAAAAGTATCAAAATCACGGCTGCTTCTCTGAAATACATGAAAACTATCCATTCCCCTTTGATGAATGAAGCTGGGCTGGTAACCACATTAAACCGGGTTGCTTATGAGATTTTAGTGCTTCTGGGAAACTACAATGGAACAACTCCGGGCACACGGCATTTGCAAGGTACTCTCTCTTCCCAAATGAGATCATTGTTGCAGAAAACATAGAAATGAGAATTAACATAAAAATTCATGCAGGCTGAACAGATGGCTGCCTTTTCTCTGCAACAAAGACCCTGAAGTAGACCTGTGTTTGCGGGGAGGAAGGTGGAAGGGAGTAGAGCAGCGTGGGATGACTTAGACACAGGGCAGGACTTGATGTCATAGACCTTCACACCACTTCCTTGCAAAAGCTCAATAATCACTAAAAGCAGAAGCATCTACAGATGAGAAACTGCTCTTTATCCTTCTCTCCACCTGCAGTAGGACCTCAGCCAAGCTCCCAACCAAGCCATAGGCAACCAGCTCTTTACCCAAACTAACAAACCCTGGTGGCTTCTACCCATCAGCGTCCAAAGGGAGACCACACAGTGGGGCTGCCCCAACCCTGTTCAGAACTAGGCACCAGATACAAGCCAACCTCTAACCAAAGGAGCCAACTTCCCCCACCCTTGGCCAGGGCATCTCCCCTTTTAAAGGTTTCACCAGCTGACACATTCCCATAAGAGTTTTCAATGGCCCATGGCAACAGCCAAAGATTGTCAATGTTTCATGCAAAAAAAAAAAACCACTTGGAAATTTATGACCTTGAGCCTTACCTGGAAGCAGAGCCTGGGATGAGACAGAAGTGAAGGCCACACAAACACAGCTCCGCAATTGAGTTTGGTTCATCAACACATAGGCTCAGCCACACAAGCACCAAGAGCCAGCCAGAACCTGACCAGTAGAGTCACTTTCCTCATTAAAGAAGAGCCTCTTTTTTGGAGCCTTTCCCCCTGCTTTCCAGGGGCTTTAGTCCCGTTTGTAAATAAATTTTTAAGCAAAGCTCTTTGTGTGTATATACCTGCCTGGAAAGCAGGAGCTCACTGAGCATCCAAGAACTTCAGAAATGTTGAAAAGCTCCACCATGACCATTCACCTGATGCATTTTTATTCCTTTCCCCTTAATTATGAGGCCCAGTACTTCCTATTAGCTACCATTAAACCTTCACAGGTGTCTACCAACCCAGAGACCTAAGGAGAATTTGAACTACTCAAACTTGCTTGTGAGTTTTATTGAAAGAAACAGCGAAATCTCTACCCTCAAGTAAACTCCAGATTCATTTTTCACTGCGTTTCCCCCACGACTTCCAGGTGTTTCCATATTTTTATATCTGAAGTGAGCTGCCCTTCATTCAATTTTAATCTTTGATCTGCAAAACCTCTTCAGCAGCCATGACTGGTCCCATGCAGTTGGAAAGACAGATGCTCGAATATCCCATTCTCAAAGACACAGATGATGCCAGCAGCAGATAAGCTGAAGGCAAGATCTACCAGCACTTCCCTGTCTGGAGACCACAGAGCACAACATGCTCTGATACAGGGCTGACCAAAGAGGTGGTTGGTGGTAGAAGAAGGAAGTGAGGGCTGGCATTTTAGAAAGCATTTCTGGCCTGGAAAACGTTCCTTGACTCATCCAGCAGTGTTTCACCAAGACAGTGGGATAAGATAAGAGCGGTTAATGGAGCATGTGGGCAGCGAGTGGTCTTGGGGTGAAGGCACTGGCCAGCCTCACCTTCTGTGAGAGCAAAGTGCTAACACTGACCTCTCTGAGTCCCAGCTGGAAAAGTGGGAACAGCCATACTTTCCCAGAAAAAAAAAAAGGCCTGTACCTGCAAAATTATTTCCACATTTTTGAGATTTTTCTTTGCAGAAAGCAAAACCAGTGAGCAGGCACCAAATGAGACCAGGCTTAGGCATCTTGGGGGTTTTGCCAGGATGAACAGGGTGGCCACTATGTCCCCATGCTGGACGTCAGCTCCCTGTGTCCAGCCACCCTCCTTCTCTGGGCTGCAAGCCGGCAGGCGGGCAGCTGAGGGCAGCCAGCTGTCCTGTAGCTCCATCTAGTGCACCCGGGACATGGCCAGCACCCAGGTTTCATCCTTGTCTCCGCATTTTGGGAAGTCCTGGCTTCTGGAGTCCTGGGATTCCTAGAGACTCATAAAACCATAGAATGGTTTGGGTTGGAAGGGACTTTAAAGATCGTCTCGTTCCACCCCCCTGCCCTGGGCAGGGACACCTCCCACCACACCAGCTTGCTCAAAGCCCCCTCCAACCTGGCCTTGAACCCCTCCAGGGATGGGGCAGCCACAGCTTCTCTGGGCAACCTGGGCCAGGGTCTCACCACCCTCACACCAAAGAATTTCTTCCTTGTTTCTAGTCTAAATCTCCCCTCTTTCAGTTTAAAACTTACCCCTCATCCTATGGCTCCCCTCCCTGATCACAAGTCCCTCCCCAGCTTTCCTGGAGCTCCTTTAGGGACTGGAAGGGACTCTAAGGTCTCCCTGGAGCCTCCTCTTCTCCAGGCTGAACCCCCCCAACGCTCTCAGCCTGTCCTCACAGCAGAGGGGCTCCAGCCCTCCCAGCATCTCCGTGGCCTCCTCTGGCCCCGCTCCAACAGGTCCATGTCCTTGGGATGTCCCCAGAGCTGGACACAGCACTGCAGGTGAGGTCATGCTTTAGGGTTCTCAAAACCAGTGCTTTTTCAGCTGTTGCTGCTGCAGAAGACACCATAAAAACACAATTCAAGTGTATTCGCAGCCAGAGAGGAAGTACAAGGACAGTGAGCCTCTATTTTTTTAAATCCTCTCATTGTTTTTCCACCTGTGTGGCGGTGTGCTCTCCCTGTTTTTCACCCTCTTCTTCCCACACCCCACCCCAGCTCCTGCTCGGGCCATGGCCACCATGGCCATCACAACATCAGTTGCGATAACTTGCACCTGGACTTTGCGGGATGGCTGGCAACATAGCCAAAACACTGTCTGGAGTGGGGACCTAGATGTTTTGCTCCCATGAGAATATGACTATAGGTCAATTATCTTACTCTATAAATAGTGGACAGCCCAAGAACCCTTTGAGCTCTTCTGTACGGCAGCAGCTGCATGTCAGGATCTCCCCTTTTGTGAGGATGCTCGCTTAAGGTTACGCTACTCCTCGAGGTTGTGAGATTCCTTGCCACAACAGATTCTCGGTGACTAATAGCATGCTAAACTTTGAAATCTTAGCTAAGTGATAGAAAGGGTCGATTGTGCATATATAATCCTTTAGACATAAAGCATTGACCAAATCTGGGACTAGGATGGGATCCAGCTGCACCTAGACTCCTCTCTGAGAAGGAGTTTAGAAAACAAGGGCGTCCCTTCTGAACCTCGTGACTCAATGGGAGGGTCTCTCTGACAGGTCGTGGGACCCTGTCCTCTATGCAGTAAATAAGAGAGTGTACCTTGACATCGAATCTCATAAAACACTATCGCATTTACTACTGGTTTTATCGCATTTACTACTGATTTTGTTAAATCATTGTTTCACCTTAATAAATATTTCACTACGAGTGAAGTTAATCACTCTGCCTGCGACAACCTGAAAGTACTTGGGGCTGCCCACGCTGCAAAAGCCTGTGCAGCCCATCAGTGCTGCCACCTCCACCCCTATAAATGTAGAGCAGAGCCCGGCATCGGGGCATGGCTGCTTGAGACACAGCTCTGCTTCTTCAGAAGGATGCAGATTTCCAAGGTCTCGGCACCTGCCCGATTGTCTTCAGAAAGCATCCATCACGACAGAGACACTGAGGACTCTAGAAAAAAAAAGATCGTTTCCCCTTAAACAACCCCTTGCTGTGAGCTGTCAGCAAAGAGGGAGCCTGCACCATGAGCACTACAGAGCCGTGAGCTCCTGCTTCTGTCTTCACCAGCAGTATCGAAAGGGGGGAAAAAAAGGAATGAAAGGGGAAAGGGAAAAGGAAAGGGAAAGGGAAAGGGAAAGGGAAAGGGAAAGGGAAAGGGAAAGGGAAAGGGAAAGGGAAAGGGAAAGGGAAAGGGAAAGGGAAAGGGAAAGGGAAAGGGAAAGGAAGCATTACTTTCCAAAGGAATGAAGGAAAAAGCAGGATGAGATCCTTCTCGCTGCTTTTTCCCAAAATTCACTCCACTTGGTGTAGAGACCAAGTGTCTCTCTCCCCAGTTCTCCAGGCAAACCCCTTTTCAAATGACCCTCTGCTGCCCGTGCCCACCCCACCAGCCATGGACCAGCATCTCCTGCGCATCTGCTCCTCGGGGAAGCCACGTAAGACTTTGTGCTCAGTAACACATTTTTAACCATATCCGATATTCAAGGGGCTTCAACAGCAGATACCTCTTTGCCTGCTCAGCCGTGTCCCCCAGCCACCAAAGCGAGACCCTAATTGCCTGGCTGGGCTGATGAACGGCTTGTTTATTTGTCACCTGCCTTAGTGCCGGTTCACAGCCCGGCGCTCAGTGGCGCGGGTGGGCTCGGGCTCTCCCCTGCACTGAGAGGGGAGGGGCAGGACTATAAGCAAAGGGAGATGTATAAATACTTGAATAAAGACATGAATGATTAACAGAAATAATTGTTTTTATTTTTTTCCACGACAATTGCCGAGATGCATTATAGAAGGCTACAAATGATTTCCAGCTCTTAACAGATGAGGCTTTTAAGCATAGTAACAGCGTTAAAAGAAGGTCGCAGAGTGATTTATACAATGTGCTACAATGCATTTGATCTATCTTTTATTAAAACCTCTGCAGTACTTTTGACTGCTAACCCCTCATCAAACACGTGCTTCAGGCAGCTTACAACTGCTCAGCTTTTCCAAGCCGCCTGCTTCGGTCTCTCAGCCCAGACCGCAGCCTGGAGAAAGGGAAATGGCTGTAAAGAAGTAGGCTGCAAACTCCCAAGACAATCCAAGGCCCAACAGGGATGCAGGATGCAGCCCAGCGGCTCCTGGACGACGACGCATCCCAACCAGCAGCTTCTCCCACCCGTGGGAACTGCTGCCTGCTCTGCTGCCTGCTGCTCTCCCACCACCCTGCACCAGAGATGCAGGCAAACAGTGTAATATAACTAACGAGACAAAATCTGAGGCCAAAATGTGTTTTTTTCACCGTGGTTTACGGCAAGCAATGGAACCTCCTGCAATGCACGACTCCTGTGGGAGAAATAGCAGGGGAACTCCACGCTGCCAGGCTTGAGAGTTCAAAAACTCTCAAAAAGAAATCGAAGAGCAAAGGTGCTTCTTCCTTGGGATAAAACGATTGTGATCTTTCCATGGTGGCTGCAGGGGCCGGGTGTTGCCCCACAGGGATGCACTCCAGGGCGAAGGGACACGTGTCTTTGTGTGGGCCCACAAGCTGCTGTTTTAATTTGTCCAAAAAAAACCACAACCTCTTAAACCAACTTCCATAAATGCTTTTATTCTGAGGATGTTCTGACTCGAATGCATCTGATTCATCTCCCCGCTATAAATGACCCTTTTTCAGCACAGACTGAGCAGTGGAAGGAAAGCAGAGTTGTTTTCTCCCTGCTATCACAATCAAGTTGTTTGGTATAAAATGTGGCTTAAAAGTGAATCCATAATGTTCCTGGCAATGCAAGGAAACTGCTATTACCAGGAGTAAAATGTAGGTAGTAACTCTGTGGGTTTTTCTCCACTGGAACTGTAATTAATGTGGATCCTGTGTACTAAGTGCAGGGAGAAATACAGTCTTCCCAGCAGTTAAAATGCATCTCATTAGCGGTGAAACTACTGTATCGTCAAAATGCATTATGTTCAGCGAGGAAAAATTGTGTAATTGAATTCCCACCAAAGCACAGTTCATCTGCATCAACTGGCATTGTGTTCATCGTGGAGCTCATTTCGGCTGCTGCTGGAAATGAGGATTAATTAGGAATACCTGCTCGGTGTTTGAGGGAGCCTGTAGATGTGGTGTGGGGCTGCGATCCCAAACCTCGGCTGGGCACAGAGGGGCTGCCAAGGTCCAGCCCCTCCTGCATTCGGCTCCTCCTGTTCGCCAAATGGAGAGACACACCAGACACAAATTTTTTTGTCGATGCAGCAAATCCTGGTAAAAAAAAAAAGGTGACAATTCAAATGAAGGCACCCCTTGGCTGCACAAGTACCTCAGTAATAATTAATAAATGATTTATGCAATTGCTTTTGAATTATTCTAGGCTGGATTGGTACAAGTGGCAGTGATCTGTATAAATCATTTCACGGACAGCATCTAACAAGCACGCTGCAAGAAGAGGTGCAAATACACAAGCTGATAAATTCTCCCAAGCCGTGCACGCGAGGCTCTTCACCTCGTTCAAGAATAACTCATTGATCCGTGGCATTTTAATGGCTAAATTATTATTAATTTAAAGAAACACATTAAAAGCTTCCAAAGACAGCACGAAGCCAGGGAGAGACTGGGAGCAGGCAGGGGACCAGCAGAGAGAGCAGCAGGGATTTTTCAGATTCAAAGTCCGAATATCTGTGCTTTCACTCAGATCAGAGTGGATCTAATCTGCCTCTTTACTACAGCACCTCCTCTCCAGGAGTCCAGGCACTGGGGTGTGTATGGGCAGCAAGAGCTGATTAAATTTATTTTTTATCGTGTATTTTCCCTTTTTTTCCCCAGTCACATGTACACCAGAGCCCCAGTACACGGGTCTCCTGCATCCCATCAGCACAATGGCCAAGCTGAAAAAAACAGGCTGCAGAACAGAAAACCAGAGTTATTTCTGAGGCAAAGCGGAACACGGGGAGGGAGCTCACCCCATCCACCCACAGGCTGCAGCTGTTCCGTCCAGGGATGATCTCGATCCAGGTTCTCCCACAGCTCAGCACTGCAATTCCCATGTCCCCCACAGTGCAAATGAGAGCGGATCAGCCCCCCCCCGCCCCAGCAGCTCCAGCACCCACTTTGGACCTTGCTTTGGGCTGGTGAGGCCATGGGGGCAATCCATCACCTTCAACCTCTGCAAAATCAAGGGCTGATGTGATATTTTTTCACTTGCGTGAATTTTACTTATTGGAGGTGCTGAGGTCTGGCTCCCCAAACACGTGGGACATGGTCCCACCGCTCCTGGGCTCTCGCTCTGCTCGCCAGTGCCTCGGTCCCCTCCGACACAGCCAGGCACGTCCCCTTCCTTCTCTTCTTCAAATCCCATTATTCAGATCTAATGAGGAAATAATTTTAATTAAGGAAATTAAAAATTTATTTGCATTTGAATTTTAAGTAGGTGTTAATTTGAAGGCACTGAAAGGAGCCCTCCGGCGGCGTCAGGATCTGTTTGCGTCAGGAGGAGCAGGGGATGGGGATGGAGGATGGAGGAGGGGAAGAGCCCACTCCATCACCCAGGGACAGCAATGGGGGCAGAGGAGGGACCTGCTCCCTGGGGACCAGGGGCAGAACTGGCAGAGGTGGTGTCAGCCCAGTTCCTGGCCATTATGCAGCAATTGCCAAGAAGTTGCCCAATGGTGCTGAGCAGGACACGACCATTGATGTGACAGTGGCATGGACTGTTTGAGACTCTTCCTGCTACAGCAGGTGATGGCCTCACCCCCACTGATTTGCTCCAATTTGAAATGGGATGCCCTGGATAACCATTAAGGCTGCCCACATCTCCCAGGTCTACCTGACACCAGGAGATGGCTTTCCCAAGGTGAGTAAACGGTCTCCAAGATCCTGTTGACCTGCACAACATCACTGTGTTGAACACTTTCAACCGACCTGTCTTCTTCCAGCTCCTGTTCAAGCCCAGTTTGTCCACTAAGCAGGTATCACCCTCTTGGTGAAGCTCGGCACACAGCCAGTTATCCAGATTTCCCAGTGTGGAAGTGCCAATCAGCAATGGACAAAGCAAACCCCAGCTATGGAAGTCTCCTGCTAGTTGCATTTCTGCAGTAGATGGGAAAAGCAGCAAAAATAAGGTGTTAGAAAAATCCTTCAGAGGAGCCCTGAAGCCATGAGGCTGCAAGGAGGGATGAGCAAGTTCCTCTTGGGACCTCTCGGGTCCCCTGCATGGGCAGCCCTGGAGGGCTGAGGACCACCTGGAGATGCCAGGTCATGGTTCCACTTCCTCCTTCAGCTGCTGCTGGTCTCTGACACCACAAGACTCTCCACTACCAGCTTCCTGGGCCTTCCACAGATTCTACCAGCCAGCAGGCAGCTCAGCTGAATGACAGTGCCACAGGAAGATGGCTTTTGGCCAGAAAGGAGGAGATACTTCTCATTTCATCTCCTTGCAGCAAAGGCAGCCCAAAGAACAATGCAATGTAAGGCTCAGCTTAATGCATCTGAATAATGGTCCTATTGAAAACAGCAGCTAATTAGTTAAGTAACACCCAGTGTTATTATTTCTCCAGTTCTACCATCATCAATGTATTTGTAATAATAGTGTTTCCTCTGTAATAGCATTAATCATAATGGATTTACTAAGAAATTAAGGGGGGGGGTATTATCTCCCTTAGGAACACCATTTGACAGCAGGTCTACCCACTGTGCAGCTTTTTATTGGTTTAATTCTTAATATCTTGCTCATTAATCTGCTTTCTAACATCCTCTCACAAGCACCCCTCGGGGGGGGGGGAAACCGCAAGAGGGCGAATGCAGCCCCCACCCCGTGCCAAGCGCAGCCGAGTCGGGTGGGCTCCAAGCAGAGCAGCCCCGGAGAACCCAGAGAAGTCTTTACGGAGGGTCAGCACAGCCACCCGCATTTTTTCACAGCGTGCAAGGGTGGGAGGGCACAGTCCTGACCTGCCTCGATGGGCAATGTCCACTTCTGGTCAACACCCACTTCTGGGCAATGTCTGCTGCTGGTCAATGTCCACTTCTGGTCAACGTCCACTTCTGGTCAACATCCACTGCTGGTTGACATCCACTTCTGGGCAACATCCACCTCTGGGCGATGTCCACTTCTGAGCAGTGACCACCTCTCCAGCTGGTTTGCTCATTCTCAGGTCCATGCTCAAAAGCCTCTTTTGGCACTTCCAGGGGAGTGGGAAATACTCAGCATCTCTTCCCAACATGGAAGAGTCCATGCTTCCCAAGCATGGAAATGTCTCATTGAATTTCCCACAACCCCTTCTCCTCCCAGCAGGATTCTGGCTCGGGACACTTGCAGCAGACCAGGCTATAGACCAACAGCAGCTTGTCTGAGCCAGGGAATCAATCAAGACACCCAAAAGGGACCAGTGCTCAGCTCGTCGATGCCCAGGCAGGGCACCAAGTTTGGCCCAGGCATCCTCATGCACCACGTTGGTGACAGTCATGTCCCCATGAGAAAAACCTTGGCAGCTCAGTCCCGCCATCCTCACTAGTGCCCACTATGATCAGTGCATTAAGCTTTCACCAGCAGCTCCTTTCTGATAAAAATTAAAGCCTGATTTATTGGCTAAAAATCAGATGATATGATAAAAAGTAAAGCCTGATAAAAATTAAAATCTGAAGCCTAATGCGATCCAGCCCAGGATTTTTACTAAGAGCTTGATTGGTTTATAGCTATGCATAAAGACAGTGAGATTTTTAATGCCGGCTGCATTAAACTCCATCGATGACTTGCCCCGGCGAGCAGTGGTGTCATCGTGGAGGCCATCCAAGGAAAGGAGCAGGAGACAAGAAGTGCAGCAGGTCACGGAACCCCCCGTGATGCTGCAGCAGCCAAACCAGCCCTGGGAGCCCCCAGTGCTGGTGTCCCCAGCACAGGCTGTCCCCAGCTGTGGCTTCTCAGGAAGGAAACACAGGGGCTTCACAGCTAATAAAAATGCGTATTTGTTGTCCCTGTCCTTCGTTCTTTGCAAAGGATCCGAGGACACCTGGTTTATTTCTTCACTCCAAGTTCTCGCAGAAATAAACATTTTTTTTTCCTTTTTTTTTTGCCCCTTTAATATTTTTTCTTTTTATTTTTGGCCCCTTTGCTTTGCAGCAGTGACTTTTCAGCAGTGGAGGAAGCTGAGAATTCATCCCTCCCCCGTGCCCTGGATGAACTCTCGGAGAGTTGCCAACTTGAGACGATGCCCAAGCTCCCGCCCGACCCCTGCACTTTTCAAAGCCCCGAGCCTGTTTTCCCTCTCTCTTCATGTTTGCCATGTTTTGGTTCTAATTCGTTAAGCATGAGTTGCAGCCTGGGTAATTACATTTGTCTTAATTAGTATGTATTACCACACACAGCCGCGCTGAAGCGACTTTTCTTCCACGGCCAGCTCCTCACCATGGCTCTAACCCCCCATTCCCAACACCGTGAACCCAAGCTGCTGAAATATGGCCGCCCATGGCCATCGGGCTGCTGGCAGCGAGCTGATTAAATACAGAAATGCTTCTTGCACGTGTGCCCATAAATAAGTTATAAAGTCAGTGCAAAGCAGGATGCCCTTCTTCCCGTTTTTTCCTGGTTTTTTGGACCTCGCCAGGAGTGAGCCTCACCTGGGGGAGAAGCTTTGTGGGGTGCAGGAGCAGGGGGGGTGTCAACATAGAAAGGTGGGGAGCAGGTCACAGGCAGGTTGAAGGGAGTCCTTAAAGGTATTTAAGGTGAAGATTTCAAATGAGACCTTAAAGTCAGCATACAGATGGAGATGAAGCCCCAGCTGCAGGGTCAGCTTTTCTGCCCCATGCTGAGAAGCCACCACGGATTGTGGATCCAGGGGTGGGAGACGGCAGGGGCGAAGCGTGGAGTAAGATAATTAAATGAGCAGAGATGAGGAAGATTAGCCGTAATACCCAGCATTTCGCCAAGCAACACCCTGGGACTTGAAAAAGATTAAATTACCTTATGAGTGTTTCAAGGCATGTGCCATAGATAAGCCATGAGAGAAATGATCCATCTTAATCCAGGGGAGGGGACACAAGGATGGGGAGGGAATAACCGAGGCCGAGACGGCGCCTGCTGCTGCCTCCCCACCAATGCTGAGGGCGAGCAGAGTGTAAAAGGGCACAAATCCAGAAAGAAAATGAATGCCATGTCCAGGTCATACCACAGATGCCATTTGTCCCCAGGTCTTTTGGATCATAGAATCACAGAATCATCTAGGTTGGAAAAGACCCTTGGGATCATCAAGTCCAACCATCTACCCTACTCTACAAAGTTCTTCCCTACACCATATCCCCCAACACCACATCTAAACGACTCTTAAACTCATCCAAGGATGGTGACTCAACCCTCTCCCTGGGCAGCCTGTTCCAGTGTCTGACCACTCTTACTGTCGAACAGGTTATTCTAGCTCCCGGCTTACGATTGATACCGAGTGGAAGAGCGTGATTCCTCCATCAGGAACGGGGGCCAGCGGGGATGCAGCACGCCAAGGGGGGACGGGGTGCAGGGAAGAGATCAATTTGATTCAAACTGAGCTTTTTTTTCATCTCCGGAGCTGCTTATTGAGTTTCGAATTTCCGAGGCAGCTGGCTTTTGGGGCTGAGCGCTGGAGTCCTGCTGTTAAAAATGAACTGCCAGGCACTGCCAACAAGTCCCTGACTTTATGAAGTCATTAACCAGTCGATTGAAATCAGCTTTCTCTTCCACCACCATCCTCCTGCCAGCCGCCCGTCCATCCATCACTCCTGGCTCCGCACATCCATCTCCCGTGCCCCGGCGCCGTTCCCTCGGCTCCGTGTTGCAGCAGGATTTGGGTAGGACAAGGATGCTGCGGATGATGTAGGTGAAAAATTCAGTTGCCTGGATGCATAAAAAGCACTTTTTTTTTTTGATAGAGACGGGCTTTTTTAGCATTCATAACGCTGACAGAGGAAAAGCCCTGGCTGGGATCTGGTGGGGGTCAGGCTGGGGCACTGCGGTCCCCCAAATCTCACTGTTCCCCCCATGGCTCTTCCTGGAAGGGGATCATCCTGCCCTGACTCTGCTTCCCTTCTGTGATGGCATCAGCAGCACTTCCCCTCTGTGTGCCAGCCCAGCACTGGCCACAAAGCCCAGCCCCATCCAGCCCAGGGACCGAGGAGCTCCTGTGCTGGGCAAGGGTACGATGAGCTGATCAGAGAATTCACAGCCCAGGGGACAAAATCACAGCTGAGGTCCCAAAGTGGGGACAGGGATGTCTGGGCGCAGTTTCTGCCCTGTTGCAGCCCCTGAGGAGCCATGTGGCTGCAATGGCAGCTCCAGCCACGGCATGGTCACCTTTGGCCATGGTCGGACATGCTGGGCCAGAGTGACAGCAGCGTGGGATGGGAGATTGCACCCAGAATTGGGGGGGTTGCAAATACTCACCTGCACCGGGGAGGGGAGCAGTGGGTGACACCACAGCAGCCACCCCGAGAAAAAAGGTCCCTTTTCTTGCAGCTTTGCTGTGGCACCCTGGGGACCAGCTTTGCCATGGGACCCAGGGGACCCCAGCTTTGCTGTGGCACCCCAGGGACCCCAGCTTCGCCATGGCACCCAGCAGACTCCAGATTTCCTATAAGCAGAGCTGGGGCAGGTCTTTTCCAGTCAAGTACTGGGATTTTACCTCCAGGATTCACACGCTGGCCCGGCTCTGCCCATCGGGTACAGCCTGTTGGGGTGAGAGATCCCCAAAAAGGACTCAGCCATTCATGGCACCCCGTGTGCCCCAGGGAGAAGCAGCGCAGTCTGAATGCTGTTTTGCCATAAGCTTTGCTGAACCATGAGCACCCATTGCCACCTCCATGGGGGCAAGCAGAAGATGGAGAAGACCTTCCCCCCACCTCATCCAAAACCTTTGGCTCAAGTTCAAGGCAACAGAGTTGAGCCAGTTCATTCCTAAGACATCACTCTGCTCATCAAGCCCCAGAGCCACAGCAAGGACCGTCCCCAGCTCCTCGCCAGCCACCGCAGGAGTTGATGGGGACCCTGACAGCACGTGTCCAGGAGAAACTGCAGCAGTTGCTGGGTCTTTATCCCGACGCACCCATCACTCTCCCCGACCCGGAATTGGTTTTTGATGGATTGGTAAAACAAAAGCGCCCCAAACCTTCCAAGCAATAACGTGAGCCACAGTGCTAGAAGGAGCTGATTTAGCACCTCCCGGCCCAGCTTAGAGATGGTTTGGTGGAGGAGACAATAAACTGCAGGTGAGTGATGAAAGCGATGGGTGCGGGAAGATTTGTCACACTCTCCGAAAGCGAACACTAGAAACTGTCCCGGCAGGAATATCAAATCAAAACTCTCCCCGCTCGACCCTGTGAGCGATGCTTCCTCTCATCGGGCTTTGCCCAGCACTGCTCAGCCCCTGCCAGATTCAGCCATGGGACATCCCTTCTGGGCTGGGGTCTGTGAGCCGTGGCTTGTCCCCATGTGTGGGGTCTCCCCTGCATACAACACCTGTGTCCCTGGAAACATTATAGGGAGAAGTGTTCCTCTTATAGAATCATAGAATGGTTTGGGTTGGAAGGGACCATCCAGTCCCACCCCCTGCCCTGGGCAGGGACACCTCCCACCAGACCAGGTGGCTCAAAGCCCCATCCAGCCTGGCCTTGAACCCCTCCAGGGATGGGGCAGCCACAGCTTCTCTGGGCAACCTGGGCCAGGGTCTCACCACCCTCACAGCAAAGAATTTCTTCCCCAGATCTCATCTCAATCTCCCCTCTTTTAGTGTCAAACCGCTCACCCTCGTTCTATCGAGGATGAGGTCATAGATTTTGCAGTGAGACCGGGGGAGCAGAGCCCCTGGGCGCAGGGGGATGCCCATGAGGGGATACACCCGCAGCCACCCAGCCCTGACAGCCCGGGGATGGGCAGACACATGGGAAGGAGCAGCCCCGGTCCCTAAAAAAGTGTTGCCAGCAACCCCCCTACACACACAGCCTCTTTGCTCTCCCGTCCTTTTGCTCTTCCCATTTAACTCTGTGCTCGTGTCCCTTGGCTCCCGTCCAGGGGACAGAGATGGTACCAAGTGCGCTGCCAACAGAATAAAGTTCTCTCATCCTGTACCAGCGGGATTATATGAGATTCGTCAATATTTGCTCAGGATTGAGGTGAAACGGAACGAAGTGAGGCTAAGAAATAATATGTCAGATACTGGGGCTGGGAAGTGCCGTTGTCACCCACAGTGGTGGCTATTGAGGCACCCCCAGCTGTTGAAGTGAAACGGCCCTTTTTCTTCTTTTTCTCCCCCTTTTTCTTTTTGCATTTTAAGTAAATGGATTGTGAGCTACGCATTGTACAGCCACAGAGCCGACCGCTGCAGAGAACCAGCAGCCTGTAACATGCTCAGCGGGGTGAGCTAATCCGCACGTGGGCTTCCCGCTAACGGAGCGAAAAGCAACAGCCGGAACCAAGGGCGCTGGGGGCTGCAGCTCATGCACCCCATCCTGCACCCTGAGAGCTGGGTACGGGGTCCCACTCGCCGCCGGGAACCCCCCTGCTCCCCCCAGTCTCGCCCCGGCACCGACCTCGGCAGCTCAGTCCCACCCAGCTCCTCTCCAGCAGCAGGGAAAGGGTCAGATGAGCCACAAAAGCAGCAAGTGAGAACCGCAGATTTAACATCTAAACATCTCTTCCCCCCCACCCCAAATTTGCCCAGGGTTGAGGAAAACTTACTTAAAACATCTGCCACAGCTGCTCCGCACAGCTTTTAACAGCTGGGTTTGAGATGTTCCCCTTGTGCAAGGGAGGAGAAACCAGCAGTGGCCAAGGCTCACCGAGGCTGGCCCTGCAGGGGTCCGGCACAGCCATGGCTCCTCACTCACCAAAACCTCACCAGGGAGAGCAAAGTCAGACCCTTGGTACCACCCGAGGGCTGGTGGAGCTGGCGAAATGCAGGAGGACGTGCTGGGAAGGCACCGGTGCTTCTGCAGGGCTGGGAGACCACGGTGAGACCCCAGCCTTACGCGCGACGCAGAGCTGCTCGCTGTGGAGTCTGGCAGGTTTCAATGCAGATGCCCGTGAAAATAAAATAAGTGGTGGCACGTCCTTCCACGGAGCTGCCGGGCAGCCTCCTGCAGTGCTTCCCTCCGCAGTGGGAGGAGGCTGAACCAGTTCAGGTCCTTCCTGGGGAAAGACAACCCCAACACAGTGCTCCTGGACTGATGCGGTGGGAATGGGCTTCACTGACATTGTCCCTGCGGTGCCAGCACACAAGAGGACAGGGTTTGGTGACACAGAGAGTGTGAGTGGCACAGCAGGGCCAGAGAAGTCCCACAAACCCCATTTTCCATGATAAAGGGGAAAATAGAGCCTCTACGCAGAGGCTGGTTGGCATTTACAGCCCCTGGAGACCCCAGCCCCATGCTCATGATGGACAAAGAGGGAGTCCCAGGGCTGAACCTGCGCTGAGCAGCTTGTGCGTAACACCAAGAAGGCTGCAGAGACCCCAAAAGTGCTGTCACAGTCCTCGACGGTCCCTCTCTGCTGCCTAGGAGTGCTGGAGCATCCATCCGTGTCCCTCAGCCCCCCCTGGCTCCCCAGCCTCCCCATTGGCACCGTCTCTGGTTCTTCAGCTTCTTCAAACAGCAGTGCTATGAAATGCCAGAAGCTCCGCTGCAGGTGACATTTGGGCAGCGCCTGGCACGGCTGCTCCAGGGCACCCCCAGGATGAGGCAGACGCTGCCTCCCATCGAGGCTGGCATTGCACAACCCTCCCCCATTTTCCAGCACTGTTCTCCTCCCAACCCACGAGGCTGCTGCCCTGGGGTTGCTTTTCTCTCTGGGTCCAGGACCCGCTATGGGAAGAGCATGCCTGAGCAGCATCCTCCAAACAGGGATGTCCGTGTCGCCACCGGGACTACCTGCATGAGCAACTGGGGCCACAGCACCCAGTGACACCACCGAGCATGGCCACAGGTTTGGCTTCCCAAGGGGACAAGTCTCTGGAGCTCCCACGGACGCAGCTGGAGCTGTGGCATTTCGGTGGGAGCAGCCCCTTGTGCTCATCAATGGATGCTCAAAGTCAGGTCATCCATTAAACTCCAGCAGAGCGGGAACCATCCTGCTGCCCCCCCTCACCTGGGGCACAGCCTGGGCCAACCCCAGGATGCACCCCCAGACCCCTCGGACCATCACCAGAGGCTGGAATACCCCACGGTGGACACCCATGGGTCCTCCATCCCCAACCAGCAGATGCAGTGAAGGACCTGCTGCTGCCAACCCCCCCAAGTTGGCCCCGATCCCCCATATCCCAGCACTGCGGGATGTGGAGCTTCCCAAAAAGCCCCCGGTGACGCGGTGGCCCCGGGGACCTGGGGCCACCTGGTCCCCATCAGCTTCAGCCTCCTGCCCATCATCACGCCCACCAGCTGGCCACTGGGTCCCACTTTTTGCACAACATGATGTTTTTATCCGAAACATTTTTTTTTTTTTGGTAAATAATTAGCAAAAAAAAAAATTAATGCAAAAGTCACTTAATTATCATATCAAACCCAGCGTTAATTAGAAGGCAGTGACAGATGGCTCTGCGCCCCCCCCCCTCCCCGCGCCACACATCCTCTCACAAGCACCTCCTCGGTCAGTGGGACACGTGTCAGCGTTTTCTGCTGGGAACGTGTGTCCCATCGTGGAGCTTTAGCACCGGCTCCCTGGCTGGTGCCCTCGGGCAGCAAGCTGTTAAGGGAAAGGCTGGGAAAAGAGCATGTCCTGGATGCTCCTGCTCTCCTTGCAGACAGGCTATGGCCATGGAACCCTGCCTCCATGCACCTCTGGCCTGGGGTGGGGAGGTTTCTGTTTCCTCCCCCTGCCCAAAAATCATAGAATCATAGAATTGTTAGAGTTGGAAGGGACCTTAAAGATCATCGAGTTCCAACCCGCCTGCCATGGGCAGGGACACCTCCACTAGACCAGGTTGCTCAAAGCCCCATCCAGCCTGGCCTTGAACCCCTCCAGGGATGGGGCATCCACAACTTCCCTGGGCAACCTGGGCCAGTGTCTCACTACCCTCACAGCAAAGAATTTCCTCCTAATATCTAATCTAAATCTCCCCTCTTCCAATTTAAAACCATTACCCCTTGTCCTGTCACTACACTTCCTGACAAAGAGCCCCTCTCCGGCTCTCCTGTAGGCTCCAAGTGTTTCTGTTCTGCACCTCTGAGGTCAGGGAGGAGCAGACCCGAGTGAGGACAGGGATGGACCTGCTGGTGGGACTCAGACCCAGCAGAAGGACTGTTTGGGACAACAGAGAGGAAAAAATGGTTACGTGTCTCGTGGGGCTGCAGAAAGCCCCAGCACAGCCACAACCATCTGGCAGGGATGAGCACAAGAGCTGGGAGAGGATGTGCCAAACCCCAGAGACCCCAGCCAGGAACACTCTTTCTCCATAATTGATGCTGGAGTGGGCTTACCCTTAATAATGAAGATGGGTTATATTTTATTTATGACATAACTGGCCTCCTTGTTCTGGAAGGAGGCAAACTTCTTCCATGGAAGCCAAAAAAGTGCGATCTTGGAAAATGCAGAGCAGCAGCCAAGCCAGGGTCTCCTGGGTTTGGGGACAGGGCTGTGCTTAAGGCAGCAGCTTTCCTGGAGGGTGGAATAAAAGCTGAGCTGATCCCTGATTCTGCAGGGACCAGCCGTAGGATGAGGAGCGTCTCTGCAGCGTCCGGAGCAGCATCGCTCTTCAGCAGCTCCACTCAGCACTTCTTCATTAATAGAGACTAACGAGACCATCCTGTGGTGCTGCTTAGTGAAATAACAGAGCAAGGCAAAGTGAGGACTCCAGCATCCCCGGCCCCTGGGCTGCTCCTCTGGCTGGGTGCTGTGGGGCAGGAGAAGGGAGCCCAGCGCCCAGGAGCTGGGTCTGGACCCCGGCACAGAGATCCAGTGCTTTTCTGCTGCCAAAAAGTTACCAGTCCAGTAGAGGAAGGCGTTCGTGTTCCCCAAACCTGATGCTGCTGTTGCTGAATGTGACGTCTGTCACCTCCAGGGTGGCCAGAGCAGGAAAACATAAGTTGCTTTTCCAGCACACCTTGGGGGGGGAGACGGGGAGGGCAGAGGACACTGCGGTCCAGGCAGAGCAAGGGACAGTCATCGCGCTGTGGGCGCAGAGGTACTTGAAAAAGAGCATTTACCTTTTCCGCAGGACCCAATGCATCCCTGCAGGGCCAAGCTGCCACGTCACTGCCCCTCCACTGAGCCACGAGAATGTGCCACGTGACCACCTGGGCACAGTGAGGTTTTTCTGGTTATTGTAGTGATTTTCTAGTCCCCGAGTCCCTACTTTCAGCCTATCACCTGCAGCTCCTGCTTTTTAGGCTCTTCTGTGCCAAAGAGGATGCTCTTCTGTGCTCTACAACACGTGTATTTGGTGTCACCCCATTGCACTTTGCCACTTGCAATCTGATTTTCCCCTTCCCCTGCCACGTTGACCAGTGACCAGCCCCACGCACAGCCCGCCTGCGTGAACACAAGAGCTCCTTGAGAGCAGTCCAAACACGCAGCATCACCCAGGATTTGGCCCACCCTGATCTGGGATGCTCTGATCCCGCAGCCGCTTCCCCAGAGCTGCCCACAACAAGAGGCAGCTCCCGGCCATCACCTCCACCCCTCACCGGTGGGTCAGGGAGGTGCTGGGCACCCATGAGCTGCCTGTCCCAGCAAGGAGGTGCCCTCCTGCCTGTTCTTGCCTGCTCAGGGAAATGTCACGAGGGCTGTGGTGGTTTGAAAGGACCAGGGAGACCGTGGTCTCGGCACCTATCTCCTTCCCCCCTCCCATGCTGGACCAGCTCTGGTTTAACATCTGCTGAACTGCGCAGAGATGGAAATCCATCACAGCATTGCCCTCTGCTGGTGTCTCTCCCAAATATGCCTTTTCCCCACCGCGTCTCCCCAAAATACCCAGGGGAGCAACTCCGAGCCACTGGCTGCTCACCTGGGCACCCATAGCACCCCCCAGGGCCAAATCCCAGCAGCACCACTGGCCTCAACTGGTGGCACTCGGTGAGGAAGGCTCTGGCAGGCTGCTGTGCGTCCAGGAAAGCAGCTGAGCGACTGGAAAAGGGGACTGGAGCCCTCCAGGAGTCGGGCTTCACCCTTGGGGAAACAGGGAGCTGAAAATTGAAGTGGGGGAAAAAATGGTTTTCATTAACAGTTGGCAGCCAGTAATGTCACAGCACTAAAATATTGGCCTCTAATTTACAGAAGTTTAACACGGTTCAGGAGAGAGACAGAGAAATTATTTTAGGGTTGCAAACCTCATCGGGAGACACTTCCCAGGGCAGGGGGGGTGCCTGGGGAGAAGGGTGGGCAGCCCCGGCCCCGAGCAATGGCCGCAGAGTGCGTGGTGGTGTCACCACCTCTGTCCAGAGACGTGGATTTGTGCTGCAGAACATCTGTCTGTCCAGAAATGCAGTTTTGCCTCCAAGCGTTCAAGCAGGAGATTGCACGGCCATCTCATCCTGCACGGCACAGAACAGCTCCTAACTCAGGTTTGCCGGGTCCCTGCTGCAGGCTGAATGGGCATGGAGAAGGGGGACACGTGTGTGCACACGCATATGTGTGTGTGAGTGTGTGTGTGTGCATGTGCCAGCACAGCAGGAAGGATGGGACAACCCAGGTCAAGCTTTTGGGTTGTGCCTCTCTGCTTGATAGCCCAGTCTAAGCCCCACTGGTGCCTGGAATATTTGGGATCCTCAAGCTGGGATGCTGCCTACCAGGGACCCCAAAAAGCCCTAGAAGTCTCAGTTCCACCTAACCCCAAAGCCACCTTCTCCCTCGTGCTCACAGGAGAGTCCCTGGGACTGGCTGACCCGTGACGGGGACGGGAGCTGAAGAGGTGGCTTCCACCACAGATGGGGAAGATCTGTCCGAGCCGTCTGGCCCCACGTGTTGTGTCCCCCCTCCCTGATGACCATCCTCCGCAAAACCTCCTCACACCCCAAAACTTCCTCACACCACCCAAACGGAGCTGGTCATGGAGGAGGATGGGGATCTTTGCCCCGTTAGCAAAGCAGGTAACGAGCACAGTAGCCCGAGTGCTGGGTAACAGCTAAGCAAATAGCAAGGGACAGGAGAAACCCAAGGACAGTAGCAGGGTGACACAAGCAGGCCAGAAGGGTACCACAAGCTGGCCCCAGACCCAGCTGCATCCAGCCAACCACCCCTCCTTTGCCCCCATGGGACAGTCAACACAGGATGCTCTTCACCACAGCTCCGAGATGACACGTAGGAGGATGTCACCGGGTTCCCAGAGCGCAGGCAAGACAAGGGGAAACCTCCAATAACACCCAAAAACATGGCCTCAAAATCCTGCCAGCTGACCAGCTTCAGAGATGTCCAGCAGAGCTGAAACACCTGGAGCCAGGGGAGGGAGGGACGGGGACAGGGACGCGCTGCCGAGAGCCACAAGATCTGAAAAGCATCACTTTGATTTAATGGACCTTGATGTTTGAAAATTAAGTCGAGAGAGCTCTTTTATTTGCCACAGGGCTGAGCGCAAGCCGAACGCGAGCAGGATTTAGAGGGGGAAGAGCTTTCCAGATGAGCAGAGTGCAATTTTGTCATAAGAACCAAAATAATGATAAAAATAACTAGCAGGGGAGAAAGGGAGCGCAGCATACAAATGTCAACCTCCAGATCCTCTCAGCAGAGCCATAATAAAAGGGCTTAACCTATTGTATCGATTAGCAGTATTACACCTCTCGAGTGAGAAGAAACTCATTCTTCCAGGCGGGCTAATTTCATAAATAGCCCGCATTCAGAGGCTTCAACAAGCTGATCAGTTTTAATGAAAGGGTTGAGATTTAAATATATGTCTGTGAAGGGATTAGAGAGAGTTGCAACTGGTGATGGCATCTCCAGGGAGGAAGCCACATCGCCATAGTAACCCAGAGGCTGTCACAGGCTGGGGTACCCGGGGAGGCGTGGAGAAGCCCACGGGGGTCCCCAAGGTGCCACCATACCAGGGGAGCAGCGGAGGGACAGGCTGCCTGGGGGGAGACCCCGTGGCCGGGCAGCTTTGCAGACCTGGTGCCTTTGGGGGGCTTCTCCAGCCCCCTCCGCTTTTTGGATGTCCCCTTAAACACTCACCTGGCACCAGCGATGCCCAGGAGGACGGAGGTGGCCTGGGGACCCTGGGAGGTGATGTGCTGTAGGGGTTGTGCCAGGGAACAGGGGAGCTGCAGCATCTCAGGAGCATCTGATGGGTTTCTCTGGTGGGGTTTAACAGAGGACACAGGCAGGTCCAAGCTAGAGAAGAGGAAGAAGAAAGGAGAAGCACAAGCAGCTTAGCCCAGGCTGTGACCTCCAGGGCTCCTGAGGGTTCCCAACCTGGTGGCACCCCCCCTGTCCTGAAAGAAAGCCCAGCAGTGGGACACAGTCCAAGTCCAGGGCTTGAGGGTCAGGTTAGGGCTGGGAAAACTAGGGGAGAAGCAACTGGGTGAGTAACTGGCTTCAGACAACGGGGTGGGGGAGTAAAATAGGGCCAGGGAGCTGTAACATGACTATGAGAGAGGAATTAGGGCTTATTCGGCAGGGGAATAAGGTCAGCTGTCCCCCAGATCAGGATGAGGTCCCGAAGCACAGGTAAGATGCCAGGGGATGGGGGCGAGTGACAGAGGTGGGGCGGCAACCAGACAGGGGAAGGATGTCCCCAGGGCAAGCACGGCAGCTGATTTGTGCCACCAAGTGACAGGCACAAGCTCTCACTCCTAAATGAGATGCCATGCCCTGCGCATGTGCAGAGTGTGGCAGCTCTCGAGGAGAGCCAGGAAAGAGCATTCCCGCTCCCTTCCCACCACAGCACCCAGAGCCATGGCTGTGACAGCACCTCAGTCCCTTAAAAAAAGGCCTCCTGCCTCTCACCACATCCATACTAACCTTCCTGGGCTGAGGGCACAGGTTGTCCATGCCTGTAGGGAGCAGTCACATCTCCATCCATCCCTGAGGCAACCATGCTAAGGGACTGCCAGCCCAGAGCAGGTCCAGCCTGCCGCACGCTGTGACAGAGAACTGTGACAGTCACGTCTGGCCACTTGGCCACCAACCTCCACTTGCTGCCCACAGGCAGAGCCAGAGCTGGCACAGCCCCAGCAACAAGCTCCCAAAACTCTCTCTCCCCAGAGCTACAATCCCCTTTCCTGCTCCTGCAGCTGGCGCTGAAGTCACATCTGACCCCACCGGAAGGGACGGTGGCCATGCACAGCAGGGGACATCTCCGGGGACAGCTCTGCCAGCCCACACGCAGTGCTTCATCCCTGCTGGATGCGAAATGCTGGGATTGTGGAGGAGACAAACAGCTCATCCTTCTCTCAGCCCAGGAGCCATTCTCC
Organism: Numenius arquata; assembly: GCF_964106895.1. NCBI lineage: Eukaryota > Metazoa > Chordata > Aves > Charadriiformes > Scolopacidae > Numenius > Numenius arquata. The sequence continues at coordinate 14,977,112 of NC_133587.1, read as the reverse complement.
TCGCTGACACCAAGTCAGCTATTGGCCATGAGCAGTAAGAGCAGGCTCATGAAGGCAAGAACAGGCATGACACGTCCAGCAGCAAAGCCTTTGGACCACAGAATGGTTTGGGTTGGAAGGGACCTTAAAGAGCATCCAGTCCCACCCCCTGCCCTGGGCAGGGACACCTCCCACCAGACCAGGTTGCTCAAAGCCCCATCCAGCCTGGCCTTGAACCCCTCCAGGGATGGGGCAGCCACAGCTTCTCTGGGCAACCTGGGCCAGGGTCTCACCACCCTCACAGCAAAGAATTTCTTCCTTGTTTCTAGTCTAAATCTCCCCTCTTTCAGTGTAAAAACGCTCCCCCTCGTCCTATGGCTCCCTGCAGGCCAAGCAAAGACCAGGGTCTGACAACATTTTCTGGAGAAGTCACACTTCCTCTCAAACACTTCCAGCACCAGCAAGCAGACTGTACATTCTAGTGAGCATATTGTTCCCCACAGCATCCGAAGATGGCTCCTGGGGTGCTCCGTACCCACCTGCCCCCCAGAGCCTGTCACTGACATCCATTAATTAACAAGCACACTTGCGTACAACTCATCAGTTCAGGAACTGGAGAGTGATTTGCCACCAGTTGCTAACAGAGCTCCTCTTATTTCCTGCCTATTTAACTTTACAACAAAGGTTTCTGCAGTTAAACTTCTGTATCTTAAAACAGTCCCAGAAAGAGCACCTGTTGGGAGAGGAGACCAGGGAAGTCACACAGAAAAGCCATTTACACATATGGAAAGGAAAAGATCCAACGACACTGGAGATGGATTTCATACAAAGCAGTACGGGCCAGAGCTAGGGATTTCCATTACTGCTGGGGGGCAGAGCCCCCGCCTGCCAGTGGTCTCCAGCCCCGGGGGAGGAGGCCAAAGCACAAATGTGATGACGTCCTGGTTTCTCCACCTGTGAGCAAAGATGACAGCCATCCCCACTGCCAAAGGCTGGGAGGACCACCAGGGACAAGCACTAACGAGGTGCATCAGCCCGGACTGTATTTTTGCCCTGCTTTAAATGTGTCGGTCTCAGACATGCATGGAACATCGGCAGCGCTTTTCACCTTCCCTAAAGGGAAAAATGAAGATTAGCCACAAAGCAGTAATACCTGCATCCCCGGTTTCCGCTGGCCTCCTCTAACCCCCAACAGCAGCTCTGCAGGAAAACAATGCAGCTGCAAATTCAGTTGCCCAGTGAGGGCAAGTTAATTGAGAACAGTTTCCCACCAGGAACTAGACTGCCCTTCCCAGGGGAAATCCTGGGCAGCGAGTGCTCAGCTACAAAAAGCCCAGCAGTTGAGAGCTGTTCCCTTTCCCACTGCATCTCAGTGCTCCCTCACGTCAGTTCTGCCCACAGAATGAGCCTGAAAAATGTTTTTAAAAGGATTTTAGCTAAAATATCGAGGAATTATGCAAAATATCAAGGAATTCAAAGACATCCAAAGCAGAAAGGTGACCAGTCCTCAGACATACTGATAAATTGTAGAATTAAGAAATCACCCCATCATTTATGAAAACAATCAAGACAAATTAGGTTATAAGAAATAAGGCTGTACTAGCTGTCTGGCTAAAAGTAAACAGGAATCATGACACACACTCACTGTGGCATTTTCCTCTTGCTGCGCAGACTAATTTCTTCTTTTAGTTAAAGCAATTGGGTAAATGAACAGGAAAGGAAACACAACCCAGGACATAGCTGGGCTGGCAGGTGCTGCCTCTGCCACTTCCATTCTGAGCCTCTCCATCACTAACCTTAAAAGCATTAACGGTGCTTAAGGGATTTCTTCTTCCTCTCCCAGCTACACCTGAACACTTCTGTTAAGAGACTTCGCCACGCTTGGGATGCTCACCCAGAACTCCTTTAGTATCACTGCTTTAAAAGACAACATTTGTCAGCACAGTGCACGACAGGTATCGTTCCTATGACAAAAAATATAAAGCCAGGTCTCTCAGCTCTGTCCCTGAACCTGTTGCTTCTACTATTAACTCAGGATTTTGACAGGGTGAACCAGAATATTATTACAAGGAGAAAACAGCTATAACATCCCTCCGGTAACTTTGCTCAGCTGAAATCGTAGTTTTATACAACTCGGCTACAGCCATTCAACCAAAGTTCCACTAGATTTAAAGAGCGTATGTGACTCGTGTAGAAAGAGGCCAAACTGCCCCTAAGTTATAGTCAGGTTACTTAAACATCACAAAGAATCCACACCAGCAGCCACAGATGAAAATTAATCAAGATATTTAATACAGTGCAATCCATAGTAGTTTCTTAATTAAAATAATTGTGTGCATGTATCTGAATGGGTTATCAATTATCACCAAAAAAAAAGCAATAAACATTGTAGTGCTATGTAGAAAAATGTACAACTGAAAATTTAAATCTTCCCTATTTCCAAGAAACAGCATTTGTCAATTGCAAATCATTATCACCAATTAAAATGGGAATGGTGACTACACGGCTGCGGTGACAAACACAAGGCTGGCCACACATCAGTCCAGGGATATAAATAGAAACTTGCAAAGAACTAAAAACCTAAAGCATTCTTGCACCTAAACACAATAAGAAGCCGATGGTGGCTTTAACGACTTGTCCTGGTTTTAAATGCCTTACAAGACTTCTAGACACACTAAAACTTGACTTAAAATTACAGAGTGTTTTTTTCAGCTTATTTCAATTCAATATGGCCCAAACTTTTGAAGATGAAGATCCAGCAGTGGCAGCAGCACAGTCCAAAAGCTGAATGTTTGATTTTGCAAATACTTTTTTTACAGAAATTCAACCATACAAACTGCAGGCAATTCCCCCTGCTCCCCCTTCCTTCCTTTGGGCAGACCATGCTATGCAGAAAACAGCAATGCAGTTCCCACTGCTTTGGGTTAAAATTAAAGATAAAGACATTTTGTTTATGCTTTCTTCTCAACACAACACATTTGCACCCAGAATAGGTAATCAAAGTCTTTTTCCAGCCGGTTACTGCTGTGGTTACATGGTTCCTGCCCAAGCTTCCAGCTCTTTCATGTCATCATCCTCTTCTTCCTCTTTCTTCTTGGCTGCAAAATATCAAAAGAAAACAAATGAGTGGGAATCTTAACAGAATCTTGTCTCCATTCTTTGCAGGACAGAAGCCTCTTTGCTGCTGACCTAACCAATAAATGAAGCACCAAACACCAGTAGAGCAAAACAAATACAGAAGATTACATTGGAGAATGGCTGGAGAGGAGCCCTGAGGAGAAGGACTTGGGGGTGTTGGTGGACAAGAAGCTCAACGTGAGCTGGCAACATGCACTTGCAGCCCACAGATTACCCCACATCCTGGGCTGCATGAGAAGAATGTGGCCAGCAGGGCGAGGGGGGAGATTCTGCCCCTCTGCCCCGCTCTGGGGAGACCCCACCTGGAGTCCTGCCTCCAGCTCTGGAGTCCTCAGCACAGGAAGGACATGGACCTGTTGGAGTAGGGCCAGAGGAGGCCATGGAAGATGCTCCGAGGGCTGGAGCCCCTCTGCTGTGAGGACAGTCTGAGAGAGTTGGGAGGGTTCAGCCTGGAGAAGAGAAGGCTCTAGGGAGACCTTAGAGCCCCTTCCAGTCCCTCAAGGGGCTCCAGGAGAGATGGGGAGGGACTCTTGATCAGGGAGGGGAGCCACAGGGGCTCCCAAGGGGAACGGTTTTACACTGAAAGAGGGGAGATTTAGACTAGAAACAAGGAAGAAATTCTTTGCTGTGAGGGTGGTGAGACCCTGGCCCAGGTTGCCCAGAGAAGCTGTGGCTGCCCCATCCCTGGAGGGGTTCAAGGCCAGGCTGGATGGGGCTTTGAGCAACCTGGTCTGGTGGGAGGTGTCCCTGCCCAGGGCAGGGGGTGGGACTGGATGCTCTTTAAGGTCCCTTCCAACCCAAACCATTCTCTGACTCTATGAAGACCTTTTTGAACTGAAGTAAAAGGTGCCTTCTGAAAAAGCCAGAATGGGCTAAACTTCCTGATTTTGCCACTTTTCAGTGGAAAGAGACAATAGCTCTCACAGGAAGAATGCAAATGTGCACGAAGGCTAAGATGTGTACATCAGGGGTTCGTATCGTTTCCCAAGCCTCCAAGCAGAAGACCCTGAGTTTTCAGCTTTTTGTCTGACATCTCCAGTATTACAGTCTCTCCCCTATAAAATATCAATTCCTTATTCCATCATTAAGTCCTCAAAGTGCAACAAATGAAGCTACTGTGTGTGTATTTGGAGACCTACACGCTGCCCCAACATCATTTTTGGTCCTTCCAGGGGAGCAAATGCTGCTATTTGTCATAACGTGGCAAGTGCCATTTCTGGAGAGGAAAACCATTAACTCAGCAAAAAGGCTTTAGCCCAGAAATAGCTGCAATAATTTTGGAAAATAGCAAAAGCCAAGATGTCATTTCCTCAGACAGCGTTTTCGCTCTAAAAGGGGAAAACAAAAAAAGAGTCAAATAATTCATAGTCAAATGGTTTGTGTCATTCCAAAAGAACCATTTACGTAAGAGAGAATTGAGTCAGCTTTAAGTCAAACTTAAGACCCATGCATTGGTAAAAGTTTGGAATTTGTTTTCCTAACTGAAGCTCTTCCAGTCTCCATTAAAACCAGCTTTTGCCTGAATTTCTTCTGACATCAATTCAGCTGACAGGCAACAACTCCAAATTTCTCATTCGGACTCAAATCTTAAGTCAAAATCCAGACAGCTCCTGAGAACTGGCAAAGCCGGAAAATTCATGCTCATTTTCCATTCATTGAATAAAAAGGAGGTAATAAGAGTCAGCTCTACCGCAGGAGAGACATTAATTATTTCCAAAAGACACACTGAGCGTGTACTTGCGGTGTAAGGTAAAGCAGTCCCTTTGAAATTCCCACCCAGGATGACCAGAAGTAAACTTTTTTAATCCCAGTGTATATTAAGTCAATTTTAAGTGAAAAACAATTTAGGTTAAGAAAACCACACAAAATGCCCACCCACCACCACCCCAGAATCCCCAGGTTTCCCAAATGCCGCTCTTGGAGGCAGTTCTATTTAAGTAGTGTGCCATTTAAATACATTAATGGAATTCTATTTTCCATCCAGAAGCAGCTTAACATAAATCCTATAAACCCCTGAGTTTTAGACTCATAGTTTTTACTACAAAAAGCGTTCGTAATTTTCATTTTTATTATTTTATGAAGTGCTATGTCTACATAGGTCTCATGCTGTATAGTTAACTTAAATATGTGCATAATTACGATGCCTCTTACTAGTCTGCAGTCACTACTACCTAATATAATGCAGAAAGTATATTTGGGTTCAGGTCAGTATGTTTTAAAGTCCATACCTAAAGAATATTTAAAGAACAAACCCCATTAAGCCAGCTAGGAAATAAAAAGGTAATGCACACCATTACTTCAATTATTTCTCCTGCTGTTGGATCTGAATCTAGATAAAGTCTCAGATTGAAAATATTTTTATATAACTCGCTCTCCTCTCATCAACACTCAGCAATTCTGCCCAGCAAAACAGGACTAGAAAACCCCCAAATCAATTATGTTAAAATAAAAGAACTATAATGCACAAGGATCAAACTTCATTTTGTGCCACCCAAAGCAGAACCTTCTTGTTTGGCAGCATCTGCTGCTTCCCAGGTCCTTTCAAGCCTGGAAAGGGCAGCAAGATAATTACAGATACAATGACCAACTGGGACTATTTTCACCCTCTTTTTTTGGTCCTTTCCTGCCTAAGTAAGCACATGAAACAGAGCCGCAAAGTCTACAATTTGTTCATACTGCATTAAGGCAGATTCAGCAAATTAGGCTAGGAAAGCTTCATTAATGCACACCAGAAGTATTCCAACTCAACTGTATTTCAAGAGGTATCGCTTCTAGTTCATTGAAGAGTGATCGGTTCAGATTTAACAGCAGCTTTGAACTGTGTAAATAGGAACATTTCTTGCCCATTTTCCACATAAAATCATCCCACTCACTGAAATTTCTGAGATATATGTGCTCCAAGACTGGGATGCCCCAGAATTTGGTACCGTCTGCCCTGAGTACATGCAAACCTCAAAGGAGGCAACAGCTGTCCCCCAAAGAGGGGACACTGAGGTTAGTTCCTCCCAAAAGCCAGAAAAGCAGGGATCAAATTAAAAGCCAAAGTGGCAACAAGGAAACATGGTTCAACAGGGGCATCTGAACCAGCCTGGGACTGATTCCAAGAGGTAATTTATTCTCCCTTTTTGGTACGTTTGTCAAGATCACTCCCTCGTTGGGCCAGTAGCAACTGGTGAAAGGCTTCTACATTTCTCCACATCTCCACTCTCCCCGGAGTGTTATCCATCCTGGAGATAAACTGGTAGCGCTAGAACAGATAATAACTGGTCCTGCGATAGCTATTAATTTTGGGGGTTCTTATGAAAGGCAGGTTACCCCTACAGAGAAACAGCACTAGATGTAATTCGTGATTCATGAAGCAATTTCAAGGAGACGTCTGCGCTGCCTGCAGCGAGATCTCTCAAATCCAAGGAGCTCACAGTTAAATAAATATACTTTTTTAACAATCCAAGATGTTTCTGGTAAAGGTCTGTACATACCTGGCTTTGACGGTATTGATATTGAGGGCACGTTTGGTAGTGGTACTGTCTCGGGACCACTTATTTCCAGCAAGTTTTTGTCTAGTTCTTCTTGTTCTAGTTCCTCTAGTTCTGCCATGAGTTCATCCTGTTTTTTTTAAAGGAGAAAAAAAAAAAAGAAAAAAAGATACTTTAAGTCATACTTATTAGCAAGTAGATTGAGCTAGTCATATTATTAAAGAAAATAGCTTAAAGGCATAGGGTCAGAGCAAACTGGGGAGATGACGAGTCTAAATCTTCATCTGAATTCCTGTCTGTGATCTCTTGGAGGGTGAGGAAGGCGGGGAAAGCAGTGAAGAGAAAAATCTAAGTCCAAGCATTCTCGGATCAGGCCGCCCAGACCATTCTCAGCATAAAGTCAGGGTCTCAGCTGCTGCCTGCACTGGCAGGAACAGCTACTAACAACTTCTAGGACAGGTTTTATATCCTGGTACTGCACCAGACACGTGCAATATGCAGATCGTAAAAGAGATCTCATATGAGTCAGCACCCCTGGAGGGATTTAAAAGACACGTAGACATGGCATTTAGGGACACGGCTTAGGTGTGGACTTTGTAGTGTCAGGTTAACGGTTGGAAAAGACCCTTAAGATCATTGAGTCCAACCGAAATGATTAAATGATTTTATGACATAAAGAGTGGCAAATTTAAAGCCTACCTCATCAAATTCTTCCCCAAATCCTACTGGCTTTGAGATGGCTGTTGAAATCTCATCTGCCAGCTCTTGCTGTTCTGCAATGTCCTGCATTAATTCATCTACTTTATCAATATCCCTGTAAAAGAAAGGAAAGAGTTCAGTATAATCAGGCACTTTCCCAATCAGTGATTAAGACTGTTATTTCTTGGTCTCTGCAGAAATGCCACACCACAGTGACATTTTACAAGGTCCTTTTCCAAAACATCCTTTGCATTCAAGTCTGAATTTTATCCCCTTTGTCTCAACAAAATTATACATGTATTTTTTCTTCTTCCCTAAAAGCTTAGCTCACGCCAGTTCTGTACAGAGTCTTCATATGAAGAGGTTTTGTTCTACATTACTAGCGTTAATAACAATTTGCTCTGTTCCCCGATCCAGCATTATTACATTACATCTACAATATTTGCTTTCAGAGCAAGTACAACATTCCCATAATGCAGTTTACCTTTAATTATCGCTGCATACACAAACCCCACTGCACAGAAAGAAGTTTAAGTCTCCCCTCGAGGCTTAAAATTCTTACTGGAACTGGTGCACCCTCCCATTTGCCTTAGACCACACTGGTGTCAGCCTTCTTTGGGACAAAGTCAGCGGTGGTGGCAAAGTGAGAAAGCATCAATACTTGCACATTTTTCTCAATATGAAAGTGTATCCAGTGTTTTAATTTAAGTTACAGCCTTTTAAAAGAAGATTTTGCTACCCTAGCTCTACCTTTGGTTATATGAAACACCTAGTGTTTAGCAGATCAAACTAATGACAAACTAAAGGTCCTACGGAAAGATGCAGAAAGGAATAACTTACATGTTGTCATGAGCAGCCTTCATCGCTTTAGCAGCAAACCCCATGTTCTTAAGCACTTCAGTGTTAGTGTTGGCATTCTCCAGGGCTTCCCTCTGAAATTCAATCGTTGATAACGTGCCATCTATCTGTGCAAGCTGCTTCTCGTACCTCTTCTTACGCTTCAGGGCCTGAAGAGCAGCTGAACAACAAAGAAAAAAGCAGGATTTGTGAGATTTGTGCCTGAAACAGCCATTCATTTTGTACCAAGTGCCACTCAGTGCAGAGAAATATTTAGCACCTTTCGTTGTCGTCCACTTTTCTTCCTAGATAAACTAAGTTGCCCAATTCTTTTGTTGTCCGCCTTCAACCAAATTTTTTAAAGGTGCTCAGATGCCTGCTGTCCAACCCCTGCCACATGAGGGATGCAAGCCAAGAGGCGACTTGAGGATCAGAAGTCCAGTTGCTCGTTAACACACCACAAACCAGAGACTATGCTACAATGAACAGCAGGCTTCAATATTCAAGCTGATCCTCTTGAAACCACCTTTGATCACCGTCACCCCTAACACATCAAGGCACAGTTGTTTGTGTAGCTCCTGGCAGATGAGGTGACAATGCTGCTGCAGGGTCCCTACCAACCAGCTCAACTCCTCTGCTGGGAGAAGCAGCTCCTTCAAATACAATTACTCCTACGACAGGGTACTGTCAGCACAACAGTCTCTGATAGACATGAGAAGAGAGATGCCATCACCTAAATTAGCTGTTCCGAGGGCTGGAGCCCCCCTGCTGTGAGGACAAGCTGAAAGAGTTGGGGGGGGTCAGCCTGGAGAAGAGAAGGCTCCGGGGAGACCTTGAAGCCCCTTCCAGTCTCTCAAGGGGCTCCAGGAAAGCTGGGGAGGGGACTCTTGATCAGGGAGGGGAGTCACAGGACAAAGGGGAATGTTTTTACACTGAAAGAGGGGAGATTGAGATGAGATCTGGGGAAGAAATTCTTTGCTGTGAGGGTGGTGAGACCCTGGCCCAGGTTGCCCAGAGAAGCTGTGGCTGCCCCATCCCTGGAGGGGTTCAAGGCCAGGTTGGATGGGGCTTTGAGCCACCTGGTCTGGTGGGAGGTGTCCCTGCCCAGGGCGGGGGGGGTGGGAATGAGATGGTCTTTAAGGTTCCTTCCAACCCAAACCATTCTATGAGTCTAAATTGGTTTGAGCAATCAGCTGCTCGTAAGCACTTGTCCAATGCCTGCTCATTGCAAGAGGAGCCCATGACAGCACCCACAGGGAGCTCCACACCCCGTGCGGGAGGACTGGTCCAACTTGCTGCACAGCTGAGCTTCTCCAGCTCCTTCTGCATTGCTCAGCTCCACCCCACCCAGACAGGAATGCACCCAACTGGTGACAACCATCAACAGCCAGCTCTTCCCAAGACACCTGGACGGACAACAGCCACGTGGGCGTTTGTTCCCAAAACACTGACTGTGAATACAGACCAGATTGTACATAAATCTTGCCTGTATGTGGCTAAAAGTTTTGGCTGCGGTGCGGGCAAAACTCTTCAGGAAGAAATTTTTCACTCAGGATGGCAAGACCCTGGCCCAGGTTGCCCAGAGAAGCTGTGGCTGCCCCATCCCTGGAGGGGTTCAAGGCCAGGTTGGAGGGGGCTTTGAGCAACCTGGTCTGGTGGGAGGTGTCCCTGCCCAGGGCAGGGGGTTAGAACTGGATGGTCTTTAAGGTCCCTTCCAACCCAAACCATTCTGTAATAACCTACCAAGCCCTGAGCACCGTTGGCTGACGAATAAACGCCAGGTATCACACAGAGTAAGACATATGACTAGAGCCTCCCTTCATGGCATTCCTCTTCCCCTCCTGAGATGGACAGATTTGGCCATATATAATACACCCACCTACTCTAAAACCTCAGCTTGGCCACACGCTGCTGTCCTAACAGCTCTACTCTCCGTTTCTGAACTCAGCCACGTGCACACTTCTGTTCTTCAATCCTCTAACCTCCATGAAACTCACAGCAGAAAGCTGTTAACATGATCCATGATGAGCTCTTCCAGTACAAGTGCACTCTGCTAAAAACCAATGCCCTGCGCCTCCCAGCACATCAGTCCATGCACCAGGAACAGAGGCAAAGAAAGGCTTTAAATCTTTAAGATGTTATTTCAATCCTGTGCAGACGAATTCACATATTCCACAGGAGACTGGGGGGTGGGGGGATGTGGGGGACAAGGAGTAGGAAATGCTGCCAGCAGACAGCTTCCCTTATCTCCCTACTAGAGGGGCGATAACTCTGTGACATGATGAGCATCTTCCTGCAACACAAGCGAAACAGCTCCTCTCCTAAAAGCGGATTAAGCCTGCAGTCACCCTGCGTATTTTGTCAGATGCCATCTTGAGAAGTCTGACAGTTCTGCAAGATAACGTCCTGGTATCCGGAAGCCCTACACATACCTTCAGTTCCACACCTCGTTACGAATAGGCTGTATTTGATTATTTTCAAATGACACTAATGTAGTATAGAATAAATAAAAAAAAAGTTCCTTTGGGAAAGGACAGCTAAGGTTGCCAAGCACCCAAAGTAGCATGGCTTGATTTAGCAGCAGTGACCAAAAAAAGCACAGGTCACCTCGACTGTTCCAACACAAGCCAAAGACCCACAATGAGCCCCTTTTTCAGTCCAAGGACCAGTAAATCTCCTTTGGGGCCAGTCCAACATCCATTCTCGTTTGAGAGGAGCAGGAACAGGGCTGGGGTTTTGCTGACAATATTTCCTCTGCAGCATCAAGCACATCATAAATATCACCTGAAACATTCCAGCTTTATGCCAGATCATAAAGTGACGAGCAACACGTTACTGGTATATTTAGTCTGGTTAATTTTGTGCTAGTGGTTTAATTAAGAATATATAAAGTTTTCTCACTCAGAAAGATAAAACCGTTAATAGGCTGTGTTTATATAGTGACAGATGCCGCGAAAGTGTCAGACAGTGACAGGACATCCTTTATTAAGGATTTTGTGCATCATGGAGAATTAATGGCAAAACAAGAGATTTTATAACCGTTACACAAACCCAAGTGCTACAATTTCCGTATGGTTCCCCACTACACTTTCTCCGAGAACAGCCACAGTTTATCTATTTTTCTGCTTATGTACTTTTTAAACAAGCTGCTCAGACACCAACCATCACAAGCATCACTGTAAAAGATCTCATGATCAGGGTTTTTATCAGGGCTGTTGGGCAACCCTACCCCTCCCGCTCCCACGCCCGCCAGCTCACTGTACCAGAGCTGCACTCCCTTACCTCTGGTTTATTAATCCTTTCCTTGATTAATCCCTCACTTGTATACACAAATCAAGGCTCCCGCATTTACAAAAGCAAAGTACATAATCTTCTAGCCTGCCAAACTGAGCAGGGATCCCCCACAAGCCCTGGAAGATGGCACACACATCTCCCAGCACTGCTACTTGCTGAGCTCCTCCTGAACCTCCTCAAATTCCCAACGGGCTCTCAGCCACGCTCCGACGCACTCGGATCCGCCTGGCACACACATCCCTGCCTGGGATGGGAATAGAAATATAGAATCATAGAATCGCCTGGGTTGGAAGGGACATTTCAGATCATCAAGTCCAACTATCAACCCAACACTGACACAAACCATCACTAACCCACATCCCTCAGCACCACAGCTGCCTGGCTTTTAAACACCTTCAGGGACGGTGACTCCACCACTTCCCTGGGCAGCCTGGTCCAATGCTTAATAACCCTTTCAGAGTAAAAATTTTTCCTAATACCCAACCTGAACCTCCCCTGGCGCAATTTGAGGCCATTTCCTCTTGTCCTATCGCCTGTGACTCGGGAGAAGAGACCGACCCGCCCCAGCTACACCCTCCTTTCAGGGAGTTGTAGAGAGCAAGAAGGTCTCCCCTCAGCCTCCTTTTCTCCAGGCTGAACACCCCCAGCTCCCTCAGCTGCTCCTCACAAGACTTGTGCTCCAGATCCCTCACCAGCTCCATTGCCCTTCTCCGGACACGCTCCAGCACCTTAATATGTTCATTTAAAACTTGTCTTGTGTCAAGTGAAAACTCAAAATGGATTTGTGGTATTTTCTAGAAACGTTTCCAACTCCTTCGGACCAAGAGCGGCCAAGGAAGATATTCATGTTTTCCCCTCTCTCCAGTAAGGCCAAGGCAAGGACAGAGTTTCCCAGGCCCCAGTGCCCGTCTCTACCACTTGAAGACTGACGGGTAGAAATTCCTGTTTCAGGAGCCTGAAAGGAACGGCTGGGACCGTGTATCAGTCCTCACAAACACAGGACCCAGGCACAAAGCTCCTGTGCCAGGGCAGTTCAGCATAAATATTCAGCACAAGTTGATTAACATCAATGTGATAAATGAGTTCCTGCAATGAAGAAAACCTTGCACAATAGATTGCAATTTTTTTGCAGCTAGCAGCAGTAAGAAATGTAGAATGAGGTATTCGGTACCTCAAATTAGATGATCACAATTTCCTGCAATTTATTTTCATCTGTGTTTCCTTGCTAACTATCTTTTCATGTAAAGTCCTCATTTATAGCTAGAAGATTTTATTAAGCTGAAAAAATAAGAAAATAACACGTGAATGTAAGTCACTTTTATTCATTTCATCCTGCAAACTTTGGCAATTCATTTCCCACATTCCTCCCCTCCCAAGAAGAGGATTTGCACTTTATAATCAGGATTCTCCTTGTGGCAATTAGTGGCGCAGCCCTTTGTTGTAATTATCAGTGCCCCTTCCACAGAGATGCCCACTTCTGGACACAAACACCACTGGGAGAGGGCTGGGTGCCACCTTCCCGCACATCTGCCCTCCACACAGCTTGGCAGAGACTGTGCCAGGGTCCGGGGCAGACCTTTCCACGCTCCATCAGTCGCAGCTACAAAACCAGATCACCAGCTGATCCTTTTCTTCAAGAGAAATACTTAAAATCACATTTGCTTGTTTAAGACCGTTACAGCCAAGTTGGTTTTCCATCTCTCAGGAGCCATTTCTCAATGTTCAGTTATTTCAGGAGGAGCATCAATCCCCACAGCTCAGAGGTCACAGGGAATTTCTAGAGTAAAGGTCCCTTTGGAGAAAAAAAGGCCAAGATCCCGGATTACGCAGCCGGGCACAGGCGGTGGGGGGAGCCACAAATTCTTCCTTCCAATGCAGGACCAGCGACAGTCTCTGTTAACGCAAATAAAGGGTCTGCAAATTCTCCAGTTGTCGTACCACACTTTACATACTTGGCAGAGCGGTGGTACCCAAAAGAGGTATAGATCCAAGGGGGTGATTCTGTTCCCATCCTCAGCTGCTTTACCTCTACTCTCCTATTTAGGCACCGATTTCTGAAAAGTGATGAGCAGTTCTGGTATTTCCCCCCCCCACTCCCCCAACAGTCTTTCCCATCTGCATAAATACCTACTGAAATCTTATGTACTGCCAGAGTAATACATTTTTATTAAGTTTTCATTGAAGTCGAAGCTATGAATACTAATCTGTAGGGAAGGACATTGGCTCTTTTTCCTCCAAAAAGGAAAAAAAAATAAAAATATCAGTTTCCATAATTTGAAATAAGTATGAAAAAGAGACAGCAGGCTAGAAATATGTCCTCTAGCATCACATTATTTTATACACATGCAAAGAACGGATGTGCCTTTGAAGTCAAAGTGTATCACAGCCCATCTCTGCTCTGCATGAAGACTGCTATCACGTTAGGCAGCCATGGAGGAGGCAGTCCTCGGGACCCACACCCCTAATTATGCCTTTACTGCTTCCAAGATAGTAATTACATAGGCAGGCAATGTAAATTAATACCCTGCTTTAATTGCTGTGGAACTGCTTCAGCAGGACCTGTAACCATATATTCATTTTAAGGCATTTCTTCTCTTACAAAGCCAGACTTCGCTGACAACCCAGAACCTATTGCTAGAGAGATCACCAGTATATTTTTCCACTCTCACCATGTTGTGGCTGTGTATTTCTTATGGAAATACTTGCCTTTATACAGAATAAAGCACAGAAAGATCCTGCCTATGATTTTTACTTGTTACTGATTACTTGAGCCCGGTAAAAAAAGCCTGGAAAGGCCAGTGTGTTGCAGGCGGTGGGTAGGGAGCAAGGTGCAGCTCTAGCAAGATCCCTCAGCCTGGTGCTCGTCTTGCACGGAGCTAAAGGAAACAGCTCCGTACAAAAAAAGCTCCTCGGGACGGGACTCACAACGAAGGATGACAGAATAGGGATGGAAAAATGCCACGCAGTGTCCTTGATCAGCACTCACTGAGTGAGTCCCCATGAGCAGCCCTCCCTCCGTGAGCTGTGATTTTCCACTGAAGTCGCTCAATAACACCCTAAGTTTCTCCTCCTGGAGCATCTTGCCTTAACTCACTCCTGAAATACCCCTATTCCCTAGAAAACCAGCAGGACCTGTTCAAATCACTGGTTGGTTTAGGAGGGGATTTTTTTTCTTGCCTCCCCCCCCCTTCTTTTTTTTTTCTTTCCCCCTTTTTTTTTTGGCTCCAATATCCCATCGGTTACACGTTAGGAGAAGACAGTAGAGGCTGAGCCATTTTCCAAGAACAAAGGGGCAGATGATAGATTATCCTCCTGAAGAGCCATGGATTAAATAAACCGATGTGAGAAAGCTATTGAGAGACTTAGAACTTATCATTATAAAAAAAAAAACCACCAAAACTTAACATTTAAGATAACCTTCACTTAATGAATCAATGCAGACCCAGTGACAGCAAAACTATTTGATCTTTACACGGGAAGTTAAGCTTTCACGAGACAACAGCAAGAACCTGCCAATAAAGAGTATTTTAGACAACCTTTACAACCCGTACCTTATCCTTAACAAGCGCAGGGTGTGTTTTACTTTGTAAAGTCCAATGTGCACGATGAATTGCAGGCACTTAAAACACCCTCTAAAAAGTTACAGCATATTGAAAAAACTTAGTTGTACTTTATTTGAATTTTAGTAAAGTTTTCAGCAGATTACATAAAGTAGTATGCACTGGGGAAAAAGCAGTTATATATATTATTATAATTAAATTAAAGGTAATACACTTAAAATTAACTGGGTGACTCCTGCCATCCACTAGGAATGGTGAGCAGACTCTAAATTATCTTCTCCATATGACATTTTGATATATTCATTGCCTTTATTATCATTATGGGGCGAGGGAGCGAATTTTTATTCATAAAGGTTTCACCACAGAGTCCTGACCAGTTAAAACCAATATAAATAGTTTATGACCTCCTGGCATAAGCAAAATAAAATGTCTCAGTGTTAATGAGCATTGGCCTCTAGTCTCTGAAGTTTATTTTTGCACAGAAGTACTCACAAAGAGTTAGATCCCAGAGAGGAAGGTGAGTCTGGTAAAACAGCGGCTGAGTCAAAAATAATTACATCTGGACTGACTGAAGCAATCACTTGAATGTAAAAACTTGTATAGAAGTAGAAAATTTTACAGCTTTTAAAAAAAAAAAAAAAATCAAACTTTTAATACATAAAAAGCCACTCCTTCCTTTGGTTTTGGGGGGTTGGTTTGTTTGAGTTCCAGTCTTCAATTGATGAGCTGCAAAATGCTATTTTTAATTTCTTATTTATTTGAATTTCTGTGACACTTTCCCCCTAGAAATTCCAGTTGAAATCTTTACACTTACGATTTGAGCAGCCCCAGGTTTCATTATTACGCCTGCCAGGGCAGCACCCAGCCCTCTGACACCGCTGATAAACGGGAACTCCTGTTCGGGTTTCAGTCGCTAATTCTTCTGACTAATGAACACTAAGAAGTGAAAAGAGCGGAGTTATTTACCCAGACTATCCTCCCCTGGCAGCACTCACAGCCGGAGAAGCATCACTGCTCACCCAAATAATTTCCCTTTGTTCTTGAGAAATGCTCTCTGTAAGAATTTCATTTTACATATTTTAAAGTACTTCAACCTGTATATAAGCAATTTATTAACAGAGCCGGTGTAAGTCTTACGATTTGCCTTGCAATCTTTCCAGCAGTTTGTTAGTGAAACAAGAAAAACGTCAGCAGGATAATAAAAATACAGTTTTGCTACACAGAACAGCATTTAGAGAGGAAGAATTGCCTATGGATGATGTGTCAGTGATTTAGTTAAAAATCGAGAGCCCTCCTGCAAATAAATACTTGTAGGACAAGTAGTGCTAATGGGATATTTATACATACAGCAAGTCTATCAAATTAATGCTTTTAAATATCATTAGTAGAAAAGTATAGATTAGTAGATAAAAAATAACGAAGAACCTAAGACTTCTTTTTCTACATACTTGCAACTCCAAATTTTACTGGCAAAACTACATCTCAACTTGAGAAAAGCAGGAGCAACGGCTACTTCAAACACAAGTACCTAAAGGGTGGGTTGAAGGAGGATGGAGCCGGACTCTTTTCAGTGGTTCCCAGTGATAGGACAAGGGGCAATGGGCACAAGCTGGAACATGGAAAGTTCCATTTAAATATGAGGAGAAACTTCTTTCTGGTGAGGGCGACAGAGCCCTGGAACAGGCTGCCCAGGGAGGGTGTGGAGTCCCCTTCTCTGGAGATTTTCAAGACCCACCTGGATGCAGTCCTGAGTGATGTGCTCTGGGCAACCCTGCTTTAGCAGGGGAGTTGGACTAGATGATCTCTAGAGGTCCCTTCCAACTCTGACAATTCCGTGATTTCATGACTGTAATTCAAGAGTCTCCCTGAATTCAAACCCACACATTTGTGAACCCGAGGAATTGGTCCCACCAACGTGTGTGTTTCCTGCCCATCCAACTCCTGCCTCTACAAAAATCTGCTAAAAAAAATTACTTACACCTAAAACAGAGAGGCTTCTCATCCAGAGGCTGACACATGGGTTAATACCTCTGATTAAATTATTTTTCCCCTCAACTGGAGTAATCTCACATCTAATTCTTACATTCTCTCTGGCAAACGAGATCAGAAACGGCAGCAGCAGAGATACCACTGCAAAAGGTCACCAGATGTATTAATATGGGATGAAACAGTTCCACAGCAGCCTCAAAAATAATGTACCCCAAATGACAGTTATGCCGAAAATAAATAGTGCAAAATAGCTGCAGAGGAGCTGCTCAAACCGGGGGCTCTTGGCCCTTCCAGCAGAAAGCCCAGACCCTAGAGATAATTGAGATTATCAACTTCATACCGGGTGACGGTCCTGAACGTTGTATTGAGTATCCATCTCTAATTTGCTCAGAAAGAAGTGTCATTATTTTTGCTGCTTCTGGAAATGCCATTCCATTTTCCTGGCACTTGGCTCAGCAGTAAATTTAATCACCAACAACATCCTCGCTGTCCTTGAAATGGGACAAACAAGAGGCACCAGTAGGTTTAAGAAGCAATTGGCTGCCTTGGCTACAGCAGAGTAGCTTAATCTCAGGTTGCAATTGCTTATCTCATTCTATTGAGAATTAGCAAACTGCCTACAATATCCTAAAAGAAATTCCTGAAAAAAGCTAATTTAGAGCAATTCACAAAATATCCTCCAACACTACAAACAGATAAAAAGGTAGATATAAATCCAATAGTGATAAATCCCACTACAGTCTCACCCCTTTTGAGTTCATGCCTTCTGCAGGGATGTGCTGGCTCAAGAAACCGTTACCCAGCTGAAAAATAGTCATGTTGGCTCAAACTTAACCCAGAACAAACAGATCCAGGCAGTATCTTGCCACAACAGACCCACAGCACACACCAAGGAACACTCGTCCCAGACCAGGTGATTCTTACAAGACGCAGAAGCTGCTGATTCTTAATTCTCTATTCAGGGTCCTCGAGGTCAGACCTTTTCGGGGTATTTCCAAAACCTTT
Organism: Numenius arquata; assembly: GCF_964106895.1. Lineage (NCBI taxonomy): Eukaryota > Metazoa > Chordata > Aves > Charadriiformes > Scolopacidae > Numenius > Numenius arquata. The sequence goes on along the minus strand of NC_133587.1, from coordinate 14,959,135 downwards.
CGGGGTATTTCCAAAACCTTTCGGGGTATTTCCAAAACCGTGTAACTACTCGAGATGTAACAGCCAGAGAGCACCATTGCCTTGCACGCTCCCCACCTCAGCATTTTCGCTTTGGTGCTGCGTCAGGGAACACCTCCTGCCCCTCCTGTGTTCCAGCGGAGCATCGCCCACGTCCTGTAGGTCAGTGAGATTTCTCTATGTGGAAATAAACACAAAGCTTTTCAGAGACAGTAAGATACAGGCCTCAAAAGGACTGAAGAGGAAGAAAGCAAACCCAGCCACCAAGCTGACACATAAGCATATTCCTAACTGGTGTCCCATTAAGTACCTGATTACACTGATGGCACAGCATGATATGTCTGAGCTTCAAGAACTCAGGTTTGATTTCAAACATTGTGGTATGAAAGCGTGCGGGAGACAGAGGTACCAAAGCACGGTTAAAAATACATTCCCATCAACTCCAAGGCTAATAGAGTGCAAAGCAGCATTTTCTTTCCCATGAGAATCACCTGCTGAGATCTATCATGTCTACAGGATATACACAGGCCTAAAAGTCACTTTATGCTGAACATCTGAAGCCATTATCACATGTTTTCCCCCCACTGCCAGGGTCTAATGTCACCCACAGGGTCCCAGTGAGCTGCAAGAGCAGGCGGCAGCCTCCTCCTGCATCTTTCTGCCAGGAGATGCTGCGCTTTCAGTAGGGAACCATGTGCGGAGTTCAGTCTTCATCCTCCACTTATCCTTCTGTGTCTGTCCACTAAACATCTAAAAAGTTCCCGAACCCTCTCCTCAAAGACAGGCAACTATTCCCAGCTCAGAGCTGAAGTGACCGATTAAAACTACTCCAATAAAGCATCCAAACCCAGGCAGAGAATACAAGGTTTCTGTCCTATCTGTTTTTAAAACAACAAGATTACAACTTCCTCTCGAGCAACATAGTGCCAGAATATTTAGTCTATGGTGCAAGAGATCAAACTAAAAAATAAGCATTCCTGGTCTAAAAATGTATAAATACACAAAGGCCAAAAAAAAAGAAAGATAAAGAAAAAAGCATCCTGCACAACAGCAATCAAAGCTTTGATACATGCATTACCCAAACAATAGAGGAACCACCACCCTACAGCCTGCGGTGCTGCCCAGTGCTCCCATCAGCATCCAGCATCCATCCAACCTCCACACCAGCAACTGTTGATGTTGTCCCACATCATGGAACATCCACGTCATTCCACAGCCCATGGCCGAGGCGCAAGGCAGCGACACCTGAAGCGTAACACACTTCCCCCTCACACTTCCTTATTAGAAATTCGTCACAAGCTGTCATTTTCATAGAGAGAGCAGGAAGTGTTTGCAAAGGTCCGAATCCACAATTACAGTGCTATTTTTCCCTGAAACAGCAAATAATTCGCTCAGGCTGGAAGTTAGAGATGGGAACGTACTGCAGTTGTGGGTGCAGAATCGGCAAGGTGAGTAACCTCCTCCTAGCCCAGAAAGCAAACCGGCCTTCAGCCTTGGAGATGATCCCGCTGCCCTTTGAACATCAAGGCAATGACGCTCTGGGCAATAATCCTCTGGAAAATAATCTCTAGGTGAGTGTGGGACAGTTTTGTCCAAAAAAAAAAAAAAAAAAGGACAGACAATGTCAACTACAGCGAGGTTTGCAGCCCAAATGAGAGAATCGGGAAAGACAGATCCCAACTACAGAGAAGTAGCCAATGGGTTTGTTCCACCCAGGAGCTAGAATGAGCCTAAGAAACACCAGCCCGGCCAAGATCATCCCAGCTAATGCTTCCAACCATCACATTAAATCTGATCCACCCTCTGGGAGGAAAACATATACTGTATTTCCCAATTTCCAGTGTTTCACTTCCTGAGGTCCTGCATGTCACTGGATGGTGGCAGGGGATTGCAAGGCATCTCTAAAACTGATTTACCCAAATCACATTTCTTCTTTCCAAATAAAACTACCCATTTTCTAAAGCTGCTCAGGTAAATGATCCTCCTTTACCCTTTTAAACCAGCCAACAACTTTGCTGTTAAAAATCTGCCCCTTAATTCACATGAAAGATTTATATGTATATAAAAGGAGATAATTATTCAGAATTCAACAAATATTCAAAATTTTAGCATGAGAAAAGTATGTTCCTTAAGGAGTCCTTGGGATTCTCACAGCCTGCAAATACTCTTTATGGGGTTTCTTCTTTAGTTTGTGATTGTTGAAGATGCCTTGTTAAGGAGAATTCCAGTGAAAAACTATAACCTTCCTCTGAGTCCCTGCCAGAAACGCATCAGTTTGAGGTTCAGCTTTACAAGAACAGAACTAGCTCTTCTTCAGTATCTCAAAATGTTCTTTTCTCATAGGGGGAAAAAAAAAACCAAAACCCAAACAACCAAATTCCCTACGCTTAACAAGATTTTTGTGATTAAGTCACAAAACTCAGAAAATCCTACCCTTAAGTGACCCATTTTGAGACCACCTCTTCCTGGGGAAAGAATCGAGTGGCTGCCTGGGTAATCTGTCGTGTATTTTCCAGCTTTGGACAATTATTATTAGAATGTTGCCAACTCTGAGAATTTTGTTGAGACTGTCATAATATTTAGCATTTCTCTTAACATCTCATCTGGTACAGTTACGCTATTTTTAGATGTGAAAAATTAAACTTTTTTTTGTGAAAGCTCAGACTCCGACACTAACAACTAACGGGAAAAAAGTTGAAAACACAAACCTTTAGCAACCCAGAAGTTATAAAGCAAATAAAACAAACCACGTTTATTTTCAAAGGAAAAGATTGTACTTCTTGAATCAGCCCCTAAACATTTAACTGGCAACACATCAGTACGTCTCTTGAGGCCAGAGCTGAATTTCATTTCTTTAATGGCATTCCCACACTCTGGCAGTGATTCCCAGCTCCAGGAGCCAGGTTCAGCAATGAGCATCGTTACCGCAGCCCTCGCAGCACAAGCCGATGGTGCTGCCAGGGAAGCACTTACCAAAAGAGGTTTTTCTCCCAGGACTCTGCACGTGCTGAGCCCACCACGGGGATGCTGTCAAGACATTTTAGTCAGGTACCACCTTCCGGGGAGACGTAACGACTGTGCACGTTCCTAGTTTAACCCATCGTGAAGTTTGCTTGATATCAACCTGTTTTATTTCACAACTAACAAAAATCCCCTGCAAATTTCTGAGTGTCATTGGTTGATCTTCCTGCCACCCTGGCGTTAATGTTTCTTTCCAGTTCCACTCCATTCGAGCAACCTCTACGCAGTCACCTGGAAGTAAACCTGACGTCCATAAACCTGAAAAAGCTCCTGCCAAGCCATGAAGAGCACACACAGCATGGTTGTTTGGTAACAACATGCCACCACATTAGTGAAACAACCAGTAACAAACAGCCTTATCAGAATGAGGGACCCCAAAAAGACAGGTTTTACAGTGAAGGACATTGCAAGTCTTTGCATGCATGGAGTAACCCGGCAGCAGGTACCAAACGAGCTCAAGATGCAGCTACGTGGCCAAATTCACTAACGTTTACCATCAGGATAACCTCAAGTGGTCCACGTCAGCAGGATGGTGACCACATTACCAAGTTTCATGGTTTACCTTGTGCCTAAACCAATCCTTCAACACATCAGACCTACTGGATGAGGGACATGGGGACAGAGACCTGCTCATCTCTTAATCTGTTTTGAAGCAATTTCTGCGTGGAAAGCAGCTGTGGTGGAAGGTGGTACTACCTGGTTATCACTCCAGATATCTTCCTGCAAGCGGGAACAGAACAACTCCAAACTTCCATCGTGCACTGCCAGTCAGGTGACAGTTACTTAATAATTACCCTATATTTGCATTAGCCCCTATAAAAACGATTATTGGCAAGGCTTCATTTAAATGATTAACCCAGAGGAAGCCATAAGCAGACCTTTCCCAACTGGGATTCTACCTGCAAGAACATTACACTTCTTTGTCGCAGAGCTTCACCAAGGGGAAGCTTCACAGAATGCTATGGGGTTGGAAGGAACCTCTGGAGATCATCTAATCCAACCCCCTGCCAGAGCAGGCCCACCCAGAGCAGGATGCACAGGAACGTGTCCAAGCGGGTTTTGAATGCAGAGACCGAGACTCCACCACCTCTCTGGGCAGCCTCTTCAAGGGCTCTGCCACCCTCACAGGAAAGAAGTTCCTCCTCATGTTTAGATGGAACTTCCTATGTACAAGTTTGTGCCTGTTCCCTCTTCTCCTGTCACTGGGCACCACTGAAAAAAAAACTGGCCTCATCGTCCTGACACCCACCCTTTAACATTTATAAGCATTGGTCAGATCCCCCCTCAGTCTTCTCCTCTCCAGACTAAAACGATCCAAGTCCCTCAGCCTTTCCTCATCAGAGAGATGTTCTACTCCCCTAATCAACTTCTGTCCTACAATGGCCATAGCAATCTCCCACCGGTGGGGACATTTCACTGCCCTTGACATTGGCCACGGGAAAGGTCAACAGAGCCCCCAGGCTCCTCACCTGCAACCTGACCACATCCTCGTTCGCAGATTTGCCAGCATCTGCCAACATCTTCAGCAACTGCAACACCGCTTCCTGCTCAAAGACTCAACCAGGATGATTACGAGCAGAACTAACCTCCTTATCATCAGCTTCGTGCTGCGGCCTTGGGTCATCTGAGGGACAGGCAAAGGTCTATCAACATCTCATGCATGGCCTGTTTAGGATTCTCCAACTGCATCCTTTTTTGTTTCAGGCACTTCGTGCCAGGAGTTCGAGTTACAAACTTCACAGGAAGCACGTTTAAAGCATGTATGCTGCTCCAACTTTTACTTTTGCAAAAATCATCCATTTTTAAGTGGCGTGAATAAACGGTAAGATTCTACTTGACACCCCACTCCCCAAACACACACGCTCTTTCAGAGCCTTGCTGGTTGCAGGAGGTCAGGCCACACCTTTCCCACTCAAACCACATCCCATGCAAGGCCTCTGGCAGAAGCAGCACATAATACCCTGAAAAACCAGAACGAACAGTGTTAAAAGCTTTGGGTTTTCTCCAAAAAAGATGGGGATTTCACAGGGGAGAGCAAAAAACTGCCAAAATCATCTTTTTCCAGCCAGAATTGGAGAGTGACATCCCCCAGTCTGCTGCTGCTCCCAGCAAGTAGAGGTGCCCAGGAGCAGCACAGAGCACGGTGTGCAGGCAGGAGGCCCATGGAGTGCAGGCAGGAGATCCATAGTGCACAGGTAGGAGAGGCTGGGCTACCAGAGAAGACACAGAGGCACATGGGCACACAGCCACGGCAAGGGTGTCCACTCAGTCCAGTAGCACAGTCAACATGGGTCTGCCTGAGCCCTAGAAGAGCTTAGAGGTGGTGGTACCCTCCTAACTTACGTCATTCATGAATGCCAAGGAGTAACTGCAAAACAGTTTGGGCAACAAAAAGATCCTCTTGGACAGCACTGGCTGCAGACTCCTCGATGTGACACCATCCCTCCACCATTTTAAATTAATCCCCTGCTTGGTAATGAAGCATGGCCATGTTCTTCACCATCACTTCAGACCTGGAAGCACGAAGATTGCCAGGCAAGGAGCAGTGACCACTTTTACTTCCAAGCCCCAGTCCAGCACCATTCCCACGCTGACGTGTGTGCCAAGATTGTACCATGGAGTGTAGCTGAGCACACAGCACCTGGCCACCCCCAACGTCCCAGGAGGTCCTGCTGCATGGCCCAGATGATGTTCAAGCACAAGCACGTGGTTCTCATCAGAATCGAATCAGAAGAAGCAAGAGGGGACTGAGAGAGTCTGAAGGATACAAGAGCGGAGCCCTAACAACATCCCAGTACAGACCATGGCACAACTCAGCACAAATTGTGCCAGCGAGAAACAAGCTGGCAGTTTTCTGCACAAGTCTGAGTAAAAGAGGGTTAAACCAAATTAACAATTCGCATCACCTGCAAATTACAGTTCTCAAGTAGCACTAGGAGCCCTTAAGCAGGATTTAGTAACCAGGGCTGCAGCTTAATGAGATACTGGAATCCAACTTCTAATACATTGCAGAGAAAAACTAACAGAAACAACGTCAATGGCTGCAAACGTGCCAGGTTCCCCTTCCGACAGGGCTTGACAGAGAAGAGAAACCCAGGAAGGAAGTATTGCAGCAGATACAGTTACCAAATCACCTCTGGCAGAACCACAGAGTTTTTGTTTTTTGGTTTTATGCCACTTTCTAAAGCTGTTTTAAAAGGTGTTTGTAAACCCCCCCATTCCTCCCAAACTGTTCTATACTACAGCAATCTGTCCCCAAAAGCCTCTGTTGAACATAGGTAGGAGAGAATTAGAAACTAGTCGTTTCCTTGTTTATAAACACCTATCTAAAGAGAGTAATTATCACACTTTTACCAAGCCAGGTAGTTAATGCTGAACTCAGCCTCAGGGGAGATGAAGGACCCAGGCCAGCACTGCTATCAGCACTCTTACGCTGAAGCCATGGTTTAGGGTTAAGCACCTGGAACTCAAAGATGCATTTTACATCAGAATATGACTTAAAACCCAGAAAAGGCAGACTGAAGTACTACAAGAAGGACTGGAGAGTGTTTGCTGCAGGACTCCTGTTTTCCTTGCATTCATGGAAACAAAACCAGGCTCGTGTTATTTGATTCTAGGAGCAGAGATCACTTCTCTTGCCAAATGTCAAGCAGAACCTTAAAAACACCATCGCAAACAATGCATTAATGTCTAAGACCTGACACACACGGTCACAGTTCATTGGAGTCTCTGCCCACACGCAGGCTCGCTTCTGTTTTCTCAGGAAGGATCAGCTGCCCCCCTTGCTGGGAGATCGCACGTCACTCTGATTTTATCACAACCAATCACATGTAAAGCTGCCCAAGCAGGGGACTGGTGCCAGGAGAGGCAGAATTGCCCTCCTCCTTCCAGTCACATTCCTGATCCCTCTCCAGCCAGCTCTAGCATCTCACCGGTTAAGTGAGGAAAACAATTTACTTATTTTCTATTTTTTTATTAAGAGTTAGTTTTTGGCTGGATCAGCAAACTAATTCATCTCTCACACTGCCCACACAAATGCTAACGCCAGCACAGAGAGAAAGAAGGCTGGACAAGGCATGACCACTTCTGGCAGCCACACCACTGGAGACCAGTGCCAGCTCCCCAGCCACACCAGCACGCACCAGTTGGATCTTTCAGCCCGGTTCACTGAGCTCCTGCTGAAATCCTGCTGAAAAGCTCCAACTCCAGCGCTGTCTCTCTGGTTCCCCTCCAGCAACAGGCAAATCACATCAGCAGGGTGACACCACAGAGGGAAATGGCAGGTAAATAGTTAATTTTCCCTCAGATCAGCCGCTGAGCTGACTTACCTGTGGCATGCTGTGATCTATTGTGAGCCGGAGGTGGGCATAAAATTATAGCTTTTGGCTTCAGCCTACACCCAGCTTTCTTGTTTGTTGGGTTTTTTTTATGGGTGGGGTGGAGCTTAGGGGTGTTCTCTTTCCAGGAAAAGCCTGAATTATACAGCAGGAACCCAGCAGTGGTTTTGCATCCATTTTGTACTCAGTTACCCGTGCTGAAAAAAACAGCATTATATTTATTTTACAGTGAAAGAGAAACTTTGACGTCAGGGAAGAAAAATGCTAACTAACAGAAGTCAGAGTTGAAGGAAAATCCATGAAATGTCAGTCTCCTGCTAAAGCCTGAGTATTTTCACTGCATATTATAGAATCATAGGACGGTTTGGGTTGGAAGGGACCTTAAAGACCATCTAGTTCTACCCCCTGCCCTGGGCAGGGACAGCTCCCACCAGACCAGGTTGCTCCAAGCCCCCTCCAACCTGGCCTTGAACCCCTCCAGGGATGGGGCAGCCACAGCTTCTCCGGGCAACCTGGGCCAGAGTCTCACCACCCTCACAGCAAAGAATTTCTTCCTGAGATCTCATCTCAATCTCCCCTCTTTCAGTTTAAAACTGTTCCCCCTTGTCCTATGGCTCCCCTCCCTGACCAAGAGTCCCTCCAGGATGTTAGCCCTTCACCCATTCCAGTGTTTGTGAATCTAGTGCTTATAAACAAAAATGTGAAGTCTAGTGGCAGGCAGGAACATAACTGCATAGATTCACCCCGGATCTAAACTCTGGAGTTACTTACAAAAGTGGCACCCAGCAGAGCATCAGGTTCTCTCCCTACTGTAATCTTCACATTGAGAAAGAACTTGAGCTTTGGGTTTCCATCAGAAAAAGACGACACAGGAACAGATTCTGGGATCCTTACACCCGAAGGAGTCAGAGATGAAGGAATTAACCCATTGCTTTCTTGGTGTGCGTGTTATTTCTCTGGCAGCTTGGCTTTGTGAGCCAGCTCCTGTAGGATCAGGCCACAAGGGAAGGAGTAAAACCGGAGCAGCAGCGATTAAGATCGGCTTGAGCTCTCCTGAAACTGAATATCGAGCACCACAACTTCGTAACCCCTGGCAGGATCTAGCAGTTTGATTGGTTTCATGAATTTTGAGAATTTTGAGTGCCTGATAAAATATCCTGGATTGGATGCAACCACGCTGTATCGACAAACTGGAGTGGAATAAAAGGATGCAGCATCAGCACTTCCAAACTGTCAAGCTCCCAGCTGCGCACTTCTTTTGTTAAAGCAACAGTTATTTTAAGGACAGATTTAAAATCCAGTAACAGACTGGCTGACTGGTGTTCAAACCATGCTGTACTACTGCTGCTTCTGCTAACTTCACTGAGAGGAGTAAACCCACTACTTGTGAGCGAGAGCAAAAGTGGTGAAGAGCTTCTTGAGAAAAAAAAAAAAAAGGAAAAAAAAAGATAAAAAAGATAAACAGCAGAACACATGCTGTTTTGAAAAGAATAGGTTGAACATTTCCATGAGAGAACACAAAACAAAATATGAGTATAACCCAACTTCTTTCTTGCCAGAAGAGGGAATATTAACTAGCATCTTTTCAAAACACCCTTCGGAAGATGATCAAGCTTCTCCTCGGCAGGTTTTCATCCCATAGACAAAAAATGACATGCACATTAACGCCAGAACTGCTGGTCTCCCCGACACGCTCCAGAAGCGGCGTACGTGCCTTTGCACCAACCTGACGCTTGAAGACTGTTGCCCTCTCCCTCCCCCAGGAGCTATTTTGATATTGTGGACTAATGAGAAGGAATTGGTAGAGTGAAGGCAGAAAAAAAAATAATAAATTACTACTTATTAAAATGGCTTGAGTTCCTTCAGGAGGCACAATGATCATAAAATAGTCACATCTGTGCAGTCGGAAAACAGAAAGACCCTGAAAAAAGAAGCTTTATATTAAAAGTTGAAAGCCTCCCATGCTAAGAAATAACACAGACTAAGGAAATTTATACTAGTTAGTTACTCAATTTAGCTGCAGAATTTCATCAGGAGTTATATAGCCTGGATATCATAAATGCAGGTTGTGAAAAATATACATGTAAAGTTTATAAATTAATAAAAACCTGCATGTGCTTGGGGTGGGCACAAGAACCAGAAGGTCTCTAAGTTTCTGTGCTTTCGTTAAGACTCCAGAAGCGCGGCAGGAATTAGTCAATAAGCCTTTAGAAACCCCGCTCCCTTGGCACCCAAACAATCCCCACAGTGTGCTGAGAGCACAGAACCTTTCCTTTTGTTACCCCCAGCGCGCCCGACGCCCGGCTTTCCTCTAGGAAGGCAAAAATATCATCCGCGGTGGCTTTAAGCTTTCAGGTAAGCTCCCTGCCCCACTCCTGCAGACACACATACTCTCCTCCGCCTTTATTTATCACAGCAGTGACAAATCCATCAATGTCAGCGTCACTGTCCCACTGAGCACAGGCACCATCCACGGTACGCTCCTCTCTAAATAGCAAGCATAAACAGAAATCCTCAGAGAAAAATGCTTAACTTTTGGAGAGCTAAGAAAGCTTAAGGATTCTTAAAGTTGTATTTTTTCAAAGTCGATGCAACAACAACAAAAAAAAATCCCTAGTTAATTACCTTTGTTCAGTTTTACTTAAAATATTCAACTATATCAAAGTATTTCCATTAAAAAGACAGACTTTCACAGACAAAACCAACAAATTTTCATTTCCACGTAAATGATGGATTTAAGTGACCCTGCATCACAATTACATAATTCCTGGATTATAAAACAGCCTGAAGCCACAGAGGGAAAAATCCAAACAACTGCATATAAGTAAAAAAAATGCAATTTGATGGAGCTGGCTGATAAGTAACATCTTGAACCCAGAATAAATGAGCAGTCCCTTAGCCTGTCCCAAGGGGAACTCCCTTCCCAGTGATCTAGCAGATAACCCGCTGTCTTTCCTAGCGGCCCAGCAATAAAAGTTGGCCTCTTAGTTTCAGAAGTCCTCTGGAAAAAAAATAAAAAGAGGTTTTGTTTTCCACTAGAAAACCATCCCTAGCCCTTCTCCTTTTCGCAGCTCCTTAATTACTCATCAGGATCCTGTCCTTCTGAGAGACGTCAATTAGTCTGACCCAGAATCCCGCTAGTGCATGGGCAGGTTTTTCTCCTTCCTCCACCTCCGAAGAAATTTAATCCTTCCACTCCCCAAAGTGCTCCAGAGCACACTGACACGCACAGGGAAGGCACGGAGAGAGATGATACTGCAGTAGGGGAAGACAAAGACCTAAACAACCAGCGGCAGAAAAAGAAAGTTTAGGAGAAGTTAAACACGAGCAGAGTAAGACAGAGGATGCAGGAACTGCAGAAGACGGGGAAGGCTAGAAAAAAAATTGGTTTAGTTCTCCTTTTAAGCTCATTACCAAACTTGGCCAAAAAACCGCACAACAAACTCAGACTTATTAAAACTGCTGCAATAAATTTGCTTTAGAAACTTAGTTCAGCCTGAAGTGACGCTCTGTTGAGAGCCTTCAGGAGACACCCAGGGCAGCAAGCGAGGCCACTGCCCACACACCCAGCAACCACTTCCCAGCCTTCGCAAGTCCCTCTGTCACCCAAACACAGCACAAGAGAGAAACCCTGATGCGGAACACTGTTCTGAAGCGCAAAAGGAGACTTAAAATGCTGACTAAAAGAGTGATATGAAGCAGAAGTTGTTCTTGGTAATTACTGTAAATGAACCCTTGCTACTTGGCCACAGAGAGCGCCGCACCTCCTGCTTCAAACTCTGCCATCTGGCTGTAACCCAGCACAGAGAGGGCAATGCCAACACCAAAATCTAAACGTGCTGTCCTGAAAACGCCACTTTTCGTGACCGTTGTAAAACAAGCAAGAAGCTGACCAGAGCACCGAAATACATAAGCTGACAACCCCCTTCTTATCTTCAGGCTGACAGACCATTAACGTGTATCAATCACTGCTTGCAAACACACAGCAAGACTTCCCTGGGAGTTCCACCCGGTGAACACCAGTTTATAATATCCATTTACGAGCCACCTATAGCTTGAGGACACCCTGACAACATTAAAAACACACTTAACCAAATTCTCAAAGTAAGCAGGGGTTTGGGCACAGAGTTTTGTTTGTTAGAAGGAAAAAAAAAAAAAACAACAACGCAGTAAAGCCAGGCCTTATCCCAGGTGGATGCACCGCTTTCCCAGCTGCTCCTGTGCGGAACCAGCAACACCCCTGGCTACTGCTTTGCGAGGTTTTCCTAAACTCCCCCCATGAACTGATGGGCATAGGGAACAGAAAGCCAAGAGAAGAGCCGAGCGACGGTGTGACAGTTATCACGCGGAAGTGACGCGGCACCCACGTTACACAGCCCCAGCAGGGAAAGGCTGCCCTGCCCGGCGGGGGGAAGGCCCCAGGCCCTGAGGAGGGGGCTGCCGCTGCTCCCAGGCAGCGCCCTGTAACATAAGAGCGACAAGCTATAAAATACAGCTACACATACACGTCTGTGCTGTACGCACAGCACAGCCAGCCCCCCCCAAAGGCACCCCCCCGCCCCCACTCCGGGCAGCCGGGCCCGGCCGACCTGTTGCCGGGGGAAGGGGAGGCCCGGCCCGGCCGCTCACCGCGCTTGTTCTTGGTGCCGTGTTTGCGGGCGGCTGCCAGCTCCTGCTCGATCTTCTTCTCCAGGAACTCCTGCTTCTTGCTGAGCATCTCCTCCGTCTCCCGGAGCCGTTGGATCGCCTCCTGCGGGGACGGGCCCTTGCCGGCGCCCTTCCCGCCGGCGCCCGTCCCGAACAGCTTCCCCAAGAGCCCCGACATGGTTGCGCTGGGCCGGGCCGGGCCGCCGAGGCCGCGCTGTGAGGCGGAAGGTGGTGAGGACGGCCGTGGAGCGCCGGTACCCGCTTCCCCTCACTCCGTGTCGCCCTCGCTCCGCTCTCCCCTCACACACCCGACCGGCCGCCTGTCCGCCAGCACCGCCCGGTCCGCTCGCAGGACTCCCCGCACCCCGCCCGCTTCAGCGCCCCGCCGCCGCCCCGTCGCCCCCACACCGCCTACGGCTCCCGGCGTGCCCCGCGGCGCCGCGCCGCGCCGGCGGGTGGGGGCCGCCCGCGAGGGCTACTGGGAGATGTAGTCTGAGCAGGAGGGAGGCGCGGGGCACGACGGGAAGGTGCGGTCAGCCGAGCGGAACCCGGAAGCGGCGTCAGGGGCTCCGGGGGGAAGGGGGAGCCGGCGCCATGGCAGGCCTGGCCCTCAGCGCTGCGGCTGGGCCCTGCCGGGGCGATGGCGGGAGCTGGGGAGGGCCACCGCCTCGGCGGCTTCCTTGGGGCGGGGGGAGGCGCCTCCCTGGGCCGCGGTCCGGCGGGAGGAGGCCGCTGCTTCTGCCGACCCCACGGACGGGCCTTGCTGGGGCGGGATGGCGGCCCACGGGGGCGAGAGGAGCGTGAGTCGGTGAGGGAGGAGGAGCTGGAACAGCGGCTGGAGCAAGGGCCAGGCAGGCGGCCTGGCAGAAACGGGACCACGGGGAGATTCCCGTGGGAGCCAGCCAGAGCTGGGAGCAGGCCTGGGGGGAGAGTCCTGGAAAGTCACCTCCTGCCCCGGTGCTGGTCAAGTGCTTAAATCCAGAGTCGTGGTTGCTTAATTGGCAGTGACTAATTGTGACCTCCTTACTTCCTGGACAGCTGAGTCACACATTCTGGTTGGTGGAAGCAGTCTGGCCATGATCCATGCGGTACGACTTTGGACTACAGAGTCCAAAGTCTGGCCAAGAAATCAAGGCTTAAAGTGCCTCAGCCCGGTACCCACCTTTACTGGATACTTTTTACTTTCGTTTCGTTGTGCTTGGCCTCTGTCACCTGTAAAAGTCATAAATGCCTCCCTCTCCTCTCACAGTGGTGGTGTGAAAACACGTTAATTAATAACAGCCTTAGACAATGATAGTGTTTACTGCTGGAAATCACCCAAGAAAATAAATCATTGTTTTTGAGCAGGGTTGGGCTAGTCAGGGCTCTGTAAAACACCAAATGGCAAAGAAGAAAAATGAACCAAACAGCTGCTTATTGGGCAAGAAGAGCCTTTCAGTGCCCTCAGCAAGTGGGAAAAAGCAGTGCGCTGGGTATCGTAATTAAAGACAGGCTCCTGAGGTACCAGGTGGGACTTTAGCGACAAAGCTGCATAATGGATCCTGCCTCATTCTACCTTGTTAACACTGTAACGGCAGAAGAAAGATTAAAAAACCCACAAGAAGAATCCAGGGAGGCATACAGGAATCATTCCCAAGGCAGGGAAGCCTCCCCAGCCGATGGAAGGGAGGAGGAAGAGAGGCTGGAAGAGTTCAAGGGGAGGCAAAGCTTTTACCTGCCCTTTTCTTACTCTCACCTAAGCACCTGCTGTCAGAAGTGGATGTTTGAGCACCACAGACCTTTGTTCTGATCCAGTATCGGCTCCTGTTCTCTCAGGGGATGGTTCTGGCCCTGGGGTACTCCAGGGAACTTCCAGAAAATGCCAAGATGCTTCTGATAGTGGTTTTGTAAAGAAAACAATTATACCCAGGACACAGGACGGAACCAGTCCTGTGGAAAGGTGCTGGGACAAAATCAGTGACCCTTGAGCAGCTTAGATCCACCCTGACTCATGCTGCAGCTGAACAGTGGGCAGGCCCCCACTACAGAAACAGAAACCGGGTGAAAATCTGGGTTGAATTCTTCCCTTTTGGCCAGGGAGAAATAGAAGAGCTTGTAGACATCTCAACTGACTCCAGGTTTGCAGAGGAGTTTAAGCAGCTGGACAGGATGGGAACATCGAGGAAGAAAGAGGGCTTCTGAAGTTCATGGCCTGCTGTGATGAGGCACCTTCCCACGTACTGGATAGTACCGAGGACCGCGCGTAACTCATGTCTCAGTGACAGCGTTTAGTCTGCTAATTAAATTCTCCTTCCCATGACGTTTCCTTCCATGGCAAAATTTAATCTGTGGGCAGTACGGCTACAGAGGAGAGGGTTTTTTTTTGTTGTTGTTGTTATTTTAAATAACTGCATCTTTTTTCCTCTCCACAGAAAGGGCAGTCAGGCTCCCGGAGCAGCTCTGCAGGGGCTGCCAGGATCCGCTGTTGCCCCAGTGCAGCCAGCCCAGCGGGGAAGCGGGACACAGGGGCCACCACCCTTGCTCACAGTCGCCCATCCTTTCCTCTGTCAGTCCCTCTGGGTCTCCAGCATCCATGGGACTCGGATCTGCAGAGCTTCCAAAGGCACTTCCAAAAGCTGCACAACCAGCCGGCCCAGCCTCTTCTCTGAGCAACCTGGTCTAGAGGGACGTGTCCCTGCCCAGGGCAGGGGGTTGGAACTGGATGATGTTTAAGGTCCCTTCCAACCCAAACCATTCTATGATTCTGTGATTCTCAGCAGGGACCTCTGTGATATTATCTTACACGTAATCACTCTGAGGTTTACTCTAAGAGGATAACCATTATGCTTAAGATAAAACTTGATCAAACTTATTTCGGTTGAACGCTACCACACAGGCAAATACCTATCAAGCAAACAGCGTGGCATTTTCCAGCCCCCACGTCCCAAAGTCACATAAGGGGCTGTTTTGGGGCTCTGCTTCCACCCCTTGCATTACACTCAGCGTAGCCAGTGGAAACCAGCTTCTAGCATCTCATTTAGACTGGCTGGTGGAAAGCAGGGGCCAGAAAGGAAGGGCCAGGTCTCCAGACAGCGCCTCTGAGCTGAAGGAGCGCTGCACCCACACATCTTCGTCTCAAAATAGACCCGACTGCAGCGCTGCAGCAAGTGCCAGAGACCACACAATGACACCGTGCAGCGTGGGTACGGCGGGGAGGAAAATAGGAAAAGTATATTTAGAAAACTATTTCCTGATACTCTTCCTCTCCTGTGAGAGCCAAGTATTTAAAACAAACACTGTGGGCAAATAAACTCTGCCCTTCAAAGCAGACAAGACATTTCACAGAAGCACAGAAACACGTAACTAGGAAGGACCAGTTGGAGGTCTACGATCCAGCCGCCTCCTCTCAAGCGCTTCCACTCACAGCAGGATGCTCTGTGGAATTTGGAGATCTGGCCTCTCTGCGCCCTCCTGCCTTTGACCACCCTCTTGGTAGAAATTTCTTTATCGTGAGTGAGAAGTTGCCATGTTCCAACATTGCCTCTCATCCCACCCCTGTGCACCTCTGAAGAGCCTGGCTCCACGTTCTCCACCCCATCCCGTTAGGCAGCAGCAGGACCTCTCCTTCACCTCTTCTCGAGCCTTAACAATCCCCCTTCTCCCAGCCTCCCCCTCCTAAACGCTCTGCTCCAGTTCCCAAAACCCACCAGCAGCAGGAGGTACAGAAACATCACCAAAAAAGTGAAACGAGCAAGAAGAGAGTTAGAAAAGTGAGTGAGGAAAGTGAACCATCCTGACACGGACTGTGTGACAGTCTTCCAGGGGTGACAGTGTAAGATTGGGTGTTGTCAAAGCCCTGTCCAACCTGGTCTTGAGAGGAAGGAAGAGCACCTTGAGGCCAAGCGATGGGCTGGAACTCGGAGGGGTTGCAGGCAGGCATCAGGATCAGGCCAGTCAGACCTGTAACGCTGGGCTGACAGCTCCAGCAGTCAGAAACAACTGCCGTTTCCCAGATGGCAAGGCAGGGGACTCCACAGCCAGAGTTTCGGCACCCAGGACTGACTGAACCCATGCTCTGCTCTGCACCACCCCCAGAGAAACAGCCTGGAAAGGCAGCATTTTGCATCTTCAGAGAACTTAGCAGCTCATCACACAATTTTACCAGGGAAAGCTCAGCTCGGGTGGCCTACATGGAGCAGGAAGAAAGCATGGGAGAGCAGAGCAACCTCCTTTACCAACATTGCACAACTGTCATTTTGTCCCTGGATTTGGTGCTCCCATGCTGCCTTCAGGACTCCTACTTGGGACACCAGAGAGGAGAAGCCCAGGGGACAACAGAAATTGTCCCAGTCACACCAGACTTTCTTGCTACCCAACCACACCAACTCCCTCCTGCCGGTGAGCCACAGAAAACATAACAACTGCCCCACAGAACTGAGCTCAGGGAATGGGCAGGCTGGGAAGCAGCTGACAGGGGAGTGCACAGAAGTACCCTGCAGCACCCAGTCCAGAGCTGGTGCCAGAAAACCAGCCCACGGAGCATCACAGGTCTCCTGTGTGACCCTGGGCATGTCACTTCACCGAGGCCTTAATCTCCCTCACTGGACACAGAAGCTGTCACCTTTAACTGTCACAAGGATTGATGTCTAAGGCACTTGGAGATCGTTGGATATGGAGAAAAAACATGGAAAGAACATATACTGTGGAAGGAATACCAACCAGAGAGAAGATCCAACACACACACATGCTCCCACACAGCACAGGAGGTCCGTGGTGTTTATAACACGTGTAGTACAGACAAGGTGATCTTTCTACTGATAGAGACAGAGAGGAGAAAGATACCAGAGATAAGTCTAATGGGGTATTTCTGAACAGTGTTCCCAAAGGATCTCAGGATGAACTTGCTTCCACTAGGAAGGATCAATTGTTTGCTCTCGGAAAGGCCACCCAAATACTGGGCAATACAGCTTTTAGGCCAGAAAAACCACAGATGGGACAGGCTGTGATTTGCAAAGCCACCTGATTTCAGCAGCTCTGTTTGTTGCAAGTTTGCATGCTCCTTTTTCTTACCCTGATTCAGGGATCTTAGTCCTTCTTGCCCAAGGCTGACCAGTGATGCAGAGGGACAAGAAATAACGGAGCCATTCTCTTCAGTGCCTTGTAGCCATTGGTGGCTTCCAAGCAATCAGTCCTCTGCCCAAGGACGGGAAGAAGTGGAGATGAAAGCCATTCTCTTCCATATCCATCCACCTTCCCACAAGAGCTTTGGTCTTTTTTACTGGGATAAATTTCAGCACCGAGTCTGACAGCCCCAGCAGCAGCCCTCAGCCACACGGTGGCTCTATGCCTTATCACTCCGTGGTTTGGATGTAAACAGGGACAGCCAACATGGTGCAGGGACCGTCCGAGGCACCCTGCAATTCTGCCAGCGCCAAATTGGACGCGATGCTGTTGGGCTGTCCGGGAACGACAAGGTCCGAGTCAGCACCTCCTGACCCACCAACCACGATGGATAGGACCGCATCCGACTCCTGGAACGGTTCTTTGTTAGGGCCACCTTCGGGTGGGCTTTCCCCAGCGGCACCGTCCTTCAGCTCTGCCAGAGCCAGCTGGTTGGGGAGGGAAAGGCCCGCTTTGCGACCCCGCGCCACCCGCTTCTTCTGAGGCTTCCTGAGCTGCAGGTCTTTGTCCTTGGGAGAGCCCAACCGGCATTTGTGGTCCTTCATGTACTTGTGGCGCGTGAAGCCTTTGCTGCAGGTGGGACAGCGGTATTTGTAGTTGCCGGTGTGCGAGCGCTGATGCTCTATCATGTGGGCTCGTCGGCTGAAGGACTTGTTACAGTACTGGCACTTGTGGATCTTCATCCCTGCAGAGCATTGGAGGAGAGAGAGCTCAGTTAGAGACCCTGCACCCTAACGAAGATCTTCAGGAAGATCTGCACCACACCAAGGGAGCGAATGATCCCTTCATCTCCTCTTCCAAGGAGATGTTCCCTGATAAAAGGGAGGAGACATCGTGGCAGGCAAATCATAGAATCATCTGGGCCGGAAGGGAACTTCAAAGGTCATCTAGTCTGACCCCCCCGCAGTCAGCAGGGACACCCCCAACTAGACCAGGCTGCCCAGGGCCTCATCGAGCCTTACCCTGAATGTCTCCAGGGAAGGGGCCTCAACCACCTCCCTTGGCAACCTATTCCAGTGCTCCACCACCCTCATGGTAAAGAACTTATTCCTAATGTCTAATCTAAATCTGCTTTTTTCCAGTTTAAAGCCATTACCCCTTGTTTTTGATCTGCAGTCAGAAAAGGGTGAGTGGCTACACCTCGAACGTCTGTGTTTACAAAGGGCTAAACCGATAGTTCTTGCCTCAAATAAAAGCATTAAAATATCACCAGAAAAAAATGTCAGGTAATTGTGATGAAAACGCAAAACAATCTTAAACTCTGATTTTTTTCAAGCATATTTGGTAAGTGAAAAATTGTCACTCTTCTTTTCCTCCCAAGTATGGGAATTTACAGTCTGACACAAACCATCCATTGTGCTGTCAGCACCATCTGATCGTGCTCTGCAGGGCTTTGGACATGACAGGCACCAGAAAAGCCTTTCACTCTTACCCCAAGAGACAAAAGTCAGAACGTTCCCTGGGGCATAAGAATAAATTATTTGTCTTTATTAGGAGTGGGAGCATCATTTTTGAACACAGAGAGAAGGGAATCAAATCCCAAGAGATCTCCTTTTGAGTGCAAGAGGGTAGCGAGGTGGGGTGGGCAGAGCACTCCGCAGAAGCACTTTCAGAGTTTGCTCCCTCTTGTTTCCCAGTCTCACTCCTTCTGTAACACGCTCCTGCAGCACCACCAGCAAATCCCAGCCTCTTCACTCCCAACCCCTAGCAGCGAAGGGCAGAGTCGCACTCACCCGAATGGGACAGTATGTGAGCCTTCAGCTTGTCAGGCCTGTTGAACTCTTTATTGCAGCCCGTGTGGTTTCTGTAACAACAACAAACGCTCGTGAGAGGCATGAATCAACTGAGGATCGATGTATAAACAGATCCTGGACCATAAATTGATCCACAACCCTTCGCAGCACCCAGATGGGTTCCTCGGTGCAGTCTCAGCCGGAGCTCGACTGTTTCGGCCCTTCTGGAGAGGGGCAAGAAATAAAGAGGTTGCTACAGGGACACAGGGCTTCTGCTGGACTACACGTGGTCTGTCTCTCGCTATGAATGCTCCTAAAAGCAACAGCATCAAGATCCCACCTGGGGACAGAAATACTTCAGAAAGAGCTACAAGGTGGCTGGAGCAGGGAGAAGCCAGTCGGCTTTGGCTACTTCAGAAGGCCCGTGGCTGTGCCATGGCTTTGGGAATGCACCTGATAAACCCGCATTTCTCTGGCTCGTACATTAGCTCCTGTGTTGCCAAGCACTTTTCGAGACGTGGCAGTCAGGGAGAGGCCATCATTTGGGCAACCCTGTGCTTTGTGGTCAAATAATACTCCTCTTCCCCAGTGCTCCCCAGGTGCAATCCCTCAAGCCTCCCACGAAGGCAGGCATTATTTTACGGGGCTTGATGAATTGAGGTAAAATGATGTGTCCCCACGGGACAAAGAACTGGGACTTCTGGGCTCCCAGTTCAACAGCACACAGCATTGTAGGCGGGTATCTACCTGCATCCCAGGCAGCAGTGGATTGGTAGATACCACACACGTACCCTAGGGGACCTGCAGGAGACATTCCTTCCATCCCAAACCCCATCCCAACCCCATGAAGACATGCCCCCACGATGGAGACGTGCTACGTACGAGAAGGGACATTTATATTTCTTAAAAGGCTCGTGGATTAGCATGTGTCGCTTGAGTTTGTCTTTCCGATTGAAAGCTGCATCGCACACTGAGCACTTAAAGGGCTTTTCACCTGGATAAAAAAAGACATCAAGAGTCAGGGTCAGCCCAGTCACACAGGGCTGTTCCAGTCACATACAGGATTCACTTTGGCAGCAGGGCCACTTTCGGCTTTTCTAGAAACTTCTGAAGCTTCCCTACCCTTCCTGATGGGTAAACCATAGAGTCATAGAATTGCCTGGGTTGGAAGGGACATTTCAGATCATCTAGTCCAACCACCAACCTAACTCCGACACAAACCACCACTAACCCATGTCCCTCAGCACCACGACTGCCTGGCTTTTAAGTACCTCCAGGGACGGTGACTCCACCACTTCCCTGGGCAGCCTGTTCCAATGCTTCATAACCTTTTTCACTGTAAAAATTTTTTCTAATATCCATCCTAAACCTCCCCTGGCACAACTTGAGGCTGTTTCTACTTGTCCTACCACTTGTTCCTTGAAAGAGACCAACCCCCCCCCCCCCAGCTACACCCTCCTTTCAGGGAGTTGTAGAGAGCGAGACGGTCTCCCCTCAGCCTCCTTTTCTCCAGGTTGAACACCCCCAGCTCCCTCAGCCGCTCCTCACAAGACTTGTGCTCCAGACCCCTTACCAGCTCCGTTGCCCTTCTCTGGACATGTTCCAGTACCTCAAGGTCTTTCCTGTCATGAGGGGCCCAAAACTGGACCCAGCCCTTGAGGTGGGGCCTCACCAGTGTCCAGTGCAGGGGGATGGTCACTGCCCCGGTCCTGCTGGCCACACTGTTTCTGATACAGGCCAGGATGCTGTTGGCCTTCTTGGTCACCTGGGCACTCTGCTGGCTCATATTCAGCCACTGTCGACCAACACCCCCAGGTCCTTTTCCACAGGGCAGCTCCAGCCACTCTGCCCGCAGCCTTGACCGTCCATGGGGTTGGTGTGACCCAAGTGCAAGTAAATGGGTGGATACAATCCACACTGCGCTGCTCCTAGTCTCCAGGGCCAGCTTCCCTACCTTCTGCAACCACGGGCAGTGGGGAAGCCACTTCTGTGTTCCACTTCTAACTGGTGCTGTACTGGGCACGAGGCTGAACCAAAACCATACACTTCCCCAAATCCACATTACTACAAATGACTCACAGTCCCCTCTGTTATTCTGGTTATCAGAAAAACAGCCAGGGTGCTACAGAGCGTGGTGGGGACTGTGACACGGAGCCAGCGAGTGCCGTGGTGCTGGGAGAGCCCATACCCGAGTGGATGTGGGCGTGCAGCTTGAGGTAGTGCTCCCGGCGAAAGAACTTCTTGCAGATCTGGCACTTGAACTTGCTGCCCCCACCGTGCGTGGGGATGTGGCGGCGCAGGTACCTCTCGCAGGGGAACACCTAGTGACACGCAAAAACAAGGCTAAGAGCCAGCAGCACACAAGGGACGTCACCGAGCCAGCACGGGACGTGTGGCCTGGACAGAAAGCACGAGAAGCTCACGGTGACTGCTGTCTTGGAAAGGATGCACCGAGGAAACCTTTAGTATGTGTAAGGAAAATACAGATAGAGCTTTAAAAAAACCCAAACAAACAAAAAAAACCCCCACAAATCGTTTTATCCTTAAGAAACACATAAGCTGAAATCTTGCTGCCAAATTTTGTAACACCCTATTGCTGAGGACCAGCACCCCAGAAGGACGCCCAGTAGTTACTACCTTCCAACAGCGTTAACTTCAGTTTGTGCTTCCTGATCATCTATTACCGAAGGGGCCCGTTCAAGCTCTTTATAAAGCCAGTATGAATGGCTCCTTTGGCTAATGGGGATACTGGAAATATCCAAGCTAAGTGAATTCCTAACGAGGATGCTGCCAGCACACAGCTGCTGGGAGCACTGGACATCCAGGAGTTCTGGTAACCAGGACTGTGCTCTCGCATCTCCAGAAAACAGCAATATTAGTAAGAATACAAACAAAAGTTAAAAATACTGCCGCAGATAACGGGCTTCCAGCCCCCTATGCTGCATGCTGAAAGTCCCAGCCAGGCTTAGAAAGGCATCTGTCACCTGGTGGGGGAAGGGGGGAGAAGACAGGTAGAGAAGGATGGGTTACTAACCATGGCAGGAGAACGTTTCCCCTTCCTGAGCTACCTCAGTACAAAGTGGTGACTCCTTTGAGATTGTCCCTGCCCCCACTGAGGGATTTTCATTTCCTTTGCTATAAACAGAGGAGCAAGGGTCAAAATTTTAGTCCGGATTTCAAAAAATAACTTATTAGAATTCAAATCCCACAAAATTCTGTTCCTCAAACCCCCTCAGGGTTTGTGCTGAAGAGAGTATTTCCAGCCAAAACCTACCCAGGCATCGTTCCAGTGCCAGTCACAACTCTGACTGGTGTTTCTCTTTGCCAAGGACACAGAGCACTCATGCAAAAGAGGGGAACGAGGGGAAACCCAGAGGCTTCTGTTGCGACAAGAGATGAGGATGGCAATGGAGGTGAAGGAGTTCCCTCAGAACCTTGGGTTTTTCCTGCCCAACGTTCCAGCCATAGGCATGGTGGGACAAAGGGACTGCCACCACTCTAAGACTTCCCAATACTAGCCTTGCTCCTCCTGATATGCTTGTTTTTAAGAAATAAGGACAGAAGCCCAGAGCGTAAGGGAGCTCTCCTGACAAATTCTGTTCAACAAACAGGGAGGAGGAACACACTCTGCATGAGGTCAGAGAGCTGGAGGCCAGCAGTGAGGTCACCTCTACCTCTCTGAAAAGCACCTCGTGAGCTGCCAGTCCATACTGAGGTAGGAAGGGAGAGGAAAGGGAGCCAAGGGTTCCTGTCCCCCTCAGAGCCACAGCTACGTGTCCAGGATGGCTCGGGCAGCGGTCACCAACCCACCTTCTGGCAGTGAGGACAGGGGAAGTTGTGCGTTGCCGTCTGCAGATGGTGCTCCAGGGCTTCTGGGGTGGAGTACTTATTTACACACTTCACACATCTGAATAAGGAGAGAAAAGGACAGAGCCTGTGAACGAGACCACGGCCAGCAAACCCCACAGGGCAGCAGGGCTGCCCAGTCCATCACCAGCCACCTTCCAGGTGGATTTCTGACAGGGTCAGTTTGGTACAGATGATAACGCCACTACCCAGGTGTTCTGAAACCTTAGAAACCCACATGGCCAGATCACACTCACACTGAGCATCCTTCACGAGCGGGAGATGCTGGAAAACCAGGTGGAAAAGCCTTTAAGTTCCTAGTGTTTTTCCACACAGACACCCATGGGAGCACCCAGGGACCTGAGCACATATTCCACATTGCTTCCTCGTGGAGACAAGCCCTAAGTAACGACTTCACCTTACTTAAAACACCTCCTTCCACCTTCATGGCACAAAGAGCAGCTCCCAGTGAGGGAGCCGAGAGTGGGGTGACAGCACAGGAGCAGCGTTACCCATGGCTGGGGTAGCCACAAGACGACATGCTCCCGTGTGGGGTCTCTGGCATCTAACAAAGCTTTGGCTCATGCCACCACCTCTCCCACACCTCCTGGGCCCTCTCCATCTGACTCTCCTGCTCTCACACAGCCTGGCAGTATTTTTGTCAGAGCCCTCTGCCAAAGCTGACTGATAATGGGCAACAGAGACATGCACCATCGACAATAAATACAGAGACACATCACGCATCTCCTGGGAAACCCCTTTTCCAGACTAAAACCTCCTCAAACATAAGCAGGGCTCTCATCTCAAGGATTCCCACCAGCAAGCTGTAGGACGACACTCCACAGTGCAAGGATAACTAGAAATTATGGTCTATGCAAGAAGTAGCAGCTTATTTATTCCATGAAGCTCCCAGGTGACTTCAGCATCCTCTGTGGGCTTCCTACTCTTCCTGAATGTTTCTACAGGCATTTCGAAAGCTCCAGAGAGCTCTTTGTGGAATCCCTCACTCTTTCCCTCTACACCAATAGAAAGGTTTTCCAGGTAATAAAGCCCTTCGCAGCAAAGGGATAGAAGAAATTCGTCACTTCACCCAGGCACAGCTTCTACAACCCACACTCCCTTTGCTGCAGGTGTTTAAGAATCACAGAAAACAGGCTGGGAAGGGGCTTCCGTGGGTCTCTTCCCCAGCCCAGTGCACGTTCAGCTGTGCCCATCTCATTCTGGAGTGGTGATAAGAGGATTTGAAGTGATGGGATCTTCCCACATAACTGATCCCAGCCTTTCACTGCCTTTCTGGAAGGTTCTTTGCATTCAAAGTGCTTTGCCCCAGCAGCCCGGTGGAAGGGCCCCCATTTACCACCTGGGTGCCCAAAAGCACCGTGGCTGCTGAAGATGCGTCCCCCTCTCCCCTCTAATGTCCCCACCACTCTCAGCCAAACACGCTCTGCACCCACTCACTCCTACAAGCCTTGTGAGCATCGATTGCTACTGTACTTGTACACGGCCACATCCTTCTTGGGGCTGTGCTGGGGCAGCAGGCTGTGGGAGTACTGGTGGACGCCCAGCTCGTACAGGGAAGGGAAGTCCTTGCTGCAGAGGTGGCAGCGATAACTCAGCTCCTCCTGGTGGCTCTTGATGTGCTCGAGGAAAGACTCCAGCTTCTGGAAGGTCTGAGCACAGGTCTTTACCACACACTTGTACACCTGGGTGAAGAAGGGAGAGTGACTGGGGTGGCACATCATGGAAACAAACAGGGAAAATCCTCTGCCAACAGACAGCGTGGCCTTTCTTTTTGGAAATAGTTGCCACTGGGTCATTTCCAGAAAGGGACCACTGCCCCTTGACACACTGTGCTGGAGAACAGCTGATGTTATAGAATCATAGAATGGTTTGGGTTGGAAGGGACCTCAAAGACCATCCAGTTCCAACCCCCCTTCCCTGGGCAGGGACACCTCCCACCAGACCAAGTCCCTCAAAGCCCCGTCCAAACTGGCCTTGAACCCCTCCAGGGATGGGGCAGCCACAGCTTCTCTGGGCAACCTGGGCCAGGGTCTCACCACCCTCACAGCAAAGAATTTCCTCCAGAGATCTCATCTCAATCTCCCCTCTTTCAGTTTAAAACTGTTCCCCTTTGTCCTATGACTCCCCTCCCTGATCAAGAGTCCCTCCCCAGCTTTCCTGGAGCCCCTTTAGGGACTGGAAGGGGCTCTAAGGTCTCCCCAGAGCCCTCTCTTCTCCAGGCTGAACCCCCCCAGCTCTCTCAGCCCGTCCTCATAGGAGAGGGGCTCCAGCCACCACAGTGTCTCCGTGGCCTCCTTTGGACCCGTTCCAACAGGTCCATGTCCTTATGAACACAGCAGCTCTGCAGTTCCCAGAGCATCCCATCATGCCCAGGGCCACGGGGCCAATAGCACTTAGCCAGGGCACAGCAGTGAAATCCTGCCCTGCGCTGCAGCATGACACAATGTGGTGATCAAACATCCCCTTCCTCCGCTGTCTTCCTCAGAGGAAGGGTCCTTAACAGTGAAGAGCAGCTCAGCATCAAAATGTAGCTGACAGCTCCAGGCGAAGACAATGGCAGAACCTGCTGGGATTTGAACATTCTGCAAATGCAGACTTGTCAGGGAAAAGTGTGAGAAAGGGGTGCTGGTGTCAGCCCCCGAAACCACTCGAGTGGATGAGACCACAACATCCCGACTGTCCCACGACCTGAGAGCTGCCACCTACAGTGAAAAACTGAAAAACTTTGGCCTTCACTTCTTTGTTTCTTCTCCAGCCACCCAAACCTGCTCAGCTGATTTCTCACTCAGCAGGGGGAGCTTTTCAAAGCCCCCCAGACCACCCAGCTGCAACCCAGCCTCACAGAGAGACAAGCTGCATGTGAAGCGCTGGCAACTTTACAGATCAAGACACCCAGGACAGACCCTGGGACCTATATGAAGCCCGTCCCTCCCTCACCACCGACCCAGGGCACCTTCTGTCCCCTACCTGCTCATTCTTGTGCTGCGTCATGTGCGATTTGAGCTGGAAATAAGTGTTGAATTTGCTGGGGCAGAACTGGCACTGGTAAGAGCTATCAATCAAGACAACCTGCTTGGCTTCCAGTTTGCCTGTCTCGCTCTCGTCCAAGGGGCTCATCTCTTGGGGCGGTTCTGCAGGATTCCTCGAGGGCTGAGTCAAACCTGGAGACAGGGAGAGGGAAAGTCACAGTCTGCCATGAGAGAGTTCTCAAAGCTGCTACGCAAGTGACACGCTGCCGAGACACACCAGGCCTGGCTCTCGGACCAGGCTCTTCCTTTCAAAGACAGATTCTTTAGATCAGATGAATCTCAGTCTCTAACAGGGTAGTTTTAAGTTTGTCTACAGATTATCAAGGGCTCTGACTACTCCATCTTCCTCTCCTTGACCCATTCTCTTTTTCCAGGGACCTAATTGTGCCCCGTAGAGCAGTCAGCATGGCAGGGAACCCTGCTGTCAGCAGTTCCCACCAGGGAACCAGAGCCAGATTTATTCCCATCTGTGGCAGGAGACGGGAGGTAAGATCCAGCCAGTAGCACACAGTCCATGACGTCTACATGGAGCAGCTCCAGTGGGGTCTTGTCCTAGCCATGACATTGTCACAGCGTTCCCTCCCCTCCCACCGGGACCGAAGCCACCAGCTGAAAGAGTATCCAGACACAGTGCCAGCACGGAGCTCTTCTCTGCATCAAGTATTTTCAGCTGGCCATCGGGGCCAGAGCGAGCCCAGGCACGACTTGCACGTTGCAAACAAGACAGAGCACTGGGCTATGTGAAACCACCAGCTCATCCAGCCACAAGCCCAGAGCTGCCAAGTGTGGCTCATGCGCTGCCAAAGCTTCACCTGCCAGAGAGGGAGAAGGGGGAAGACACCTCGCTCTGTCCCCGGGCACATGCTGACACAGCGTTTGGAGCCACTGTCTACTGAATCCACCATGGCTGGAGGTACCCAAGGATGGGCCCGCTGGCAGGAATCTAGCAAATGTGACTCACTTCTCTTGTGTGTGCTGCTAAACCCCACGGGAGGAACGCAAACAACACACACAGCTCCTGTCCCCCCCTCCCTCCCCGTGTGGAGGTGCAGGGACGCGCAGACTCCTCACACCACTGCTCTGCCCCCAGCACGTGCCATCCTTAGGCAGCAAACCTGTGTTCTCCTCCTCCTCCGCCTGGTTGGGGTTCAAGGCCATGACCTGCACCGTGATGGAGTTGCGGGAGATGGTGCACCCCAGCCCTGGAGGCCACACTTTGTGGGTTTGCATGTGCTTCTTCACATTGGACTTCTGGGCAAAGGCTCGGCCACAGACGATGCACTGGAAGGGCTTCTCGCCTGTGTGGCTGAAGGCAGAAGGCACCGTATCAGCAGCTGGCAGAGAGAGGAGGCAGCCCCCAGGCATGGGCCCTGGTGGGGTGGCTGCTGCAGGACTGCACTAGGCACCCTGCTTGGCAGATCAGCACCTGGACCAGCCAAAGAAGGACTTTGAGACCTGATTAACTAGAGAAAATGGATTGTGAGAGGTCTGGGGAAACAGGGCTGGTGCACAGACAAAGCACTCGGGGTCTGGGGATAACAAGGGATCAAAGGAAGAAGTGGGAGAGGAAAAGAGCTCTGCAGCAACATCAGGGCATTCATTGTCGGGGTTTCTACATAGACCTCGGGAACACCATCACTTTCCAAGGTGTACAACCCTTCTCTTCCCTGTCACCCCTCCCTCCCCTGCACACACAGCTCTTCTAGCTTGCAGCCCCATGATCCCCCTGAATTTGCTCTCCCCTGTTCACAGCAGAAAGGTCTTTCTACCCTGCCCTTCTGCTTCAGGAGAAAGGGCAGACTCTTAACATATGGAGGATGGGAAAGGGAGCAAAACCACCACTTGTTCCTTCTCATCTGTCCTGAATCCGGCAGATTCCACTGGGGGAATCTGAAGATTTCAACTGCTTCCTGCCAAAGAAGAGCTCTCTGTACAGACACTGAGCTTGGCTTACAGTTTGCTACCACCAGCAAACACAAAGGCTGCAGGTTCCTAAGGAGGGAGAGAAGAGGAAAGGGCAGAGGCAAGCAGTAGAGATGCTGCTGCTCCAGTGACAAGGTGACAAAAGGTTTGGCTTTCAAGGTCTCATCAGCAAGGAAAACAAGTCTCCAGTCCCAGCCCATAATCAGAAAGAAGATTACATCTATGATGCAACCTTCACCCCAGCCATGGGGGAGAAAAAGTCCCGGAGGAAGGGGGATGAAGGATCACCTCCCAGATTCTGGGACAGGACAAACACAACGTCTACTGGACTGCGCAGATGCCCTCAGCGGGGCTGTGGCCACCTCCCTGCCAGCCACATTGCCATGTTGGGACTAGCGGCACCATTACCTTCTGATGTGCTGCTGTAGGTCGAAGTTCTTGGTGAAGGCCTTGTCGCAGTAAGTGCATTTCAGCTTGGGGGACTTGGGTTTGCCTGAAAGAGTAAGAGCGCACACAGGAATGAGATCACGTGGCACAGCCCTGTGTCCCCCCCCTGAGCCACAGGGCCCTCACCCCAAGACATGTCTGCTCAGGACCAAGAATAAAGGGCTTATGAAAGGGTAAGATCTGCCTGGCCAGACTGGGGAGAGGTTACGGGCACAAATTTATTTAAGATAGCCTGAGCTAACTCTAGAAGTACTGAGGAGTAGTGGAGGCAGCAAGACATCCCCTCCAGGCATTAACCTCTCCAGAGACCCTTCCAGCTGGGCTATAAAGCACCTACAGAATCACAGAATGATATGGGGTTTGAAGGCACCTCTGGAGATCACCCAGTCCAACCCCCTGCCAGAGCAGGTCCACCCAGAGCAGGCTGCACAGGAACGTGTCCAGGCGGGGTTTGAATGTCTCCAGAGATGGAGACTCCACCACCTCTCTGGGCAGCCTCTTCCAGGGCTCTGACACCCTCACAGGAAAGAAATTCCTCCTCATGTTTAGATCGAACTTCTTATGTTCAAGTCTATGCCCGTTCCCTCTTGTCCTGTCACTGGGCACCACTGAAAAAAAACCAGCCCCATCCTCCTGACACCCACCCTTTCTGTATTGATAGGCATTGATCAGATCCCCCCTCAGTCTTCTCTTCTCCAGACTAAAAAGACCCAAGCTCCTCAGCCCTTCCATGTAGGAGAGATGCTCCAGGCCACTCATCTTTGTGGTCCTCTGCTGTACCCTCTCCAGCAGTTCCCTGTCCTTCTTGGAACTGGGGAGCCCAGAACTGGACACAGTGCTCCAGATGCAGCCTCACCAAGGCAGAGTAGAGGGGGAGGGTGACCTCCCTTGACCTGCTGGCCACACTACTTTAAAGGCATGTTGGGCACTGGGGAAATACACAGGATTAGTGAGAGGAAGGGCCCCAGTTCTGTCTGTCTCCTATGAACTCACCAAGGTCAGCCATCAGCCAGAGCACACGCATATTTCTCCCATCCAGAAGATCAGTCAGTCACATCTTCTATCTATTACGATGGGGCACAAACCAGTGGAAAACAGCAGAACCATGGGCTGCTCCAGGGAATTTTGGACTGAGAGCTGCAGCCTGCACGATCACTCACACCTCTGCAAATACCATTAAACCCTAGCATCTGTGTGGCTCTAATTCCAGAGCCCACGCCTTTCTGGGGAGGAAGGCCACATGGCTCTCCTCCACCTCACTCCTGGGACCTCCCTTATCACTCTTCTGGTGTGCTTGAATTACACCAGCGATGGGCAGGCTCGCCAGTGGGGGATCTGATGCTCCTCCAGCCTGTCATGGGGCACGTCCCTGTCCTGTGTCACCTGGGGACAGGCATGATTTCTTCATAGGCATTGAAAGACACAGCAGGGACAGGGCAGCTGCGCCCTCAAGAAGAGAGTCTTCGGCGCCAGGCCACATCAGGGCAGTCTTCCTTGGGTGAAAATGGACCAAGCTCTAACATCTTACTTTGTAGGATCTCCCTATTTCAGGTGTGATCCAAAAAGCACGTAGCTGCAGTAGATTTAGCTCGCCCACGCAACAGCACAGTGACAGTCCTTTCACATGCACTCAGAGGTGACAGACAAGAAGCACATCCACACTTCAACCTGCTCTTGGCAGCTTCGTGCAGGGCCTCGTGTTCCTCCTCGGGAGCTGCCTGCACAGCCAGAGCCACCCCACAGGGCTGGAGAGCCCATGGCTTGACCACTATGGGATAAGAACGCTGGCCCACAGGCTAGTGCAGGGCCCATGCTCTAAGGACACTTACCTTCCTGCAGCCCGCTCTCGTTTTTGCAGCGCCGATTTTTGGCAGTGGAGGTGGAATCAAAACCAACCACACCACCTCCTCCCACACTGGTCAAAGGGGTGGGAGTGCTGGTGCTCTTGGACTTGAAGCCCTGCTTGCCAGGGCTGTACACAGGAGGAGAAGGGTACACAGGACTTTCCACGCATTGGCTCGGTACCTGCAAGAGGGCAATTTATCAGAGGAAATAGGTTCACTGCGGTCATGCTGTGCCCTAACCTCCATCTCCAGGAACGCCCGCTGTACCAGGCTACTAATCTGGCTGAGTTTTCTGCCTCTGGCCAAACTAGATCAAATTTTTGGTTCTCCAGTCTGACAACGTGTCTCTAACTAAAACTAACACCCTGCACAGTGTGAAAGTCCCTCACTGAACATCACAAAGTATCCAGGAGTTATTGCAGCAGGAACAGGACAGCAAAGAAACACTATGAAAGAGCCATCTAATCCCTCATCCATGTCTTATACCTAGAAGAGTTTCTCACCCCTCTGCACAGGCTACCAGAATGATCACCGCTGACCTTGTGGGTTCACACCACCCCTGAAGGCAGGGATCTCCAGACCTTTCCTGCCCCAACAGGATTGCAGAAGGGAAGGAAAGCACAAGAAAATTCCAGGTGGCAAACACAGCTGTTTTAAGTATTAGAATATTCGAAAAGAATATTCTAATATTAGAATATTCTGGTGAATGAGAAGCTCAACATGAGCCGGCAACGTGCGCTGGCAGCCCAGAAAGCCAACCATATCCTGGGCTGCATCAAAAGAAGTGTGGCAGCAGGGTGAGGGGGGGGGATTCTGCCCCTCTACTCTGCTCTCATGAGACCCCACCTGGAGCACCGTGTCCGGCTCTGGAGTCCTCAGCACAGGAAGGACATGGACCTGTTGGAGCAGGGCCAGAGGAGGCCACAAAAATGCTGGGAGGGCTGGAACCCCTCTGCTGTGAGGACAGGCTGAGAGAGTTGGGGGGGTTCAGCCTGGAGAAGAGAAGGCTCCGGGGAGACCCTAGAGCCCCTTCCAGTCCCTAAAGGGACTCCAGGAAAGCTGGGGAGGGACTCTTGATCAGGGAGGGGAGCCATAGGACGAGGGGAGATTTAGATGAGATCTGGGGAAGAAATTCTTTGCTGTGAGGGTGGTGAGACCCTGGCCCAGGTTGCCCAGAGAAGCTGTGGCTGCCCCATCCCTGGAGGGGTTTAAGGCCAGGTTGGAGGGGGCTTTGAGAAACCTGGTCTGGTGGGCAGTGTCCCTGCCCATGGCAGGGGGTTGGAACTGGATGATCTTTAAGGTCCCTTCCAACTCTAACCATTCCATGATTCTATGAAAAGTACGCTTAGAGAAGACAGAGGCATCAGTCTGGGGTGACATGGTTTGAGGGCATTTCTGTTGCCCACCCTGATAAATTAACACAGAGCACTAAGTATCCAACATCCCCATCCATTTCTGACCACTGACACTTCCAGATGAGATGCCAGCTACAAAGATAAGACCAACAAACCTCTGTTACACCCAGTAGTTTCCATTGTCAATGGCAATGCTAACGTGGAGGCTGTGAACAGCTGACCCATGGGTACATCCACCCCTGCCTGTGCCTCTCTGGAGGAGAAGCTGCCATGTCAAGTTTGCTTATTGATACTCAGATTAAATTTTTCTCTCCACTTCAGCCTGCAGAGCACAGGCTGCTGCTCTGCACCCCTTTGGGACATAACCCCCTCCCCTCAGGCCCCTCTCACTCCCAACACCTGCAGGTACCCCTCAACCACAGCAGATATTCAGGTCTCCTAAACCTGTGCCAGCTACACCCTCCAATCCTCTTAACTGTTTTTCTTGTTCTCAGAATCCCTGTCATCTTTCCAACATCCTTCTGTTCAGTACCTTCTCCTATAGGAAATAATCATAATCAAATAACCTAACACATCTTCCCAGGCTCTTAATTCTGCATTTCTAATTTCAAATTTCGTGTTTCACTCCAAGCCTGGCTTGTTAGAGGAGGACAGAGCCCCCGCGGACAGCCCCTGGCCTTACCTCCATGGGGGGATAGGGCTGCATCCCCAGCGTCTGGATCTCCACTGTGCTGTTTGGTGCCATCGGAGCAGGAGCACTGTACACTTCCACCACCCCGCTGCCGCCGGCGCTGGGCTGCCCCGGAGCCCCCAGACTCCCAGGGGGAGGCGGGGGAGGCTGAGGAGGAGGTGGTGGAGGGGGAGGCGGAGGTGGGGGGGGCTGGGAGAGGTAGCCAGCCCCAGCGTGCATACTCAAGCTGCTCTAAAACCAGAACAGGGAGAGACAGACAGAGAAGAGGTTGAAAATGCAGCACTGCTCTAGCAGCTATGAGTTGGAGAGGCTGCTCCCTCAAACACGTTCCCAATCCCGATTCAACCTGTTCAATTGTCAGGTTGGACCAGACTGTGCTGGCTTGCAGAGGGTTGGCATGACCTGTCCGTAGACATCGTCTCCTCCAAAACCCCACTGCTTTTTTTACTTCATTTTTAAAGCTTTTAATCCTTCTGTTACAAAGAATATTTTCAGAGCATGGAGAACATATCCAGCTTGGCCGGCCCTGGGGACAGCCCAAAACAACCAGCCCAGGAGGAGAGGGATCCAGGGGACAAACTGACAAGGGCTCTGGAAGCCAACCATTATATGGGAGCTCAACAAAAAGCTGGAGAGACCACGTTACAAATATTTGGGCATCCAGCAACGAGGACACCAGGAGAGAGCAAGCCCTGGAGCTATCCCGTCATTTATCCATCCCTCCTTCCCGAGACTGGCTGTCACTTGGGGAAGGTGCCCAGGATTCAAAGGAGATCTCCAGAGTCTGATGGACCAACAGGACTCTCCTGCTGTGCAGGAGGCACAGCCCCATGCAGCGGGACCCCCCCAGGCCCACACATGCCCCTTACCTGCACCGGGGGCTGCACCGTGGGCATGGGCTGGTCCAAAGATGTAAAAGCAGACATGGCCGACATCAGCACCTCGTCACTCACTAAGATGTTGCCCTGCACCAGCGTCTGAATCAAAGGCGATGGGGGAACAGTGATGTACGTAGAAATTTGCTGAAAGGGAAAAAAGAAAAAAGGATGCATTGTTGACCAGCAACAGGACAAAAAATGATGACACTGCTTTTTACTGAACCTCAGAGTCTCTGCTTTCACATCCTCTGGTCAGCAGATGAGCCACAGTAATTATCTACAGCTTCCTGCTGAGTCCATGGTAGTTTCTAGCTGTAACATTAAGGCAGCTCCAGAAACCTTCTTCAGAAAAGGAGGTAAAAAATCCCACAGTGCCACGGAAAGTGGCCACTGCCTACAATTCAAATCAGGGGTTATTAAACGAGTTCCGCAGGACAAACTGGTCGCAGACAAGTTCGGGCCTTTCCTGGGTGCTTCCCCCAGCTAGGAAAGGTGAAGAACTCAGGGAGGCTGCTCTGGCTGCAGACTATGAACATCAGGCTCATCTCTTCAGACTGGAGTTGGATTCTAGGAGGGGAGGGACACTGTCCCATTTTCCGGGTGGAAACAACCAATGTTTGCAGCCCTGGGCAGCACCATCCACTGGCACTGTGTTAACTTGAAAAAAGCGGTTGGTTTGAAAGCACTTCAGAAACCACCATGAGTGCAGTCATGGTACGTCACACACAAGGGACTTGCTCCCAAGAAGTCTGTTGGGAAGGAGAGTTACTCCAGAGAGAATATTCCCTTAACGCTCATCACACCACATTACATGGGCTCATCTGCAGGAGACCGAGAGGAGGGATGCAGGGATGAAGCTGCCAGACACTGCCCTCCTTTTCGGCCCACATCGGACCACAGCCCGTGGAACAGCAAGAGCCATTCAACCCCAAGCACCGCACAGTGCGCACCCAGGCTGTGAGACCAGGGCTCTTCAGTAGAACCGTAAATATGATATGAAACCCCTCCTGTCCTGAAATAATAGCTCTCAGACACTCGTGCTGGAGGACACCTCACTGCAGGGGACCGGGCAGCTTTAACCATGAGGTCAAAACCCAACAGGACCACAACCGAGCCTCCTAGAAGAGAGGTCAGTCATGAGGCACCCCTGGATCTAAAAACATCATCTAGAGGTCCCCCCACTCCCAAAACCACAGTGACAGGGCAGTAGAGCCTGTGCCCGCAGCCCAGTACCTGCCGGCTGGCGCTTGGAGCCTGCTGCACTGACATGATGGAGGGGGTGTACACACTGTTGGTGGCCAGCGAGACCGTGGAGAGAGAAGGGGTGCTCCCCTGGCACTGTTCTCTCTTGTGGGTCATGAAGGCAGGCAGTGAGTTGAACTGCTTCTTACACTTCCCGCAGAGGAACACATCTTCATCATCTGCAAATAAAAGGACCAGATCACTGCTCCAGGCTTTCTTCTGCATCCCCCAGTGCTACTCCTAACAACCACAGCCACAGGGAAACAGCCACCTTTTGGATCTCAACACCTCAAGGACATCATCATCAGGAGAGGCTGCAAGAGCCAAACTGTCCCTCTTCCCCAATCCCATGCCCTCCTTAAAGCCAGCTGATGGGATTGAGCCCATCTCAGCCCTGCTCCCATATACAAAACCCCTTTCCCTGTGACAAACTGAATCCCGTTGTCACATCCGCATCCCAAAGACATGAACAATCAACCCAGCTTTGCTCCTGTAGCACCCTCTGCTTTTAGTCAGAACAGCCTCTTCCAAAGGACCTGCGTTATGCTGGCTGGGGCAGATTTTATTACTCAGGTTGCACAAAGGGAGAGAAGTAACTTGGATCAGGGCACAGACACAATGACAGCTTGTGTCCAAAAGCCACCCACCCACAAGACCGCTGGTTTCTGGCGCCTCCGCTTGGTGTTAGAAGCAGAAAGAAGACAACCCAGTTACCACGTCCTAAATTTGCAGCGTGAGCAAACCACACAAGTACACATCATTTTGCCCTCGATCCAGTTAGACTCAAAGGCTGCACCTCCTGTCTGACTCACAGCCTGAAGTAGAATGTTTTTGGGGACACAAAGACTATAACTTCTCCAGGGAATAACTCGGTGTCCACCCAGCGAGTCCCAGTCAAGCACTGTGAGTGTTCATGAATGACCAGTTCCCATATTCATCCCGTATACATCCCCAGAGGATGAGGAATGGCTCATTAAATTAAAAAGGTGAACTGTAACAAGCACTAGAGCCTGCTCCCTGCCTCCGTGCCTTTATTGGCAATGCACAGTTGAGTCTATTCTCATGACTATCTCCAAAAGCATCTCTGCTCGCTTGGGCACTTGTCTCACAGAATCCCAGAATCTCAGAATGCTATGGGGCTAGAAGGGACCTCTGGAGATCATCCAGTCCAACCCCCCCTTCCAGGCCAGGGCCACCCAGAGCAGGCTGCACAGGAACTTGTCCAGGCGGGGTTTGAATGTTCCAGAGACGGAGACTCCACCACCTCTCTGGGCAGCCTCTTCCAGGGCTCTGACACCCTCAAGGGAAAGAAGTTCCTCCTCATGTTTAGATCGAATTTCTTATGTTCAAGTCTGTGCCTGTTCCCTCTTGTCCTGTCACTGGGCACCACTGAAAAAAGACTGGCCCCATCCTCCTGACACCCACCCTTTCTGTATTGATAGGCATTGATCAGATCCCCCCTCAGTCTTCTCTTCTCCAGACTAAAAAGACGCAAGCCCCTCAGCCTTTCCTCATCAGAGAGATGCTCCAGGCCCCTCATCATCTTTGTAGTCCTCTGCTGTACCCTCTCCAGCAGTTCCCTGTCATTCTTGAACTGGGGAGCCCAGAAGTGGTCCCAGTGCTCCAGATGGGGCCTCACCAGGGCAGAGTAGAGGGGGAGCATGACCTCCTTCGACCTGCTGGCCACACTCTTCTTGATGCACTCCTCCTTCCTGCTCCTGCTGAGGGCTCACAACACCCACAGCAGTACCCTACACGTACAGCCCTACACGTACAGCTGCTCTGCCGGCTGTTCCAACAGTCACAAGTACACGCTGTAGGAAGAAATTCACAGTCCCTGCCACTCTTCCCTCTCTCCCGGTGCTACCAGGACTCACCCATCGGCTGGATGGCAGTGGAAGAGTTGACATTTTGAGCAGACGGATCCGTCACCCCTCCTTGACCATCCAGTAAGGACTGCACAGCCAGCACCGTCTGATTGTCCATTCCTGAAAGGAGACACAAGCTTGGGTAGGAAATCAAGCACAGCCTGAACAGACATGGGACTACAAACTACAGGTGGATTTAGATACAGCTTTAAGAAGGAAATATTAAGCGTGAGTTCCTGGCAGAGATGCTCTGGGGTGACCTGCTCAGCCACCAGCTGTCATCCCGGTACTGGGACATGTGGGAGAGCAGGACCATGGTCTCCCTCACTCCCAGAACTCTGCTCCTCCACGGACTCCTCTCAAGGAAGAGCTGCCAGTCACTCGCTCTCAGTTCTGTTTCCCTCAGGACTCCATGAGAGCACACACACCCAGCAGATCTGTTCTCAGAATCAGCTCACCTGCTATGGCACAAATATTTTTTGCTACAGCTAAAATGTTCTAAAATATTCCAGATAAATACAGGAGATGGGGACTGCTCCTCTAGGGAAACAACCTGGCCAGCAGCACACAACCGGCGGATCAAGCCCAACACACTCTTTCTTGTTAGAAACCAGATGTAAAGACACATAGAAGAATCAGATTATGGAAAAAAAATAACAAGAAGGGGTGATTTTTATGCACCACTCCTCCCCACCGTTCCTTTACGACAAGGAACCCTCGAATAAAACAAATGACATGCCAGGGTTGGATGTTTTACTTTGTGCATTAAGGGAGGAAAGAAAGTTGGGGGGTTCCTGGGTTGCTTTTCACTTTTTTTCAAGATCTGTGCAAAACAAAAGCATAAAAGTCTGAACTCAGAATTATGTGCCACAACAGAAAGAAAATCTATTGGTCTGATCATTTCCAAGCAGTGAGATCATAGAATCATAGAATGGTCTGGGTTGGAAGGGACCTTAAAGACCACCCAGTCCCACCCCCTGCCCTGGGCAGGGACACCTCCCACCAGACCAGATTGCTCAAAGCCCCGTCCAACCTGGCCTTGAACCCCTCCAGGGATGAGGACACTTCCTGAGGAGAGGTCGCTCAGCAAATGGCACCGGGAAGGACAGTGAAACGCTGTAACAGGAACAGCGCAGCAGAAACAACCACCTCATCTTCCCATTCCAAGCTCCTCTTGTCCTTTTAAAATTTCTCCTGGACAACCAGGACACTGCATTCCCAACAGGGAGAACCCATGTAACCTACAACACTTCAAAGATATTCTAAATATTCATTTCTCCTGCATCTCTAGCGTGAAGCAAACAACGCGATGACTCCATGAACCCAAGAAGAGGTTGCAAACGTGCCCCCAGGAGAGCTGGAGAGTGGAGGGCACAAGGAGCTACTGGAAAGCAGCAGATCACACCAATTCACACACTACCATGAAATTACCACCGTGCCTATGGGAAGCCTTTCACATAAATCACACGGAGGCACAGCAAAGCTGCAGGTCCTGTTCCACAAGCCTTCGATCGCATGGAGAGCTGCAACCAGCCCCGCAGGACGGCCCCGCCAGCAGAAACACTGCTCCTGGGTGGATCTGCTCCCACCAACCGAAGCCCCTGCTTTAAAATACACTTCCTCTTCTACAAACAACCTCCTGGTCAAGCGCAAAGGCAGCGCTGCAGGCTCTCGTTGGCTCATCTAAACCAGAGAGTGAAACAGAGCAGCTATTCTCCAGCAGAAGAAAGCCAGCAGGACACACACACACAAAGAAAGGAGATCAAAAATTCAGGTTTAGTATAGTATGGGGATAATTAAGAGCAGCTTGCATCAGGAATGCCACGCTCTGTGTGCCCAGCACTGGACAACTAGGTTTCCCACATCCAGATCTTCCAAGTAAAACAGCCAGATGATTGCCTTGATCCCAGCAGCAGGAAGAAGCTTGAGGAGAGGCCAGGACCCGGGGACAGGCGTCAACGATGAAGCAGCGATGTCGGTATGACATTCAGCCTTCTGCCAGAGAACAGCGGCCCGGGACAACAGAAACATGTGGCTCTTCATTCATTTGGTAAGCCCCTGCAGTTTCAGAAGGAAAATGTGTGACGCCACCCAGGGAAATGACCAAGTTCAAGGTTCAGTAAGCCATGGAGACAAGCAGTCAGAGTCACTTGGTTACACAGATGCCGTTCCTGACCATCCACAGGCTCCAGGAGAAAGCTTTGGATTGATCCTGCACAGATTACAGCCAGCAGGATGTCCTTCACAGTCATGAAACCTAAAAAAACCACCTCATCTCTTCTCTCCTGGTGGCAGGAGTTTTTCCCAGAACGTAACAAAAACAAGGCAATTTGGGGAAGCCAGGAAGAAAGTGCAAGACAACTGATTTGTGCTTTTTTTCCCCCCTTTCAAATTTCTCTCAGTTTAGAGAAAGAAACAAAACTGTCCCTTTCACCCAGGTGCTACTTTTCCCTGGTGCCCTGATTTTCACGCACTGAGTCTTTTTTCTGCCGACACAAGGTGCTTTAATGATGGGCAAAAATACACCTCTGCCCCACGGCACCCACTGAGGACACGGCTGTTCTCAGCACCACACACAAACCCCGAGTCCCCATCGACTTGTAATCAAATCAACAAGGCAAAACAAACAAACTTGGCTACCGAAAGCTGCCAATTATCGTGGGCTTAAAAAAACAAAAACAAACACCACGGGTTTTTTTTTCTTAATTTGCTAAAATGGTTTTGCTCTCCTGAATTCTGCGAGGAAACCCACACAATAGGAGCTGATTGCAAAGAGGAAACAGGGAACCTGATTATACACAGAGTGCTGTCAAATGCACCGAGTAACCTGACAAAATAGAGAGAAACATTTCTTCTTTGCTCTTCTTTCCGCCGCTGCAATCGCAGGTGCTGTTTGCGAAGCGACGAGCCTGATGCAAGTCCTTCCCCAGTCAGTGGTGTTCCCCCACAGAAAGGAAAATAGGTGTGTGATCCAACTGAGGAAAGAACTGCCTTGTGAAATTGTTTTTTCTCCAAAGGGGGTGACCCTGAGCTCAGTGTCAGACGTCCTAGAGTCTCCCTCACTGCCCTGGCTGTCCCAGAACACCCTGCTGGAGTCCCAAGGGACGTGCCACACAGAGCCCCCCCCACTAACAACATGCATACAGGGGCCAGCACCCACCCGGGGACCATTCCAGGTGGGGAGAGTGGCACATCGGTGGGGCCAGGGCTGGCAGCATGAACCCTGGGGTGTAGGGAGTATGGGGGGCACCCCAGCACACAAGGCATGAGGGTGTCCTGCTGAACGGTGGTGTCCCAGCGCGTTGGGCACAGGGACGGGGAGCGATGGGGCTGTCCTGGGGATCGGGGATCCCGTTTACTGAGCACAGAGATGATGGGAAGTCCCAATGTGCAGGGCACAATGGCAGGGAGACAATGGGATGCCCCAGGATGGGGGGCACAGGGGCAAGGAGGTGATGGGGTGCCACAGGGTAGGGAGCAAGGGTGCAGGGAGGCGATGAGGTGCCCCAGGGTGGGGGGCACAGGGCCAGGGAGGCGACGGGGTGCCCTGTGGGTGGGGGGCACAGGGGCAAGGAGGTGATGGGGTGCCACAGGGTGGGGAACAAGGGTGCAGGGAGCCGATGGGGTGCCCTGGGGTAGGTGTCACAGGGCCAGGGAGGCAACGGGGTGCCCTGTGGGTGGGGGACACAAGGGCAGGGAAGCGACGGGGTGCCCTGTGGGTGGGGGGCACAGGGGCAAGGAGGTGATAGGGTGCCACAGGGTGGGGGGCACAGGGGCAAGGAGGTAATGGGGTGCCCCAGGGTGGGGGGCACAAGGGTAGTGAGGCAACAGGGTGCCCCGGGGTGGGGAACAGGTGTGCAGGGAGCTGATGGGGTACCCCAGGGTGGGGGTGACAGGGGCAGGGAGGCGACGGGGTGCCCCGGGGTGGGGAACAAGGGTGCAGGGAGCCGATGGGGTGCCCTGGGGTGGGTGTCACAGGGCCAGGGAGGCAACGGGGTGTCCTGTGGGTGGGGGACACAAGGGCAGGGAAGCGATGGGGTGCCCTGTGGGTGGGGGGCACAGGGGCAAGGAGGTGATAGGGTGCCCCAGGGTGGGGGGCACAAGGGCACAGGGAACAAGGGTGCAGGGAGGCTATGGGGTGCCCCGGGGTGGGGAACAAGGGTGCAGGGAGGCGATGGGGTGCCCCGGGGTGGGTGTCACAGGGGCAGGGAGGCAACGGGGTGCCCCGGGGTGGTGGGCACTGGGCTAACAGGGGCTGCCCGGTGCACAGGGCACTGGGACGGGCGGTGCGGGGATGCCCGGTGGCACAGGGCAGGGGTGGCACGGGGCCGAGAGGTGACAGAGGTGCCTCAGGGAGGGCCAGGCGAGCCCCGGTCTGCCGGCGGGGGATGCCCGCTGCGGTCCCGCCCCGCCCCCGCCGGCCCCCGGGGACGCGCCGGTGCGCGCCGCCGCCGGTGGTGGGGGGAGGAGGGAGAGGAACGGAGGGAGTGCGGGACGCGGCCCCGCGCTGCCGGTAGCCGCCCCGCTCCGCACCGGGCCAGGCCTCGCGGGGCGGCCCCGCCGTGGCCCCTCGTCCCCCGCGGCGGCGGCAGCGCGGTGCGGCGACGCTGGGCGGGGAAGGGAACGAGGAGAGGCGCATCCCCGCTGTCGGCCCGACACGGCCCGCCCGGGCCCGGCGCGGCGGCCCCGTTACCTTCCAGCGCCTCGAAGATCGCCTGCGCCATCTTGGAGCCGGGGCGGCCGCGACCCGCCAGCCGGAGCGGGCACCGGGAGCGGCGCCGACGATCGCCGCCAGGGGGCGCCCTCCGACCGCGGCGGGGCCCGAGGAGGGCGGGAGGGACCGGGGGCGGGGGGAGCGGTCCCGGGGCCGGTTCGCTGCTCTAGGCCTAGCGGGTGTGTGTGTGTGTGTGTGTCTCACGTTTAACTCGGGCCGCGGCAGAGCGGCGCCGCCGCCGCCCCGGGGGTTCGTGAAGGGCGGGCCCCGCCGAGAAGGGCGAGAATGGCCCGGCGGCCGCACCTGCCCCGCTCAGGCTCTCGGTGCGGCGCCTGCGGGGGCCGGCGGAGCCCCCACCCCGCGCCAATGCCGCGGGAGGGCCCTGTCCTGCCTGCCGCCATGACCGGGCCGCCCCGCGGGGCCGGCAGCGGCGAGAGCGGCTCCGCCGCCGCCCTCAGCGGCAGAGGAGGGGCGGGACGCCCCGCTCGCCCCCCATTGGCTGCAGGACAGACGCTCCCTACCAATGAGCTGCTAAGGAGGTGCCGCCTATTGGTCAAGAGCGCCGATAGGCAGCCGGGATAGCCTATGCGCGCGGCGGGCGGGGCCCCGCCCCCGGAAGCGAGCGCAGTGACTGCGGTGGAGGCCAGTCCCGGTGCGCCATGGCCGGTGACGGTGGGAACGCGCTCCGTGCCCTGCTCCGCGCCGCCAACGCCCTTCTCCAGCAGCGCCGCTACCACGCCGCCCTCGCCGTCCTCAAGGGCTTCCGCAACGGGGCCGTGTGAGTGCGGTGGAAGCGGGAGGGGGGCGCCGGGCCCCAGGCGGGGAGGGGGGGGGAGGGGGGAATGTCTCTGTTCCTGTGGGGCCCAGTCGTCCCGAGGGCCGTGGGAAGGCCGGGGCTGTTGTGACAGAGGTTTGGCAGGGGTGCCTTCGTCTCCTTCACCGATAAGAGCGGGTTTAACCGGTTTGGGGGTCCTCTTTGAGCCTGGCTCGTTAGGGTGTGTGTTCTCTGAAGCCTGTGGCCGGGGCTCCTTCTGGTTTGCTGTGCTGCTGCTGGGCTGACTAACGAAGTAGCATCTTTTGGCTGTCAATAGAATCACAGAATGATACGGGGTTGGAAGGGACCTCTTGAGATCATCCAGTCCAATCCCCCTGCCAGACCAGGGCCACCCAGAGCAGGCTGCACAGGAACTTGTCCAGGCAGGGTTTGAATGTCTCCAGAGATGGAGACTCCACCACCTCTCTGGGCAGCCTCTTCCAGGGCTCTGACACCCTCAAAGGGAAGAAGTTCCTCCTCATGTTTAGATCGAACTTCTTATGTTCAAGTCTATGCCCGTTCCCTCTTGTCCTGTCACTGGGCACCACTGAAAAAAGACTGGCCCCATCCTCCTGACACCCACCCTTTAAGTATTTATAGGCGTTGATCAGATCCTCCCCCCAGTCTTCTCCAGACTAAAAAGACCCAAGTCCCTCAGCCTTTCCTCATCAGAGAGCTGCTCCAGGCCCCTCATCATCTTTGTAGCCCTCTGCTGTACCCTCTCCAGCAGTTCCCTGTCCTTCTGAACTGGGGAGCCCAGAAGTGGTCCCAGTGTTCCAGATGTGGCCTCACCAGGGCAGAGCAGAGGGTGAGGATAACCTCCCTCGACCTGCTGGTCACACTTTTCCTGATGCACGCCAGGATGCCATTGGCCTTCTTGGCCACAGTGGCCCATTGCTGGCTCATGGTCATCCTATTGGCCACCAGGACTCCCAGGCCTTTTTCCTCAGAGCTGCTCTCCAGTAAATCAGCCCCCAACCTATACTGGTGCAGGGGGTTATTCCTCCCCAGGTGCAGCATTCTACACTTGCCTTTAGTGAAGTACATCAGGTACTCTCTGCACAACTCTCCAGCCTGTCCAGCTCTCACTGTATGGCAGCACAGCCCTCTGACTTGTCAACAACCCCTCCCAGTTTTGTATCGTCAGCAAACTTGCTGAGGTACGCTCCATCCCCTCATCCAGGTCATTGATGAATATATTGAAGAGGACTGGACCCAGGACTGACCCCTGGGGGACTCCACTTGTTACAGACCTCCAACTAGATTCTGTGCCCCTAATAACCCTCTGAGCTCTGTCCTTCAGCCAGTTTTCAATCCACCTCACTGTCCATTCCTCTGATCCACACTTCCTAAGCTTACCTATGAGGATGCTGTGGGAGACTGTGTCAAAAGCCTTGCTGAAGTCAAGGTAGACAACATCCACCGCCCTCCCCTCATCTATCCAGTCATGCCATCATAGAAGGCTATCAGGTTAGTCAGGCGTGACTTCCCCTTGGTGAATCCATGTTGACTGCTTCTGATAGCTTTCTTTTCCTCCATATGCTTTGAGATGACACCCAGAATGAGTCATTCCATCATCTTATATGACTATAAATACAATCGTTTGATAGCGTAACATAAAAAGTCTGAAATATCTATTCACTCTTACAGTTATGGAGCAAAAATTCGAGCCCCACATGCCCTGGTGATGACTTTCTTGTTCAAGAGCGGAAGGTACGAACCCGAGTTCTGCACTTCTGTGTTACTGCTTGGAATGTTTTTCTTTGAACATTCAATCTTTTTCGTGTTGCCAGAGGGCATAAAAAGCAGAAAGATATGTGAGCCTTGGTCATAGCCCTGGTTCTGGTAGATACGCAGGTCAACACGTACACATATATACATACTCCTGGGGGTCAACCACTTGTGCGAGGGCTGATGAGAACCAGTGGGCAGAGGAGAAATTAGCAGTGGCAAACAGCAGCTTTCTGCTCTCTGTTCGAATGTGGGAAGCCAAGCTATAGCAGGGCATGTTGTGGCTTTCCTCACTTATGCCAGAGGTTTGCACTTAGGCAAAACGTATATTAAAAAAAGGCTGTTTGACTCATCTAAGCAGAGCTGTAATTCTGCCAGAGGTAAAGGGATACGTCCTCCCTCGCAAAACAGACGTTCCATGGGGTGCCCGAGCTGTCAGTCTGGATGGGGCAGGGCAGAGAGGTGTAGCATCCAGGGAGAGTAACTGCAGTGGTCCTGCCTTTTCGCTCTCCTAATTGTCTCTCTGTTTCTTTTCTTCAGTTTAAGAGAGAAACTGAAATCGATTGCTCAGGCTACGTACACTCATTCCCGGAACTTGGCCTATTTTGTGTTCACCTACAAGGGGCTGATGGCGTTGCAGTCCCGACTACAGGGGAAAAAAATTCCATTTCATTCTTTCTTTGCAGCCTGCATTGGAGGTTGGCTGGTGTTCGGTGAGAACAACCCCATCAACAGCCAGGTAAATGCATTTGTTGAAAGTTTCCTTGACAAAATACCCAACCGATGGATGATCATGTGCCAGGAAGTGGTCGGAATAGCCTGGCATGTTTCTGGCAGTTCTTACCATGTAGCATTACTCTTTTATTATATTTCTCTTTGCACAAGTTCTAGTTTTGGGTGCCCTGTGCTCAAATCCCAGAGGTGGTTGGGTGTCTCTGTGAACGGTGCATGCATTTTGAGGACTAAAAGACCAGATTTCCGTCCAGAGCTGCACTTAGAATCATAAAATCATACAATGGTTAGAGTTGAAAGGGACCTTAAAGACCATCCAGTCCCACTCCCTGCCCTGGGCCGGGACACCTCCCACCAGACCAGGTTGATCAAAGCCCCATTCAACCTGGCCTTGGACCCCTCCAGGGATGGGGCATCCACAGCTTCTCTGGGCAACCTGGGCCAGGGTCTCACCACCCTCACAGCAAAGAATTTCTTCTTGAGATCTCATCTCAATCTCCCCTCTTTCAGTTTAAAACCATTACCCCTCATTCTATTGCTACACTCCTTGATA
This sequence comes from Numenius arquata, assembly GCF_964106895.1. Lineage (NCBI taxonomy): Eukaryota > Metazoa > Chordata > Aves > Charadriiformes > Scolopacidae > Numenius > Numenius arquata. Next base: position 14,914,531 of record NC_133587.1, on the reverse strand, counting down.
AAGAGTCCCTCCCCATCTTTCCTGTAGCCCCCTTCAGGTACTGGAAGGCCGCTATAAGGTCTCCCCGGAACCTTCTCTTCTCCAGGCTGAGCAACCCCAACTCTCTCAGCCTGTCTTCATAGGAGAGGGGCTCCAGGCCTCTGATCATTTTCATGGCCCTCCTCTGGACCTGTTCCAACAGGTCCATGTCCTTCCTGGGTTGAGGACTCCAAAGCTGGACACAGTGCTCCAGGTGGGGTCTCATGAGAGCAGAGTAGAGGGGCAGAACCCACACCCGGCCCTGCTGGCCACACTGCTTTTGATGCAGCCCAGGATATGGTTGGCTTTCTGGGCTGCCAGCACACACTGCTGGCTCATGTTGAGCTTCTCCATGCAATCCAGAGCTGTTGGGTTGCCTCTCCTGTCATCAGGGCTGTGATAGCCCCCAGTCCGCCCACTCGAAGGGTTAAACCCTTTAGCTGGAACGTTGTGAGTGTAGAGCACAATCATTTACTGAGCTACGCTTAATTAAACTGGTTAAACTGACAAAAGCTACCCAGGGGATGTTTGGTTTAAAGCTAGTTGTTAACACACAGTCTTGGATTAATCAAGCAGTAAAACACAAAGATGGAGATTAATAAAAGGGTTTTACTTATGCAATACCCTGTAAGAGTCTAGTTTCAGGATGTGTCCAGACTGTTGGGTTTGTATCTGCGTGGCAGCTCATCAGGGCTGCTCCGTGACTGTTCTATCGCCAGCAGCCTCGGAGGTAGCATTAACTGAGCAAAGGCAAAAGTTGTGCAACTCTGCTCTGACATGCTCTAGGCAATCCTGCTTCAGCAGGGGAGTTGGACTAGATGATCTCTATGGTCCCTTCCAACTCTAAAAAATTCAGTGAAACTGCAAAGGTGTGTTGCATCAAGTGTAACTTGTTGGTTACTGTCCTGGGTTGAGAGACACAGGACTAACTTTTCTTCTAATGCTGGGGAAAATTGCACTTTTAGAAGACTCTAGTGTCTGAATTTGTGAAAATATTTACTTTGTAGCCAGCCAGGCTCTGTGGGATTCAAGGTTAGTGTTTCCCAGCCTTCCCGGGGACAAGGAGGAGCAAGGCCTGGGCATTTGACCCAGGCTGGCCAACAGGATTATTTCATACCATGAACATCACATTCAATATAAATTAGAAAAGTTTGCTGCATAGCTGGCTCTCTCCCTGATGGCGGCGGGTCCAGACAACTCCTTGCCCCGGTGCTGGAGCCCTGAGGCCTTCCCTTCCTCCTGAAGCCATTGCGCTCCCAGTGTCTGACATTTGCTGCCTCTGCTGGGAGTGCACAGCTTCCTACTGATATAGTTGGCTGAGTATAATTCCTGTATATCTTATATCAGTATCGGCATTAATACTGGTTCTTTAGTATTATTGCTAATTATTTAGTCTTAGTCTATTAAATCTATTTATACTTCAACCCTTGTGTTTCTTTGTGTTCCCCGATTTCCCTTTCTGGGTGGGGAGGGGTCATCGGGTGATAGAATAATTGTCTAATGACAATAGATTGTTATGGGTTCTCAAACCATAACAGTTACCAAACGAGAGCACCAGCAGAGGAGTAGGACCTTTGAGGACACAGGGAAAACACAAACATCTCCAGTCGTAAAGACTACGTGATACGTGAACCTGCAGCCTCTTTGCTGTGAAGTTGGGTACATTATTTCCACCCCTTTTGCCTGGCTTATCGGTTCTAAATGACTTGACTTGGCTGGTATATCTGGTCAGGCTGTTTCCCTAATGTTCTTGGGCTTTTTTTTTCTCCATGCAGATCATTATGTACCTGCTGTCTCGGGTCCTCTTTGGCCTGTCCCGGCTGGCAGTGGAAAAGGGCTACGTCCCACAGCCAAAACAGGATCCCTTCCCGCTTGTCGCCGCTCTGATTTGGGGGATGGTTCTCTGGCTCTTTGAATATCACCGGCAAACCCTGCAGCCTTCTCTCCAGTCCTCCATGACCTACCTGTATGACGACAGTAACGTATGGCACGACGTTTCTGACTTTCTCATTTATAACAAAAGGACAGACAGCAAGTAGGTGGTTGGTTGTCAAACACCTTTGAACGGGACGGTACCTTCCAGCAGCTACTAAGGGAAAAGGTTATTCTGTTGCTCTTGACTGGTGATTTTTTTTTAAGTTAATGACTATCAGGCACAGTTGCTTTTTGCGTTGTGGCCAAAACATTCTGATTAGGCTTCTCTTGGCTCTGTTTAGAGCAAGTAAATACCCCACGGAAACTTGTTGCAGTCCTCAGTGAGAGTAAAATACCTTGGGAACCTTGAGTTAAAATAAGTCTTTTTTTTAAAAGAGGCCTTATTTTCCCTACAAGTATGTGTTTTTATTTTGTAAAGACACTAAATGTACGTTATAAAGTGACAGCCTGACAGTAAGTCATCTAATGGTGATCATGTCTAATCAGGAAAAAAATGCTCTAGGGATTGTCCGAATGCTCCGGAGACAGAAGTGGTTTTCTGTGCTCCCCGTGGTGTGATGGGAGCAGGAGACCTGCTCAGGTCTGAGAGCAGGAACAGAATTTCTTGATTTCTGTGACTGGAAAACTTGTTTAAACTATGACAAGATGAGTTGTGTGTTCCTTAAGAGTGTTTCTCTGCAGTTTTCCCTCAGGGAGGCAATAAGATGTTTGAGAATAAAACTGTTAAGATTGTCTGGTACAAGTCTGTTGAATCAGGCTCAGAAGGGCTGTTTTTGCTCAGTTTCTTTCATGCGCTTGAGCTGAATCTGTCCCTTTACGGAGTGCACTGATTAATACCCTGTAATTACTTTAAACTTATTTGTAAAGTTCTTAAAAGCTGCTTGAACTAAATACCGAAAACAGTTACGCAACGTAGACGCCTCTGAAAACATGCCGAGGCGCGTCGCACACCCCCGGATATCACACCGGGCCCTTTATACGCAGAAGCAAGCGACACTTTTACCAAGCACTTTTATTTTGGTGGAAGATAAGCACGTGGGGATTCTCTTAGGTCCAGAATCTCCCCTCCGCAGCAGTGGCATATGTTAGCTGTAATCAAACTTGGAACGTACCTCTAGTTTGTTGCTGAGCCAGGTCGAGTCCGCAATTGAATATAGGAGTGAATTTGCCTCTTAAAAAATACACTACTGAGCCCCGGGAATAGCGCAGCACACAGTGGGCTTTGCCAGAAGGTTGACTAGGTAGCCGGGAGAGAAGAAAAACTGTTTAAAAATTAATAAAATCAAGCTGTTAATAGTGCAAAGCTCTTACACTGTCATATATAACACTGTACCATTCGCTTAGTGAGGTACATTAAAGTAATTCCTGACGCACTGGTTTTAGGGGGTGACATTCGCAAGGGAATCATTAAGTTCCCTGTGGTAACCATTCGCTTTTGGCTCAGTGGGGCTGGTTTTGGTCACTCTCCCTGTACCCATCTGCTTCTCCATCCTGACCTGACCGTGTCATTTTGTAATCCCGCTGATGCTGTTCTTCATCGTCACTTGTAGACTCTTTACTCCAGGCTCTAGCAATTTGTCGTATTCAATGGTGTGACCGAAACAGTATGTTTAAGTTGAGGTAGCTTCTGAGTAGAAAAAATTTCTCGATTTCTTCTTAAGTAATTTTCTTTGTCCTCCTAAACTCTTTTATTACTATTACACATATTCTGAGTGCTGCTTTGCTCTTTATTTTCCCACTCCCTGGGTCAGCAAGAGGGAGAGTGCGATGTTCTTCTCCCCATAGTCTACCAGGTGCCGTGATGTTTGCGACTGAATTGCATCCTGGGAGGCTCAGGTCGAGTAGGAATAGAGTCTTCTGGCTCTTGAAGTGAACCTAGTGCGAAGTCTACCTACTGTGAGATCTTACTGTGCAAAGAGAGCAGCTTGTTTGGGCTCATCCCGTGCAAATCCGTGTCCTACTCATCTTTGGTGCCCCAAAGACAAGATGCTGCTTTGCCATAATAACTGTCTGTGGTACCCTCAGCTTTTAACTTCACACAGAACCACAGAATGATATGGGGTTGGAAGGGACCTCTGGAGATCATCCAGTCCAACCCCCCTTCAAAAGCAGGTCCACCCAGAGCAGGTTGCACAGGAATGTGTCCAGGTGGGTTTTGAACATCTCCACCACCTCTCTGGGCAGCCTCTTCCAGGGCTCTGCCACCCTCAAGGGAAAGAAGTTCCTCCTCATGTTTAGATGGAACTTCTTATGTTCAAGTTTGTGCCCGTTCCCTCTTGTCCTGTCACTGGGCACCACTGAAGAAAGACTGGCCCCATCCTCCTGACACCCACCCTTTAAGTATTTATAGGTGTTGATCAGATCCCCCTCAGTCTTCTCTTCTCCAGACTAAAAAGACGCAAGTCCCTCAACCTTTCCTCATCAGAGAGATGCTCCAGGCCCCTCACCATCTTTGTAGTCCTCTGCTGTACCCTCTCCAGCAGTTCCCTGTCCTTCTTGGACTGGCGAGCCCAGAAGTGGTCCCAGTGCTCCAGATGTGGCCTCACCAGGGCACAGTAGAGGGGGAGGATGACCTCCTTCGACCTGCTGGCCACGCTCTTCTTGATGCACCCCAGGATGCCATTGGCCGCCTTGGCCGCAAGGGCACATTGCTGGCTCATGGTCATCCTGTTGTCCACCAGGACTCCCAGGTCTTTTTCCTCAGAGCTGCTCTTACAGTCTGTATGGGATACCTGAATTTGAACATCCATCAGTATTTCATCAGATAGACCCCAGGAAAACTAGAGAAGTTAGGAACCGGTTTTGTTTGTTTGTAAGTAAATGCTTTGTTTAGTGTAGATAAGCTTGAAGGTTCAAGTACAGAAAAAATACTGTGTGAGGTCTGGTTTCTTTATAAACGTCGCATCTTCATTTGCGCCGCTGGAGGGGTCTCTGAAGCAGCGCGAGTGTCTCACCCTGTGGGAAGCCTCAATATTGTTCCAATTAAGAATTTTAGCATTCTGCTAATATTGCTGAATTCCTACAAGCTTTGATGGGATTTCAGAAAACCCTTCCACAATCTGACAGCTTGAGAATTTCTCCCTAAAACTATTAGACTCCACAAATCCTTGTCAGTGTATAATTACTGCAGGAGCGCAGGCTGGTTATGTGAGCCGCGTGTCTATAAGAAGTTTTTAACCTTTTTAATTTAGGGCTGGTGATCTTTTCTCTGAGAAAGGCTTGCGAGTCCCTTAGAGGTGACATCTTTTTTCTTCTGCTGGTAGTTCTGCTGCAACCGTGTGCCTGCTTGTGAGGCTCTTCTTTGCCCATGTAGTGGTCCAGTTACCTGTCCTGTCCTTTTTATGGGATCTCCGTCCTCTCTGGATGGCAAACCCAAGCCAATAGCAAGTTTCTAATACCTTGGCAGCAGCGGCCGTCGGTCATCCCTGGTTCCAAATGCCTTTTTCTCCTCTTGGGAATCCATCACCGACCTCACTTTCAAAGGAAATTGTGCCTGAGCCTCCCACCATCTGTACTTCTGATCTGGGAACCAGCTGCCCTCCCTGGAAGACACAGCTCATCCCGGGAGCGGGATCCCGGCCGGCAGCAGCCATCAGCCGGGAGGCGTTTGCCGACGGTTGGTTTTCCTGCTGCGTCGGGGCAGGATGTTAAGCTGCAAAGTCACTTCTTTCCCCCAGGGAAGTAATTGGGACAGTTCTTTAACGGCATTAGCCCCACGTCTCTGTTCCTGGGACCAGATAACGGGATGAACCCCTTCTGCCACCGAGGTGTGGGAACAATGCGGGCGTGTAGTAGGGAAGTGAACTAGAAGTAATTTGTCTGAGTCAGACTTTTCGGATACATAAGTTACACTCCCTGCCCTCCCCCAGTGCATTGTGTGGGGAATTGAGTCCCCTTGTTTGTATTCCTTTTTTATTAGCATTAAAACTCAAAGACATAAAGAGACAGTTGGGAAGCCACCTGCGAATCGGCCAAATGCTTAAGGATCACAAAGAAGTGCCGTTTTCTCTCCCCAGCCCTGATGGGTTTTGAATTTTAAGACGAACGGGGGTTGGTTTGTCTACATCAACTTTATTTTTCCCTTGTTATTTCTTCCTTGACACCTGACCGTGAGACGCCGAGTGCCTCTGTAGAGGAGCAGAGCACCTCAGTGCTTAGCTGCATTTGCCAAAAATGAGGATAAAATTGCAGTGTTCATTTTAAAACGGTGCTTCTCCTCCAGATTTTAAGCCACTCTTAGAGGCAGTTTTAAAGGTTAATGAATCAAACTGATCAAAAGTTTTCAGCAAGCCTGGAATAGCAGCTATACTGAGCTATTAATCATTTATTTTATGAAGGAAGAAAGCAAGCTGAGGGTTATTTACCGCCGCTGCCTGCTGCCCTGGGATACCCACTGTGCTTCCCTCCCCTTTGGAGGCCAGCTTGTGTGCTGGTGCTGGCAGCATCGCCGCAGAATGGTTTCCGGGACAATTACATTATTTAACAAAGGGGAAAATGAAATGGCTGCATGACATTTTGGTTCAGCTGAGGTTTTCTGTGCTGCTTTTGATCCTTTTCAGTGAAGGGGAGGATGTTTCTGAAAGAAAAAAAGGTACCCTGTGCTTGTCCAATTGGTGCCACCAAGAAGTGCCCGCGGAGGTGGCGGCTGCTGTAAGGTGTGAATCTGAGTTCACAGGGTGACACTGTGCTTTGTCCCTGTGTCTGGGCAATAACCAGCCCTGCCCTGAGCAGCTGGGTCAGGGGGCAGAGGCTGCAGAAGAGCTTTGATACTGGTGCTGTGAGGCTTTCTTGCCCTGGAGAAGTAGTTCGAGCTCTTCTTTAAACTGAGCCAGGTCGTGGGGATAAGCTCTGGCTGCAGCTGAGCAAAGCCAGGCGTCCACGGGGACTCCCAGTGACTGCAGAGGGTCCACCCTGAGATCTGCAGCCATTTGGGAGCCGTCGTGGGTGGCTGGTGCTGGTGGAAGTAACCAGAACCCAGGCTGGATGGGGCTTTGAGCAACCTGGTCTGGTGGGAGGTGTCCCTGCCCATGGCGGGGGGTTGGAACTGGATGGTCTTTGAGGTCCCTTCCAACCCAAACCATTCTGGGGTTCTATAACCCCGTGCAGATACCCTCACGCAGGAGAAACTGGTGTGTCTCAAACTCATTTTCACTGCATCAGCGCAAATGCGACCTTTGGATAATACCCCGAGCCGTGAGCTGTTTCCAGGTTGTGTTTGTCTTCCTGGATCGTGCCAACCTGAGCAGAACGCGTTCGGTTTTCTGATGCTGGTTTGGAAATCCAGCAGATAAGGGAGGAGAGAAAATGAGGCATAATGGCTATCCAGCGTGATGTCTGGCTGCCACTGTTAATAATTTTGGGGTGCTAATCTTAAATTTCCAACCTGTGTGTTCATACCAGATTGTTGGGGGAGGTAACTTTTTTTTCTTAGAAGAATTTTCATTTGTCTCATTCCCTTGAGAGACTGGTGATGAGGAAGGGGAAAACAAATTAAATGCTCTGTAGTACAAGTATTTTTACCTCTGCTTTTGATACGTATTTTGTGTTCATTAATTGCTGTGTAATCCAGGTCCTGATTTTCTGACGGCATAGCATAAAGTGAAGAACATAAACTCAGGTAACTCTTAATCACGCTGATCAGAATGCTCGTAGGAATCCCTGGGTTTTTTTGGTTTTAAACCGTGTGAAGGAGGGGGCAGTGGGTTGTTGAAGTAGCTCTGTCCACTATGAATTGATTTCTTGTGCAGCGGGAGGCGTACATCCATCCAGTGTAAGACTTTCTGCCAAACATATTTGCAGTTTATTTCTGTATAATCGCTCTTTGAATATTATAACCCTGTGCTTTCTATAATAATAATAAAAAACTAATTTATTGGTCTTTTTTTATTGTCATCATTATTAAGCTAAAATATATAAAGTAATGCTTAATTATTGCATGTTACTAGTCCTGAATGTAGAGAAGTCCTGCACGGAGTGCATTTTTGGCATCAGTTGTGCCCTCGTGTTACCAGTTTGGAGGCAGGAGCCAGTGGGACTTTGACCACGCCGTCAGATCTAGCTGTTGCCGCACTGGCTGACTCAGGTAAGGATCCCCCCTGCAAAGATAACTGCCATATTTTGGGGGTTTTGAGTGGTTTTTTTTAAGCATGAGCTTTCCTGTGCAGTAGCTGATGGATTGCTTAGCGTGGCCGTATCTTCAGAGCAAGTGAGTCCATCTGGGCCTAGGCTGGGGGTTCATGGCACGTACAAACCGGACACACTCAAATGCAGTGTAAATGGGAAAGAATGTGACTGGCTCTTCCATTGCAGTGAGAAAAGAGTCCATCTGTCCTGTTGGGCATTCCTGGGGTGACATGGTTGCAGGGCAGGCTGCTCCTTGGTGCCTTGCAGTCGTCGAATCATAGAATCATCCAGGTTGGAAGGGACCTTTCAGACCATGGAGTCCAAGCATCAACCCAACACTGCCAAAACCACCACTAACCCATGTCCCTCAGCACTACATCTGCCCAGCTTTTAAATACCTCCAGGGATGGTGACTCCACCACTTCCCTGGGCAGCCTGTTCTAATGCTTCATAACCCTTTTGGTGAAGAAATTCTTAGAATCATAGAATGGTTAGAGTTGGAAGGGACCTTAAAGATCATTGAGTTCCAACCCCCCTGCCGTGGGCAGGGACACCTCCCACTAGACCAGGTTGCTCAAAGCCCCATCCAGTCTGGCCTTATTCTTCCTAATATCCATCCTAAACCTCCCCTGGTGTAACAACACCAGGAACCCACACGAGTGGTTGCATGCGACCGCTCAAAGAGCAGTCAGCTGGAGGAACCTTTGTCGGTGACTGCCCCATGTGCATGCGGAGTCCTGGCTTCAGCCAGTGTGCCTGGTCCTTGCCCAGACCATAGAATCATAAAATTGTCTAGGTGGGAAGGGACCTTTCAGATCATGGAGTCCAACCATCAGCTCCTCTTCAGGACAGACAGCCTGCGGCAATGCCGTCTGCCAGCACAGGGCGTGGGTACAAGGCACCGGACACGAGTCTGAACCTGCCTCACTCATGAGCTACACAAAACAAGGACATAACACTAACAGACAAAATAAGGACGTACATAGATGATTTTGGTGCCTATTCCAAGATGAGAGCTTGGAGTGTGCTGCAGAGGTAGTGGAGATAAAGCAGTCCCTGGTTGAGCAGCTCCCTATGGCAGGGGCAGGTAAGGGAGGTCCTGATCCCAAGCAGAAGGTCCCTCTGCGAGGAGAGCACTGGGAAGCTGTGAGATAAAACCTCCTGTGTCCTGGTTTGTAGGTTTGACACTCCTGCTTTGTAGCTGCTGTAATACTGGAGGCTCATAGAATCATAGAGTGGTTTGGGTTGGAAGGGACCTTAAAGACTATCCAGTGCCACCCCCTACCCTGGGCAGGGACACCTCCCACCAGACCAGGTTGCTCAAAGCCCCATCCAACCTGGCTTTGAACCCCTCCAGGGATGGGGCAGCCACAGCTTCTCTGGGCAACCTGGGCCAGGCTCTCACCACCCTCACAGCAAAGAATTTCTTCCTGAGATTTCAATCTCCCCTCTTTCAGTGTTAAACCCTTCCCCCTCTTCCTATGGCTCCCCTCCCTGATCAAGAGTCCCTCTTCAGCCCATAAGAAGCCAAATTAACACCTCTAAACTGATGTCAGTCCTATCTTAAAGTGTTTTTAAAGTTTTCCCTTCTCAAAGCATCATATTCTACCTGAGCTCTTCTTCTGGTCCAAGTGAAGCTCTGAGTGAGCTACAGGTTTTGCTCTGATGCCTTACCTACCTTTTGGGCTCACAGCGCTAACGACCGTGCTCTGAACCTTCTGGGAAGGGAACTTGCCCTGGCAAAGAGTTACTCACTCCAGGTAAAAGCTAAAGCACAGACGGCAACATCAAGGAGCTTATTCCCAAATGACTTGATGACTTCTTGATGACTCCCACTGAAACACAAGGGCTCTGTGTCCCTGTGGCTTCTACCGAAAGACTCTACAGGTTGATGTTGAGCTTTAATAATGTCATAGGAGAGAAGGAAATGACCTGATGTCTTGGGAGAAGAAGTGACGGTGTAGTCTTCTGTAACAAGATGCAAGGAAATGGGCAATTCCCATCTTTTGGGGACCAGGATCCAGGAGAAGACACCTAAACCAGTGATACTCTCCTTGTATCTCAAGTAAGCTTTAGTTATTCCATTTGTGCTATCAGGAAATCACATCAGTTCCCGTGGAAAAAAGGCGATGGAGGCAGAGAGTGGGTGAAGTCAGGGCAGTGCTGGCAGCAGGACGATGGTGTGGGGCTCTGGGCTGTCCCCTCCTGCAGCGAGAGTGTGCCACGCTGTCAGCTCGCCGTCACCCGAACCGAAGCGCTGGGGACAGGAGCATCAGCAGGAGACCCCGGGGGGAGGTCATGCTTCCCTTAACACAAGACAGCCGTTCCAGGGCCACGGCTCAGCCCGGTCCCATGGGAACTGCTGAAAGCGGGACCACGCTCGGGACGACAAGGACACTAAATGTACTTCTGGGACACCTACATGCTAAGGTTACCTGAGCAGTGGGGTGCAGGTTTTCATCCTGCCAGCTCTCCTCCCGCCTGCCCCCACCGCCAGGAGATGATTTTGCAGCGTAGATACAGCTCCGGGTCTGTCTGCATCCCCTGTGCTTTTCCACGGGCGCAGGGACCTGAGTGTCCCCCTGTGAGGCAGCCAACACCCATCCCAAGTGGGTGACTGCTGTGGGGTAAATCCAGCTGGGGTACGAAATAGCCTTCCTCATCCTCGCCGTGACCGAGCGGGGCCATGGAGACAGGGCTTTTTATCTTTGTGCAGCACCCACCAGACAGCTAACCTAGGGAGCACGTCCCCGTTCCTTAGCGGGGCTGGCGAGGCTGGGGGTGTGTGTATCGGGGGCGGGGGGGGGGGAGGCTGCAGCTGTGCGGGAGATGGGGATTCATCTGCCTTCCCTCCTATTTATCACGGAATCAGGGAATTGTCAGAGTTGGAAGGGACCTCTAGAGATCATCTAGTCCAACTCCCCTGCTAAAGCAGGGTTGCCCAGAGAACATCACTCAGGACTGCATCCAGGTGGGTCTTGAAGATCTCCAGAGAAGGGGACTCTTCCTCCCTGGGCAGCCTGTTCCAGGGCTCTGGCACCCCGACCCGAAAGAAGTTTCTCCTCATATTTGAATGGAACTTCCTATGTTCCAGCTTGTGCCCATTGCCCCTTGTCCTATCGCTGGGAACCACTGAAAAGAGTCTAGCTCCATCCTCCCTCAACCCACCCTTCAGGTACTTGTAAACATAGATAAGGTCTCCCCTCAGCCTTCTCCAGGCTAAAGAGTCCCAGCTCTCTCAGCCTTTCCTCATCAGGGAGATGCTCCAATCCTTGAATCATCTTAGTTGCCCTACGCTGGACTCTCTCCAGCAGTTCCCTCTCTCTCTTGAACTGGGGAGCCCAGAACTGGATGCAGTATTCCAGCTGTGGCCTCACCGGTGCAGAGTAGAGGGGGAGAATGACCTCCCTACACCTACTGGCCACTCTTCCCTATGGAGCCCAGGATCCCAGGACTACGGGAGAAAAGCCCCTGCCCTTCCTTCTCCCACCAGTATTTGCCTTTCATTTGTCTTCCCAACCACCCTTTGTCAGCGCCAAAAGCCTCGGAGAAGTTGCCGCCCGGCCAGGGGTGTGGAAGAGAGCAGCCGGATCCTCCCCTCCCCCGAATCATGAACTTGGGGAGGGTTGAAGGGTGGGGGGGGGCTGGGGGGGGCGACCCAGCCTTTGTGAGCGGAACGGGAGCAGCTGGTGCGGCAGCTGTGCCCCCAACCCCGCATCACCCCAGGAAGCGGCTGGCCCAGGCTCCCCGGGGGGAGGAGAAGAGCACTGCCAGCCCCCCCCGGGTCCCTACAGCCGGCCGTTGGGGTTGCCTTTTTTCCATCCCCCCATTCCCCCCCCCCCCCAACCTCTTTCCTCTCCCCCCGGATGGAAGAAACATTAACTGTGTGCAAACATCTGGCCTAACTGTTGCTTGTGCTTCAGTCACGATGATAATCACAGCACGAGGGCTCCGGAGAGCGCCAATTAGAACAGCCGAGCATTAATTAAGTGTATTAATTTCTACTCGCCCTTCCCCGAGGAAGAAAGGACGCAGGTAACGAAAGATGTTCCCGGTGTATTTAAGGATGTAAGAGGGACCGGGGCAGGGGGGAGGAAAAATCACGGCGCTGGGGGGTCCTGCAGCCCAATGGCAGCCAGTGCCAAACCACCCAGCCTTAAAAAAATATAATATTAATAATAATAATCAAATAAATAAATAAATAATCCTTGAAAACCTTGAAACCTGTTCGGCTGGGGATACGTTAAAACCAGACCTGTTGTAAGAGAGGAGTTCCGAACTTCTCGCTGCCAAAACCTCCTGCATCCCACGCGCTGTTTGGGGGGAGGGGTTTGGGGCAGGGGGGGAACACCTCTCCCCACACCCCCCCCCATCTCCAGCATCCCAGGAAAAGGGGGGGGGGGTGGGGTGGTAGCAGAGCCCCCTCTTTAAATGCGAGGGTGTTTTTTTTTTTAAATTAGAAGGGGGTTAGAAAGGGGGTGTGTGTGTGTGTATATATATATATTTTTTTTTTTTTTAATGGGGTTTTTATCCCAATTTTGCCTTCTGACGTAGCCCGGAGGGTTATCAGCGCCCCGCAGGCTCCACGGGTGGGTAAAGTCACGACAATCGCGGAGGGGGGGGGGAACGGCGGCGGCCGCCGCCGTTCCCCCCCCCTCCTCCGCCACCGCCCCCACCCCGCGACCAATCAGCGAGCGGCACCGCCCGTCGCTGACCAATAGGAAGGCGCCCCCGCGGCGCCCGCCGGACGGCGCGGCCAATGAACGCGGGGCGGGGAGGCCGGCGCCGCTTTCGCGGCAAAAAAGGATTTGGCGCGCAAAGGCGGGCGGGCGCGCGCGCGCGCCGCGGCTTTTCCCCCACCCCACCCCAACCCCCCCGCCTTCTCCCTCCCTCCCCATCCTCTCCGGTCGCCCCATTACTCCCGAACAATAACGGCGGCGGGAACGGCAACGGAACGCAACGCCCGGCTCCCCCCGCCATGGGCCGTACCCCTGCCCGCCCCCTGCCCGCCGCGCCGCCCGCCGCCCCGGCGGCCATGTGAGCCATGGCGGCGGCGGCGGCGGGCGGCTCGGCGGGGTTGGCGGCGCTGCTGGGCAGCGCTTCCCCCCACCTCCTCATCGTCTCCGCCGCCGAAGAGCCCGCCGGGGTTGGCGGCGGTCACCCGGATACCGACCTCCTCCTCTTCGCCACGCCGCAGCCCGCCCGTCCCGGCGCCGCGCCCAGACGGCCAGCCTTGGGCCGCCCGCCGGTAACCCACCCCACCCCCCCTCCCCGGGAACGGGACGGGACGGGGAGGGGGCGGCGCGGGGGCGGGGGCTGCGGAACCTGGGACCCTGCGGGCACCGGCGGGGTCGGGCGATGGAGCGGGCCGTGCTATACCTGGGGTCGGGCCACACAGGGCCGCGCCGAGCCCGGTTATACACCGGGCAGGGCTGTGTACCGGAGCGGGGTATATACCGGGCAGGGCTCTATACGGCACCGGCCTTTATACTGGTCTGGACTGGTCTATATGCTGGGCTATACTGCACCGTGTTGTTCCTATGCCGTGACCTGCTGTACCCTATTAGGCTGTAAATATATAGGGTATAGTGTATGCCATGCTCTATACCATCCCGTACCATACGGTGCCACCTGCCGAGCGCGGCCCGTCCCCAAGCGCCCTTCTTGAAGCCACGGACCAGGGCGCCGGGCTCTGCTTTGCCTCCCGCTCCTGCCGCCCACGCCTGCTTTGGAGCGCTCCCCCCGGCAGGGCCAGCCCCCCGTGTCCCCGCTGGCGGGGGTGGCGGGGGTGACAGGCTTCCGTCAACAGGTCCCTGCTGGAAACAGGAGCTTCTGTCCGCTGTCCCTGGCCGGGGGGGGAGGGGGATTGGAATCCCTCGTGGGGTCCCTCGTGGTGGCCGTGTCCAGCACCTCGGTGGCTGCCCCTCTGATGAGACCCATCCCTTGCAGGTGAAGAGGAAGCTGAACTTGGAGACTGATCACCAGTACATAGCAGAGAGCCTGCCGGTGGGCCGGGGCAAGGCCAGGAACCCCATTAGAGGTACCAGCTCCGTTCCCCGCCCCGACCCCTCCTGAGCCAGCCCAGCCTGGAGCAGGGGGTCCGGCAGCCCTGCTCTGCTGCCCACGGGCTGGGCTGAGCCTCCGGCCTTGTCCCTGGCAGCTTCTCCCCATCCCTTTGCGTTGGTTTGGAGAGGCTGTTCCTGGGGCTGGGCTGTTTCTGGTGGTACGATTGTCCTGCCTATCTGCTGGGCACCACACCGGCTCCATCCCTCCCTGTGGGATGGAGCTGTGGCCGCCAGCATGGTGTGGGTGCAGCATCCCAGGTGGATCCTCCATCATCTGCCCCCTGAGCCCTGGCTGGCACCTTGGTGTCACAACTGAGGTTACAGTCACAACTGAGCACGGGTGTCAGAGCCCACCCAGGTCCTGCAGCATCTTTCCCAGGGAGTGTGTGGGGAGCTCACCCCATTGCTCTGAGGAAGCAGATGGGTTTCAGGGCACCAGTCCTGGTCCATGAGCCACCTGCCAGCATGGGGGGTGTGTTTTGGGACCTCTCAGCTCTGCGCTGGGTTTCCCTTGTGGCTAACTCACGCTTGTCCTCGGTGGGTGGCAGGGGCCAAGTCTCCTGGGGAGAAGTCCCGCTATGAAACCTCGCTGAACCTCACGACCAAGCGCTTCCTGGAGCTGCTGAGCCAGTCCCCTGATGGCGTGGTGGACCTCAACTGGGCAGCCGAGGTCCTGAAGGTGCAGAAGAGGCGCATCTACGACATCACTAATGTCCTGGAGGGCATCCAACTCATCACCAAGAAGTCCAAGAACAACATCCAGTGGCTGTACGTCCTTGGGCCGGGCTCATGGGGCTGTGGCTGGCTGTCCCTTGGTATGGGGATCTGCCTGGGCCAGGTTTGGGGTGGAGCAGGGTCGTGCTGGGAAAGTAGTGTCACTGGAGCATCTGCTCAGGGGTCGAGTGGTGGCTCCACCTTCACACGGGCCTCGGGCGAGGGCTGTGTTGAGCATGGTGGCTCCCAAGCATGGGTATCCCTGGGTCAGCTGCAAGTCCCCCTTGGGCTCCTGAAGCCAGGATAGCATCCAGGCTTGGGGATGGGACCCCAGGGCTGTGCCCTACTGGGAAACCCCCGCAAGGTTGGTTCCCTGGGTATGGGGTGGGATTTAGCCTGGCCGAGGTGAGGACAGTGCATGGGGACAGTCACGGTGTGGGGCAGAGTGAGATGTGGGGTTTGGCTCCTGATGGCCATGGTGCTCCCCAGGGGCAACCAGGCCACGGTGGGGGCCCCTGGCCGGCACCGGCTGCTGGAGAAGGAGCTGCGGGAGCTGCAAGCGGCCGAGCGGCAGCTGGATGACTTCATCCAGATGTGCACGGTGCAGCTGCGCCTGCTCACCGAGGACCCCGACAACCAGCAATATCCTTTGGTGCGGGGCCGGGATGGGGCTGGCTGGGTGGGGGGGGACGCGGTCGTGCCCTGAGGTGAGCCCAGACACGTTGCAGACGGGGCATTTCACAGCCCACCCCGCTGTCACACGAAAGCGTCCCCGTGTCTGCTCCTTGACCCACCACACCGCAGCCTACGTGACCTGCCAGGATCTCCGCAGCGTTGTGGACCCCTCGGAGCAAATGGTGATGGTTATCAAAGCCCCCCCGGAGACCCAGCTGCAGGTCTCGGACCCTGCGGAGGTGAGTTTGGGCCACCTTCTGCTTCCCATGTCTGCAGAGCCCTCGGTGAAGCCCAGCCCAGGTTCCTTGGGCATCTTTGTGCCTCCTCATCTCACTCTTCTCCCCTTTCCCCAGGCTTTCCAGGTCTCCGTGCGAAGCACTCAGGGCCCTATCGACGTCTTCCTCTGCCCCGAGGACAGCTCGGGGGTCTGTAGCCCCGTCAAGAGCCCCTTCAAAGCCTCCCCAGAGGAATCCTCTCCAAGCCATTCGCAGTCCAGAGCCTCCCCGCTCCTTCATCCCGCCCAGGACGTGAACATGCCACTGCTGCCCGGAGAGCAAGGTGGGCTGGGGACAGGGGTGATGGCACAGGGGCTCTTGCTGTGTTAGCAAGTGCCCTTGGCACAAGCAAGGAGCTGGGGTGATGAATAAGTCTTATGAGGAGCAGCTGAGGGAGCTGGGGTGTTCAGCCTGGAGAGAAGGAGGCTGAGGGGAGACCTTCTCGCTCTCTACAACTCCCTGAAAGGAGGGTGTAGCCAGGGGGGGTCGGTCTCTTCTCCCAAGGAACAGGACAAGAGGAAACAGCCTCAAGTTGTGCCAGGGGAGGTTCAGATTGGGTATTAGGAAACACCAGATTGGATATTAGTAAACATGGAAGGACATGGACCTGTTGGAACAGGTCCAGTGAAGGGCCACGAAGATGATCAGAGGGATGGAGCACCTCCCCTGTGAAGACAGGCTGAGAGAGCTGGGGTTGTTCAGCCTGGAGAAGAGAAGGCTCCGGGGAGACCTCACAGCAGCCTTCCAATATCTGAAGGGAGCCTCCAGGAGAGCCGGAGAGGGACTCTTTGTCAGGAAATGTAGTGACAGCACAAGGGGTAATGGTTTTAAATTGGAAGAGAGGAGATTTAGATTAGATATTAGGAAGAAATTCTTTATTGTGGGGGTGGTGAAGCACTGGAACAGGTTGCCCAGGGAAGTTGTGGATGCCCCATCCCTGGAAGTGTTTAAGGGGCTGGATGGGGCTTTGAGCAACCTGCTCTAGTGGGAGGTGTCCCTGCCCATGGCAGGGGGGTTGGAACTCAATGATCTTTAAGGTCCCTTCCAACTCTAACCATTCTATGATTGTATGACTTTTGCACAGAAAAGGTTATGAAGCCTTGGAATGCCCTGCCCAGGGAAGGGGTTGAGGCACCATCCCTGGAGGTATTTAAAAGACAGGTTGACCTAGTGCTTAGAGACATGTTTTAGTGATGGTTTTTATCAGTTAGGTTGATGGTTGGACTCGATGATCTTAAAGGTCCCTTCCAACCTGGACAATCCTATGATTCTATGCTCAGGCACCTCAGCAAGGCAGGGAGGTGGGAAGAGGGGTTTTTCATAGCCAAAACCTGCTTTGGGAGTTTTTTTGGTGAGTATTTTGGGATTTATAGCTGCTTCCCATCTCCGCAGAGACGCTGCTGCCGGGGCCGAGCGTGGTGCCCGGCAAGTGCCCGGCAGAGGAGGTGAGCCTCTCGCCGCTGGCCTCCATGGACGCCCTCCTGGAACACAGCAGGGAGGATTTTTCGGGATTCTTGGCGGACGAGTTCATCAACCTGTCGCCGCCGCAGGCGCAGGACTATCACTTCGGCCTGGAGGAGGGCGAGGGCATCAGTGAGCTCTTTGACTGTGACTTTGGGGACTTCACGCCCTTGGACTTCTGAGGCTCTGCCCGGATGCTTGGGGGGGTGGGGGAAAAAAGTGCCAGGTGGGGGAGGCCACCCCTGGGCCCCTGCCCTCACAGGCAGGGTGGGCAGGACAGGCAGCCCCCCCGGCTGCAGCATCCGCAGCTCCTCTCCCTGTCCATTTTTTTGCAATATTTTCTTCTTACCCCTCCAGCCCGGTGGGGGCCGGCAGCGTCCCTGGCTCCAGCCCCTCGAGGGGGATGCCTGGGTGGGGGTCCCATCTCAGGGGACCCCCCCCTGCAGGGCCCTGATCACAGGGAGGGGGCTGCCCAGGGCAGAGCCGCTGCCCCCCCCTCAGGTGCCCGTTACAGAGCTTTAAGCAGTCCTGTGTATAGATTTGATTAATTTATTATTGTCCCCTGGGGACAGCGTTTAATTTCCCGGGTGGGTTGGGGGGGGGAAGGGGCCGTGCAGCAGAATGGGGGTGTTGAGAGGTTTCGTCACGCTGGGAAAGGGGTGGCGGAGATGCAGGGCATGCTGGGTTGGGGCTGTCCCCCCACCTCTGTGGGGGATGCTGCCCACAGCCCGGCTGAGTGTGGGGTATTTATTTATTATTTATGGTGTGTGGGAACTCTCCTGGGACACGGGGGGGCAGAAGAGAGTAGGGGGGACAGTGCTGGCTGGTGGGGGGGCGACATGGAGGGTCCCTCTGGGGACTCGCTGGCATGTCCCAGCTTTGCTGGTGGCCAAAATGGGGCTGCTGGCAAGGCCACCGTGGTGGCAGGGGGCTGCAGGAAGGGGGACGGGGCTGGATGGGGCTGGCGGCCCTGGGACTGTGTGCGTGTCCCCTTGGGGGGGGACTCAGGGGTGTCCCGGGGGGGGGTACATCTCTGCGGGCGAGGACCCAACGCTGTCTCCTGGCTTTTTTTCCCCTCTCTGCGCAGCTGTTCAGCCTTTGGGCTCTGTCCCCCCCCCTCCTCCATCCCACTGGGGTTGGGAGAGGTGATGGGGAGGAAAGGGGGGGTCCCGAGCTCCCCCCTCCCCGGGGGCCAAGCTGGAGACGCACTTTCACTTTTACTGCCTTTTAACAAGCTTGTGTTCCTCTGAGCTTCGTGTTTAATAAAGGTTTCTACTGACTGGCCTTCGGCGCAGAGCTGTGCTCAGGCGGCGGGGGGCACTGGGGGTGGTGGGAACCCCAACCTGAGAAAACAAGGGGGTTTTAGGGGTTATTTTTGGGTGGTTTTTTTCCTTTTTGAACTTGAAACGCGGGAGCAGGTGTGTCACTGCCTGGGCTTGCAGGAAGTGCTTTGGGTTGGGTTTTTTTTCCTCCCCTGCAATGCGAGGGATGGGAGCGGGGGCTGATCCCGCCGCCCTCTGCTCCTCCAAAAGACCCTGCCCCAGGGGGACAGGGCTATGGCTCTGGACGGGGATGGCATCTCCTTTTGGCAGCCCCTGTCCTCCCTCGGCTCCTGTGTGGGGAGGAGGAAGGCAGCGTGGGGCCAATGTGAAACCAGTCTGTGCATCCACCCCACCAGCAGCCTCCCAGTGGCTTCCCAGCTCCCCCCCAGCATCTCCTGGTCCTGCCTGAACTTCAAGGTCCCCGTGTCCCTGCTCACTAGGGACAAGCTGGCTGCAAGTGACAGCCCTCACCCTGAGTGTCCCTCCCCTCTCTGCAGCACACCGTCCCCTTCCCAGGGAGCAAGGGAAATCGGGGACCCCCAGGGAGGGATGCTTGGAGGCTCCAGGCACCCCCTGGCAGCCTGACGCGGGTTCCAGGAGAGGGCATGGCCACCGCCCCAGTGACAGGCAGGGACGTGCCACTTCCTTCCCGTGTTTGTACACTCTTTGTGCCTGGCCTCCTGCCTCTTTCTCCTTTAAACAGATAAATATTTCACCCCAGACCACTTTGCTTAAGCTCCCTCTGCTCCAGCGTTGGCAGGGACTGGGAGCCCGGGTTCAGGTTGGGCTGGGGTGACATGGTGAGCCCATCACTGCTGCCTCGCCTCCCGCCACCATCCCTGTGATGTGCTGTAAGAAGGTAGAATGTACTTTTAAAAAGGTAAAACGTATTTTGGAAGGTAGAATCTCTCGCTAGGTAAGAATAAAGAGCAGTCCCCGGCTCGTTGTGCTGCCACGGGGGCTGTTCTCACCGCAGGACGTGTGTGGATGGCACCGTGCCGGTGTGAGGTGGCAAACCCCACGGCTTGGCCACCTCCGTGGTGGCATCTCCTCACACTGTCCCTGCTCCCAGACCTCCTCCCTGCAGCCCCCTGGGACAGGCCAGGGCTCCAGAGCCAATGTCCTGAGCTCTGCAGGGTCCCTCCTAACCCCCAGGGGCAGCACAGATGTTCCCTTTTCTCCTGAGCAAAGGCAAACCTCTCTGATGGAGTTCGCCATCGCATTGCCCTAATAGGGAACCTCATGGGTTGGTGGGCCCTGGGGACTCCCGGTCCCCAGGAAAGCACCCCTCTGGCAGGGACAGGATCGTGTCCCCCGCTGCAGCAGTGCAGCCCATCTCAGGGTGGGGGGATACGTTGGCAGCTCCACGCCAGCCAGAGCACCCTAAAAATAACCGCTCTGCCTCCCCGAGGATGATTCACGATGCGGCTGAAGGGCTTCCCTCCTGCTATTTTGAGTCACTGGAGAAAGCTCACGATGGCTTGATGAGGAGCTCTTGTTTCTGAAGAGCATGTGGCGGTTTTGGGCAGTGGCCCCGGGTGCTGATTTATGACCTGTCTGCCCCGCCGATGCTTGTCTTCGTCGGGTGAAGCTGATATGGTGTGGGAGGTGGGCACCCTGCACCCATCCTGCCTGCCCCGCAGGTGCTCGGCTCCTGTTCGCTCCCATTCCCTAGCCGTAGCCCTGCAGGGATGTGCCCCCCCCAGCTCTGGGGGTGCCCTGGGCCATTGGCCTGCCCAATTGGCACCGGCAAACGCTGCTGCGGGTGGGTGGCATCCACAGGCTGAGCTGTGCTGAGCCCAGGGAGCCCTGGTGTCCCCTGTCCCCATCCTGCGATGCTCAGACTCTCAGGAGATCCCAGCCGTGGGACGAGCTCTGGGACAGGCTGGCAGAGGCTGGCGGGGGGCAGCTTTAGACACAGCATAGGGTTTGCCAGAATTTTATACCTTTAATTTAATCCCCCTTGGAGGATGTGGGCAGGTTTGGGTGCCACCCTAGACCCCTGTGGTACCTCTGCCCCGGGATGCCATGCCCCTGCCAGCCTGGCTTCTGCATCCTGCCCCACACTGGGTATTTCCACTGCCCCAAACCACTCACATTTTTCCCAAAAGGAAGGAACTCGGGGAGGTGAAGCGCAGCATCGTTTATTAATGAGATGCCGGTAAGCGGGTGCTTCGTTTAATTCCTGCCTGGTTATAGCCCTGTGCCCCCCACACCTGGGGAGCAGAGAAGAGCCCTGGTGTCCCCCCAGCTGGGGCCAAGACCCCCTTCCCGGCTGGTGGCTTTTGGGGCGCACTTTGGAAGTGCCCGTGGAAGGAGCCGGGGGCACTCATTGCCTCCTGCCACCAGCAGAGGTTTTGCCCTGGACTTTAGCCTCAGGACTTCCCAACTTCTCCATCCCACTCTGAGACTGGTGTCGAGCTCTAGGAGCCCCGATGGGGACCGAGCAGGGATTTTAGCAACCCAGGAATGCAGACCCCCCCCCCCGGGGACCTACTTTTGTTACCTGAAATAAAGGCTTTTGAACCCAAAAGTAGGGCTTTTTGTTTTAGAGATGCTGCTTTGTTCGATGCCGGGTGCTAGGTTGAAACCCACAAATCTAGCACACCTTACCAGGGACATTCACCCACTATTTATACACGAAAGATTCTCATCTTTCCTAATCAACTCATCTTTTCCTAATCATCAATTCCACCTACCCAATCCACAACTCATGCATGACCCAATAGCCGCTTTGCACACGCATATTAAATTTTGCTGTGTCAGCAAAACACCTCTGCGCAGGCGTGAGCTCCTCGGTGGTCGTTTGGGTAAGGGAGACTCTTCCTCACATTATCCTTGAGTCATCTGGGGACAGTAAAAGTTTACTGTAAGTTTGCCAACTTCTTGAGGAAGGATAAGGGTGTTCCTTGAATCACAGAATCATCATGGTTGGAAGGGACCTTTGAGATCATTGAGTCCGACCATACACACACACACCAAAAAAAAACCACACAACAATCTCGGGCACTAGAGCATGCCCTGAAGTGCCACGTCTACACGTTTCTTAAGTAACTCCAGGGTTGGTGACTCCACCACCTCCCTGGGCAGGCTGTTCCAGTGCCTGACCACTCTCTCAGTAAAGTAATTCTTCCTAATATCTAATCTAAACCACCCCTGCCCCAACTTCAGACTGTTTCTTCTGGTCCTGTCATTATTCCCTTGGGAGAAGAGGCCAACACCCACTTCACTATAACCTCCTTTCGGGTAGTTGTAGAGGGCAATGAGGTCCCCCCTCAGCCTCCTCTTCTCCAAACTAAACAAGCCCAGCTCCCTCAGCCTTGAAGAAGCCACAGCTCTTTCCTCCTTGACATAATATTACATACTTTGGAAGCAAACAATACTTTAGTCAACATATGGCTATAAACAAAGCAGAGGCCTGTCTTTGGTAGCACTTTCACCCACAGCAGAGCCCCCGCCATCGCCCAAGCCCCTTTCCCGCACTCCCTGGCAGGGTGACCCTCTGTCCCTGCTGCCGTGGGGCCACCCCTCTCCCCAGTATCTCCATTTTAGTTTGATTTGGTGGTGGCAGCTTGACAGCTCCGGCTCTTGGACCCCTTTCTGCCCCCCAGGGGACAGCCCTGTGCCGCATGGACTGGGTGCACGTGGTCCCTGGAGCCCTCGGGTACCCCCACTGGGTCCCAGGTGCACCTTTTTCTGCCTCTTTTCCCTCGCACGCACCCGGAGCAGCCGGGAGATGGTAAAAATAACTGCGATGCATCCTTTTAACCATCCCCAGGCTCCCCGGGGGCAGGAGGAGAGCAAGCGAGCTACACGTGCCATGGCTTAGTCACATTGAGCCGGGGACGTGTCTTGGTTTGGAGAGAAGCCGACCTCGGCAAAACGCGTTGGCCTCGAGAGGTCCACGGGACGGAAGAGGTCTTGCAGATGGAGGCAAGCCTGGCTCGGGTTTGGCATCCGAGAGAAACTGGTGCAAGCCCCATTCTCTAAGGAAGATCCTGGGATACCCTGAGACCGATGGGAAGAAGCCCACTGCCCCAAGAAGTCACCTCACCGGGAGTAGTGTCAAGGTCTGCCCAGGCACAGCTTTATCTCGTTTATTTATCTAATTATCTGCTTCTTGTTTGTGAAAACCTTGGAGGACAGGCTGGGGTACAGACATGGATGTCCATCCTATTCCTCTCTGCACGCACCAGGCCTCCTGGTGCCTGTGCTGGGCAGGGATGGAGGCAACTCCTGCCTTCTCCAACTCCTCCTCCTCCTCCTCCTTTTTCTCCTCCTCCTCCAGCCTGTCCCCACTCCTGCAGCCCCCGCTTGGGGTGCAGAGAGAGGCATCAAGGGACCTGGTGCCATCGGCATGACCCCTCGTGCCTGTGTGGCTCCGAAGGGAAGCAGCACTGAGCAAAGCCCACCCAGCACCGCGGGCACGGAGGAGCCGGCACCAGCCAAAGTCATTTGAAGCCATGCTGGGTGGCAGCGGGATCACCTCAGGGCCAGTCACAACCACAGTGGGACCATCCATGGCCAAACTAGGGCTACCCCAGGGCCATACTGGGGCAACCAGCGATACCCCAGGGACTGCCACAACCACACTGAGACCTCCCATGGCCACACTGAGAGCAACTGGGGCAACCAGGGCTAACCTGGAGCCAACAACGACCACACTGAGACCACCTATGCCAAAATGGGACCAGCTGGGGCTACACTGGGACAACCAGGGCTACCCTGGAGCCAACAGCATCCACACTAAGACCACCTATGGCCAAACTTGGACCAGCTGCGGCAACCAGGGCTACCCTGGGGCCAACAGCATTCACAATGGGACCACCCATGGCTACACTGGGGTCAACTGGGGCAACCAGGGCTACCCTGGGACCAACAGCTTTCACACCGGGACCACCCATGGCTACACCGGGGCAACCAGGGCTACCCTGGGCCAACAGCATCCACACTGGGTCCACCCATGGCCACACTGTGACCACCCATGGCTACACTGGGGCAACCAGGGCTACCCTGGGCCAACAGCTTTCACACTGGGACCACCCATGGCTACACTGGGGCAACCAGGGCTACCCTGGGCCAACAGCATCCACACTGGGTCCACCCATGGCCACACTGTGACCACCCATGGCTACACTGGGGCAACCAGGGCTACCCTGAGCCAACAGCATCCACACTGGGACCACCCATGGCCACACTGGGACCACCCATGGCTACACTGGGGCAACCAGGACTAACCTGGGGCCAACAGCATCCACACTGGGACCACCCATGGCCACACTGGGACTAATTGGGGCAACCAGGGCTAACCTGGGGCCAACAGTGGCCACAGTGAGACCACGGGTGGCCACCCTGGGACTAACTGGGGCAACCAGGACCCAGGCCACACCAGGACCATCATGGGCTGCATTGGAGCCAACTGGGCTCCACAACCGACGGATCCCAGGGCAACGGCCCACCGCCGCCACACCCCCGCCATCGCCCCCGCGTCCCTCACAGCGCCGCCCCGCTCCCCTCCGCCAATGACAGGCGCTGTCCTCAGCTGCCAATCACCTTCCGCGACCAACCGGATCGCGGTGGGGGCGGGCCCTCAGCCGAGGCAAAGTTGCCTGGCGGCTGCGGAGCCACTCGGCTGAGTCCGGCTCCGCGCCGCGCGCACTACGGCACTGTACCCTACGGCATCGCATCGCACCGCACCGCGCCCTACGGCACCGCAGCGTACGGCGGGGCCCCGCTCCCTACGACACCGCAGCGCCCGCGCCCGGCGGGGCCATGATGGCGTGCGCCGAGCTCCTTGCCGTCTGCCTGCTGTCGGCCGACCGCGGCTCTGCCGCGCCCCGCCGCCAGCCGCTCCCCATCTTCCACGACGTGAGTACCGCGGGGCGAGCCTCCGGTCCCGCCGGCGGTGCTAGCGCGGACGGCGGTGCCTCAAAGGGAGCCATGGCGGGGCCTCACAGGGAGGTGTCAGGGTGAGGTCCTTTCCCGCCTGCCCCGGCTGAGGAGACAAACCCCAGGGACAAGCGAGCAGGCCCCGCTGCTGCTCTAGGCCTGAGGCGGAGAATCAAGGCGTGGGTTTGTGATGTGTTAAATTACGCTCAGTGTTGTGTCCTTTTCTGAATTATGGGTCTTTTGAGTGGCTAGAAATAGCCTACTCCTGATCAAGAGCTGGTTGTCGTGACTCCGGGAGCGGGAGCTGTGTGCGTCTGGCAGGAAAGCTGCAGAAGATACCGTGTAGCTGTTAAAAGCCGTGGGATCCCACAGGCGGAGTGTGTCCGTTGCTCGCTGCAGCCCCCGTCCTGCTTAACGCACCAGGAGTTGTGGAGGAAGATGCTGGCTGTGCAGGTTGGAGGTCAGCCGGGCATCTCAGCGGCTGTGGGAGCTGACGATGGGGATAGTGGCTGTCTTTGTTTTCACAAGGCTGGTCCTGGCGTGATAACCTCCTGTCGTGCCACGGCCCCTCAAGCCCTGTGGTGAGGATGCATCTGTCAAGAGGAAGCTGTGTGCCCTGGGACCAGGGCTCTGGGGGAGGCAGTGCCTCTCCCCCTGTAGCACTCGGTACCCTGGCCATCTCTCAGGGCAAGTGGCACAGCTTGGGTTAGAGCCCGTCTCTGCTGCTGGAGCACATCAGAGGTGCTCTACTCCCCTGCTCCTGGCTGTGAGCTGCAGGGTGACTGGGTCGGGTGGGCAGCATCCGAATCTCCCTGGTGGGCCACCAGCCCTTGCGTTGCCCAGTGTCCCGCACCACTGGGGTCAAAGTCACCCTGTGGAGCCAAGGAGACGTGTGAGCAGAGGTGCTGCCCCTGTCCTGCTGCAGGGACTGCGGAGGAGAAAGAGGGTTAAGGGCGAGGGTTGGTGCGGTGCCCCAGCATCTGGACAGCTCAGGATGGTGCCAGCTGTCATCTCTGTCCTGTCCCAGTCCGGGTGGTGCCACCCCCTGTGTCCCAGTTCATCCCAGAGGAGGGGAGCGGGAGATCTCGGGCAGCACTTTGGGAAGGTGAATGACATGCCTGGTCCGGTCCTCTGTCTGGGAGACCCTCTGATATCACCAGGAAGCAGCTGGAAAGCGCGGCTCCCTCGGCTGCCGTGGTGCTTCCAGCTGGGGGTCAGGGTCTCTCTCCTGCCGTGGGGAGATTTCAGGCTGCAGGGCTCTCCAGCCAGCATCATTAACCGCACTAATTACTTGGCTGATGGAAGATGGGCTGGAGGGGGGTTGGTGGTGACAGCTGTGTTTCAGCTCAGCTCCTTGGGACACTCGCCGAGTCCCACATCTATCCCTCAGGGTGTCATTAAAGCAATTATAATGGGAAGTGTTAACAGTGCTAGCAGCTGCTTTCTGGGTTCTAGTGGCTTCCCTTCCTCTTCCCTGTGGCTCCCTTTGCTCCTGCCTCAGGTCCGGAACTTGGCAGGGTGAGTTTAATGTCTCTGCTTTTGGGTCCGGGCAGTTGGCTGGTCTCCAGCTGCCCCCCCAGGCTTGGCAGGGCGAGCTGCTCCCCACTGCAGTGGGGCGGGATCCGTGCCCACCCCTCGGACAGCGGGAAGGGAGGGCTGCCCAACACAGATCCCAGGTGGCAGCCAGTGCTTCCCCTGGGACCAGAGCCGCCGTCTCCCTGCCCGCAGATTGCCTGCCTTCAGGAGAGGTGAGGAGGAGGAGGGCTTTGCCAGAGATGCTTCGCTGCAGGCGTGGTACGAACTGCAGTGCTGCCATCGCAGTTGTTTCTCTGTGCAGACATCTCAAGCCTCTGGGAGATTCATTCCCCGGGCTTGGGGCTTGCTTACTCCCCTCTGGGTGTATGAGAGGTTGAGAGAAGCCACTCGGACAGCCCGCTGTTTATTGCCAGTGCTTGGCCGCAGCCCGCAGTAGCCTGTGGTGGCTAGATGAGCATGGTGTCCCCAGGGCAACTGTCCTCTTACCAACAGCCGGTGTGTCCCTGGCTGTGTGTCCAGCAGCCGCGATTGCTTCCAGCCCTGCAGGCAGCGAGAAGCCCTATAATGTCTCTCCTTCCCGGGGTGTGTGTGTGGGGGTTCATCCCCAAATGTATACAGATTTGGTGCTTGTTTTGTCAGTCCCAGTGTGTCTGCTGCCGCAGGCATCGTGTGGGGCTGCTGCTGCTTGGACCCAAGCCCAGGAGCCCGGGGCTAAAGGAAATATCTTGTGCTTGAGGCAGTGTCCCTGTGTTCCTGATACTGCCAGCCCTGATTGAAAGCCAGGAATTGCCTGTAGGGCTTCTTCAGCAGCAGACGCAGACCTGATCCCATTCCCAGCCTGGCTTTGCATTGCTTTCCCTTGGCTTTGTCCCAGGGCTGCCATCCGCTCTGGGCCGTTGCACTAGGAGCAGCGTTTACCTGCCATTGCCGTTTATGTGCCTGCACCCTGGGGGGGCTGGGGGGCATCACCCTGTGGAGCGTGGAAGCAGCTCTGTGCAATTTTTGCTTGGCTGGACTTGGATCCTGCCTCGTGCACAAGATCCATTGATGTTTTCCGGAGCGTGCAGTGTTCACCGAGGCACCCCTCTGCAGCCAGGAGCGGCCAGGGATGGGCTCTCTAGAGGCGGTGAGGAGCCCCGCCATCCCTGGGGGACGTGGACCAGATGTGTCCTCGCCTCGCAGGGCTCTCGCAGCTCGGCTACTTACGCCACATTTATTTATTTTGAGCTTCGGGCAGCTGCCATGTGTGCACTGGGAGTGCTTTTCTAATGCACCGCTGGAGCAGAGGATCCCGTGTGCGAGGGAGAAGCATCAGCTTTGTTTGTTGAGGTTTGTGCTGAACCAGGATGGGCTCATCCTTGGTTAGAGACCTTCTCAGCCCCATGGGATTCCCCCCAAAATTGTGCTCTCCCTCTTAGCCCACAGACAGACCCTGCTGAGCAAGGCCAGCCTGGGAGTGCGAAATGTTACACCTCACTTGAATCTGCATTTGTTAAGTGCCTGGGTGACACTTGACTGTCTTTGAGCTGAGCTAGCTGGCCTCAGTGACATTATAGTCATAGAGATGTCATTGCATGAGCCTTGTGTCCATAGGATTAAGCTTTTGCCTTGACGGAAAGTGGCGTGTCCGAGGCAGGGAGGTGGTAGAGTGGGAGCCCTGGCATGTGTAACCCAGTGCCCTGATGTTCACGTGAACCCTTCTTTTTGGATTCCCTTTGCTTTTAACCCCAGAGAAGCTCCCAGCATGTGGGAGCTGTGGGTTCCTGTCTCAGCTGGTAGAGGTAAAGCTCCAAAGCACATCCCAGTGAGTCCTACGGGGCGTTCAGGGAGTGCCTGCCCTGCTTTCCTGCGAGGGAAGCAGCCTGCCCCGCTGGAAGCCCGAGTCCCGGAGGGATGGTTACCTAATGCTGGTCGGCTCAGGGCAGCCTCTGTTCTCTGCAGCAGCTCAGGTCGGGAGGAGCTTGCCTGGCTCAGAAGAGCATCCTCCAAGGAGGTGTCCCTGTTCCTGGTTTTGGTCGCGGGGAAGGACCAGGTTGCTCCCTGCTGGGCCCAGCATCAGAAAAGCCTCTGCCTGGTTGCAAACCAGCGGTTTCCTCGGGAGTGAGCAACGGAGGTTTCTATGGGCAGCTGTTTCTTTACCATAAAGTGATTTTTTTGGGGATGTTTGAGTGGCTGGGTGTGGGCTTGTGCCCTCAAAACACACAGCAAAGCTGTCAGTGAGCGGTTCAAAAGGGAGCTGGGGGTGGAGGGGGCAGCTGGCAGCAACGCGTCTTCATGCGGCAGGGAGCAGAGCTGGTCCGGGGGCGGTTTGATCAGCGGTCTCTGCTTTGCAGGTGCATGGAAAAAAAAAAAAGATATAATAAAGTCCGCTTTCTCCTTTTCCTGATCTTTCTTCAGACCTTCAGATTTCTTCATCAGCATGATTAAAAACAAGTTGCCACAGACACAACTTTCTGTTGTTGCCTCTGTTAGAATGTGCTGGCCAAAACCTCGTACTGTGTGGTATGGCAAGATGTTCCCAGGCTTTGGAAATGATGCTGTTCCTCCCCAGAGTCGCTCCCAGACCTTCCGATAATTATTGGTGAAAGAAGAGCCAAGCAGGGATAAGAAGCCCCGGCTTTCTCCTGGGTCACTGGCAGAAGCCTCATAGTTGGGAGCCTGGGTTGAGACTCTGAACTGAAGGAGCTCTCCAGCTGTGCTCTGTGGCAGAATTAGTTACAGATTAATTAATTCATTAATTATTAATTACAGTGTGTGTGCATGTCGAGGTGTTGCAGGCGGGACTGTTGTGAAGGGTGATTGCCAAGTGCTGGTCCTTGGTGCAGAGGGTTGAAAGTGTCTGCGGTGATGCACAAATTGCTCCTGTTATGGACTGGTTTTATGCTTAATGTTCTTTCATTTAAAGGGTCTGAAAAATTAAACACTTTCCATCACAAGGGTGTAGCAAAGCCCTTTCTACTTTGTTTTCCCTCTGTGTTCTCTAAAAGATGCTTGGTGTGAGTGCTGGGCTTGCTTGGGCTGCGGCGGCTCTGCTGAGAGCTTTGTGCATTGGAGGCGAGAAATGGTTTTAATGGTTTGCAAAGGGGAATTTCCCCAGAGCAGCCTGTGCAGCCCTGGCAGCGGGGGCTTCTCTGCTACTCCCCGGGCTCTGGGAGGTGGTTTTCTCATGGTGGCAGTGCCGGGTGCCACCTGGCTCGCTATTCAGCCACGCTGCTCTCCCTGCTCCCTCACTAAACCCTCTTGTATTTTCTCTTGCAGATTTTCCGACGAGCCGACAAGAACGGTGAGTGCTTTGTTCTGCCGCTGCCTCCCCCTCCCTGCCTGGCTCTGGGTGAAGTAGCACGGCCTGTCCCTGCTGGGAGGTTTGGCTGAAAGAGTGAAGGAGGATAAGGGCAAGCAGCTCTCCAGCTGCAGGAAAAGTGCTGTTCTGCTTCACCTGGAGGAAAAGGCACTGGAGAAAAGGGCCTGGCTGGGGAGGTGGGCTCCCCAATCCGTGCTCCATGCAGGACAGAGCCCCTTCCAAGCCCTTCCCCTGCCTGCGTACACACCATCTCTCCTCTGCGCTGCTAGCAGTGAGAAGGGAAGGCAAAGCAAGCTGGGTAGCAGGCAGCCCAAGGGCCATCAGGCTTCTGCTTCATCCCTTGCAGGATTGAATCCTGAAAGGAATTTGGTCTTTGTGCTCAGTCGAGGGTTTTACAGGTGGCCCTGTTCCTGGGTGCCCACTGGAGCTCCTGGCGTTTGAGAGTTAAAATCTGCTACCCAGTTTTTAATCTAAAAAAACAATATAATAATATAAACCAAGAAGTCCAAAATCACAAGTAATTTCTCTGAGCCTTTGCAGCCCCTCTTGGGCTCTTCTTCACAGTAGCTTGCAGGCTCCAGGAACCACTTTTGTTGCACAGGAAGATGCAGCACAAGGAGCTGAAGTCCTCCACAGAGAGGAAGGAAGAAGCTCTTGAGTCATTGGAGAGATTTTCTTTCCATAAAAACCTGATCCTCACTGTACTGTTCATAATAGACCCTGTGCTTGGACAGTCATCTATGTACAGAGTGTCTGCACACCTTTCTGAAAATGTTGCAGTGGGATCTTTTGGAAGGGGCTGAAATTCCCACCTGAAATTCCAACAGCAGCGGCCCTGCTTGCCAATGCTCCTGGGTTTTTGATGGGGACTGGTGGGACATGCTTTCAGTGAGATATATCTGCTCTAATTACTATGCACAACACGCCCAACCGTCCCACGTTCCCCGTAGTGAGGCTGCTGGGAGGATCGCTGGGGCCTGGATGCTTCTTTCTGCAGATATATAATTATTCTTCCCTTTTATTGAAATGCAGATGATGGGAAGCTGTCATTTGAGGAGTTCAAGAACTATTTCGCTGATGGGATCCTGAGCTCGGAGGAGCTGTGGGAGTTGTTCAGTGGCATTGACAGGCGTCATTCGGAGTAAGTAATGTGGTGGCACAGAGGAGAGGAGCCGAAGGAGAATATCAAACTGCTTGAGTGTAGATGGAGGACGTTTGGAGGCGGGTGCAATAAATAAGTCAGGGTGAGATAAACCTACTTCTTGTAACACGCAGATGTTAAAACCCCTTGAACATCAGCTGTGAGCCTTGGTGATGGGAGAAGTCAGGCGTTTTGAGAACAGTTGTTACCAGATTAACTGTAGTTCTGTAAGAGCAACTCTCCCTTTAAAATTACATTAGTTTGAAAAATGTATTCCAGAAATATACAGCTCCATAGAGCAGGCTGTGTGTCTGCAGGAGGAGCGTGTGGTGGCGTGAGGACGATGCACAGACTGTGCAAAGTTGCAGACTTTGCCACTGCTGACACAGGGAACCGCTTTTCGCTTGCGTAAGAGCCGCTTTCCACCAGAAATGGGCCTTGTGAGTGTAACTGTGAATTTAGGCCAGCTGCTTTTAAAAAAAGAAACCCCCAAAGAACAGGAGAAGTAATTGCACTCCACCCTGGTGCACCACTCCTCTTGACTGGTGCTATCTAAAGGAGTCTGTTGCGCTCGGCTGAGTTTCTCATCCCAGTCTTTCAGGTATTAGGGTGGCATTGCTGGGATCCCTCTGCCCTGCTGTGAACGAGCCTGGTTTGGCACTGGGAGAAACTGGCCGTTGAGAAATTGCATGTCGTGGGGCTGCCTGTTGAAATGGAGGTGTGCTGCTGGGTGAGAAGGTGGCTGCAGCTTCCTCCTGGTCTTGGTGGCAGGCTCAGCTCTGGCTTGTGCCACTTCCCTGGCACCCCGGGAGGCATCTCCTGCACCAGTCTGATGCCTTCAACCAGGGTGAGGTAAACTGGGAGCAGCCTCCCAGCTGCACACACTGGTCCCAGGGCCCTGCAGGGAGCCAGGGCAGTGGCACAGAGGGCTCATCCTGTGCCAAGGTGCCGACAGCCACTGAATGCCACTGAGCCACAGCGAATACTCAGCGCACCCTGGCTGCAAGTCCCCACATTGTCCACCCGGGACTGGGGCAGTGGGGACGGTTGACTCCTGCCCAGTGTCGGGGCGGTGGGTTTCGCTGATGCTCCCACTTCAGTGATGGGGCGGGGAAGGGGGGTGGTGTGTGCAGCCCCTGGTGCCGCTTTCTTTTAAGCCTGGCTGCCTGTTGCTGCCTGTCCCTGCCAGTTGGGCTTGTTGGATGTGGGCAGCGGGAGGTGTCTCCTGAAAAACCTCGGTCTCTTTGGGCTGTGATCCCAGGGAGTTAGCAGTGAGCTGTTCCCTGTCCTCTCACTCCATTTTGGGGTGATCTTGGAGTCACCCCCCATATGATACTGCTGGAAAACATGGGTTGCAGCAAAGCAGAGAGTTTTAACTGTGCCCTTAACTGAAAGGTGAAGATCTCCTCATTTAGTGTCACTTTCAGGTCGGGCTTCTCAGAGTCATAGAATAGTTTGGGTTGAAAGGGGCCTTTAAAGGTCATCAAGTCCACCCTCTTCTTTTGTCTGTCCAGAGCAGATAAGCAGGACTGACGGAAGGGCCCTGTGCGAGCTGGCTGTCTCCAGGAGTCATGCACAACCCCGGCTGCAGCGGCGCTCTCTATAACTCGTTACCCATAATGACGATGCAGTAGCTATGACAACGTGGCAGTTGCAGCCTTGAGCTGATGACATCTATTAGCAGGGCATGACTGTTGGGTCTTTGATCTCTTTCTCCCATGAAGAGCAGAAGGGACCCTGCGGATGGAGCTGGTTTCCAAATTCCTGTGTTCAGAGACTTCAAGCAAAAGTAGAAGACACTGTCCCTCCACCCTGTGAGAGTGCCCTCATTTCTGCAAGAGCAGAAGGGAAAGTCCAGCCCTGAGGCCCCCTGCAGGTGTAGTTCTTGTTTCTGTCCCTGGCATGGTCCATGCATGTCTCTGGCATGGTCCATGCGTATGTGCACAGGGTCGGTGCATGGGACAGCTTCAGTGTGAGCAGGCGGGAGCGGGACGGGACATGGGAGGTAGCAGCAGGGAACTGTACGTGATTTCTTCAGCATCCTCATGGAGGAGGAGAAGGTGGGATGCCCCAAAGGGGGAGCCTGGCATTCATCTTATTGTCTGGTAAGAGGCATCCTGCCCCCTGCAAACAGTGTGGGGCTGTGCTGCGTCTGTCAGGGTGCTCTGATCCTGACCCAGAGCCGTGTGCCTGCTGGGACGAGGGACTTGGAGAGACAGGCCTGTCCCCAGGGAGGCATGATCCTGTCTGTCCCCAGGGACTGCTTGTGGCAGGTAACGGAAATTGAGCAGTGTTCAGCGCTCTGGGCCTCATAGGGATCTCTGTGTGTAGAGCTGGACTTTCTGGCGTTTGTTTTTGGGGTGTGCAGGGGGACCCACTCCTTTGTACAACCTCTGATGTCTTGTAAGGGCTGTGTTGGTGCCCTGCTGTCCCCTCAACGTGGGGTGGACAACCCACCTCCTCCAAGCTTCCTGCTTGCCTTGTACTTGGGGGAACTTAATATTTGCGAGAGCTGGCTGAAATTTGCTGCCAGATTCAAGAGGCAAAATGCTCAAAGTATTAGAAAGCTGGAAAGCAACTACAAGCTCTGCAAACGTACCTGAAGTGCTTCTTTCACTTCCCACAGCTTTTCTGATAATGGGAAAGTTTCACCCTTAATCCAGTGGGTGGAATTGGCCACAAGGGTGCTGTGTTCATCAGGTCTAGGCTGAAACTTAACGTTTCTGGGTCAGTGCCAGCCTGACCCCAGGAGAAACAGTGACAGGGACCTTTATACCCAGGCACTCTCCGTATCTGGGTAACGGAGCGCTGCCCAGACATGTCCTGACCCTTGTCCATCACTGCCAACCTGCTCCCTGGGTCCCAGAGCTGACATCTGGGAAGATGAGTATTTCAGAGGTCTCATACGTTACTTGTTCTCCTTTTCTCCCCATCTCCTTCCCATCCGATCTTTGCTCCACCTCCCATCTACCCATGCTGGTGGGGTACTGAGGCCTGTGCGTCAAGCACCTCTGTTGGGTTCAGTTTAGATTTTACATTTCCCCATGAGGCTTTTTTCGTTCTGCATTTCTGAAAATTTTTCCATTTTGGCTTTAAAATTTCTCTTTGCTCTAATTCTTTGCCATTTAAAAAAAATTACGTTTAAACCGAATGCAACTCTTTATTGGCCTTTGGTCCAACAGCTACGTCCGCTTGTCGGAAAGCTCCACACCAGCTCTGGCACTGGTGCAGAACAGAGAGATTCATCTCCCTGGAAAAGGGCATTTTCATCCACTGAAACATCTGGGTGAGAAGAGAGAAATGTTTTTGAAGGGATGAAGAAGTTCTGTTGCTGCAGAAGCGTCTCGGGAGATGCAGGGTGCAGTTTGCTCTCTAGCTGCCGTGTGTCTGTCTACAGCCCAGCCAGGTGGGATGGCAGCAGATCCCGGGTCTCACGGGGGCAACTTAAGGAAGAATCAGATACAGGGGGCATTGGAGTGAACATTGGAATGTTGCATAGGTCGCATGCCTGCTGCTCTTTGCAGGAGACTCTGAAACCTGCCCAGGGAGGTGTCGTGTGGACCTCGCGTGGCTTTTTGTCCTGCTTCTGTCGGGAAAATGTAGAAAAATAAGGTATGGTAAATATTCCTTTGCATGAGAGCAGTCGGATGGTGGTGACAGGAACTGGGTACGGACTGCCCAGAGCCTTTGTCTGGGACCTTGAACCATGAGGGAAAGAGGTGGGAGTGCTGACCTGATTGTTTTTAAAAACTCCCAGTGGAAGTAACCTCAAGCCTCTGGTTCTGTGGAAGAAGGGACTTGTATGAACTTTCTTCCCCTCGCTTTAGTCGGAGACTTGGAGCCTCAGTGTCTCCAGTCTCTGAATGATGGAGAATGCCTGAAACACTCTGGGTCACACTGGCAAGCTTTGGAAACCTTTCCTGGTTTGAGGTAAAACAGAACCAATTTTCTGTGATGGCAGCAGAGGTTTCCAACATGATAAATGATAAAAATAAAAGAATTCCCATCTGCTTTGCTGAAGCTGATTGCTGTTTTCTTGCATAAATTCCAGGCGCATTCTGACAAAATCCCAACAGCATAATGATGACAAGATCCTTCATCATCAGTTCAAACTTAATTACAGTTAATCAGTGGTTTGAGCACAGTCAAAATACAGCTATGTGGAGATGTGGAGAGTCTCTGGATGAGTGCTTTGGAGACAGAGGATGGCTCTTCTCTTGGAGCGGGAGAGGGGATGGCAGAGAGAGAAGCAGAGGGAAGGCTGCTGCCCTGTTGCAGCCCTGAAAAATAGTTTGGGATTTGATGTGCAGGTTCTTTACGTGAGCTCCTCCTGGTTTCTGATATGAAGTAGCTTCTGGTAGCATGAAGATGGTACCTTTGGTTATGCAATTTGCTTGCTGTGCTCTGTCCTGCCCCTAATTGTGCCCTGGGGCTGCCGCAGGATGCGGAACTGGGAAGAAGTGGCCATGCAGGGCTGCTGATGGAGCAGCCTGCACTAAGAAGGGAGCAGATCTGCCACTGGACAAGTCCCAGGGGGCTGATTTGTGCCACAAGATCTTGGTGAGTGATTCAGTGTTTAACAGTGTGTAGTGATTGATTAGTTAATATTTGGTTCTAAGCAGCAAACAGACAAGATAGAAAGAGTTATTAATAATCTCTGGCCTCTCTGTAGAAGCCATAGGGTTGTGTTGATACTAGCTCTTTGTCACACAGACGCCTGCTTGCTAGAGCTGAGATGGGGAATTGGTGTCCCCTTCTTCCTGGTGAAACCAGTCTCAGCCCCAGATTCTCACTGGGAACAGATGTAAACACCTGGGTAACGTATGCATTAGGTGTTTCACTGCATATTTTGTTATCATCTCCTGTCCACATCCCCTCTTTTGTGAATTTTGCCCATCTCGGATGGGAAGCAGTGGCTCCAGTTATTACTCTGGGGCATGGGACTCGCAGGCGATGCTGCGGTGCCAGGTCTCTTGTGGCAGTGGAGCAGCAGCAGCTCTGCAGGCTCCAGAAATCTGTGGAAAAATTAAGAAGGAGCAAGACAAGACACTTTTTCCAATTTAAATTTGTGCTTCAAACCCCAGTCACTCTGTCTAGCAGAGCATGGAAGCTGCTCAGAGATGGCATCAGCAAAGTTTGATAGAGTGGAGTCGGTGGAAGAAGGGGCTGTGGTTTTGCTGATTGTCTGTATTGCATCTCAAGGGAAACAATTTTTTTTTTTTATCCACTTTAAAACCTGTCTGCAGTGCCAGGACAGTGCGCCAGAGCCCTGCCTTAATCAGCTCCTGCGGTAGGTGTTTAAAATAGATGAGCCAAATCACATCCTCAAACTGCCTGTCTCCGTTGCCTAAGAAGGCGCCTGATGCAATTAGTTAAACAAGGGGCTCTGCAGTCCCACTGCCACAGATCTGTGGTGGCGTCTCGCACCAAAATATTTTCATCATTTGAAGCACTGCCCATTATTAAAGTCCACTGAGCGGAAGCCCAGCAGAGAGATGCAGAAACCAAGCCTTTAATGTTTGGGGGAAAAGCTATAGTAAGATTTTTGCTGAAATGATTACGCCTGTTCTTGGCATGGCATTTTGGACACTTCCCAGACTCTCCTCTAGTTTTACCTGGGGGTGTTTTTGTCCCTCTGCCCCATGAGCAGTGTCAGCGGGGGGACAGGGCGATGTGGCTGTGTTGTGACTTCCCCTGGGCAGCGGTGCTGCAGCCATCCTTGTGCTTGGAGCCCAGCAAACTCCAGGTTTCACCGGTTCCTCCACACGTGACAGCACCTAAATGCTTAAAAAACTCTTTTGTGCTCTCTTCCACTTTCCCACTCAGGGTTAAAAATGGTTGTAATCATTTAGGGGATTTTTGAGGCAGCAGAATTTCTTGAGTGCAGGCTGATTTAAATAAACAATATCCTGGGGCTTTTCCCTGCAGGTGATGCCGGGCGTCACAGGCAGCTCTGCCTTGGTGGCTTTGGCCACCTGAGCAGATATGACAGCTTCATGTGAACCCACAGTTCTGCTCGACATCCCATCCCGAAAACACGTGGCTGTTTCTGGATATTTCCTTCTCCCTCTCCACCCCAGCAGCACCTTTACTAGAAACAGGAGGGTCCTCTCCAAGCCCTGCGGGGTTGCCAGCGTTGATTCTCCACTGCAGTGCTCTCTGTCCCTGAAAAGGGACAGGGGGCTGGCTCCTGCCTCCAGGTTTTTGGAGCCAGATCCCTGCTTTTCATGGCCTTCAGGGCAGAACAACCCCTCTCATGGGCTGTGAAGCCATCCAGTCCCCTGCCCCGGGAGCCTGAAGGCAGCCCTACGTCACCGGGGCTCTGAAGGCAGGGAAGAGGAGGAGCAACTGGAGGCACCCATGGGGCAGATGGGAGAGGAGGGGGCCCAGTGCCTTGGGGCAGCCATAGAGGAGGACCTGGGCTGAGATCAAGGGACACACGAGGAGGGAGCCCTGGCCAAATGCTTTGCACCTTTGGGAGAAGAGGTTGGGTTGAAGAAACAGCTTCTGGGGCTTATCAGCTCCAGGGCTCAGAAATGGTGCTGCCAACCTAGCCGGCCAGCCCAGGGGTGCGGGGCGCTGCCTGCCTCCCCCCAACTTCCTCCCAGCCCCATCCCTGCTCTCACAGACCTTTCCCAGCACACTCCAGCTCCAGGAGATGTTAGCGGAGCAGCTTTGCTTGCTCCTTCAGTCCTTTAAGCAGAGGTGATGCTCTGCAGTGCTGCCTGGGTGCTGCAGGTGCTGGGCATGGCTCCTGAGCTGCTGGCTCTAAACTTGGTGCAGCTTTTTATTTTTCTGTTACAGCTTTTGAAAATACATGAGAGAAGCAGTAAATCCACTGAGGGTTGAAGCCCTCAAGGCTCTTCTCACCACAGCTGTTTCTTCTGAACCCACCCCACCATCTAACAAGAATTTGTTTTTTCTGTTTCTTGCAGTAACGTGGACACGGAGAAATTGTGCGGTAAGTAGGGTGAGGTTCCTGCCTCGCAGGGCTTCCTCTCTCGGGGGTCTGCGGTGGGGCTTTGTGTACATCTTGCCTGGGCAGGGTTGGGCAGTGAAGTGGCATTGACAGTCCCTGTGCCTGAATCCCAGCACAGAGGGCATCTGTGCTTTTCCCAAGGGGATAACTCTGGAGAGGGACACAAATGGCCCCCTGCAGCGCTGGGCTGTGTGCGGGAAGCTGCGGGCACAAGGGAGACAGGGATGGAGGTGCTCGGGAAGCTCACCATGCTCTTCTCTCCTGCTTCAGAATATTTCTCAGCATATCTCGGAGAATACAGGAATGTGCTTTCTGCCCTGGAAGCTCTCAACTCTGCGGTCCTGGCAGCCATGGACAAAACCAAACTGGTAAGGGTGGGACCACGGGAGGGTGGTGGGGCAGGCGGGTGTGTAACGGAAGCCATGGTGATCTTAGCCGCTTGCTTTTAACTGAGGTGTCAGAGGCAGGAAATGTGGTACCTCCCAGATCAGTGGAGTTGCCTGCGCGTGTTTTGGTTGTCTCCATGCGCACTGAGTGCTGCAGAAGCAGAGCGTGGAGGAGGAGAAGGGTAGGGCTAGTGCTTTTGTGCTCTGGAGACGTCTTCTTCCTTGTGGGGCTCTGGCAGCGGTTGTTTCAACAACTCCTGGCAGACCATTTGCAGGGTCTTGCCTGGGGACACTGTGTCTGGGACCATCACTGATGATCTGTCTTGTGTCTCTGAGCCAAAGCAAGGCCTTTTCCACAAAGCAGTGTGATGTGAAAAGGGACTCTGGGGTGGAGCCTGCTCCAGGCTGACCCCAGCTCAGTGCAGCCTGTGCTCACAGTGACAAAAATTGGCTGCTGGAGAGGGGACAGGAGCCACTGCGGCAGGAGGGCTGCTTTGGGAAACAGCGAGGCGCTTGGGAGAAGGTAGGAAATGGTGAAATTCATTGACTCCCAGCCTTGTGCTGAGTTCATCCCTGCGGTGAACGCTCTATCTGCAGCTTGTACTGATGGGAGGCAGATTGGAGACTGCTAATTAGGGCAAGCAGCCTCCTGCTTTGTCAGCCCCCCTGCCTCTGTGTCGAAGAGCTGAGGTCTGCAGTGCACAGCGTCAGGGCTAAATACAGCCATGAAGAATCAGTGGCCAATACTGGAAGGGACTATTCTGGGGGACCAGCAGCCCCCTTTGCATCTGAAATGTGTTAAATGGTTTCACCGTGTGCTTGGAGCTGATGCTGTTTTACAGCCACGGGAAGGGCCGGCCCTTTCTTTCCCTTTGATGTGGTGGTTCGATGTTTGGTAAGAAGCAGATGAAGAGCATCACCCACCTGTACACCATCCCCTGACGTATCGATTGGACAGAAAAGCAAAGAGGGACCTGTCCTGCTGTCAGCTCTGCAGAGTCATCAATGTGGTGTTTGTGCCTCTGTAGTGTCAGTCACAGTCCTGTCCTCTCTTTGAGTTTTCCTCTTGCCAGATCCAGCCTCAGCAGCGTCTCCCTGTGCATTGGAAATTTCATACCAGGAGAGGGAATCACTTGAAAATGCATTTTCTCTTTGGTTCAGCTCTCTGGCCGCCTTCACAGTTATTAAATGCAGGTCCAGAGGGAGAGAATGAATCCTCTTCAGAGAGCTATGCTTTGTTTCAGTTCTTCTCTGGTTTGGTTTTTTTTTGGTAATACATGAATACACAAATTCATTTCTCCAAAGGACAGCACAATTACTGTCTGCTGCACAGTATTGGCATGATGCGTTCATTCACTTAATAGGTTCTGATGCCACAGGTTTTCCTTGGCAAAAAGAAGCAGGTTTGCCCTGTTGAAACAGATTTTTGTGGACTTGCTTTTCTATCCCTGTTTAGATCTGCCTGGAGCCAGGGGACCAGGGCAGCCCCATGTTCACAGCGCTGCTCTCACCCAGATGAGGTCTGTGCTGATCTGGGTGCTCTGATCCCAGCCCTGAGTTCCTGGGTGCCCCGATGCAGATGCTGACCCTCACGGGGAGCATCTCGCTGCAATTCCTTGGCGCACTGGGCTCTGAGAAGGCAGGAGAGGGCGATGCTCCAACCCTGTGGTCAGGGCTTTTGCAGAGCTGTGGGAAATCTGCCACTGTTAGAGGCTGGCAGGGATGATAAATGCTGAATTCTTACCTGCTGTGACCTGAATATATTCCCACGGTTGTATTTCCAGAATGGGACTTGATCTTGGGTTATTATGGGATTAGTGGGTTTATTAGGTTGGATTTTAGCCAAAGCTCTCACCTCTCTGAGTCAGGGGAGGGGGCAGAGAACAGAGATTTCCCATATTGCGTGTCTGTCCCTCATTTCTGTTGATTCAAACGCCTCTGATGCCACCATGGCTGAGGACTGAGAGCCCCAGTTTGGCAAAGAGACCACTCTCCTGGAAGAGCCGAATGAAACTTCATCCTAGGGAGCTGCTTTTGCTGGAGATGAGGCCGTGCTGTGTGCTGAGCAAACTGGGAGAGACCTGCCTGCTCCAACAGCCCTCACCATAAAGCTCTGCTTCCAGACCAGGGCTGTGGAGTCAACAGATGTTGAAGGATCTTCAGTCCCTGCCTGTTGTTCCCCAGACTGTGCTTAAGAGAGCTTTGTGTGATTCCTGAGAAGGCAGTGATACCTGGACCAGCTAGAAGGAGGAGAAGGGGATCTCTGACTTGAGCTGGGTCTCACCAGTTGAACCGCAGCATCTCTTGGTTAGGACGTGGTCCATCTTCTGCTGCCATGGGCTTGCTCAGCCCTGCATCCTCCAGGTACTTACCCCACAGCTGCAAATCAGCTCCTGTAAATACAAGCTCACTTTACAAGCAGGAAAATAGAGATCTAGGCTGCTTTGTTAGCACAACAAAAGCAGAGCCTGGGAGATGTACTTGGCTTGCTCACACCATGCCAGGGCAATGAGCTACAGGGAGGAGAGAGACGAAATTAGGAAACCAGAGCTCGGAGGGAATATGCCACAGCTCTGTGTTTGGGAGCTGTGGTTTAAAGAAGTGCTGCCCAAAGCCTTTTTGGTATCGAGGATTGGAATGGTCCCAGTGGAGGGCCATGAAGATGATCAGAGGCTGGAGCCCCTCTGCTGTGAGGACAGGCTGACAGAGTTGGGGGAGTTCAGCCTGGAGAAGAGAAGGCTCCGGGGAGACCTTACAGCAGCCTTCCAGTACCTAAAGGGTGCCTACAGGAGAGATGGGGAGGGACTCTTGATCAGGGAGGGGAGCCATAGGACAAGGGGGAACAGTTTTAAAATGAAAGAGGGGAGATTGAGATGAGATCTCAGGAGGAAATTCTTTGCTGTGAGGGTGGTGAGAGCCTGGCCCAGGTTGCCCAGAGAAGCTGTGGCTGCCCCATCCCTGGAGGGGTTCAAGGCCAGGTTGGAGGGGGCTTTGAGCAAGCTGGTGTGGTGGGAGGTGTCCCTGCCCAGGGCAGGGGGTGAAACTGGATGGTCTTTAAGGTCCCTTCCAACCCAAACCACTCTATGATTCCCACGTCTGTGTGTGCCGTTGTGGTCGCTGCAGGCCAGGGATACCTGTTGTGGATCAATGGCGTGTCACTGGCAGGCTCCTCTGTCTGCTGTCTGCCCTGCACAGTGTTGGCTGCAGGACAAATGCTGTGATAAAGCATAGGAAACCCAAGCCGGGTTCATCCATCTTATTGTGTGAGTGGCTGCAGTTACTGTAGGAAGTGGTGTACGTGTGGGCAGCAAACCTGCTCCTCGTCTTTGTTATGAAGCCACAGGTTGGCAGGAGGAAACCAAATCATTAGGGGTTCCTATGCTCCCATCCTTCCTCACTGGCTTGGTAGAACCATGGTAAGGAAAAGATGTCTTTTCAAGAAAATAGGCTCTTTCTCCAAATTCTGCCATTCCCACTTACATTTGTAAAATATAACTTGATAGCTCCTCTGCAGTGTACTAACTGCAGCTTCTCTTGTGGCTAAACTTCGTGTTTGCAATAGTAGCGTTCGAGGAAGAAGTGAGCTGTGGAAATACCTTGGGAAACGGACTGGTATTTCTTACAGAGGACCTGTTTGCTAAAATCTTTCATTCTCCAGTTTGCAGACACTGCAGACTACCCCATAGATACCTCTACAAGTTAGGTGCTGTTATTATTCCACTGGCAGGAATTATGCGACCACCTATTCTGTTCTGTCCCTATCTTAACTGTCATCATAAGAAACTAATAAAACCCCTCAAAAGCAGATTTGTAGCAGCTCTTGGCAACTTTGGGATTTTCATCTGGGTCAGCGGAGCTGAAACACTAGTCCATGACCAAAAAGTCTTGTCTCGTGCTTGCTGAGTTATTTCTTCTGCGATTCCTTTCCAGGAGTCTTTGCTATGAGCAGAAAACGCTGTGCTCAGTGAGAGAGAGCATGTTTTTATTGAGCCTCTCTTTACAAAGGGATTTGAATTCTGCGGTGCAACACCTGACACAAGGGTTTTGCCCCAAAGTGAGAGTGCACCAAAGGGAGCAGCTGAACTGTAGGGAAGTGGTGTTTTTCAATTGATTCCTTCCCCCAGCATGAAATTTTCCAAGTCACTGCAGAAGGGTGAAACAGCATTTGGG
The DNA here is from genome assembly GCF_964106895.1 of Numenius arquata. NCBI lineage: Eukaryota > Metazoa > Chordata > Aves > Charadriiformes > Scolopacidae > Numenius > Numenius arquata. The sequence goes on along the minus strand of NC_133587.1, from coordinate 14,872,541 downwards.
GCTCTCTTGAGAGATGGTTATTTCCATCCTCTCTCTGGCACATTCCCCTGGGCGTGCTGTGTTTGACTAGGTGAGAGACGGGAGGCAGCTGGCTCGTCGTGTGCAATGTTTGCCCAAAATACCAATGTGCCCATGTGGGATCCTGCTTTGCCCTTGCGAGGTGGGCTGGGACCTGCTGGGACCAGGAGGATGAGGAACCCTCTGCGTGGTGAGCTTCAGAGCTGAGTCCCCTCTGAGCACAGCGTGCCCTGGGCTTGTAGTTGAGTTTTGGGAGGTGGCACCCCAGGCTGGTGCCTGTCCCTGCGTGTCTGGGGTGTAAGGACTGTGCTCGGGTGAGCTGTGGGGTTCAGGGAGGGCTGAACGTGCCCTCCACTGCTGTGACACAATGTCTGTGGAAGCACTTGCCTGCTCCTGCAGTAGAACTTCATCCACTGACATAATTCACAGAGGACATCAGGATAATCTGTTTGAGGGTAGAAAAGCATTGCAGAGGCATGTGGGCAGGATGGATGGATGGGCTGAGGGCAATGGTGTGAGGTTCATCAAGGCTGAGTGCTGGGTCCTGCAACCAACCCCAGGGACGCTCCAGGCTGGGGGAAGAGTGGCTGGAGCTGCCCCGTGGAAAAGGACCTGGGGGTATTGTTTGATAGCAGCTGAATATGAGCCAGCAGCGTGCCCAGGTGGCCAAGAAGGCCAACAGCATGCTGGACTGTGTCAGGAACAGTGTGGCCAGCAGGAACAGGGCAGTGACCATCCCCCTGTACTGGGCACTGGTGAAGCCCCACCTCGAGTTCCAAGTCCAGTTTTGGGCACCTCAAGAAAGACATTGAGGTGCTGGAGTATGTCCACAGAACGGCAACAGAGATGTTGAGGGATCTGGAGCACAAGTCTTGTGAGGACCGGCTAAGGGAGCTGGGAGTGTTCAACCTGGAGAAAAGGAGGCTGAGGGGAGACCTTCTCGCCCCTACAACTACCTGAAAGGAGGATGTAGCTGGGGGGGGGGGGTCGTCGGTCTCTTTCAAGGAACAAGTGGTAGGACAAGTAGAAACAGCCTCAAGTTGTGCCAGGGGAGGTTTAGGATGGATATTAGAAAAAATTTTTACAGTGAAAAAGGTTATGAAGCATTGGAAGTGGTGGAGTCACCATCCCTGGAGGTATTTAAAAGCCAGGCAGCTGTGGTGCTGAGGGACATGGGTTAGTGGTGGTTTTGTCAGTGTTGGGTTGATGCTTGGACTCGATGATCTGAAAGGTCCCTTCCAACCCAGGCAATTCTATGATTCGGCCACCCTCGGGATGAAAGGGGGGAGGATGGGCAGTTCTGGGAGGCTGGCTGGATGCCAGGAGCTTCTCCCAGCACTCCACCCTTGGAAGGGGAGCGATGTGGCTGGGGAGAAGCACCTGGCCCCCGTGCCGGGGGAAGCGTCCATATGCCAAGGCTGTGGGGGCTGCAGCTGGCCCCAGTGTGGGGCTGGGGAGGATGCAGCGGAGATGGGACCTCATCAAGTGGGTCCCCATGTCTGTGGAGCCTGCTCGCCGTGGGAGGGTGTCCTCTCTGCAGAAAGAGGGCTGACAGCATTTGGATTTGGACCAACTCCCAAAATCAAATGGACTGTGCCTGGCCATGTTGTAGATGAATAATGTCTCCTTTCTGCTGCACCCAGCGGGGAACCAGTGAATTAGTATTCACCACCTTTCTCAGGCTTGTCCTGGGGAGGTTTGAGTGCTGGTTGTTCCTGTCTAAGCAGGGGATGTGTGTCTGGGCTGGCAAGCACAGAGGAGTGGCTCTCGTGGGGATTTGGGTGCCCTTGGGAGTGAGGAGGGGAAGGAATTGGGCAGGGGGAGCAGCAGAGTCCCTGCCTGGGGTCCCCAGTCCTCTGCTCTACATCTCCTGGGGCCATGGGGGAGGAAGGCTTGTGGGAGAAGGTGGGATGCTCAACTGGTGAAAGCCTAGGGATGCAGAGCTGGAGCTCAGCTTCCCATGTCCGCATTGGCTTTGCTGCTGTTCTTTTTCCCTGGCAGAAAAATGAGATTAATTTTCAAACATGGATGAAGACCCATTGTCAGTATGGTGGCTGGGCAGGGGGCTCTGCTCACCCGGGTGGTGAGGGGGTGTGAGGAGTGGCTGTGACCATCCTTCTCCCACTCCCGCACAAGCCGAGGGCAGCGCTCAGTAGATGGCCACATTCTCTCCACTTTTCTTCCCCTCCTGGCCAGCTGCAGCCTTGCCAGCAGCCCCAGACGGCTGCAGCTCCAAGACTGGGCTGGTGGCTTGGCTGTGGCGCAGACGAACCAGAAAGCCATGTGGGTCTCAAGACCTTCCCCACTGCCCCCTCTTCCTCAACAAATTTTTGGCACCAGCATCGGAAAGGTTACATCCACGTGCTCTTGTGCAGAGGTTCTGGAATTCAAGATCCTCAGTTCTGCCGTGTATTGGAGAGAAAAACAGTAGGAATTGGAAATATTTGACCTGAGTGATGTGGTAGCATTGCTGGACTCTATTTTGGACATGAAAGAGGGTGTTTATGGTGCTTGGGTGGGTGAAAGCAGCCTGGCTCCTGGTCTGTGTCACAGCCTTGGGTGCGCATGAGGACACCAAGGGAAAGGCAGAGGTGGCTGTGGTCCAGTCTGTCTCCTCATCAAGGAAAAGGGTTGACCTCTCCTGGTGGATGCTGCTGTGGAGCAACCAGCCCTCCTGCATCATGTGGAGACACCTTCCTTGACCTCCCACCGCCACTCCTGTCTCTCTTAATGCTCACGGTGATGTCCCATGGTTTCTTTGTCTCTTGAAGAGCTGGGCATGGGGCCTGGCCATGGGGAAAGGAGTCTGCTATGACAGCTGGGCAGGACTTCCCCCTTGCAACCTCTCATCCTTTTCTAATCGTCTGCTATAGCTGAGACAGGTCACTAAAGCAGCAGCAAAGGCAGGTGAGCGCTTTTCTGCCTGTTCAGTGAGCCCAATCGGCTCCCTGAAGTGCCAAATCGCCTTTATTGCAGAACTGTAAAAAGTGAATTCATTTCCCTGGTTTTCACTAGCTCATAATCTGTACCCAGCGCTGAGCTGCTTCAGCGCCAAGATCAGAAATCACCTCCTGTAGTAAAGCTGCTGCAGCACAGGCACCTTCTCCTCCCCAGGTCCTTCCTCCCACCTCTGTGGCCCCCCACAGACCTCAGGGGTCCTGCTGGGCTGGAAGGAGCTTTGCTGGAGCAGCCCCTTCCCCGTGCTGGCAGCTACAGGCAATGTGTTCAAAAAGGACAGCTTTGCTGTGGTGCTCTGGACATCACGGCCTCCAGCCTGGAGTGTTGGGGCTCAGCTGTGGACCAGCTGTACCCCGACAGTTGGCATGGCCTGGATTCACAGCAGGAGCCGTGCCCTGCTGGTGGGATGGTTTGGATGCGTGGTCACGTCTGCCTACTGGAATATCTTATGCCTGTACTTGGCAATGTGCTCCTGGTACTCACCCTTTGCCATCCCGTGAGCAATGTGCCATCAAGCACCACCCCCAGGACCACTGTGACTCTCTGGGCTCACCAGGACCTGAATCTGGCAGCCTGTGCCGTGGAACAGGGCGTTCAACTCTTAAGCACATCCTCTCAGGAAAGCCAGAAACATGGAGGACCCCCTGACAGCATGATGTTACCCACCGTGTCCCTCCCGGTGTAATCAGTTACCTCCTGGAGGCTCTGCAAGGCCAAGTGGGGAGCTTTGGTGGAGTAGCTTTGATTGGAAGAGCAGCTCCGGGCAGCAGAACCGTTCCTTGTCCAGGGCTATCCAGTGCCCATCAGGGGGTCTGAAATCTGGCTGGAGGATAGTAACCTAAATCATGGAGGTCTCCTTCGTAGTCCATGGAGACAGAGCAGCATTGTTTCTTCAGCTGGATCACTGTCATTTTCTTTAAGGTCTTCAGCACTGAGGGGTTGTTGGGGCTGTCCTTCAGCAGGCTGTGCAGATAGCCACAGGAGAGGAAGCCACCAGCCATCCCGAGGTGGTAGGTAGCCTCCTTCCGGGTTTGGCCCAGGCAGGCAGAGGTGACATGGGACACTCCTGCCCCCAGACTCCTTGGCCAGACCAGTGACTCTGCTGTAGGCACAGAGGGAGAGGAGCCCCATGTTAGCCACGGGCAGGGCTGGCACCCCGAAGCTCTCAAAAAGCACCTCCACCAGCTTTTCTCTGTTGATGGAGGGGCAAGATGGGGAGTCAGCCATGAGCACCGGCTGCTCCTCTGGGAGAGCTTTCAGGCCACAGAGTAAGAGATGGCTCTACAGGTTTTCCATGCGGTCCCAGTCCTCAATGATGCTGTGCTTGAGTGGGCAAGTCCTGACTGCTTCGGTGAAGCCTGCCATGCTCTCAGGGGCAGTGGGATGCCTCTGGGTCTTCCATGTCCTGACTGCACTGTTGGGGATGGAGCAACTCGGTCCTTAGCACAAACTTGGGCTGCTTCTGGCCTGCAAAGTCTGCCCAGGTGAAGCTGCTGCCACTGTCTGTGGTGACAGCAGGCTTTGGCCCTCCTGAGGGAGGGGAGGAGGAACAAGAGGAGTCTCATGGGGGCAAACCAAGCCCAGGTACCTGCTCTGCAAGGGATACTGTGGCTCAGGCCCAGCAGAGGACAACCGTGCCTGCCCTAGAAGTGTCTCTAGGTCCATGCCTCAGCCTTTCCTCCTGTCTCCTTGCTCCCTGCCTCCCTCCTTGGGTCCCTTGTCTCCATCCCCGGGGGCCTGGAGATTGTCCCCAGGCCCTTGGGATTTCTAATGGTGCAAGGACAAAACTCCAGGTGGTGTTAAGGAAGCAAGTGAAAACTGGACAGGGAAGTAGAGTGGTTGGACTAGGCTCCAGGGAATGGTGCTGCCAGCAGAACCCATGGCATGTGGGAAGGAGCCGTGTTCTGGGCTGCGGCTGTTCATTGTACCCAAATTTTTGCCCAGTAGGATCTGTGGTCACAGCTGGTGAAGGAAGGAAGGAGTTTGGGGTGCCTGTGTGTGTGTCCAGGCACTTCCCCACCTCTCTGTGCTTCTCAGACATGCTCCTGGGGCGCGGTGTGCATCCTGACCCTCTGTTTGGGTGCCCTCCGGCCAGCTTGCCACCTTGCCAGGATGCAGGGTCACCCTTTCATTCTCCCGAGGGCTTCTCATGTGCCTCCCTGGACCCGCCATTCCATGCTCCCAGCACTAGCACCCGTGGTGTGCACGTTGCAGGTCAGACTGGGAAGAACGGTGGGAAGGAAAGGGCACAGAGCCCCGTGTTCCTGCCAGACACCCCTCACGCTCGGTGGGTGACGTGGGGACAGGCTGGGGTGGCCCTGAGTGCATATCGTGAATGCAGCAGGGATCTCTTCCCGTCAGAGCAGAGAGGCTTGCCACTGTCTTGCTGGGGAGAGGGGGCGTGAAACCAGCCTGCCTCCCTGTCCTGCCAGTGGTGGGGTGCTCCCTGGAAGGGGCTGCCCATGTCTGGGGGGACACTGTGGGCTCTCAGCACCCCTGGCCTTGTCCCAAGAGCCCTGGTGCAAGCAGAGCAGTGTGTGAACCGTTGGGGGCAGCAAGGGATGCTCTGCCAGAGCCCTCCTCGGAGCTGAGGGGTATTTCAGCAAGTGACCTTTACCTTTTGGCTCTGGAGTGTCCATCCGTGATCCTCTGTGGCTCCTGGGGGCTGTGGGGGGTCATACTGTGCATTCCCTGTTGTGGCTTCATAGGTGTGCATCAGAGGATGCTTTTGTCCTACGGTGTCATCGTTCCTATGTTAACTAAAACCATGATTGGAACCCACCCGTTGGGTTTATTTAAGGGCCAGCCCCTTCCAGATGTGGCTCTGCTCCCCCAGCGCAGAGCCGAAGGCATCTGACAGATCCTCTCTCCTTCCCTGCAGAGGTACGAGACCTCCTCGAAGATGGAGCAGTTCCTGACCCGTTTCCTGCTGCGGGAAACTATGCAGCAGCTGCAGTCCCTGCAGGCCTCGCTCGAGTGTGCTGTTGACACCGTGGAGGAGCAGGCGGGACGGGAGAGGTAACGGGGGTGGAATGCGCTGGTCCTTCTCCTCTCCCCACCAGTGCTTGTGGGGGTTGCAGTGTAGGGCAGGACTTGCAGGTCACAGAATCACAGAATGCTATGGGGCTGGAAGGGACCTCTGGAGATCATCCAGTCCAACCCCCTGCCAGAGTAGGGTCACCCAGAGCAGGTTGGACAGGAACATGTCCAGGCAGGTTTGAATGTCTCCAGAGACGGAGACTCCACCACCTTTCTGGGCAGCCTGTTCCAGGTCTCTGCCACCCTCACAGGAAAGGAGTTCCTCCTCATGTTGAGGTGGAACTTCCTATGTTCCAGTTTGTGCCCGTTCCCTCTTGTCCTGTCACTGGGCACCACTGAAAAAAGACTGGCCCCATCCTCCTGACACCCATCCTTGAATTATTTATAGGCATTGATCAGATCCCCCCCCGTCTTCTCCTCTCCAGACTAAAAACACCAAAGTCCCTCAGCCTTTCCTCGTGAGAGCGATGTTCTAGTTCCCTCATCAGAGTCCCCCTGGGAGGAACATCTGGGAGCAGGTTCTGCCTTTTCCAAGCTCGCTGTGAAGGTGATTCATATAATGAATGACTCCAACCCCTCCTTTTGCATTTTATTCTTTCAGAAAGGACATAAATAAGTCTGAGACCTTGGTTGGCCTGAGGTCAGGGAGACGGTGTGGGCGCAGAGGACAGAAGAATGTCTGTCTGTCTCCGACGGACCCCTATTCCGGGATGCTCACGACAGGTATCTGCAGCCCGGCCCTCCCTTGGGCTGGTGTCTCTGCCCCACTGGAGCTGGGAGCGGGTGTGGGAGCAGCAGCACGGGACGGTGGGGGCTTGTCCGGAACGGAGCTGGGACCATCACTCCCAGATGCCATCTGGAGCTTCTGTGGGATGTTGTATCTCTTGAGCATTGAGGGAATTTGATCATTGAGAGAAAAGTTTTAGGAGAAAAATCAATTTTCTGGTTTAAATCAGAGGTTTAGAAGCTTTTGCAGTTTTCTGGGTCTCGAGCAAGCTTTTGCAATGACCAAAGCAAGCTTTTTCGGTGACATCTCTCTGTCCTTCCTCGTGCAGGCATTTGTGTGGAAGACAACAGCCAGTGGATGGCGCAGATCAACAGGCTCCAGCAGCTCATCGAGAAGCTGGAGTGCAAGGTGAGTGGCAGAGGGGAGGTGGGCTGGGGGCTGCCCCACACCTTGGCGCCAGCCAGGAGGGTGCTGGGACCTCTACCCGTGCCCACGGCCCCGGTGTTCGGCCCTGACATCATTACAGAGCTGCCCCCACTCACCAGACAGACCTGCAAAGCTGCTCATCCCTTGTTGTCTCCAAAGCCCCCCTTCTCCCCTCAGCTCTGCTGACCCTCCCCTGGCTTCTCCATGGTCCCTGCTGATCTGAGGAGTCAGTCTGGACCCAGTGAACCCCACAGATGTGCAGGTCACATCCCTGTTCTCCCCCATGTACCCAAAGGAACATCCTCAGAGCGGTACCCGTCTGTCCCATTGGGCTGGACTGTGGGTTACTGCCATGTTTCATCTTCTTGCAAAGTTCTCCCAGTAACAATGGTTTTGGTGTTAAATGCAGAGCCCACGCCTGGAGCCGCTGAAGGAGGAAGCAATGTGCAAAGGAAAAGACGCAGTAAGTCCCTGTCCTGCTGCTTCCTGTTTGCAGGTAACCCCGAAATTACCTCTCTGGCACACACACGTGTGCTCGTGCAGCCCCTGTGCCCCGAGACTGGTGTTACCTGGGCGAGCTAGTGGGCTTTGGTGGGGGGGGATGGGGGTCAGAGATTTGACCTGGGTGTGGGACTATCCATGGGGCAAAGGCAGCTCTGTCAGGTCCATGTCAGCCCTGGGCGGTGCCCACAGCCAGCGCCCACAGCCAGCCCAGAGGAAGGCAACGCTCCGCTTGTGAGTGCCCAAATCTCCTGCAGACCATGCAGAGCCCCAGTGGAGGGGTCTCGAGGCCCCTTTCCGCTGGGGGAAGGACACAGGGCCCTGCAGCAGCCCCAAAGCAGGGCCCTGCCACCAGGGGATGGAGTATCTCCTGTTGGTGTGGTCGTCTTTGTAAAGGCAACCTGCCCAGGTAGGAAGAAGCCACTTCATGTTGGCTTTGTCCCCATTGTGGTGCCAGCCTCTTGTGGCTTCCCCTGCATTGCTGTGTCCCGAAGCAGGGTGGGCGCAGGGACAGCAGGGGGGGCAGGTTGGTCCCTGATGCCACTTGTCCCTTCACAGCACATCCTGGTGGCAAAGAGGCAGATCTCGGTGGAGACGAGCAGCATCGAGGAGTTTCGTCAGGCGTTCAGGTCCTACACGGAGGTCACTGCCGGGCAGAGCAGCTGCCTGCAGTAAGTGTGTCAGGCGGGGGGGCTGGTTGTGGTGTGGCTTGCCCAGAAACAGGGCGAAAAAAGGGTGTTTTGTGGAGTATTTTGGGCTCAGCGCACAGAGGACCTTGCAGAGAGGACGGGGCGTCACAGCTGCCGCAGTGTCACTGCTTGCAGTCCTGTCCCATCTCCTGCTGCAGGTACTCCCAGAAGAACCACTTTTCAGTGTCTGGTGAGGAGGGGGGTGGTTTTTATGCCATCAGGAATGGCTGTGGCTTGGACGTGGAGGTGAATGCATGCATTCCTCCAGCACTGCAGGACTTGAAAGTAATGGAGGAGAAGCCAAGGGGAGGGTTCGTGGCAGGGCGTTGCTTTGTGTAAAGCGTGTGGTGCTGGTGGGAAGCAGCCGTGAACACCTGAAGCCCCCACATGAGACCAAGGCTCTGCCCCCAGCAGCGCTCTGGAGCTCCCAGCAGAGCCCAGGTCCGACCTCAGTGACAGGCCCATGCTCAGTGACAGGCCACCGCCAGCGTGTCCATGCAGATCTCCCAGCTGCTCCGAGAGAGGCCCTTCCCTTCTCCCACGGGAGATCTCAAGCCACTTTCAGTGGGAAATGTTCATGCTGTTCCCATTTGAAGTGTCATTTTTCAGCTCTTCAGTTCGAACAGCACAAAATTGCGTTCTCAGTCTAAACAAAAGGAAGACACTTGTTTTGACACGTGTGGCAGAGAGAACGGTGGAGTTTTTTCCTTTGGAATTGATGGGCTTTTCTGTCAAGAGCTGATAGTGTAGATAATCTATCTAGCTCTGCATGGGCAGGTTATCCGGGTGAGTGCAAAGCTAGAGTGAAGTCTGGGGAGATGCCGCTCTCCTGGTTTGCTCCAGGGAATTGCAGAACGTTTTTGCAGCCTCCAAGCTGCCGGGTGACTGGCTTTGCTCTCCCCCAGGGCTTGGTCCCTTCCTGCAGCACCTGGAGGTCTCGTAGCAGCAGCTGGAGGGGACATTCGTCCTCAGCTGGAATTAAGGATGCTGCAGCCAAGTGCAGATGGTTCCCTAGGCCCCGTACAGAATTACAGAATGATATGGAGTTGGAAGGGACCTCTGGAGATCATCCAGTCCAAGCCCCCTGCCAGAGCAGGGTCACCCAGAGCAGGATGCACAGGAACCTGTCCAGGTGGGTTTGGAATGTCTCCAGAGATGGAGACTCCACCACCTCTCTGGGCAGCCTGTTCCAGGGCTCTGCCACCCTCACAGGAAAGGAGTTCCTCCTCACGTTTAGATGGAACTTCCTATGTTCCAGTTCGTGCTCGTTCCCTCTTGTCCTGTCACTGGGCACCACTGAAAAAAGACTGGCCCCATCCTGTTGTACCCTGAGCTTTGCTCTCTAACCTCCTTCCTGCTTCCCCCTCCAGCTTCCCATGGGCTGGAGGAAGCCCATCCCGTTCCTCTGGCAGGAGGGAGCGTGGGAGGCGTTGCCTGGTGATACAGCATCACTGGGGGGTGGGCAGCGAGCTGTAGTTTGATGCTGGGACCTCAGCTCCTTGCACTCGTGCCTCAGTTTCCCTCCGTGTGAAGGGTGTGGGGTGACACACACCTACTCCAAAGGGCTGGAAGGATGAGCTCCTCCGTCAGGCTGTGTGCTGCGGTGGTAGGGATGTGCAAAGAAATATACACTGAGCTCCTGGTTTCTGGGCAGGACCAGTCTAATAGCTGTAAAGCTCCTCTGCTGCCTGGGTGCAGGGACTGCAAATCATAGAATAGAATGGTTCGAGTTGGAAGGGACCTCAAAGACCATCCAGTCCCACCCCCTGCCATGGGCAGGAACACCTCCACCAGACCAGGTTGCTCAAAGCCCCCTCCAACCTGGCCTTGAACCCCTCCAGGGATGGGGCAGCCACAGCTTCTCTGGGCAACCTGGGCCAGGGTCTCACCACCCTCACACCAAAGAATTTCTTTCTAACCTAAATCTCCCCTCTTTCAGTGTCAAACCCTTCCCCCTCATCCTATGGCTCCCCTCCCTGATCACGAGTCCCTCCCCAGCTTTCCTGGAGCCTCTTGAGGGACTGGAAGGGGCTCTAAGGTCTCCCTGGAGCCTTCTCTTCTCCAGGCTGAACACCCCCAACTCTCTCAGCCTGTCCTTACAGCACAGGGGCTCTAGCCCTCCCAGCATCTCCGTGGCCTCCTCTGGCCCCGCTCCAACAGGTCCATGTCCTTCTGATGTTGGTGGCCCCAGAGCTGGAGGCAGCACTGCAGAGGGGTCTCCCCCAAGCAGAGCAGAAGGGCAGAATCCCCCCCTCGCCCTGCTGTCCACACGTTTTTGATGCAGCCCAGGGTGTGGGGGCCTGTCCAGGTTGCCAGCGCACGTTGCTGGCTCATGTTGAGCTTCTCTTCCACCAACACCCCCAAGTCCTTCTCCTCAGGGCTGTTCTTCAGGGTCCCCTGGAGCTGTGTGCCAGCTCTGGTAGCCACAGACTGTGGCTTTGAAAGCCTCGTGGTTATGCCCACGTGCAGACCTGTGCCCCTGGCTCCTGGGCCTGGTGGCACCAATGTGGCCGCCACCGTGCCAGCCTGCCAGGCCCCCTCTCAGTGTCACTCCTGTCCCCGCAGCGTCTCCGCCTGCAAGCTGCCGGACGAGGCCTGCTTCATCCTTTACGAGTTCTGGCAGGACGTGACTTCCTGGAGAAGGTTGGAGGCTTTCCTTGTGCGGGGCTGGGTCCAGATGCTCCGGGTTCGGGGGGGCTGAAAGGGGTTTCCTCTTGGGGCTCCGCAGGGACCCCACTGCTCCCTCTCCTTGTCCTGCTGCTGCCTCTGCTCAGCCCAGCGTGTCCCTGGGGGTGTTGGTGGTGGAGACGGGGGTCAACACCCCAGTAAGGGATGTGTGGGTGCAAAAGCAGCCGTGTCCCCCACATGTGGGCAGAGATCCCATCACTCTCTTGCACCCCCCTGACCCTGCACCCTGTTTTACAGCCACTTGCAGTCCAGCTGCAGCAAGACTTTCCAGCGGTCCATCATCAGCTTGCTGGAGTCCCCAGAGCTGCTGACCACCATGCTCTTCCCAGGTGAGGGGGACCATGGGGACAACCTGGGGGGCTGCAGGAGCCCCACAGTCCCACAGCGGCTACAGAGAGCAGGAGCAGTGCAGGGAACAAGTCCCTTGGGTCCTTACAGAGCAGAAAATTAGTTGGGAGTCACCTAAATTGTGTTTTTTGAAACCAGAGACCCGTTTCCCCTGGCAGGGTGGTTGTGGGTGCTGGCAGCGCTGGGGGGGCCTGTCCCTGCCCAGGGGGGACCCTGTGCAGCTGGGACAGCCACACGGCTGAGGGCACTTCCCAGTGCAGATGTGCTGAGCCCTGTCTGGAACACACCCCGAGCCCTGAAACCCCTCCAAAGCTCTGGCCCTCCTGCGTCAGGCCCAGTTTTGTGTTGGGGCTGGGGAGAGACCGGCTCGGGGAAGATGCATATTCCCAGTGGTACCAGTAGAAATCTGGAACTGGGAGAGCTTGGTGACGGGTAAGACCAAATTAAGCCCTAATTTGCTATCACTCTTGGGTCTTGGATAAAATAATGTGGAATACAGATTAATTTGGACTAAATCCCATGCTGGCAGTGCTCCTGCTGGTCCCGCTGGCCCCATTCCCAGTGCTCACCACAGCTCCAGCGGGTCACCTGTCTCTAGGCCATGCCATATCCATGCTCCCCATCCCAGTGTGGTGGGTTCCGGGTGCCAGGGTCCTGCAGAAAAGCCTCAGCTCCCCACTGAGCAGGGCTGGACCCCCCATCTCTGATCCCCCCAGCCCCCTTCCCTCGTTTAACAGTGACCCCGTGTCCCTGACCCCGTCCCCTCTCTCCCCACAGCCTCCTGGTGGATCATGAACAACAACTGACCCTGGGCAGCGGCTTCCAGGATGCCGGCAGCGGGGGAAGGACAGGGAACCCTCGGCACGGCCATCACCTTCCCTTGCGTTGGTCACCTCCCTGTCCCTCATCCCCTCGGGCGGCCCGGCGGGGGCTGCCACCCCGGTCCCTGGCCGTGTTTTACCCTTTTGCTCTTTTAATGTTAATTTATTTATCCCCCCACCCCCCCTTCCCACGACAGGCTCTGTGTTGCCCAGGGGGGAGCTGGCACACCCCCCCCCCAGCAGCGCTTTGGGGGTGGCAGCCTGGCCCGGGGGGAGCACTGGTCTGGTAGCCACATCCCAGCAGCCCTCAGCCCCTCCCGCACCCCGGCTCCTCTTCCTCCCGACTCAGAGGACAGGCTGGTGCTCCACAGGAGGGTGAGAGGGGCTGGGGAACATGGCTCTGCCCAGCTGTGGCTTCCCCGTGCCCGGCCCACCACAGCCACCCTGGGCCACCAGCGGCTCTGCCCAGGGAGCTGAGCCACCTCCTACGGATTGTGAATAGTGTTTTATAGAAGAAAAAAAAAAAAAGTTAACAGTATTTGTGACCCCAGCCACGGTGGCAGCCTCTGCAACCATTGCAATGGCTTGTGCCCCCCCCGATAAACCACTGCACACACTCCTGGGGAAGGCCAGCGTGGCTACTAGCCCTGTCCGTTCCTCCCGCGGCTCGATTCACATAAACCGGAGTTGGCAGGAGGTTGAGCTGAATTCATGGGGATGGGGGATGACGGTGGGGGGGCACGAGAGGAGTGGGGAAGCCCCAGGGGCTGGGCGTTGCACACTTGGGGTTTGGGGCAGAAGCAGATTGTCCCTGAGCTGCTGGACAATGTGCTGGTGTGACCAGCGTGGAGCACCTGGGGCAAGCAGGGCTGGGCACAGCGGGCAGGGACCACCCACCCCCCTGAGGGCAACACCTGCCCCTGGGCAAAAGCCTTCTGGCAGGGACAGTGCCACTGTCCTTGCACCCTTGCCTGTCCCCAACACCCGGCCTGGCTCACCATGGGTGCCCATACCGCAGACACTCACTCACCTGGGTACCTGCCCCCCTCTCCCAGCCCCTCCAGCCTCTTCCCCCTCCCCATGGGTGCTGCTCCCAGAAACACTCATTTGACTGGTTTGTCCCCAGTCCCCGGGTGCAGTAATTAAATGCAGTTAATCTGGGGCAGAAGGGGTGGGGGCCACAGCTCCAGCACAGGGACACTGCACACAAGCTGTGCTGGACTTATCCAGCAACGTGTCACCCCATCCCCATACACACCCCACCCCCCACCCCCCTCCACCCCCCCGGTACCATGGGGTGACAACGGGGCAGGGTGTGGGGGGGTGGTCGCTAGTTTTGGGGTGCTTGCTTTGCCCCAGCAGCAGCACGGAGCCTGACCCGGTTCCCATGTGGGGACCCAGCCTCTCGGTGCCCAATTACTTACCTAAACTGCTAATTTCCCTGGCCAGAGCTGCAATGTGAAGTGATCGGAGGTGGCTCAGGCAGCTGTGAGGCCCCCCCCCCCCCCCCGCCCAAGCTGGGCCATGTCACCCCCAACCCCCCCTCCCCCCCCCCAGCCAGGAGCCACACAGCAGGTGACAGGGGCTCCCACAGGAGGGGACAGGGGAAGCGCCAGGGCCATGGGCAAGGCACAAGCTGTGTGGGGGCACAGCCGGGGCTGGGATAGAGACAGGCAGAGCTGAAGGGCACCAGCTTTGGGAGTCTCAAGCTGCCAGCTCGCCTGGCTGCAGGGGACACCGGTGGTCTCCCTCCCAATGCGGGGTTTGGTCCCCAGTTTTGGATTTCTTAACCACCAGATTAGTGCTGGAGACTGAAATCCTCCGATTAGGCAAATCGTGCCCGCCCGGGCATCTGCTGGTGGCTGTGGGGACACGGGGACGGTGCTGCGAGCCAGCTGTGACAGCACCTTGTGGGCTGTTCGCTGCTCAAACTAAAAATAATAATATAAAATAATATAAATAATAATATAAAAAGCTCAGAGAAGACCAGCTTTAAACGTGAACCCAAAGAACTCCCTGAGGACATCACCACCGCCGGGGGGGCAGCTGTTGTTCCCCCGCACCCCCAGCAACCCTCTGCTGCTGCCGAGGGAGGAGGGAGGAGCTGTACCATGAATATAGTCCTTTTATTGACTACTCTGGAGTAGAACAAACTAAATCCATCTGTAACAGTTTGGGTTCCTTTATACAGTACATTAAATAAGTTATGCACAGGAATGAAGTAACAAATTTCTATTACAGAGTTCAATGTCAAAAAAAAAATAAAAAATAGAAACCTCAACCCAACGTCTTCCCGTGTCCCAGTTTCACATTTATCATTCCAGGTTTAAGAAACAAAAAAAAAAACAAAAAGAAGCAATCGTTCTACCCACCACTGTTAGCATTTCACCCATTTACACTGGGGTTAATTTTCATACACGGCCATCGAAGTTGCATGAGAATTATGGAAGACGATCTATTTACAAGCGGTTTCTCCCGGCCCTACCCTGCTCGTCCCCGTGTCCCACCTCGGGGCAGTCGGTCCCCGGTGGCAGCTCAGGACTCCAGGGACATCACGCATCCTCCTTCCTCCGTGATACAGGCTCGGGACCTTTGTGCTGCTGCTGCAGTTCAGGGTCACCCCTCCGCCTCCGTCTCTCCCAGGGTGAGCACCCCCAGGCTGGTGGCACCCTCCCCGGGCTGGGGCAGCCTGGCTGCTGCTGCAGGGCAGGTGGTTCCAGTGTCACCCCCATTTGGGGCTGCCTTTGTCCCACCACCATGCTGGGCTCCCCGCGGCCACGTCCCCAGCGCCAGCTCCTGAGGGACGCTCCAGAGCTCTCCTGAACCGGGTGACTTTGTAGCTTTTTTTTTTTTCTTTTTTTTTTGTATAAAAGAACCTGGCAGAGACAGGATCGCCCGCTCCATCACCTGCTCCGTCACCCGCTCTGTCCCACGGCGGCAGCTCCCAAACCGCTCTCCCCAAGGGACAGAGCCGGATCAGCGCGTCATTTATCCCCGGGCAGCTGGTGCTGCAGCCCCAACGACGATTCATTACATCTCTATTATGTGCCTCCCATTGAAAAAGCCATCCAAAATAATTTGGGAATTACTCGCCTCATTGGGCTCCAGCACAAAACCAGTCACGGCCACATGGCTTTCCCAAAGAGCTGGTTTTCCAGAGCCTGTTTGTGCTCAGGGTGGGAAATCGCTGCGGCTCCCTCAGGCTGTGCCTCCGACCCCTCCACGGACCCCCCCCCAAGGCCAGCCCTGCCGTGGGGTGGTGACGATGATGGGGTCTGCACTGCCCCGAACCCCTCCTTCCACGCTGCGGCAGGGACTCTCTGAGCCGTGGATGTCCCCAGGCATCCCCCAGGGACCTCACTCGCCCAGGCAGCGTTTTTGGGACGGTCTCCGATGGCCGGAGGAGGCGGTGGTGGCAGCGCTGCCCTGGGCACCTCCGGGGAGAGGAGAGCAGGATCTCTACAGGCTATAAATAACCCATCGCCATCGCCTGGGGATCTCTGTGGTTAAAAACAACGGCAGGAACTCTCAACCCAACCACCTCCATCCACGCGGTGACAACAACCTGCCCACCCCCTTTCCGCACAGCAAACTAACGGTCCCCAGGTGGGAAGGGCAATAACCGCCCGCAACCCCTCCAGATTCCCTCTGCTCCGCACGCTTTCCCCTGGCAAAGGTCCCACCCGGGGGGTCACACACAACTGTCTGTCCCCTCACCGATCGGGGTTAAAACCAGGCCACAGGGAAGGGGAATCCTCTCCTCCCGCTCTGCAACCACCAGCCGCCCACCCGCCAGGGGGAGAAGAGACGGGGGGGGCGCTCCCTTTGGCCATTGCACTAGAGGACGGGACGCTCCTGCTGGGACACGGTCTGGTCACAGCAAGAGCATGTCCCCGGGAGCCACCGCTGTCTGGGAACGGGGAAAACCAGAGGCATATTATGGGAGAAAGGCAGCTGAAGGAGGAGACGGCTCAGAGGCCTCGGGAAAGGAGCCTGAGCAGGTTTGATCCGTGAGGAGGGGGCTCAGCATCTCCCGGCAGCACTCTCCGGAGAGTCCAGGTCCCCCCCGAGCGAGTCCCCGGCCTCCTGCCGGTCCCGAGTGATGCTCTAGGAGCCCCCGGCACGGAGAGGGGCTGCGGGCAAGGCCGGCACCAGTTCTTCAGGAGCCACCAAAGGAAAAAGGCAGAATGAGATGGCAAAGCCCGAGCGTGGGCGCTCCGAAGAGGCGGCGGGATGGGTCCAAGGTGTCAAGTGAGACAAGTCGCTGAGGGTGGGGATTTTTTTGGCTTAACCCCCCTCCCCCGGGAAACCAATCAAATGGAATGAAACGAAATCTCCCCTTTAGAGCCCATTCGTTTCTATCGCTGTCACGGATGCCGGGGTGGAGGACCGGGAGGTGGTCGCCGAGGTCTTCTCAAGGGCCGGGCTGGGGACGCCATCCAGGCTCTTGGTGGTGGCCGATCGGCCCGTGGGCAGAGCCAGGGGCTTGCTCTGGCCGTGCAGGCCCTGGCCGCAGATCCGGTGGTGCCTCTCCCAGTCCTTGTGCTGGCAGAAGGAGCCGCAGTACCGGGCGATGTTGCAGCCGCTGCAGGTCTCGCTGGCTTTGCGACCGCAGTTCCAGCAGCTCTGCAAGACCAAAGACACTGCACTTCAAAACAGGTTTAGTTTCCAAGAGCTGGGGAATGGTGGTGACTCAAGGGCTCTGGAGCGGACCGTTCAGCCCCCTCTGGCCCAGATTTACTAATATTAAAAGGAGCAATCTGTTAATGCCTGCTCTTTGCCAAGGTACTAACCCCTACTCCTCTGTTCTGCCCCAAACTGCCTGCCAGACTGCGCTGCTCACATCCTCTCCCCTGAATCCACCCAGATGCAGAGAGGAAACAGCAGGCAGGGACCGAAAAACACGCTGCAGATGCTGCTGTTTGGCCTTTTTATTTCCTGTTTTAAGCAGCTCTGTTTTGGTATTGCTCCCAGCCAAGGGCTCTCCGCAGGGATTTCGGTGTGCAGCACCGGCACCGTTGCTCTGCACCCTCCCTGGCGGCACAGGAGGTCAGAGCAGGCTAATTTGGAAATGGAGAAGCTGGTTTGAAAGCTTCCCAGCCAGGTGGAAGCACTGCCAGAGCCCAGGCTTCCATCTGGAAGCAGAGCAGAACCCCTCTGGCCGCCGGTAGAGGCGTCAGCCGGTGGCTCACGGGGTGTCACCCCTGCCTCCGGAGAGAGGGGACAAGGGCCAGCGCCATGAGCTGCGGCTGCAGCTGCTCCAAGGAGGGGAACAGGGGGATTTACCCTTCCTGCAGCTGGACTGGTGCATTAACCGTGGCATACTGGGGAGGGCAAGTTCAGCTGGGGGAAGGCAGCCTCCACTGGAGCCTGCTCACCTCTCACCCTGCCCAATGGAGACCTTTCGACGGCCACCACTTCTGCCACCACAAGTGAAAAAGCCTCCGAAGCAGGAAAGCGAGGTGGTGGGAAATATATCAGGGAATACAGCCCCGTCGTGGGAAAGGGCAGTGAGATTCCCTGCTCCCGGGGTCTGCACCAGAGCCACCAGCTCCCAGCGATGATTTATGGGCTGGCAGCGAAGCCCCAAAGCGAACTGGTTGGGAGTGAGCTGCTCCAGGGCCACTGTGTCCCTGAGGCTCCTCGGTCTCCTGAGAGAAGGACTCGCGACCAAAATAAACCCCACCAAAGCCTGCAGTAACTCTTGGAAAACTGGGTCGCTGCTTTACAGCTGTTTGTACTTCAGGTGGTGTTTTTAAACCCTATTTCAAAGGTTACACGGTGCTAGAATAGGCAACAGCTTTTCAACCCGTCCTTTAGAGACACTTCTGGGTACCGGGGAGACGGGGCTTGCGCTTGCGGGGGGTGCTCGGCAGCTCCCGAGGTCCCACATCGCTCCCCGGAACGTCTGGAGGAGGAGGACACTCCTCTGGTATCCCCTATGGAGAAATCATCACTTGTCTCATTCCTTCCATGGCTTCCCGAGCAGTTCCACCCACTCCCATCATGTGTTTACTGACGGGTACGTTCTTCCTTCAGTGATTTACTCAGGAAACAGCACAGACACATTCTCTGTCACACCACCCAATACAGACACGGCTCCTGCCCTGCACGGGGACCCCGGAACCAGACCCTCCCGAGCCCCGGTCACTGGGTGAACCGAAACCCCGCGGGAGGAGGGAAGGACCGGGCAGGCATTAACTCCACGTTCCCAGCAGGTTTTTGCTTGGGGTGGGGGGAGAAATAAAGCCTCTGCTCTGGCAGAGAAATTCAAACCAGAAGTAAATGGCACGTGGATGGGACGTGGAGGCACAGGAACTACCCATGCAGTTCTCCTGGCCCAGTCCGAAGAGACCCACAAAGCTTAACGACATGAGATTCCAGCTAAGGAACACTGAAGGTAATTAACGACTGTGGAGTAGAAAGAAACTCTCTAAGAGACACCCATTCAGTAGACGCTGCTGGCTGTGACAAACCAAGAGTCACCCCTTCTTTGCCAACCTGCAAATGTCTCATTAGGTGTTAGGAGGCTTGTGAACTTAATTAGGCTGATCAAAATCAAAAGCAGGGTTTTTTTAGGGTATCAAGGCGGCCTTTTAGTTATTGATTGGAGAGATACTTGGAAAAAGGAAAAGGGACAAGGACAGGTCCTGAGTCACTGCCAGGCAGGACCTAGAGTCTTTGGAAGTCCCTTCCTAGGACGTCCCCTGGCACCTCACCTCTGTGGACTCCTCCTGTTCGTTTATCACTAAGAAAGCATCCTCGGTGGCCTGGCGCTTGGCATCTGCGATGGTCTGTTCCATCCGAGCCCTCTCGGAGGCGATCATCTCAAACGCCTTCTGCTCGGCCTCCGCCACCGCCTTCTGCACCTCCGACATGGCCTGGCGCTTCACCTCGTTCACGGCTTCTTCTGAAAGGAAAGAGCAGCTTCACCCACCTGCCCGAGGAGTGGGACAAGCCTCACAGATGGCAGAGATGGCAGGACGTGGTGGTGTGGGCATGGGGACACACACGGGCAGGTGGGGACGAAGGGACAGGGTCGGCACCAGCATCACGCCCGCTGCTGAGAGTGGTGGGACCCATGGGCATCAGAGAGAAGGAGTAGAGCCTGTGGGCAACCAAGGATGGGGCCATCAGCAGCCAGATGTGCATGTGCCGGGGCTTTCCTGCAGCATCTGTTTACCCCAACCTGTGTGGCAGAATCCATCGCCAAGGTCACCAGCAAACACTCACCAGCTTTTTTCCAGATCTCTTCAGTGACGTAGCCCGTTCCTGAGCGGCTGCTGAACTCCCGCAAGGAATCTGTTGGAATAAGGGACAGGGGGAAAGGTTGGCAGAGCCTCGTCCCACCTGACCGCTGCTTCGGTGCCTCGGTACATCGCAGGACAGGGCAGAACTAACCAGCTAAAGCTCAAAGCAGAGGATTCCTACAGTTAAAGCCATTCATCAAATGCTCAGATGATAAATTACAACGTTTAATTAGTGTCTTGCATAATTTATGACGCTGTATAACCCATTTCCATCTCCTGGTACCCTATACCAACAGGCAATGCTTATAAACACGTGCCATCAAACACCGGCACTGCCCAGCCACACGGAGCATCCATCTCTATGTCCAGAAGTTTACATTAAAGGCAGCACTTTCCATCCCCAGGGATGATTCAAAAAATTGATGGACAAACTGTCCTGCAAAGACCTCTTATGGGCAGAGGTGTACACACCCCCCAGCCTGCAAAAGAGCCTACGTGACAGACGGGGATGGTCACATGAGGACCCAAACATGGACTGGGGGAAGTTTTTCAGAAGCCTGGTCCTGTGTTTCTCTCTGCCTCCTTTTTTTTTTTTTTTTTTTTTAAGGCTGCCGAGTAACTTTCTGAAAGGTCAACCCAAAAACCGATTCGCAGCAAAGGCTGGAGGGAGAACCAAAGCGCCCCAGGAAGGCGGCGAGGGTTATCCCAGCCCGTGGCACATCTGGGGATGCCCCTTGATAATTAGCCCTCGGTCCCACGAGGGAAGAAAGCACCAACAACGTTCCCAATTTATTAAAAAAAACTATCGATTTAAATTGTATCACCTTTACCATGGGGCTGGTGAGTATTTTAGTCACGATATACTTAAATATAGACAAGCTAAAAGCTGGCGGTTCCCCTCAGGTCGTCACACACCCAGCCACCCCACAGGCTCGCCCCACACCGCTCTGGGGCCACAGGGGCTCCACTTCCGAGAGACTCAGATTAAAATATTCTATTTTAGTTCCTTCTGCTCATGTACTTGTTACTGTTTTCCCAGGAAATGCTCATTCTCGCTGACTGAGGACTATCAAAACTTGTTCAGTTGCAGCTAAATTGGGGTTCTGATTGACAAGCGGCTGAACATGAGCCAGCAGTGTGCCCAGGTGGCCAAGAAAGCCAATGGCATCCTGGCTTGTATTAGAAATAGTGTGACCAGCAGAAGTAGGGAGGTGATTGTCCCCCTGTACTCAGCACTGGTGAGGCCACACCTGGAGTACTGTGTCCAGATTTGGGCACCTCGATACCAGAGAGATATCGAGGTGCTGGAGCGGGTACAGAGGAGGGCAACGAAGCTGGTGAAGGGCCTGGAGAATAAGTCGTACGAAGAACGATTGAGGGAGCTGGGACTGTTTAGTTTGAGGAAGAAGAGACTGAGGGGAGACCTCATCACTCTGTAACTACTTGAAACGACATTGTGGAGAGGTTGGTGCTGGTCTCTTCTCACAAGCAAATAGCGACAGAACAAGAGGGAATGGCTTCAAGCTGCAACGGGGTAGGTTTAGACTGGACATTAGGAAGAAGTTCTTCACAGTAAGAGTGATCAGACACTGGAACAGGCTGCCCAGGGAGGTGGTTGAGTCACCATCCTTGGATGAGTTTACGAGTTGCTTAGATGTGGTGTTGGGGGATATGGTGCAGGGAAGAACTTTGTAGAGTAGGGTCGATGGTTGGACTCGATGATCCCAAAGGTCTTTTCCAACCTGAATGATTCTATGATTCTATGATTCTAAATCCAGGCTGGGCTCTAATTTGGGTTCTTTTTGACACGCAGGAGGGTTAACTCCTTATTTTGCACACAAACGAGCTGAATGTACATAAAACGGAGAGTTTTAGTTTGACATTTATTATTATTGTTAGAAAACGTCCACCTTCAGTACTGAATGATCAGGGTTCTGGTATTTTTTTTTTCAACATTTGATTTGCAGCGAATGTATCTGGATGGGAATTCGAATGACACCCAAATGCATAAAATCAGCGTTTCAGACTTGTTTTGTGTACAGGGTCGAAATCTCTACGTACTGGAGGGGAAAAAATCATCAGCTTTAATAAAGTTAAGTTGACTCATGATACAAAAATAGAATTAATAACTCAGGTAGCAGCTCTTACACTTAGAGCCATCTCCGCTATTTTTAGAATTAGTAGACCTTGACATTTAGACTCCTTCAGGCAAGACGGACAGGAAGGGGCGGGGGGGGGGAACCAACCATTTCTCCTGCCTTTTACACCCCCCCAGTTTCTCAGCTTTGGATGAGCTTGGTGGGGTTTGGGCAGCAGGTATGGCTCAGTGACAGGGGAGATGCTCCTCTCCTGGCACCAGCAGAAGGTGCTGCTGCTGCCCAAAGGTGGCCTCAAACAAACGCTGCTTCCAGGAGCTCAGCCAGCTCCTGTCCTGTGACCTGTCTCTCCCCAAAGCTTTGAGAGCGGCAATATGCTGCTGAAGTATGTAATTTATAATTTGAATATATTATCATAGGATTGCCGAGGTTGGAAGGGACCTTTCAGATCATCGAGTCCAAGCATCAACCCAACGCTGACACAAACCATCACTAACCCATGTCCCTCAGCACTACGGCTGCCTGGCTTTTAAATCCCTCCAGAGATGGTGACTCCACCACTCCCCTGGGCAGCCTGGTCCAAGGCTTCATAACCCTTTCGGTGAAGAAATTTTTCCCAATATCCATCCTAAACCTCCCCTGGTGCAACTTGAGGCCATTTCCTCTTTTCCCATCACCTGTTCCTTGGGAGAAGAGACTGACCCCCCCGGCTACACCTTCCTTTCAGGGAGTTGTAGAGAGCAAGAAGGTCTCTACAGCCTCCTTTTCTCCAGGCTGAACTCCCCCAGCTCCCTCAGCCGCTCCTCGCATCGCTGTATGCCTAAAATAGCTTTGTGGTAATTAAACACCCACTTAAGAAGGTCCTGTCCCAGCTGGTCATACCCCCCTCCCTCGCTCACCACTGCCGATGGAGTCGGAGCTGCCGGGGCTGTGCTGCCGGGAGATGAGGTCACTGCCCACTTTCCGCGGCTCGGCCGTCTCGCTGCACCGACGCTTCCAGTAGTTGAGCTCTTCCCGATCGGCCTCCTGACAGCGCCGCAGCACAGCCATCGAGCGCCGCGTCTTCTCCACCATCTCCATGATGCAGTTCAGCGCCTGCAGGGAGGAAGAGGAAAACGTTCTCAGTCTCTCTCTGCCCGCTCACGAGATCACCTCCCAAATTTCTCATCAGGGACCATCCCAGGAAGATAAAACACGAGGTCACTTCCCAGGAACAGGCTCTGGGCACAGTATGGTGGGTGATGTGGTACTCAGACAGGCGGGTAGGACTGGGACTGTACCCACACGTGTGGCAGCAATGCTGAGCAGCACCACCTGGAAGGAGGTGATGACACCTGCACCATGAGGCTTTGGCCACCGTAGGAGGTTTAGGGCCACACTTCTAAAGGTGGAGGTGAAAAAAACCCACTTTCCTATGGGAATACGGTGTTCATACAAGGGCTGGCTGTGGTCCTGGTGCCAGCTCTCCATAGCCACATCCCACCTCTCCTCCCCAGCTCCCTGACCATCAGCTTTAGAGCATAAGCCAGCACGGGGTCTCGCTGTGTTTGTGTCAAAGTGGAATTTCCATCCTATCTCTCTGCAGGAAACACTCCAGTGAAGCGCTTGGATGAAGAGCCTTGCTCAGAGGGAAAACCAGACAGTCTGCCAGGAGCACCACGTCTTGCTGGTGGTACCTCATTGAGGCCCATAAGAGGTTGATATCCCAGGAGAAAAAAGTCTTTACAAAATAATGATCATAGAATCATAGAATGGTTAGAGTTGGAAGGGACCTTAAAGATCATCGAGTTCCAACCCCCCTGCCATGGGCAGGGACACCTCCCACTAGAGCAGGTTGCTCAAAGCCCCATCCAGCCTGGCCTTAAAACACTTCCAGGGATGGGGCATCCACAGCTTCTCTGGGCAACCTGTTCCAGTGCTTCACCACCCTCACAGCAAAGAATTTCCTCCGAATATCTAATCTCAATCTCCCCTCTTTCAATTTAAAACCATTACCCCTTGTCCTGTCACTACATCTCCTGACAAAGAGTCCCTCTCCGGCTCTCCTGGAGGCTCCCTTCAGATACTGGAAGGCTGCTATGAGGTCTCCCCGGAGCCTTCTCTTCTCCAGGCTGAACAACGCCAGCTCTCTCAGCCTGTCTTCATAGGGGAGGTGCTCCATCCCTCTGATCATCTTCGTGGCCCTCCGCTGGACCTGTTCTAACAGGTCCATGTCCTTCCTGTGTTGAGGACTCCAAAGCTGGACACAGTATTCCAGGTGGGGGTCTCATGAGCGCAGAGTAGAGGGGCAGAATCACAAACATGATGTGTTTACTGATTCTGTAACCTCCACATCCTGGCTGCACGTAGCACATCTGCAGGCTTATTGGGCCAGCACTGGCCTGGGCTGCTGCAGAAAACCCATGTGTGGGGCCAAGGTTGGGTTTGGTTGCTCATGGCCATGCTCTGCAGGAGAAGTTCCCCAGCTCCAGACGCTACATCCAGAGCAATTTTGGCTTCCACTGACCATGGGCAGAGAAAACCTGCCAGGAAAGTGCTACTGCTCCTACCTGCCCTCCCCACCATCCACCTTCTTGTTGTGGCTTCTTCCTCTACAAGCCCCCGGGAAAGAAAATAACAAACTGGGGCAGGCAGAGCACTGGGTCACTGCGTCCCACAGAGCTTCCCACCACCTCCAGCCGTTCCTTACGTGATCCAGATGCTTCCACTCGTCAGCCCACTCTCTCTCCGTTAAGCGGTGGTCCACCAGCTCATCCTGGTATCCTCCATTCAAACCTGCAACAAACCACAACCAGAAGAAGAGTGATGAGATGGAGCGATGGCTTTCAGTGCTGGAGAGAGAAGGTGGCCCCAGAGCAACAATAAAGAGCTTTATTTCCAGCTATGTATAGCTGGGATTTTAAAACTCATCTCAAGGACGTGGCTCTACAGGGGCAATTCCAGGCTGGTGGTTTTATCTCTGTCCGTGTCGCTGCCTCGGAAATGCTACCATCCACTCCCGGGTTTGGGTCTGACCTGCCTGGGGAGCTGGGGCCCTTCTTATACACCCCCGGGAGCTCAGAGCTCGTAATTCAGATTGCCCAGTTGGAAACACAGCGTGCACCTCCCACACACCCCTGGAGAAAATTGGGACGGGGCAGGCTCTGCTCTGTGCTTTAGAGGTCTTGGAAAGGTTCATTTCCACTTCCCTGCCCTCACTCTTGCTGGCTGGGTTGGCCTTATTCAACTCATGCACAAGGTCCTTCCTCCTCATCCTCGGTGGCTCCAGCCTTTACGTGTATCCAGGGAAATACAAACTCTCAGTCTTCCCATTTTTAACCTCCCACCATCACTTCTTTTCTCTGAATTCCCTGCAAAAATTCCCAGCATTACACAGCTTTGGGTGCCAGTGGCCAACAGGGACCAGCACCGCAGCTCAGCTGCTGGACCTCCCAGCTCCTCCCACTAAAAGCCTTCCAGGCTTTCTCACCGAGACTGCCGTGCCTGTCCCGAATCTCTCTGTGCTCCAACATCTTGCTGGCGTCCCTGTAGAGGTGGGAGGTGGCGATGTCTTCCAAGGTGTAGTGCTGGAGGGGTGGCGGGGTGGGGTGGAACTGCCCCCCAGGGTTCATCAGGGGGATGGTGAGGGCAGGGCTGTGCCGGGGCGCGGGGCTGATGGTGCACACCCTCTTGGCTGGAGGCTCCGTCGGCAGCGACTCCCTCTCAAAGCTGTTGTCTTCTCTTCTGCAACCACACCAGCAGACAGAGGTATTCCTTAGCACCGCATAAACATCCTCAGGAAGGGAAAAACGCTGGTTTCGAAACAGTAGAGTTTGGGCAGTGATGATTTTATCAGGGAGCTGAACCAACCATGCTCAACTTGGGATCAAATCCATTAAATGACCCCGTCAAAGTAAAAAGTTCAAGACGCCCGAGTGTTGTGATTCATCTTCCTGAGCATGATCAAATTAAAATTTCACAGTTTTTATGAATTTGAGGCATGTTCCACATAATTACATAACGACTTTTAACTGGGAATAAAAACCGTGAAAATGAACTGCATCCATCCCAGCCCTGACAGTGCCTCCGCTCACCACCCGGGAGGTGGAGAACCAGGTTCTCCAGCTCAGGCTTTTCAGTGCTTCCCAACAAGTCCCTCTGGGACAGAACCTGCCTGAAAGAGGATCTCAACCTGAACTCCCAGTGCAGGAGGAGCAATCACAGAATCATAGATTGGTTTAGGTTGGAAGGGACCTTTAAGACCATCCAGTTTCACCCCCTGCCCTGGGCAGGGACACCTCCAACCACACCAGGTTTCTCAAAGCCCCCTCCAACCTGGCCTTGAACCCCTCCAAGGATGGGGCATCCACAGCTTCTCTGGGCAACCTGAGCCAGGGTCTCACCACCCTCACAGCAAAGAATTTCTTCCCCAGATCTCATCTCAATCTCCCCTCTTTCAGTGTCAAACCCTTCCCCCTCATCCTATGGCTCCCCTCCCTGATCAAGAGTCCCTCCCCAGCTTTCCTGGAGCCCCTTGAGGGACTGGAAGGGACTTGAAGGTCTCCCCGGAGCCTTCTCTTCTCCAGGCTGAACACCCCCAACTCTCTCAGCCTGTCCTCACAGCAGAGGGGCTCCAGCCCTCCCAGCATCCCTGTGGCCTCCTCTGGCCCCACTCCAACAGCTCCATGTCCTTCTGATGTTGGCAGCCCTAGAACTGGAGGCAGCATTGGGGGGAGGGTGTGGGGAGGGGGTGTGGTGGTGTGGTGGTGTCTCCCCAAAGTGGGGCAGAAGGGCAGAATCCCCCCCCTCGCCCTGATGGCCATGCTTCAGTGTCTTATTAAGAGCCAGAATAGTTGTTGGGAGTGAGAAGATCCTACGGTTTAAGCCCTGGATGCTGCTTGAAGCTTTGACAGCAGAGAAGTTGAAACAAAAGTCATGACTTGGGGAACTTGGCAGAGTGACGGAAGCTGGTTGTACCTGTCTGGACTGTGCCTTTTGCCATTCCCGTTCACCTCGATGAGCAGCTCGGAGGAGTCGGCGGGGGAGGCGGTGTTCGTGTTCAGCAGGATATGCTCGTGCTGGGCCAGGTACTGGGAGGGCGTCTGCTTGGCCGCCCGGGCGCAGTGCAGCAGCTCCCTCTGCAGCAGCGGCAGGTTGGCCTGGAAAAGAAGCAATTTCTTTCTTAGGCAGGCTGCAGGCAGGCCTTTCCAGCCATTTCCAGCAGGTTTTGCTCTAATTTTAATCCCTCAGAGCAGCAACACCTACAGCCTGTGGTCCCCACTCGGGATCTTCCAGCTCCCAGATTTATCCAGATTTTCTCAGGAGCTGAGGATGACCTGCCATCGGTGCACCTAAAACCCAAGTATCACAGATGCTGGAAGGGCAGAACGCTTCCCAGCCACCCCAGACACGGACCCTATGCCAACGTTTCAAATATTCTAGACCTGAACATTTGCAAATAAGATTAGAGGATCCGAAGCTGCTGAACGGACCTTGGTTTGTCTCCTTTACCCCTAACGTACAAGCAGACATACGTGGCACTCATTAAAACGTTCGCTTTCCGCAAGCCAGGCCCCACGTGGCCACTGCTACGGTCTGTCCTGGACTTCAACAAAGCTGCCGTGGTGCTGGAAGCGAGAGCTTTCCCAGCAGCCAAGCGGCAGAGCCCGGCACATGGAGCCCCACCATCTCCCTCTCACCTTCAGAAAGGGGATCACGAACGGCCGGAGGGGAAAGTTCGTCGCCTCTTGCAGCTTGCAGTGAAATTCCTCGATTGTCACGGTTGAGTTCTGGGGAAAGAAATTAAGAAATGAAATGAAATGACAATTTGTTCTTATTTTTAGACATGTGGGAAACAGCTCCAAAAGAACAGAGACCGCATCTGCCACTGCAGGACTGAATGTTTGCATGGGATCCTGCTTAACACAGCCAAAAAGACTCAGGCCAATGGAGTAGAAACGCTGCACCAGGTGAGGGATGAAGGCTGTGCACAGGCTCTGCCAGCCCAGCATCCTCCCAGTCTGGATCAGCTCCAGGAGGCAGCAGGACCCAGCCGGCATCTCCTGCACCCTGGCCAGGTGGCCTGGGACAGGCTGTGAGGAGCCACACAGTGATTCCAGCCACTCAGAGCTACACGTCTTCCTCTCCTCCTTCCTCCCTAAACCAGGTTGCTGAGAAGCAATGCAAGAGCAGAGAAGCACTAAGGGCTTTCCAGACCCAGTTCTCCACCGGCACCTCTGCTTTTTCCATTACACCCGTTCCTCGCCGAGCAACGCAGCGCTGAGTCCTAACACACCGAAGTCAGGGCAGCGCTAACGAAGCGGTGGCTGGAACCAGCATTTCTTTGTAAATTGATCCACGGTCAGGGCCAGGAAATCCCAAAATATCACGAAGCAAGAAAACATCTCCCTAATACAAAACTACAGGCTCCTCTGAATTGTGTGAAAAGTTTCCTTCGAGGGGAAATGGAGAAGCCCAGCAGAGCCCATGGCACCAGAGCAGTGGCCTTTATAGAAAAGCTTAGTCCAAATACTTCCAGGTTTTCTTAAGTTCAGCTGCGCCCAAGCTCATGCCAAAGCTTTTTGAATATGTGAAAAAAAAATAAGAGTCAGCAACTTTAGCTGAAAACACAAAACATTACAGAGTCTTGCTCAGTCAACGGCTCTGCTTATGAAGACGTAAACAGCCAATATTGTGTAAGACGGGCACGGACTGACTGCCAGCATCCCAGCCTCCCAGCGCCAGAGTGCTCCGGCAAAAGCAAAGCAGGGCCAGGGAGCGGGACTTACCACCAACGCCAGGACCAGGGTCCGGACCTTCTCCCCGATCTCCGGCGAAATGTCGTTGCCGAACTGCTGGAGGGTAGTGAGGAAGCGCTTGAGCTTGCTGAGCTGCCGAGCGCCGCACGTGGCTGGGAGCTGCTGGTTTGTCAGCGAGGAGGAGGAGGAGGAGGAAGGCCCGTTGCTAAACCGCTGGGGTGGGGATGGTGCCCCGTTCAGTGTCGGAGGAGAATGGTTTATTCCGTTGGGCACTATGGGAGATGTTAGGGAGACAGAATGGGAGACAGAAGCATTACTGAGTATTGGATGGGCACATCCCTGCGGTCTGGTGGTTAAGAGGATCCATCTTCCACCCAAGAGCCTGCAGCTGCTGGTTATTCCCTGCTAGAATCACAGAATGAATGCTAGGGGACTGGAAGGGACCTCTGGAGATCATCCAGTCCAAGCCCCCTGCCAGAGCAGGGTCACCCAGAGCAGGATGCACAGGAATCTGTCCAGGTGGGTTTGGAAGGTCTCCAGAGATGGAGACTCCACCACCTCTCTGGGCAGCCTGTTCCAGGGCTCTGCCACCCTCACAGGAAAGAAGTTCCTCCTCATGTTTAGATGGAACTTCCTATGTTCGAGTTTGTGCCCATTTCCTCTTGTCCTGTCACTGGGCACCACTGAAAAAAGACTGGCCCCATCCTCCTGACACCCACCCTCGAATTATTTATAGGCATTGATCAGAATGTATAGACATTGACAGAAAACAGGGCAAGAGCCAGAAACGGGGCTATGGGCAGTGCCGGGGACACCCAGCCATAGAGCTGGTCAGGGCCACACGTGTGTCTTCTCCTCGACCTTCCCCTGCGCTACCAGGATGCTCCGCAGCCCCCAGCACATGAGAACCACCCAGCCAGCCAAGGTGTTCCTTACAGCATCGCTCAGCTGTGATTTCCACCACAGCCGGTGACTTCCTCAGCATTTCTCTCCTCCGCTCAGCAAGTTTCATTTCCAGGGCCATCAAACCCGGGCAGAACCTGGGCTCAGCGGAGCAGGGACACCTCCATTGGCACTCGGGACAGCCCAGGAGGACACCGGGTCAGGCTGCACGAAGCCGGTGCTGCGGCAGATTGAGTCGTGCCGTACGCTCAGCCCCAGGAATTAAATGTGCTTTAGCTCAGAGTTCACAGCCCTCGGCAAGAATTACCGAGCAGCATTTCCTGGTCTGTGCCAGGCAGAAAATCACCCCAGACGATCCAAGGATCCATCCCAGCCCTGTCATTTACATTAAGTTGTCAGTGCTCGTTACAGCCGGGGTCCCGGGAGCAGACATCGCGGGCTCAGGTGCCTCCTCCTTGCCCCGAGGAGAGCCGACAGAATCCTGCCCCATGGCGCCCGCCTGACGAACCTCCCCGGGGATTTACAGCGAGTTTCGCAAACGCAGTTGTTTTTTCCAACCTGGTCCCATCTGCAGCTTTGCCTCCCATAAGGGGTGAGCGCGTCAAACCAGACTGAAGGGCTGGAAGTTCGGGAACTCGGCAAGGGATTAGAATAAATTGTTGACATCCCCGCGCCGCCATTGTGCAATCTCCAGC
Organism: Numenius arquata; assembly: GCF_964106895.1. Classification (NCBI taxonomy): domain Eukaryota; kingdom Metazoa; phylum Chordata; class Aves; order Charadriiformes; family Scolopacidae; genus Numenius; species Numenius arquata. The sequence goes on along the minus strand of NC_133587.1, from coordinate 14,842,645 downwards.
CCCGTCTGATGAGCAGCTGTGAGCCGGGGGCCCCAACTCGGTACAAACCCGGAATTTGAGAGGTGAAAAGTACATCATCGTAAATACAGCTTGAGCTGATCCACTGGGTTATCCTTAAGAGCCTGGCCCTGAATCCCTCATGGATGTAAGAGCTGAAGAGGCGGCCATGAGCCATAAAACCTATTCCAAACGATGGCATTCAGAAGAGAAGCACCGAAGCCACCCGGCAGAGGCACCACTCGCACACGGGGCAGGGGATGGTGCGTGACGGGATGGAGCAGCAACTTGTGAAAAAAGACGCCGAATTTTCTCCTGCAGCTTCACGAGGATCACACCAAATCCTCGCGGCCCCAGCGAGGGTTTTTCGGAGAAGGCAGGAGGTACCCGAGCAGTTAAACCGCTCTGGGGCACGCCGGGGTCGGAGGCTGGAAAGGCTCCATGCACCTGGACCTGCCGTGGTGAGCACAGGAGGGAAGCTGAGAAGATCAACCCGAGTCAGTTGAGATTGCAAGGGAAAGATAAGGCCAGAGAGACCACCAAAGTTGGTTCCTGCTAACCAGGGGTGACAGGCTCTTCTGGGGCATGACAAAGACGTGTCCTTTTGTAGGCAGAGAGATGATGAGACGAAAGCAAAGGCTTGGATTGAGAGGATGGAGGTGCAAAGGCAAAGCCAGCTCATGCCTTTTGTTAGGGAGCAATGGAACCTGGAAGCTGGTCCGCACCAGCTTCCCCGAGGCAACAAAAGGACAGAGATGTCATAGAATCGTAGAATGGTTTGGGTTGGAAGGGACCTTAAAGATCATCCAGTTCCAGCCCCCTGCCCTGGGCAGGGACACCTCCCACTAGTCCCTGTACTCGCAGGGTTAGCTACCATGGAACACCAACAAACGCAGAGCTATGCGAAAGGCAAGGCTTCTGGCCTTGCTCATGAAGAGCATTTATTTCACAATAAAAGTGTTATAAATAGGGGGGAAAGCCACGGAGAGAAGCTCCTCTCAGACAGCAGAAGCTCTTCTCTGCCCTCTCCGGCGGCCGCTTCACCCCCTTCTCTATTTCGCTTCCTCTTATTCTTTTAAATGAAAGACCAGAGAGAGCAACGGGCTCTATTTATACCCCGGGGAGAGGCAGGGGCTGCATGACCCACCTGGGGACCGGAGGGGACCCTGGGGAGAGGCTGCCGAAGATGAGAGCGGGGGACGATGCTGGGTTGGGGTGATGCCACGGAAGCGGGGCTGGCACGGGGCTGCCGTTAGATGCAGCCCCCATATCCGCTCGCTGTGTTTTCGGGCTCACCCCACCTGACCCCCCACCCCCGCCAACGGTGTCACCGCGGGGCGGCTGGCAGTTATCTGATCCTGCGCAGCGCCATAGGCCACGGAGCCAGGCTGGGACCTCCATTTCCAGGTGAGAAGACGGTGATGGAGCAAGTGAGGTGGTGTAGCGAGACCAGTGGGATTACTGGCTTGGGGAGAGGAGGATACTAAATTCCTGGGAAGATGAAAGTCACCATCGAGGGCTGCTCTGTTACGCCCTGCCTGAGCTCCTCAACCATCGAAGGCTTTTGCTGTTTCTCCAGCCCTTTTGTTAGCGATCTGCAGGCAGGCATGGCCTTCCTCCAGCATGCTCCTCCTCGCCATGGGCTTTTACACATTATAGAATCATAGAATGGTTAGAGTTGGAAGGGACCTTAAAGATCATTGAGTTCCAACCCCCCTGCCATGGGCAGGGACACCTTCCACTAGAGCAGGTTGCTCAAAGCCCCATCCAGCCTGGCCTTAAACACTTCCAAGGATGGAGCATCCACAACTTCCCTGGGCAACCTGTTCCAGTGCTTCACCACCCTCACAGTAAGGAATTTCCTCCTAATATCTAATCTAAATCTCCCCTCTTTCAATTTAAAACCATTACCCCTTGTCCTGTCACTGCATCTCCTGACAAAGGCAGGGCACACACCCACCCACTCTGACCAAGAGCTTTTGGCACAGCGAGAAATAAAAAAAAAAAAAAAAAAAGCAAGAATTAACTTCACCACAGGTTGCATCTCTCGTTCTCTCTTGAAAAGAGACAACTGAGCCATTTGCCATTGGGAGATTCAGGCTCCTTGGCCCTCAGCAGCGTGCCAAACAACCTCATTGGAAAAATTAATTTCTGTCACTTTGCTAATGGTCTTTTTCTGCCTGAGCAAAAGGAGAGCCATTAAAAACCCCTCAGCGCATTAAGATGGGGACAACGTGTCTGGCGGGATAACCCGGCGATTAGTGCTATTGCCAGCATCATGCAATACATCAGCGCGTGTCCTGAAAGAGGCTGGATTGGAAATCTCCGAAACATACTGCCAGCGTCAAACTCTGAGATATCCCAGACACCCTCACGGACAGTAACGCAATGCACAACCTGCCAGGGAGATGCTCAACTCGGGGGGGGGGAAAAGGGGTCAGGAGAGCCTGGAAAATACATACTTGCCACGTGCTGAGGCCAGAGAACTCCATGCCCAACAAAGTAGAGCAGCTTTGCTCCGGAATAATGCTTTTTAAAAGACATTACATGGCTGAAATGTTGGCTAAGGAAGAAAAAAAAGAGTCTTTGTAGGCCATAAGAAAAGGCTGTAGGTCCATCCCGTCTGTGGAGTCAGCCCTGAGCAACACCCTGGGAGGCTGCGCTACGGCCAGGCAGGGCCAGGATCTACTGCGGCTTCAGAGCAAAGATTCTAAAGCGAAGATGGAGAAAAGAGAAGCTGGATGGACAGCAAGGAATTTCTGAGGCTGGGAAATTAAAAAAAAAAAAAGGAAAAAAAACTTCCTAATCTCAGCTGCAGAAACTCTGTCTGCAAAGTGAGATACTGCAGAGCGGGAATTAACTCCTCCAAAAGATACAGTGGAAAGCTCTTAGCTTGTTTGAAGGCGAACTGATAAAAGACTTCAGTTTCTTAAGGAGTTTATGGGGGAAATCAAGGCTGCACCTGCGAGGAAAGGGACTCGAGGCAGCACTGGGGGCAAGGCAGGAGCAGAAAGCGGGGCTGGGGGGGGATTACAGACCCCGTTATACATCCTGCATAGGTAGGAGAACAGCAGGAAAGCCCCAGTCCCCCCTCCCTGACAGCCGTGCAGTGTGGCTAATGCTTGCCACGCTCAGGCAGCCCCGCCTGACGGCTGAGACACCCCTAGTGACTTCTACAAGTGTAGCCTTTCATAGAATCATAGAATGGTTTGGGTTGGAAGGGACCTTAAAGACCATCCAGTCCCACCCCCTGCCCTGGGCAGGGACACCTCCCACCAGACCAGCTTGCTCAAAGCCCCATCCAACCTGGCCTTGAACCCCTCCAGGGATGGGGCAGCCACAGCTTCTCTGGGCAACCTGGGCCAGGGTCTCACCACCCTCACAGAAAAGAAGTTCTTCCCAAGACGTCATCTCAATCTCCCCTCTTTCAGTTTAAAACCATTCCCCCTCGTCCTATGGCTCCCCTCCCTGATCAAGAGTCCCTCCCCATCTCTCCTGGAGCCCCTTTAGGGACTGGAAGGGGCTCTAGGGTCTCCCTGGAGCCTTCTCTTCTCCAGGCTGAATCCCCCCAACTCTCTCAGCCTGTCCTTACAGCAGAGGGGCTCCAGCCCAGAACTCGAGCTCCTCCTGGCAGGAGCTGGTCCCAGGGAAAAGCAATGTTACTGGGATCTTACGTGCAGTCGGGGTGAAGGACACTGGGCGGGGGCCACCGGGGTTCACAGGGGGCAACGGTGGCATGTTGGGAGGAGAGGACCTGGACTGTATCTTCACTTCCACGGGCGATCCGGGCATCACTGGCACCCTCTTCTCACCAGCAACTGCAGGAAGAGAAGGCGGTAAAGGTTAGTGACAGTCACAGACAAGCATTGCCCCACCTGGAACACAAAATTTCAAGGGTGAAGTTGAGAGGTGGTGGTGGTGGGGGAGCTATGCAAGGCTCTCCCACGCATGCCCCTAGGGAAGAGGCAGGGTACGGCCCCAGCTGGGGGGCAGGCACCCAGGAGGGGAGGGGGGCAGCGGGTGTCCCAGGCAGGTTCAAGATGTCTACCTTCACCAACTCAGTCTCTCCACTGCATCTTCCCAGAGCTCACGCCTGAAGATGTTTCCTCAAAGTATTTTCTGCCTGTTTTGCTTTGCTTCCCCCCCCTGCGAAGATCCCCTCAGCACTCCCCAGATGCGCCCACACGCACCTCACTGATGTGCGTGGGGTGGCACCGAGGGGGAGGATGCTGAGGCTTCACCCCCAGCCCTGCCCCCCACCAGCAAAAACAAGCTCCAAAGCAGCCACTTCGGCAAACAGCTCTCTGATCAGTTTTGCAGGTTTGCTTTTTAGAAAAAAAGCCTCACAAATTACACATTCCTGCACCTCCTCTTGCACTGGGGGGTGTGTGTGTGTGTGTGTGTCTCCTCGCTGCCCAGCGCAGCCTCGTGCACACACACAGCCTGGCACAGACCCCATGTTCATGCTACTGGGCAGCGGATTGGAACTAGATGGTCTTTAAGGTCCCTTCCAACCCCAGCTGTTTCTACGATGCCGGGTGACACAGAGCTCCTGTGAACGTGTCGTTTTTCAGCCGTGCCCGCTCGTGCCGAGTGGCGATGCTCGCTTGTGTGCAAGTCCCGTGCCCAAAGCAGTGCGCTTGGCTGCCACCCTGAAGCTCCAGCAGATTTTTCTGCTCCCCAAAAGCCAACAACTACCTGAGAAAATTCACTGGTTTGAAGCCTGACTTGCTTGCACCTCCCTCCCCCCGAGCCGGGGTACAGATGGGCGCACGGGGAACCCATTGGTGTTCCTGCATGGGGATGTGCTGGAGCGCGATCACAACTCGTTAGTGAATTAGAATGTTCTACCAGTTCTAGTTCTAACTAGAATTAGTTAGTTAGAATGAGGTGAGCAGCGGCTTGAGCAGTAGGGACCGGTCAGCATGTTCTCAGACGGGCGATTCACCTCATTTCGCATCATCTCGGGCTAGCAGCCAGCCGGGTTCCAGAGCCTCAAGCATGGAGCACCCCTGGGGTGGTGGTGGTTCCCATGGGGGCTGCGTTTCTGGAGATGCTTTGGCTTTGTCTGCTGAGCTGTCTGGTTTCAAGAAACAAACCAAAAACAAACCCTGGAAAAAAATCCCCCAAGACCCCCAAGGCTTGCATAAACACGTATTTCCTCCTTTTCTCTTGTTTTCCCCTGAGGATGCCTTTTGAGGCTGATTTCAGCCAAACTGGAGCCAGGAGCACAGCTGCAACGTTTGGCTGAGCTGGGACATCCCACCAGAGCCTGGGTCCTCATGAGGGACCCTCAGAGGCTGAAACAGAAGCTGTGGTGTGAGCTGGCAGTGTATTAGACACTAGAGACTCCACATAGGAGAGAGAATGGGAATATCTGATGTTGGCTCATTTTTACAACCAATCATAGACTGGTTTGAATTGGAAGGAACCTTAAAGACCATCTATTTCCACCTACCTGCTCTGGGCAGAGACACCTCCCACCACACCAGGTTGCACAAAGCCCCATCCAACCTGGCCTTGAACCCCTCCAGGCATGGGGCAGCCACAGCTTCTCTGGGCAACCTGGGCCAGGGTCTCACCACCCTCACAGCAAAGAATTTCTTCCCGAGACGTCATCTCAATCTCCCCTCTTTCAGTTTAAAACCCTTCCCCCTCGTCCTATGGCTCCCCTCCCTGATCAAGAGTCTCTCCTCAGCTTTCCTGGAGCCCCTTGAGGGACTGGAAGGGGCTCTAAGGTCTCCCCAGAGCCTTCTCTTCTCCAGGCTGAACCCTCCCCAACTCTCTCAGCCTGTCCTCACAGCAGAGGGGCTCCAGCCCTCAGAGCATCTCCGTGGCCTCCTCTGGCCCTGCTCCAACAGGTCCATGTCCTTCTGATGTTGGTGGCCTCAGAGCTGGAGGCAGCACTGCAGGGGGGTCTCCCCCGAGCAGAGCAGAGGGGCAGAATCCCCCCCCTCACCCTGCTGGCCACGCTGCTGGGGGTGCAGCCCAGGATATGGGGGGCTTTCTGGGCTGCCAGTGCACACTGCTGGGTAATGTCCATCCACCAACACCCCCAAGTCCTTCTCCTCAGGGCCGCTTCTCCATCCCTTCACCCCCCAGACTGTGCTGATACCAGAAGTTGCCCCAAACCATGTGCAGGGCCTTGCACTTGGCCTGGTTGAACCTCATGAGGTTGGCACAGGCCACCCCTCAAGCCTGTCCAGGTCCCTCTGGATGGCATCCTGTCCCTCCAGCATGTCGACTGCTCCACACAGCTTGGTGTCATCCACAAACTTGCTAAGAGTGCACTCCATCCCACTGTCCATGTCAGTACTGGTCCCAGTACGGACCCCTAATCAGTCCTGAGGGATCACTCCTGATCACTCATCCTTAGGCCACAGAAGAAAGGTGTTAAAGCACATGCTGTAATCTAAACAAATTAGATTACAATCTAATTTGTAATCCACAGTTTTTACAAACATCTATCAGCTGCAAGAAATTCAGCTCTCAAGGTCTGGCAAAGCAATTGAACACTGTGTTCCCGTAACGCAGGGCAGCACCGAAGAGATGGCAAAGCTCTGCACTGAAATACAACCACAAAACCTGCTGCTTCACAACTCCTGACAACAAAGATGCTGCTTTCCAGAGCAGAGAAGAGGGGAACTGGCATCTTGGAGCTGCTTGCCCGGAGTCTGCTCCACGAGCCCCCGGCACCAGCTCTGCCTCCCAGCACCAGGCACAAGCTGGCTCATTTATTGTCCTTATGGCCAGGCATCATTAACACCAGCCAGGTAACACATGAAAACACATGAAGTTCGTAATTCCTAGCACTTTTTTTTTTTTTTGCTATTTGCAGGACAATCTGCGGAAGAGGCAGTAGAGATGAATACATGCTGAAAACCCATGTTTTCCTGCCATTTCAGCGCAGCTAGCACAACCAAGGCTGGACTCACTATAAAACCTGTGTCCATGATATTTCCACGGCAGAAAGTTTTGGTTTTATTTATTTAAACCTGCTTTCAAAAAAATTTAAAAATTCTAGGCTTTGCTTTCATGAACAAAGCAGGGACACGCACTATTAATTTTAACTTATTATAACCATAATATAATATTGTGAACTACTATTCACATACATTTGGTCCAACTTCCTTATGATTTAATACTGATGTGCTGACTCTCCCTGTCATGTCCACGCATGAATATGGCTTTCAGATGAATAACAATACATTGATGTAAGAACAGGGCATCACTCATGCACATGGGTACCTGTTCCAGCAGGTGAGTTTATTGGCAGGAGACAAACCCCTGCCGTTCCTCCCACTTGAAATAAATGCAGCAAAACAGTCAAAGAGCAGGGTTTGTGCATGAAGTTAAGGGCGTTTCTAAGCACAAAAAGTCTTGAGCTCGCTCAGCCCAGGCAGGGAAGGAAAATGTTGCTAAATAACCCACATTTTTCAATCCAAACAGCACTAATTGTGCCCACCCACCACCCGGTGCCAGCTGCCCGATGGCCATCAGGGCATGAAAACCTGTTTGCTCCGAACACGGGAATCATGGCAAAACCCTGAGCTCATGCAAACAGGTCGCGGTTCTCACGTATATCATCCACGGATAGGGATGTGGGTCATGCATCGCTCCCTGCTGCTGCACCCCCCCCAATACCAACACATTGCCACCCCCCACCTCCTTCCAGCTTTGTCACCCCCTCCCTATGAAACCCTCCTCCCCAGGTATAAATGGCCAACCTGGTACTGTCGTGCCCTGGACAGAAACAAGAGCATGAAACCAATCCTTAAGGTTCTTCTTCTTTCCTCCTAGGGCACATTGAGAAAGCAGAACTAATTTGTTTAACTTACAGGGGGAGGGGAACAAAAAAAGTCACATTGAATTTATAACCCCCAAATAAAACCAGCTACTGCATGAGACACCCAAACCAAAGCCTGCGAGAAGCCAACACCTTCTTTTCCATCTCGCCCCCACAGACAAGAAGCAAAGAAGATTGTTAAATGTAAAAGCTTCCTGATGACCCGGGGCATCTATAAACACAGATAAAAACCATCTTTCTAAACCTCTTCATTTTTAGCCTAAACACATCGGTTTAATGAGAATCATGTGAGCAAACCAGCCTGCGAATGAGGACTTGAGTCAGCCTTGAGTCGACCCAGGGTAAAAATGAGCCAGTGAGATGGTCCCTGGAGAAACGCCGCCTTCCTGGGCTCGCTCTTCTGCATTTCGCTGTTGGGAAATATTTACTGGTTCACCAATGTCAACATCTCGGTGCTGCCTCCAGATGCAGAGAGAGGATGCCGAGATGCTCCTCAAAATGCTTACAACTCACTCCACCGTATCAATCAGCTGAAATCATGCTAGAGAGTCTAATGCTGCAACAGATTATCGGATGGGCTGCATCAAGATGTGACCTGCAAGTGTGGCCAGCAGGTCACGGGAGGCGATTCTACCCCTCTACTCTGCGCTCGTGAGACCCCACCTGGAATACTGTGTCCAGCTTTGGAGACCTCAACACAGGAAGGACATGGACCTGTTGGAACGGGTCCAGCGGAGGGCCACGAAGATGATCAGAGGGATGGAGCACCTCCCCTATGAAGACAGGCTGAGAGAGCTGGCGTTGTTCAGCCTGGAGAAGAGAAGGCTCTGGGGAGACCTCCTAGCAGCCTTCCAGTATCTGAAGGGAGCCTCCAGGAGAGCCGGAGAGGGACTCTTTGTCAGGAGATGTAGTGACAGGACAAGGGGTAATGGTTTTAAATTGGAAGAGGGGAGATTTAGATTAGATATTCGGAGGAAATTCTTTGCTGTGAGGGTGGTGAAGCACTGGAACAGGTTGCCCAGAGAAGCTGTGGATGCCCCATCCCTGGAAGTGTTTTAAGGCCAGGCTGGATGGGGCTTTGAGCAACCTGCTCTAGTGGGAGGTGTCCCTGCCCATGGCAGGGGGGTTGGAACTCAATGATCTTTAAGGTCCCTTCCAACTCTAACCATTCCATGATTCTATGATGCTCTAAGAAGAATAATTCCTGTCAATGACTGAATACTCCAAGTGTCAGAGCAGGACATCTGCCTAAACTGGAAATAATTGGGTTGTTTTCCCATCAAAAACACCTCCTTCCAAACCCTACCTGGACTGGGAAACGCTTACAAATGCTACTTTTCAAGTGGTGCCTGCAGGACAGAGATTGAACGTGTTTATGGAGTAACACTTCTGCCATCAAGCCACCAAACATCACAACTTTGCACCCAGGACCTGCAAAGGTTAAGAAGGGAAAGAGGCAGGGGTGAGGTGGCCCCCCATCCGGGTGGGAGAGCTGCCTTCCTGGCCTTGAACACACTGGAGATTCACATGGGAAGACTATTCCCTCGGAGGAAAATAAAACCCAATCACAGAGATGCTGTTTCAGTCTTGGCTCGGTGCAAGAATTTCATCTTCCCCAAAAGTCGATGGAGCCCAAGGACCAGATTTCCCAGTGATGGGAGTTACAGATTTCAGATGCAGCGAAGCTGCTGGCAGGGGGGAACAGCTGTAGGCACACAGCAGTTTATGCTGCCTGCCCTATATATTGGCCTGCCCCATTTAAGGAGCCCAGGTGTGCAAGAGACTAGAAAGCCCCAGAGCTTTGAATACACCTGAAACCCTTCCTCCCTCCGCTCTTCAGCGACTCCCTGAAAGGCCCCGGGTTTATCTGCCTCCCCGCGCTGAACGTCGGTACGCACCGCGTCTCCTTTGCTGCTCCAGTTCTCATCCAAGCGTAACAAATTAAAAAAGGAGCATATGTTAAGATTAAGTGCAGCTGATGATTTTTCTTTCCTGGAGAGGAGAAAGAGCTAAGTGAGACGAGGAGAGCACACCAGGAGAAAAGCTGGGGTCTCGAGTGGTCCTTGGAGAAGCCCAACTCCTGTCTTCCAACACAGCAGCACATTCTAGAGGGGGCAGGTTCAGCCCCCACTCAATAAATAAGATTTCATCGTATTTATTTTCTTTAAAGAAGTCTTCCACCTCTGGTGTTTAGCACAAAGAGAGTGTTGCTGTGATAGGTAACCTCTGAAGTAATGGCTAGCGTTTACTCGCGTTATAAACGGTATAAAGAAGCCGCTTTATTAGTCTCTTCGTGCCTGTGGGTTTGAGGAAGGGAAAAGGCACAAGAAAAGAAATAGCAACAAGTTAGGGAGTACCTCAAATAGACTGGAATTTAAATTAATCCTTAAATGCCTTTGGCAATTAGAGAATAAACTAAGCGATGAAAAAGAAAGAAAAACACTGCATGAGGAAAACCGGATGTTACCTTCCCCCCAAAAACAAGATAAGGAACCGGAGAAGCAGCCATTAATAACTCCGGGGGCAGACAGACATGAATGGTCTGCCTCCCTGTCCGCTTCCCAGAGTTCAACACATAGTTCTGACAGATGGCAGAGCATTATCAGGATGAGAGATTTATATTTATTAACAAAAAGTGGATGGTGAACCTGTCTCGCATCCTTGCTGGGGCCACCGCTCCCAGGTTGCGTCTCCCACACACACGGTAGCGTTTCAAAGTGGTGACGGGCAGCGATGGAGAGCCCGAGGCTGGCAATGCTCCGCTCTGCAGAAGGATGCTCAAGAGAAAAGCCTTCATCCAGCCGTGAAGTCATAGCCATGAGATTGCCAGGAGCAAGGGAAGACAGAAAGAGCCTCTGCTCTCTTCAGTGCAGAAACGTGGATGCTTTATATGAATTTTCACCATAGCATTTGCATGGGCACTATTTAACACCATCCACTGAGCTCTGTGTGAGCACACAGAGTATGTGCAGGCTCTTAAAGCCTGTATCAGCTCAAGACAGTAAAGCCTTTCCTCCTCCTGCATGGATTTAAAGTCTGTGGCTGGGTGTTTGGAGGGCACATACAGCATGAACATTGATATCTTCAAGCCATTCTTGATGCAGGTGTAGGACTCCCCTTGACTCACTGTCACCAGAGTTAAGAAGGAAGGAGGAACCTGCCTGCCCTGGGAGGGATTTTGTAGATCCCATTCATAAATAAGCTCCACAGAGTCTGAACTGCTCCCCACAAACCCATTTGCCAGACTCAAGCACTCCAGCTTCCTGTAGAAGTCAAAATATGAAAGATATTGGAAGAAATAAGAGAAAAACACATTAAAAATGAGAGAGCACCGCGTAACAAACAGGTACACACAGGTAAGGGTTTGCTCGTCCCTTTTGCAGCATAGAGAGAGCAGACTCAGTCAGCCCTTGCCAACAAGGCTTTGACCACTAAGTGGCTAGATTGGAAGTCTGTAAATTAACGAAGTTTTGGGTTTAGTTGATGTCTTTTGAACAAAAGACTGTGTACAAGGGTTTGCCCAGTGGTTCAGTCTCAGAAGTGAAAGCAAGTAACGGTTTCACACAAAGAGGAGGTTTAATCAGAGCAGATGTTTTCAAGTTTCATCTAGAACAGGCAGAATACGCTCATAACCTAAAAAGCCACTCCTCACCTCAAAAAGATAAGAGCCCAAAATTCATACCTGCCTCTTGAGAACGAGGGACTGGAGAATCGTCCCAGCAGCCGCAGCCAAGGTGAAGTCTGCCAGGAGAAACTCTTTGGTGACCCAGGAGCCAGGTCCCAGCTCATTCTGGAGCCAACAGACAGATGGACACTGCCAAAGGTGATTCCACCCACCCCAAAATGCTGCAAGGGAGATAAGCCCTGCTCCAGACACACCTCTTTCCACTGGCCCTACCACCTCGGATGGCCATTCGGACTAGAGGCATGAATTATAAATCACCTACAAATCAGCAAGACGAGCCCTTCCTAGAAACAGTCCTTAGGACCAGAGGCTCGTTTCCCTGCTGTTTACATGGGTAAGAGTCTCTGGATTAAGATAAGGCAATGCAAAGCTTGTCTAAACCATAGAATGGTTTGGATTGATAGGGACCTTAAAGACCATCCAGTCCCACCCCCTGCCATGGGAAGGAACACCTCCCACCACACCAGGTTGCACAAAGCCCCATCCAACCTGGCCTTGAACCCCTCCAGGCATGGGGCAGCCACAGCTTCTCTGGGCAACCTGGGCCAGGGTCTCACCACCCTCACAGCAAAGAATTTCTTCCCGAGACGTCATCTCAATCTCCCCTCTTTCAGTTTAAAACCCTTCCCCCTCGTCCTATGGCTCCCCTCCCTGATCAAGAGTCTCTCCTCAGCTTTCCTGGAGCCCCTTGAGGGACTGGAAGGGGCTCTAAGGTCTCCCCAGAGCCTTCTCTTCTCCAGGCTGAACCCTCCCCAACTCTCTCAGCCTGTCCTCACAGCAGAGGGGCTCCAGCCCTCAGAGCATCTCCGTGGCCTCCTCTGGCCCTGCTCCAACAGGTCCATGTCCTTCTGATGTTGGTGGCCTCAGAGCTGGAGGCAGCACTGCAGGGGGGTCTCCCCCGAGCAGAGCAGAGGGGCAGAATCCCCCCCCTCACCCTGCTGGCCACGCTGCTGGGGGTGCAGCCCAGGATATGGGGGGCTTTCTGGGCTGCCAGTGCACACTGCTGGGTAATGTCCATCCACCAACACCCCCAAGTCCTTCTCCTCAGGGCCGCTTCTCCATCCCTTCACCCCCCAGACTGTGCTGATACCAGAAGTTGCCCCAAACCATGTGCAGGGCCTTGCACTTGGCCTGGTTGAACCTCATGAGGTTGGCACAGGCCACCCCTCAAGCCTGTCCAGGTCCCTCTGGATGGCATCCTGTCCCTCCAGCATGTCGACTGCTCCACACAGCTTGGTGTCATCCACAAACTTGCTAAGAGTGCACTCCATCCCACTGTCCATGTCAGTACTGGTCCCAGTACGGACCCCTAATCAGTCCTGAGGGATCACTCCTGATCACTCATCCTTAGGCCACAGAAGAAAGGTGTTAAAGCACATGCTGTAATCTAAACAAATTAGATTACAATCTAATTTGTAATCCACAGTTTTTACAAACATCTATCAGCTGCAAGAAATTCAGCTCTCAAGGTCTGGCAAAGCAATTGAACACTGTGTTCCCGTAACGCAGGGCAGCACCGAAGAGATGGCAAAGCTCTGCACTGAAATACAACCACAAAACCTGCTGCTTCACAACTCCTGACAACAAAGATGCTGCTTTCCAGAGCAGAGAAGAGGGGAACTGGCATCTTGGAGCTGCTTGCCCGGAGTCTGCTCCACGAGCCCCCGGCACCAGCTCTGCCTCCCAGCACCAGGCACAAGCTGGCTCATTTATTGTCCTTATGGCCAGGCATCATTAACACCAGCCAGGTAACACATGAAAACACATGAAGTTCGTAATTCCTAGCACTTTTTTTTTTTTTTGCTATTTGCAGGACAATCTGCGGAAGAGGCAGTAGAGATGAATACATGCTGAAAACCCATGTTTTCCTGCCATTTCAGCGCAGCTAGCACAACCAAGGCTGGACTCACTATAAAACCTGTGTCCATGATATTTCCACGGCAGAAAGTTTTGGTTTTATTTATTTAAACCTGCTTTCAAAAAAATTTAAAAATTCTAGGCTTTGCTTTCATGAACAAAGCAGGGACACGCACTATTAATTTTAACTTATTATAACCATAATATAATATTGTGAACTACTATTCACATACATTTGGTCCAACTTCCTTATGATTTAATACTGATGTGCTGACTCTCCCTGTCATGTCCACGCATGAATATGGCTTTCAGATGAATAACAATACATTGATGTAAGAACAGGGCATCACTCATGCACATGGGTACCTGTTCCAGCAGGTGAGTTTATTGGCAGGAGACAAACCCCTGCCGTTCCTCCCACTTGAAATAAATGCAGCAAAACAGTCAAAGAGCAGGGTTTGTGCATGAAGTTAAGGGCGTTTCTAAGCACAAAAAGTCTTGAGCTCGCTCAGCCCAGGCAGGGAAGGAAAATGTTGCTAAATAACCCACATTTTTCAATCCAAACAGCACTAATTGTGCCCACCCACCACCCGGTGCCAGCTGCCCGATGGCCATCAGGGCATGAAAACCTGTTTGCTCCGAACACGGGAATCATGGCAAAACCCTGAGCTCATGCAAACAGGTCGCGGTTCTCACGTATATCATCCACGGATAGGGATGTGGGTCATGCATCGCTCCCTGCTGCTGCACCCCCCCCAATACCAACACATTGCCACCCCCCACCTCCTTCCAGCTTTGTCACCCCCTCCCTATGAAACCCTCCTCCCCAGGTATAAATGGCCAACCTGGTACTGTCGTGCCCTGGACAGAAACAAGAGCATGAAACCAATCCTTAAGGTTCTTCTTCTTTCCTCCTAGGGCACATTGAGAAAGCAGAACTAATTTGTTTAACTTACAGGGGGAGGGGAACAAAAAAAGTCACATTGAATTTATAACCCCCAAATAAAACCAGCTACTGCATGAGACACCCAAACCAAAGCCTGCGAGAAGCCAACACCTTCTTTTCCATCTCGCCCCCACAGACAAGAAGCAAAGAAGATTGTTAAATGTAAAAGCTTCCTGATGACCCGGGGCATCTATAAACACAGATAAAAACCATCTTTCTAAACCTCTTCATTTTTAGCCTAAACACATCGGTTTAATGAGAATCATGTGAGCAAACCAGCCTGCGAATGAGGACTTGAGTCAGCCTTGAGTCGACCCAGGGTAAAAATGAGCCAGTGAGATGGTCCCTGGAGAAACGCCGCCTTCCTGGGCTCGCTCTTCTGCATTTCGCTGTTGGGAAATATTTACTGGTTCACCAATGTCAACATCTCGGTGCTGCCTCCAGATGCAGAGAGAGGATGCCGAGATGCTCCTCAAAATGCTTACAACTCACTCCACCGTATCAATCAGCTGAAATCATGCTAGAGAGTCTAATGCTGCAACAGATTATCGGATGGGCTGCATCAAGATGTGACCTGCAAGTGTGGCCAGCAGGTCACGGGAGGCGATTCTACCCCTCTACTCTGCGCTCGTGAGACCCCACCTGGAATACTGTGTCCAGCTTTGGAGACCTCAACACAGGAAGGACATGGACCTGTTGGAACGGGTCCAGCGGAGGGCCACGAAGATGATCAGAGGGATGGAGCACCTCCCCTATGAAGACAGGCTGAGAGAGCTGGCGTTGTTCAGCCTGGAGAAGAGAAGGCTCTGGGGAGACCTCCTAGCAGCCTTCCAGTATCTGAAGGGAGCCTCCAGGAGAGCCGGAGAGGGACTCTTTGTCAGGAGATGTAGTGACAGGACAAGGGGTAATGGTTTTAAATTGGAAGAGGGGAGATTTAGATTAGATATTCGGAGGAAATTCTTTGCTGTGAGGGTGGTGAAGCACTGGAACAGGTTGCCCAGAGAAGCTGTGGATGCCCCATCCCTGGAAGTGTTTTAAGGCCAGGCTGGATGGGGCTTTGAGCAACCTGCTCTAGTGGGAGGTGTCCCTGCCCATGGCAGGGGGGTTGGAACTCAATGATCTTTAAGGTCCCTTCCAACTCTAACCATTCCATGATTCTATGATGCTCTAAGAAGAATAATTCCTGTCAATGACTGAATACTCCAAGTGTCAGAGCAGGACATCTGCCTAAACTGGAAATAATTGGGTTGTTTTCCCATCAAAAACACCTCCTTCCAAACCCTACCTGGACTGGGAAACGCTTACAAATGCTACTTTTCAAGTGGTGCCTGCAGGACAGAGATTGAACGTGTTTATGGAGTAACACTTCTGCCATCAAGCCACCAAACATCACAACTTTGCACCCAGGACCTGCAAAGGTTAAGAAGGGAAAGAGGCAGGGGTGAGGTGGCCCCCCATCCGGGTGGGAGAGCTGCCTTCCTGGCCTTGAACACACTGGAGATTCACATGGGAAGACTATTCCCTCGGAGGAAAATAAAACCCAATCACAGAGATGCTGTTTCAGTCTTGGCTCGGTGCAAGAATTTCATCTTCCCCAAAAGTCGATGGAGCCCAAGGACCAGATTTCCCAGTGATGGGAGTTACAGATTTCAGATGCAGCGAAGCTGCTGGCAGGGGGGAACAGCTGTAGGCACACAGCAGTTTATGCTGCCTGCCCTATATATTGGCCTGCCCCATTTAAGGAGCCCAGGTGTGCAAGAGACTAGAAAGCCCCAGAGCTTTGAATACACCTGAAACCCTTCCTCCCTCCGCTCTTCAGCGACTCCCTGAAAGGCCCCGGGTTTATCTGCCTCCCCGCGCTGAACGTCGGTACGCACCGCGTCTCCTTTGCTGCTCCAGTTCTCATCCAAGCGTAACAAATTAAAAAAGGAGCATATGTTAAGATTAAGTGCAGCTGATGATTTTTCTTTCCTGGAGAGGAGAAAGAGCTAAGTGAGACGAGGAGAGCACACCAGGAGAAAAGCTGGGGTCTCGAGTGGTCCTTGGAGAAGCCCAACTCCTGTCTTCCAACACAGCAGCACATTCTAGAGGGGGCAGGTTCAGCCCCCACTCAATAAATAAGATTTCATCGTATTTATTTTCTTTAAAGAAGTCTTCCACCTCTGGTGTTTAGCACAAAGAGAGTGTTGCTGTGATAGGTAACCTCTGAAGTAATGGCTAGCGTTTACTCGCGTTATAAACGGTATAAAGAAGCCGCTTTATTAGTCTCTTCGTGCCTGTGGGTTTGAGGAAGGGAAAAGGCACAAGAAAAGAAATAGCAACAAGTTAGGGAGTACCTCAAATAGACTGGAATTTAAATTAATCCTTAAATGCCTTTGGCAATTAGAGAATAAACTAAGCGATGAAAAAGAAAGAAAAACACTGCATGAGGAAAACCGGATGTTACCTTCCCCCCAAAAACAAGATAAGGAACCGGAGAAGCAGCCATTAATAACTCCGGGGGCAGACAGACATGAATGGTCTGCCTCCCTGTCCGCTTCCCAGAGTTCAACACATAGTTCTGACAGATGGCAGAGCATTATCAGGATGAGAGATTTATATTTATTAACAAAAAGTGGATGGTGAACCTGTCTCGCATCCTTGCTGGGGCCACCGCTCCCAGGTTGCGTCTCCCACACACACGGTAGCGTTTCAAAGTGGTGACGGGCAGCGATGGAGAGCCCGAGGCTGGCAATGCTCCGCTCTGCAGAAGGATGCTCAAGAGAAAAGCCTTCATCCAGCCGTGAAGTCATAGCCATGAGATTGCCAGGAGCAAGGGAAGACAGAAAGAGCCTCTGCTCTCTTCAGTGCAGAAACGTGGATGCTTTATATGAATTTTCACCATAGCATTTGCATGGGCACTATTTAACACCATCCACTGAGCTCTGTGTGAGCACACAGAGTATGTGCAGGCTCTTAAAGCCTGTATCAGCTCAAGACAGTAAAGCCTTTCCTCCTCCTGCATGGATTTAAAGTCTGTGGCTGGGTGTTTGGAGGGCACATACAGCATGAACATTGATATCTTCAAGCCATTCTTGATGCAGGTGTAGGACTCCCCTTGACTCACTGTCACCAGAGTTAAGAAGGAAGGAGGAACCTGCCTGCCCTGGGAGGGATTTTGTAGATCCCATTCATAAATAAGCTCCACAGAGTCTGAACTGCTCCCCACAAACCCATTTGCCAGACTCAAGCACTCCAGCTTCCTGTAGAAGTCAAAATATGAAAGATATTGGAAGAAATAAGAGAAAAACACATTAAAAATGAGAGAGCACCGCGTAACAAACAGGTACACACAGGTAAGGGTTTGCTCGTCCCTTTTGCAGCATAGAGAGAGCAGACTCAGTCAGCCCTTGCCAACAAGGCTTTGACCACTAAGTGGCTAGATTGGAAGTCTGTAAATTAACGAAGTTTTGGGTTTAGTTGATGTCTTTTGAACAAAAGACTGTGTACAAGGGTTTGCCCAGTGGTTCAGTCTCAGAAGTGAAAGCAAGTAACGGTTTCACACAAAGAGGAGGTTTAATCAGAGCAGATGTTTTCAAGTTTCATCTAGAACAGGCAGAATACGCTCATAACCTAAAAAGCCACTCCTCACCTCAAAAAGATAAGAGCCCAAAATTCATACCTGCCTCTTGAGAACGAGGGACTGGAGAATCGTCCCAGCAGCCGCAGCCAAGGTGAAGTCTGCCAGGAGAAACTCTTTGGTGACCCAGGAGCCAGGTCCCAGCTCATTCTGGAGCCAACAGACAGATGGACACTGCCAAAGGTGATTCCACCCACCCCAAAATGCTGCAAGGGAGATAAGCCCTGCTCCAGACACACCTCTTTCCACTGGCCCTACCACCTCGGATGGCCATTCGGACTAGAGGCATGAATTATAAATCACCTACAAATCAGCAAGACGAGCCCTTCCTAGAAACAGTCCTTAGGACCAGAGGCTCGTTTCCCTGCTGTTTACATGGGTAAGAGTCTCTGGATTAAGATAAGGCAATGCAAAGCTTGTCTAAACCATAGAATGGTTTGGATTGATAGGGACCTTAAAGACCATCCAGTCCCACCCCCTGCCATGGGAAGGAACACCTCCCACCAGACCAGCTTGCACAAAGCCCCCTCCAACCTGGCCTTGAACCCCTCCAGGGATGGGGCATCCACAGCTTCTCTGGGCAACCTGAGCCAGGCTCTCACCACCCTCACAGCAAAGAATTCCTTCCCGAGATGTCATCTAAATCTCTCCTCTTTCAGTTTAAAACTGTTCCCCCTTGTCCTATGGCTCCCCTCCCTGATCCAGAATCCCTCCCCATGGGGGACGATCCATTATTAAATGGATAAAAGGCCATTTCAAAGATGGAAACAAAGGAAGGACACACCTGGGTGCCCTCTCCAGTGCCTGGCAGGACCCTGCCTACAGCCCAGGAGAGCTGCTCTGAGGTAACCAGCTTGATATATCCTTCTGGAGAAAAAGCCAGGGAAAATGGCCCAAACCCATCCATCCCAGCCCAAAGGCGGCGGCGATGAAAAGGACCCGCTGCAGTTGGCTTCCGTGGCAGGGTTCCCTGTTGACAGTCTGAATGCAAACGAGAGGCAGCATCAGCGGAACCTGACCTGATAATGTAAATAGGGTGAAATGAAATATGGTTCGCCACCTCCCCAGCTTTGGCGAATGTTTATTTTGAATAACATGCTTATCTGCTCCAACTGCTCACCATCTGTTTTCAGTCTCCACCAAGCTAATATTTTTCACATTTAGGAACTGAGAAATGGGAAGAATTACATTTAAATTTTATTAACATCTTTCCTCCGCTCTAAGGTTGCCTTTCCCTCCCCTTGACGGCTCTAAGCCATCTGTGGAGCACCTTAGCCGTTCTCCAAGGCATGCAGATGAGGTGTTATCTACATGCAAAGCAAGAGGATCATTATTTAGACTTCCAGAAGACAGCATTTACTGCTACTCCACTGCAATCCCTCCATCACCTGCTTCCAAACAGCTTCCCCCATGCTCAAACTGAAATCGCATCGTTGAGGAAAGAGCCAGTATTTTATCTTTTTGCAGCATCACTGCATCAAAAAAAGTGATGGAGGGGGAAGACTGAAGATAAGCATCAGAGACAAGGCAGCTGATACAGTAGCCTTTGGAAAAGACAGGATGGTTGGGTTAATCCCAGGAGAGGGAGACGTTAAGAGGTTTGCAGTCAAGATTACATTTCTATACAAATATTGACATTTATTTGCTCGTAGGGTGGTTTCCAGAGGTCTCCCTTTGCTCGAGTCAATAAATGACAATTTACAACCAGAACTGGGAGCCACGAATGTGTCACATAAACAGGTCAGCAGCAAATGTTGGTCAACGGAGGTCCTTCTCCGTCCTCCTCCCTCCACGCCAAAGCACAGAGTTGGCTGATATGATACTACAGCATCTGTCGTAGCGGGTAACTTATGTTACCGCACAGATACTTCCTCCACTCAACGCAATCAGCCTATTTTTACCCCGTTTAGCTTGGTTTTATAGCACATCGAGGCTCCCGAGCTGTAAGATGCTGTGGGAGTGGAGAGGACTCGGCACCTCGCAGGAGAGCCTCTCATCAGACAGGAGGGAGCTGCGGAGCCTGGGACAGGCATTTTATAAATCAAAAATAAATGCGTGTATCTCCATTGCCATCTCTTCCTCTCCCACACACAGCTGTTTCACTTTAAATCTCAATTCCATGTGAAACTCAGATAGAAGAACTTGAAAGAGCAAAGTATGTTATCGCTCGCAACCAGTCCAGAAAGCAGTTAATAAGGGAAATAAGATTAATAATTTATTCCTGAAGGCAGACTGCAGATCTTTATCTGCCCTGCCCTTCAGTGATTTTTACAAAACCCTATGGATGTGTCTGATTCTACAAACTCATTGGTAGCACAGGTTGGACTTCACAGCAGTTCTCTTCTGCTGTTTCCCCACCCAACACTGGCTCTGCCCTTGCCTCAGCCGCATCAGACCCACCAGCACAAACCCACCCGCCACATCTCTCCCTCCTCACCTCTGGCTTCCTCTTGGTCCACAAACTCATACCAGGGCCAGCAGTGCAAACCCATGGCTGCATCCATCCCACAAGTATCACCTCCAACAACCCCCGCTGTGGGATATACATCAGGGCCCTCAAATTCTAGTTGTCTTGCTTCTACAGCCTGTAGAAGAGCTGTTGGGAGCTCTGGAGCTTCCAACATCAGAAGGACATGGACCTGTTGGAGCAGGGCCAGAGGAGGCTACGGAGATGTTGGGAGGGCTGGAGCCCCTCTGCTGTGAGGACAGGCTGAGAGAGTTGGGGGGCCTTCAGCCTGGAGAAGAGAAGGCTCTGGGGAGACCTTAGAGCCCCTTCCAGTCTCTAAAGGGGCTCCAGGAAAGCTGGGGAGGGATTCTTGATCGGGGAGGGGAGCCATAGGATGAGGGGGAATGGTTTTAAACTGAAAGAGGGGAGATTGAGATGAGATCTCAGGGAGAAATTCTTTGCTGTGAAGGTGGTGAGAGCCTGGCCCAGGTTGCTCAGAGAAGCTGTGGCTGCCCCATCCCTGGAGGGGTTCAAGGCCAGGTTGGAGGGGGCTTTGAGAAACCTGGTCTGGTGGGAGATGTCCCTGCCAGGGCAGGGGGTGGGACTGCATGGTCCTTAAGTCCCTTCCAAGTCTAACCATTCTATGATTCTCCAAGTACACAAACCACTTTGGTATTGTTCCCTCCATTCTCCTGTTCTCTTTTCCATGAAGCTTAGACTGCGAAAGGTGCCCTGAAGACATCTACACACAGCACAGAGCCACCTGGGAGCTGTTCCTGCTCTTACCAACACGCCATAGCAATTCCCTTCCCACAAGTGCCCAAATAAGTGAGTTTTGGGGACTCAAGTTCATCTCTTGACATCCCTGCCAACAGCTTTTGCTCATCAGCTGTCTCAAAGGGATGCAGCGAGCACCACCAAGCCCCAGGGAGGGCAACCCTCCTCATCCTCACCAGCCCCTTGCTCTGCCCCCATCATAGACATCCACCCTGCAGGGACGGATATACCTCTGGAATATATATCCCAGCAGAAGATATTCCTGGAAACCAAAGCCTGCAGAGCAGCCAGCGCTTCAGTTTGAGGATGGGAAGACCTTTGGGGATCGGGGATAATGTCCCTCCCTCCCCAAAACCACCTTGGATGCTCACTAATTCATTTGATTATTACTGCTAAAGTATTTTGCTATTTTTCATTAGTTCATTGTTCCATTTAAAGTTACAGAATCGAGACTTTTTTTAAATCGTCCACTTCTATTACAATATTAAGAAATATTTACCCCTCCACACTCTTTACTTACCAGGCTAAAGCTCTCTGAATGAAAAACGAAAGCAGTTACACATATCAAACAGGCAATTATCACAATCATGGAAAAATTAGTTCTTAAAAGTCTCAGCCTGCTGCAGGGCTCTCCAAATCCTCCGGCTCCGAGAGAAATGACGGTGGCGGGAGCAAACTTTCCAGATGGGAACATCTGTCTCTCATTTGCCACAGGGAAGAAAACACCAGGAAGATTAACGGCTCCCGAGTCCGGTGGAGCCCAGACACAACACGTACAAAAGTGATACCATTTAGAAAGACTCGGAGCAACAGCTTGGTTTGAAAGATTATTTTTTCTGATCATTATTTTGTGGGGCTTCTACATACGGAGAAGCTTGATGTCAGGGAAAAAAAGAGATTGAGTTTCCCTTATAGTAAATGCTATGTATAGGGAAAGCAAGAATTGAGTTAACTATGAACACATGAATGATATATGGCACTTTTACCATCTCAGCTACTTTTCAGATATGAAGAGTCATTAAAAAAGTTGCCTTTAAGGGGTTACCCCCAAAAAGGTCTGAAATCGCTCCCTGCCCAGAGCAGCAAGGCCATGGACAGGGCAATTCACCCCTCTGGGGTCCAGGGAGTGAACACCAAATTTTCACTCCAGAGAGTAAAAAGTGACCCAACACATGGGAAACTCATGGCTGAAGGACACTTCAACGCAGCCTCCCCAGCACAGCTAATACTGAAAGTCCATTCCTCTTACTGGTATTCTTTAACCTCTGCCGCAGTTTAGGGACAGCATCTCTTGCGGCCCCATCCCTGGAGGGGTTCAAGGCCAGCTTGGAGGGGACTTTGAGCAACCTGGTCTGGTGGGAGGTGTCCCTGCCCAGGGCAGGGGGTGGGACTGGATGATCTTTAAGGTCCCTTCCAACCTAAACCTTTCGATAATTCTATGATGAGATCGTCGAGTCCAACCAACAAAAACAAACAAAAAAAACCAACATACACAAAAACCAACACCAAAACCAAACCAAAACAAACACCCACAACCACACCACCCACAAACAGAGACAAGCCAACAATCTCGGGCACTAGAGCATGCCCTGAAGTGCCATGTCTACACGTTTCTTAAATACCTCCAGGGTTGGTGACTCCACCACCTCCCTGGGCAGGCTGTTCCAGTGCCTGACCACCCTCTCAGTAAAGTAATTCTTCCTAATATCTAATCTAAACCTCCCCTGCCCCAACTTCAGACCATTTCCTCTGGTCCTGCCATTATTCCCTTGGGAGAAGAGGCCAACGCCCACCTCTCTACACCCTCCTTTCAGGTAGTTGTAGAGGGCAATGAGGTCCCCCCTCAGCCTCCTCTTCTCCAAACTAAACATGCCCAGTTCCCTCAGCCTTTCCTCATATGACTTGCTCTCTAGAGCCCTCACCAAGAAGATACTGTGATTCTATGATTTACGAAGGTAGGCAGGCATTTGGGCCAGGCTCCATCCCCTCCAGCTACCCACACACGTGATGCTACCCCAATCAAAGTGTCGGACACTAATCATAGAATGGTTTGGGTTGGAAGGGACCTTAAAGATCCTCTAGTTCCAACCCCCCTGCCCTGGGCAGGGACACCTCCTACCACACCAGCTTGCTCAAAGACCCCTCCAACCTGGCCTTGAACCCCTCCAGGGATGGGGCAGCCACAGCTTCTCTGGGCAACCTGGGCCACCAGGGTCTCACCTCCCTCACAGCTCGCTTCCCCCACAATGTCTGCAGCCAACATGCAAGATGTCCTCTGCACTTCAACACCAAAGCCACCAGCATCAGCGCGCCACAGCTTTCCTCCCCATCTTCCACAGCAGCACTTTTTGATCGCAGAGGTACCCATTATAGCAACTCAAACTCTTCTTATTTCTAATTAACAGCCTAGTTTTTGATGCCTATTCAATACCCACCAGTTTTCAGTGGTGTAAAGCCCTCCTGGAAGAGCCCCAGCCTGTTGTACAGGGTAACAACAACAGTAAATGCAGGTAATTCTGAAAGAGGACCCAAGTGTTGAGACAAGAAAACTTCAGAACGGATGCAACTGCCTTTAAAACTTTAGACTTTTGCAAGCACTTGGGTCTAAACCAAAGTTGTGCCAAACTCTGCTGAGGGATAAAGAAAAATCATGTATTCCCCAAAATCCCACAGGTTAGACAGAACAACAACTGAGCACTGTAATTTTGGGAGTGGAAATCTTTTTTTTTCTTCCTGCTCAGGCTAATTGATATTGAGTAAGTAAAGCCACAACTTTTGTACCTGTAAAATTTTGGGCGACACAAAAGGGAGAAAAAAACCCATAGCAAAACAAGTTCTAAATTTTGAAAGTTCCACCTTAACAGAGGCTTTGAGGCAGCCTTTAGGATATGATTTTATCTCGCACTCATAAATCCTTTAAAAACTTGGATTGCTGGCCATTTAACAAGCAGCTCCACCCTTCTCCTGCTCTCCAGATGAAACACATATGCACTGAGCTCCATTTTGTTACCTTCCTCTCCAACCCAGCAGCATCAGAAAAAGCGGTGGTAGAGCCCAGCAAGCGGTGTTTAATTGGCATCCTCTTAATACTAATTAGCTCCAAGGGGTTCTCCACAGCTCATAATGGTCAATAGAAATGCATCCACTGGTTTAAACAGGCTTCAGAGAGGCAGAGATGTTGGAGGGGACTCCGAGGAGCAACCCTGCTGCAGGCAGGGGAACCCAGGCCACCACCACAGCTCCTTGTGGAGAAGCCAGCGTGGGGCCACCACCACTGCAGCCCTGACTGGGCTCCTGCGGACCCAGGTAGGGGTCTCAAGAAGCCTTGGGGGGGCTGTAGAGTTGTCTCATCAAGGGGAAGAATTCCCAGAAGGTTCTGGCTGCCATGCAGCTTCTCTGCAGCGTGTCCTGCACAAGAGCCTCTCGCACACCCAGGGAAGTGGTAGAGTCACCATCCCTGGAGGTATTTTAAAGCCAGGTAGACATGGTGCTGAGGGACATGGGTTAGCGATAGGTCCCTCCCCTGCTCCCTGCCCCATGGCTGCAAAGAGGCCCAGAAGAGCACTGCGGGTCCAGCATTCCCATGGCTTCCCCAGGGAAAGCTGCGTTTCCAATCCAAGCCACTTCCCAGGGGATTTTTGCTGGGACCTGCAGCTTCCAGGCTGCGAGTTTGGTTCATTCCTGGAAGCTGGAAAAAAAAAAAGTAGTGATGGTCTATTCTGAGATACCAGGTTAGCGACCTTTCTTTTCCACCACTTGGTGTTTCACATCCCAGCTCTTAGTTTCAGTAGGAAAATTAAAGTTGTGGAAGACGAGGTAATTTTCTAGCCAATTCCATAAGAAATTCAGCAGATGCCGAGAAAGATGCTGTTTCTGGGTCAGCACAGTGAGAGCCTTTGCTGAAAGGCTTCCTTCCCACCAGTGGTCCCTCTCCGCTCGCTGCAGGATGAATCCTTGCCTCCTCGGGAGCAATCATGTAGGGAGTTTCCTTGGAGAGAAGCATCACATCCAGCAGGGGCTATTTCACTCCCTGGTGCATTTTTAACCCGACTCCAAGCAGCAAAGCGAGGGTGTGAAGCCCCGTGACACAGATATGGGGAAACTGGGATCCCAACACTGTGGCTACTGGGGCTTCCAGTCCTCTGCTCCCTGTTAGCTGCTGGGAACTAGTTTGATCACACTCAGCACCAGCTCCTACTGGGATGTTTGAACAGAAGCTCCTACAGATTGTTAAGAGCATCTTTTGAACCGATAGGTCTCCGGTAAAAAATATCCCCGTGCTCCAGACCTAAGGGTCCCAGCTACAGCCTGTCAGTTCAACACCCTTCTGCTCCCCAGCACCCCATGGGGAACTCCCACGTAGCTCATAACTTTGGAGGTGAAAAAAATGCAGGTTTTCTGCTGCTCTTCAGAGCCCCCGTGAACCAGGAGGGGCATCAAGAACCACCAGAAGCAGCTTCTGCTGTGGTGGGAGCTGGCACGAGCTGTGCTGCCCAGGCGCCCCAGCAGCACCCACGGGTGACAAGTGACGGCATGGCCTGGGCTGGCACGCAGCTGCTGGCAGCAAGGTTTACTCGAGTTTTGTGTCGTCAAAGAACCCAGAAATGGTTCAACCACAGCAGCAAAAGGAAAATACAAGCCTCCTTTGGGAGAGACAGCCCTCATCTATATATGATCCTGCCTCACCTGCCTCGCTGGGTGCAACAAAGATGAGCATCCTCCAGGACTTGGACAAGATAAGAAGGACAAGTTCTGGGTCCTGCACTACTCCTGACCAGACAGGGAAATACAGACACACCTCGCGGAAACATATACCCTGTGTAAGGCAAAGCCATCCCAGAGCACCTCGCAGGTTCATACTGCACAGGGTAAAAGCGTAACAGCTTCAAAATCATTAGAGGAGGAAGAGAGTCTCATTTAAAATGAGAGGATGGACTGAAAATCACCATAAATTCTCCTTAAAATCATCCAGTACTTGAAGATTTAAGATCTTTAAATCTGGTTACTAAAAACGTACTAAAAACAGGAGGAGGTTTAAGTCAGAATTTTTAAAACAACAATTTAAGGCTATATCCCTCTCCCAGTCCTCCACCTCCTGAGCCCTGCTGCTTGATGATTTGGTTCCCACTGCTATAAATCAACATAACAAACCACACCTGGCCTCCAAAAATAGCCAGATTTGCTCAGTACTGGCTTTCTTATAGCATCACAAATGCCACTGGGCATGCGGGGATCTGAAGCTGATGAGAACTGGTCCAGCAGATCTGGTGTCAAATGGGTGAGGGTATCCAGCGAGTAGAAAAGAGTCAAATCGAGTAATACAGGAACCGAGATAAAAAAGTCTATTCATGCAAGAAGGACCCAAAGCACCAGTGGCAGCAGTCCAAGCACCACTACGAATAACTGGTAAATAATGCCACTTCTTAAGGCTGTTTACTTAAAGATGTGAGAAGATCAAGGCAGAACACCACATTTAACCCATAACAATCAACCAGACCACAGAGAGGAACAAATAATACCAAGGACACCCAAAGCTATTACCGAAAGCCTAAATTAAACTAGGAAAAAAACAAAGCTTGTTGTTAAGCACAGAATGGGTACAAATCCCGACCACCTGGAGATGAAGCAGTCCAGAAGCTGACAGGCAAAAGGGTTAGTTTACGTGAAAACAAGGGTCATTTCTGCAAAACAAAAACAGAACAGAAATCCAACCCAAAACAAACCACCATCCAAGTTCTGCCACAAACCCAGAATGAAGCAATCAAGGCAGGACACAGGGAAAACAATCTCCCTTGGGTCCCTGAATTTTCCTCTCTTTTCCAAGTATAAAGTGGAGTCCAACAGAGTCTCCCTTCTCCGGATGGAGGCTGAAGAGCAGGAGCTCACCCACCGCCAGCCAGCTCCAGGGCTGAAGTTCCACCAAACTGGGTAAGTTGTCCAAGAAATCAAGGAGGAACTTGGAAAAGGCTTGGGAAGTCTTCTTCATCCCCATTATTTACAACTTCCTACAAGTGCCAAAGTCCAAACCAAGGACCACAAGCGTTCCTCATCCCGCAGCCTGCTGTGGCTTTACTTCTGCAGCCCTTGCACCATTGACACCCGTCTTGCTACGCCATCAATGGTCCTAAGGTCTCCAAGGCTTGCTAATCACGCCATCGCACCCGTTGGCTCTCTGTAGAAAGCATTCCTCATTCATTTGGGTGCTGAGTACATTAACTGCTGCCCAGCTAATGTTCCTCCCGATCGATGACACACACAGCAGCCCTGCCAAGATGACAATTCTGCCTCTTTAAAAACACCCCTCACATCACTACACAAAGAGCTCTTCCCCTTCACCCCAAAGCCCATCAGCATGTGGAAAGCTTTCCACCGTCTCACAGAGCTGGAAGCACAGGAACAACACATTAGGGATGGTTTTTAGAGGTTTTGGAGCCTGATGATGCAGATGGGCACCTACACACCTTTAGGAGCAGAGCCACCGGTGCAATGCAGCACCATAGAATCATAGAATGGTTTCGGTTGGAAGGGACCTTAAAGACCATCCAGTCCCACCCCCTGCCCTGGGCAGGGACACCTCCCACCAGACCAGCTTGCTCAAAGCCCCCTCCAACCTGGCCTTGAACCCCTCCAGGGATGGGGCAGCCACAGCTTCTCTGGGCAACCTGGGCCAGGGTCTCACCACCCTCACAGCAAAGAAGTTCTTCCCCAGATCTCAGCTCAATCTCCCCTCTTTCAGTCTAAAACCGTTCCTGCTTGTCCTATGGCTCCCCTCCCTGATCCAGAGTCCCTGCCCAGCTTTCCTGGAGCCCCCTTTAGGGACTGGAAGGGGCTCAAAGGTCTCCCCAGAGCCTTCCCTTCTCCAGGCTGAATCCCCCCAACTCTCTCAGCCTGTCCTTACAGCAGAGGGGCTCCAGCCCTTGGAGCATCTTCATGGCCTCCTCTGGCCCCACTCCAACAGGTCCATGTCCTGCCTGTGCTGAACCACCATCTCCTGCAGAGCCCAGGCGCTGAGAGATGAGGGTGGACAGCAGAACCATTAAAGCTCATTACTTCTTGGTCTCTTCAGGGAATGACCCCAGCAGAGATGGGCACACAGCAGTAATTGTCTCTGCTGCTCTGCTATGCCTCCTTCCTCTCTTTCTCTCTCCTGGGCAGCCAGAGATGGAGATTTTCCATGGATAACCTCTAGAGACTTGGTGACGCGCAGGAACCATAGAGTGAAGGTCTTGGCTCAGCTGCTGATGCACTTGCTTTCACAGCATCATACTGCAACATCGCACAGAGAAGACTTTCCAACTCATCATTCTTAGGGTTGTCCTAAACCAGTTACCAGTAACCCATATGAACCTGCTCACCATCAACTGGAGCACAAGACAAAGATGACATTAACCAAGAAGCGCAACCGCCAGAATTGCAAACCCAGGGAAGAGAAAACTTGCCCCACAAACAAAAAGAAACCCAGAAAAAAACCAAGTTTGTTTTAAACTGCTATTTTCCTCCCACGGTCACAGCGAAGCCTGTGACACTGTGCCTATAAATTTCCGCTAATGATGCGGCAGCAAAGCAGAACCCCATCTGTGCTTGGGCACAGGTGAGACTTTTCACTATCGTGTAAGTGCAGGCTGCCTTTCAATTACACTCACCAGCCCATTAGGCAAATTAGATTTGCATATGAGAGGATAACTAGAAAGTCAAGAAATAGGCCCCGAAGTAAAATACATTTTATAACCTACATATCCCTGGGAGGCTGTGGACAGTAGGTTTGCTGTTCAACCCAGGGCTGTGGTTGATGTTCCTGTTCTCCAGGTTTCTGCTCTTAGCGCTGGTGTATTTTTGAGGACAGTCCTTCCACCGCGCAGAACCGAGGCCAGGCAAAGACACCTGCATCCCCAGCTCCCTGAAAACATACCCATTTCTGCAGGGCTTTGCATCATTTGGATGTTCTGCCTTGCAGTAGGCTTGAGAGTAGATTCAAATATTACTGGCCCTGGAGAACTTAATATTGATTCCACCTGGATTTTAATAAATATACCACTAAACTACAGAATTATTCCCAGCACCCTAAGAAGGTGCACTGGCGTATGGCACATTTCTACTTTAGGTTACTCATTCAAAATCCTTGCTCCGAGAAATGCCAATTGCACAGTGAAAAGCAAAACATATTCCTAGAACTGTGTTTGTCCAAGTTTTGTGATAGGGAGTTGCCTTTAACGGCCATATTTCCCAGGAGTTATTTACAGTGTACTACCTGCTAAAATTAAATAATATCTCTTAAAAAGATCCCATTGTTTGTCCTTTACTTGTTTTCTACAATTGTTTAGGGTATTAAAAGGTTGGGTTTAAAATATTAAAGCTTCTTTCCTCTATAACCAGTAATAGATGAATCTCCAAAGATTTGGAAATAAACCATTTAAAGCTCAATGGCTGTGGAGTGGGTAAAATGGGACAGGATATGAGATTTGGGTATGGGATTACACTGGTGTCCCACATCACCAAGGACATTCGTGTGGACCAAACGGACCTGCTCAGGTGATCCTGAAGAATTAATCTGCCCACACCTACTTCCCCCCCCCACCCCAACCTCCCTTAGTGTATGCAAAACAGAGACAACCTAGCTCATCTCCCAGAATCCAGATGGCACTTGCAAACCTTGTCTGTGTATCAAATGTTGTTTTTTAGATCAAGTGTCCCTGGTTGACAACACAGAACTTTACGATGCTATCTTTAGAGAGGCTTCTCTGCAAAGAAACACCCTTTGAGCATACGTTACAGGGAAGATGCCAATGTGGCAGGGCGCTTTCAGCGGACGAGAGCCGGAGAGGGGCTCTTTGTCAGGAAATGTAGTGACAGGACAAGGGGTACTGGTTTTAAATTGGAAGAGGGGAGATTTAGATTAGATATTAGGAGTAAATTCTTTCCTGTGAGGGTGGTGAAGCACTAGAACAGGTTGCCCAGGGAGGTTGTGGGTGTCCCATCCCTGGAGGGGTTCAAGGCCAGGCTGGATGGGGCTTTGAGCAACCTGCTCTAGTGGGAGGTGTCCCTGCCCATGGCAGGGGGGTTGGAACTCGATGATCTCTAAGGTCCCTTCCAACTCTAACCATTCTGTGATTCTATGATCTGTTTCTGGGGGCTCAGATACCCTCAAACAAGCCGAGCCTGGCCGAAGATGAAGGGTCATCCAGCTCCCCTTTGAACACCAAGCCCCTACAGAAGAGATGCGTCAACAAGTTAAGATTGCAGAGATGCAGGATGAGCTCAAGGCAAAGTCCACTCACACACAAGAATTACCAGAAAATCCTATTAACGAGTTAGAATAGCTGAAAACGGATAGCAAAATACAACACTTTCCATTCCTTCATTTCTCCTACAGGTTTAGAGATTCTTACCCTACTTTCCTGTTGATCTAAATGCACGGGGCTGATAATAAACCAATGGTTTTCTTCCTCAAAGTCTTCATTTCCTCCTCCAGATTTCAGGTAAAGATAAAAGCAGCACATGCAAAGCAACTTTTTTTTTTTTTAAAAAAAAACCGTCCTGTTAATAAAGAACAAAACTCTACAAAACTTTCAGTTTCGCACATTCCTGAGATGCTGCTGTTACCCTCAACAAAAAAATTAGTAGTAGCTGTTAAAAATAACCCCATCACCCCCAAAAACCTCACCAACCCGAGATGTTTTCTGTGCTCTTCAGCTGCAAGAACAAGAATCATTACCTGCACGTGAAAAAGCACAAAAAACCTGTACATGCTCCCATTAAGCAGAAAAATGGGATTACAAAAGCCTGGAGAAGACAAATGTAGCTGCAGAAGCAGCAAAAGGTTGTGATACAGCTCGTCCCCAGGATCAGAAGGTGACACCACCAGCAGCGCGGTGGCTGAAATAACCCCTCGCACCCGCTGCTGAAAAGAACATTTCAGAATAGCGACATCAGGTAAAGCAGCTTCTTTTGAAGAAAAAAAAAAAAAAGAAAGTGATCCAGGAGGTAGCTCCTTC
This sequence comes from Numenius arquata, assembly GCF_964106895.1. Taxonomy (NCBI): domain Eukaryota; kingdom Metazoa; phylum Chordata; class Aves; order Charadriiformes; family Scolopacidae; genus Numenius; species Numenius arquata. The sequence continues at coordinate 14,811,519 of NC_133587.1, read as the reverse complement.
CATATTGCAGGCGCTCACAGTAAACACCATATGGCCTGTTAATTTAATTAGGGAGAAGAAACCCCCTAAGTTTGAGATTTGACTTTGAAGGGTTTAAAACAAGTATGAGGAAAATGGCTCAAGATACTCTATTGGGTTGTCTTGCTGGCTTCATTCATCCTTCTGACCTGATTCAGCTGGTGGCTCTCCCCATGCTGCACAGCACCTCTAGGGGGCTGATTTATTATTATTATTTTTTTTTTTTTTAAAAAGTGCATTACCAGATGTGCAAAACTTCCTCCACTGTTGCACCTGCAGGGCTGCTTCCCAGGAAGATCTGGGTGGTCCACACCAGGCAGCCGAACGAGGACGGGTCTGTATCAGAGAGGAGGTACATGCAGTAAATAACCTGAGTTCTTCAGCTGAACCCGTGTCCTCAGATGCCAACTGGAATTTTTATTTTAAATCCTTCTCACAAACTACATTGGTGGGTCCCACTCATCGAGGCAGGATGAACCTCAAGCTGGAGGTCAACCTGACAAATGTCAAAGAACCAACACTGAGACACAACCTCTTAGGAGAAGTCCTCTTAGGAGAAGAGGGGAGATTTAGATTAGATATTTGGAGGAAATTCTTTCCTGTGAGGGTAGCGAAGCACTGAAACAGGTTGCCCAGGGAAGTTGTGGATGCCCCATCCCTGGAATTGTTTAAGGTCAGGCTGGATGGGGCTTTGAGCAACCTGCTCTAGTGGAGGTGTCCCTGCCCGTGGCAGGGGGGTTGGAACTCGATCTTTAAGGTCCCTTCCAACTCTAACCATTCTATGATTCTAAGTCCATTCCCCATCTGTAGATAAGTTTACATTCATAATCTTGAGGTCAAACAAGCCCCAGAGGTTCTCAAAGACTTCTCTATCTGAGCAAAGACTCACCATAGCTTCTACTCCCAAAGTAGCAACAGGGACTCTTTGGCCAAAGGGGCTGCGTTATCAGAATAAAAAGTCATTGCCTGTTTTGACCAGATCTTCCATGTGAAAGATGTGGGAGAGAAACGGAAATTCCTTCTCCAACTTGGGGAGAAATCCAGGCTAGAGACTTGACCATCCCAAGCATCCTAATGCGGTTTCTCCACTGGCAGGAGCTATTTATTAAAGCCTCATAACCTCAAAAAAAAGTGGAGAAGTAAAAAAAGTCTGTACCGATTTCCCTCTTTTTTTTTTTTGCTTCTATCTTGACAATTCACAGTTGTTAACTGTTTTTTCTGAGGAGAGAGGAGAACACCTGAAGTCTTTTCTAGACAGAGGTTTGCATCTATATGTCTGTACAGCAACAGAAGAATGTGGTACCACCATCACACTGGAGCATCCCGGCAGGTCTCAGCCTGAGCGGTCCGGGGCTGCCCAGTGCATCACTGGGAGGGAACAAGGCAGAACCCATGGAAGTGGCACCACCAAGAACGCAAAGACACAAACCCTACAGATTATCTGTGAAACAGCCTCACAAACCGTAATGGGTGAGGTTTATGGGGCTTTGATGGATCTTCGTCTCCAAGCAACCTGCTCAGGCCCAGGCAGTAGAATGCAACACTTCGGCTGTGGTGCTTTGAAGACCACCACCCCCCAGCAAGCTGCTCTGTCAGGAGTCACCAGCACAAACCTCATCAGCAACGGCGCTGGAGTATAACCAAAGTCCTTTTGGGAGGCCCAGTGTGTTACAAGGGAAAACCAACAATTCTCCATGGAGGTATATACTACAACCGACTGACCTCCAGGCCTGTGTAGGGCTTTGTCACCCAAGTTGCTTGGACAGAAGCACAGAGGAAAGCTATGCCTGATGCCTCCACAGCAGAGACAAGATGTCACTCACCTCCATTTCTGCCCAGCACAAAGTAGGTCAGGGCTGTGTGGGCTGGTCCCATCATCATGGGACACAATGTGCCCATACTCTTTGCTGGAGATGCTCCCTGCCTCTGCAGAGCACCTTCATATTCAAGTCCTGGGCAGGGCACCAAGAGATCATAAAGTCATAGAATGGTTTTGCTTGGAAGGGACCTTAAAGACCATCTAGTTCCAACCCCCTGCCACAGCCAGGGACACCTCCCACCAGCTTCTCTGGGCAACCTGGGCCAGGGTCTCACCACCCTCACAGCAAAGAATTTCTTCCCGAGACGTCATCTCAATCTCCCCTCTTTCAGTTTAAAACCCTTCCCCCTCCTCCTATGGCTCCCCTCCCTGATCAAGAGTCCCTCCCCAGCTTTCCTGGAGCCCCTTTAGGGACTGGAAGGGGCTCTAAGGTCTCCCCGGGGCCTTCTCTTCTCCAGGCTGAACCCCCCCCAACTCTCTCAGCCTGTCCTCACAGCAGAGGGGCTCCAGCCCTTGCAGCATCTTTGTGGTCCACTCCCTCTCTCCTGTTACTACCTGCAGCACATCCCACCTCGGGACAAACCTAGGCTGTCCATGTCTCTGCCAGCAGGAAACCCAGAAGAGATTTTGGGGGTTTGGGGTTTCATGCAACCTGCCATCCTGTGGATGCATCATACCAGGAAAAAAAAAACAACAACAAACCACATTGTTCCTAGAATTTTGTAACGTCCGTTGGCGTGTAGTTCCTTTGGCTCCTCTCAACAGTTGACTACACTCACAAATCAACTTGTTCGAGTTTTATTTTCTTTTCTACCCTGTTTAGTAGGTGTGCCACAGCAAGATGCCAGAGACCAGGATTTCCCATTTTCCAGTTAAAAAAAAAAAAAAAAAAAAAAAACAACCACCAACCCCAAACCCCCATAACCAAACATCTAAAGCGCAGCAGACTTCTTTCTGCTCGCAAGAAAACCTCCTCTCAGGACACTGCAAAGATTTAATTTACTACCACTTGCCCTCCCGTTATTTTACATTTATGGGGTGGGGGCTGAAGGAAGGAAGAAAGCAGGGAGAGAGTGTAATTAGCTCTGCTTGTAAAAAATGTTCATCCCGGTTGTAAGAGCAACTGGACCCTATCGGGGGCTTAATAGATTTCAGGGTTTTGTTCCTCACAAGTGCTGAAGTGTCCGTGTGAGGAATAAAAAAAAAGGGGAAAAAAAAAGTATATAAAAAAAATAATCAATAAGTGGATCCTACTTCTTGCCACAACCCCATATGGAAGTAATCAAGCACAAGGGTGGCAGCTGGGGCCAATAACAGTCACCTGCAGTTGAGGGACATGGGGGTTTTCGGATGGGTTTTTAATGCTAATTTCCTGGAGGAACAATGCGGGAGCGGGCGCGGAGCGGCAGCCGAGGGGGGATGAATAGGGACCAGCCGGAACAATGGCTGCACCTGGTGCCAGGAGCAGCGGCACAGAGCCGGCACGCGGCCACCGCGCACGGCACATCTGTTCCCCGCACAATAACCCGCTCCCCACAACACCCCGCCACCATCCCAACTAATACCCCCTCTTTAAACATTCACAGCCTGCCGCAGAGCAACAGGTTCGAGCTCTTTCGGGGCTGCTACTCCTCCTCCTCCCCTCCTTCAGGGTGAGCTCAATGACGGTTATCAATACTTTTGGGCCTTTCTGGGTTTCTTTTGGTTAAAGGGGTGGCTACGCAGCATCCCATCATCAAGTTGTGGCATCCTGTTGCTGGGAGGAAAACTGACTCTTGGCTTTGTGGTTTCTATAGGACCGGAGAGGAGCCCAGCAGCAGATGCCATGCTGGGATGTGGGATGTCCCATCCCTGGAGGGGTTCAAGGCCAGGTTGGACGGGGCTTTGAGCAACCTGGTCTGGTGGGAGGTGTCTCTGCCCAGGGCAGGGGGTTAGAACTGGATGGTCTTTAAGGTCCCTTCCAACCCAAACCATTCTATGATTGTATGATCTGCAACAGTCCTGGTTCTTCCAAGTGGTCCTCTGGCCACCTGCGACTGTCCTCCTTCAACAGCACAAGTCCTGCCAGACACATGAAAACTGGAGTCCTGAATGCCAAGGAAATTCAATACACGTTATTCTAAAAACCTTAAGCTTGGCTTATAAAAATGCCACTGCCCAGCCCAATAAAAAGCACGACAGTTACACTTTAAAATGCTTTGAAACCTCTGAAATCGCTATTGTCCCTTCAGACGTAAGCTGCCGACACACAAAGCGGCGCTAAGGTCAAGGTCTTGCCTCAGAAAATTGCTTGCAGACCCAAGAACTGAACCCAAGCCGCTCCAGACTGCACTTTAACTGCGGGATCATTGCCCACCAGTCCTTCCCAGCTTCTACTCTTGCTCTCAACAAAGGTTTTTCCAGCCGTTCCCTGAACGCTGCATGAATTAAGAGGGTCTCCATCATAAAAATAAAAGTTGAAGAGGCTCCCAGAGACCTGCAGTGATGCTGCCCCCAGGGACTGCTCTGGAGTGCCTGTCAAAACACATTTCATACCTAGCTTCTAACAAGCAATCCGATACAGAAACAGTCACTAGATGCAGGGAAAAGGCAAGCTCACAATCTAGCCCAGAACAAGTATAGATAAGCCAGCTCTTATTATGGGAAAAAACCCAACAGGCAGCAGAGTACAACCATCTCCCCTTCAGATTTAAGAACTAGCCAGCGTTGCCTTAAATCTGCTACGTATGTCCAAGTCCTCAAATGACTTCCTTCAGCTATCCAGCTATACTGTAAACATCGCGCAGGCACGTCAAACAAATCTTGTTTTTTGTCCAAACCCTAAAAAAAAAAACAGAGCTGGAAAAAACCCAAGAGGCCACCTGGCTCGTCCATCCCCGCGCCGAACCGTGGGAGAGAAAAAACGCTGCCGGTGGTTATTGCGTTTATGGGGCAATTTGAGGACCGAAGAGCTGGTTGCCTTGAAAACTCAGCTCCTGGAGTCAAACCAGGCTCTTTCCCTCTTGCCTGCTGTCCCCCAAGGATAACTGCTACAGGTCAAAATCCACGTGTGACAAAGCCTTGTGAAGCAGCGGTAAAATAATTAGGGAGTTGCACACCAGGTAGCATTAAGGAGCGAAACCCCGCTCTCTTGGGGACGCTGGTCCTGTAAGACTGAGAGGCATAAAACAGGAGAAAAAAAGCCCCAAGAGCCTGACCCACACGGTTCATGGGATAAAAACTCCCTTGGCTTTTGGCCTTGGCGGGTTTAAACAAGCCTCTGCAAAAACCCACAGATGCAACTGGCAAAAATAGCAGCATCTTGGAAGTAATCAGGGGCCGTGGCTCCAGTCCCCGGGCAGAGCAGAGCCCAACTTGGCAGCACCATTTTTGGCCTTTTCACTATTAAATGGAGTTTCTGCTCTTTTCCTTGGGGCATTCCCTGTGTAATAGACTTTCTTAGATTAACGATTTATTCTCCTCGCCTTGAGCAATTCTGCTTCTTCCTCAGACCCTTCAAATCCTTCACTCGGCACACGGCACTTTCCCGTTGGTGATATTTGCTCAAACTGCCTTTGCTTTACCCCTTTTACCTTGTTCCTTACACCGGGGTCTCTGAGTTTTGCATTATTTTCCAGTTTCTCTAAGGGGTGGACGTGCTGGGGCAGGGGTGGATGTGCTGGGGAGGACCCACAGTCATTTAGGTGAAGCCCAGGCAGTCCCAAAAAATCAGACTAGACATCTTCTCCATATTAATAGTGAAAAATCACATCATCCAGCAGACAATTCAGGGGAAAAACCAAAAAGGCTTCACTTGGATGTGCTACCCCATTTCTATAAAAACCTTACGACCAGCTGCCAAGTTTTAAGCCACTCTAGTCCCCAAATGACAACCACCTCTCTCACCTAAGCGCTCAGCTCATCAGGCACCCCAAAGGCTTTCCAAAAATAAAGGAACCTGAGAAGAAAATAAAAGGTTTCCCCGCAGGGCTTGTGCGAGACACCGGCAAATTAGTTGTTTAATGGCCAAATCATGTCGCCCTGACACCAGGAAAACTTCCGTCTGCTTAATCAGAGCCTGACCTGCAAAGAGACCGCAGGAGCAGATGCTCCAACACGCTGTGCTCACAAAATTTGGGAAGTCTTTAGGAGAGCTGCAGCAGAGGAGCATTTCAGTATAGGCTTTTAGATGCTCTTTTGCTTTTAGGTATCGTCACACTCCGTACCGCTTCGCTGGAGATGTTTTTTTGGGTTTCATTCCTGCTTCGGTGCACTTTGAGATGTTGAAATCGTGGAGCAGCACACGCTCCTTCTGCCTCCTCTCTGGGGACAGCAATGGACACACAGGAGGTGTTGGTGTGTCTGTAGGTGCAGACTTACTATATATATATATTTTAAAAGCCTATACCCAAATGCTTGCATACTGCAGGAGAAGGAAAACCTTAAGGTGACCCATGCGGTGGCCGAAGCAGCCCATGCGGCAGCACAGCACCCTGCCAGGGAGCCCAGCCAGGCTGCGCCGCTCCCTGCCCGGGGAAACCCTGGCACTTGGCACCGCTTAAAAACCCACCCCGACAAAGCAACAGCACAGTGCCCCAAAGGGAATCATCCTGCACCAGGCAGCCTCACAAATATCCCTCTCTTCTTTTTTTCCAGCTCAACAGCAAGCGATCCTCAGTCACATTTTAGCTCCCCAAACTTTAAGCGCTGATTTTGATGCATCTCCCATGGCCGGGCAGGATTTCTCCGGCACGTAAAATGGACTGTGTGTACCATTGCGAAGGAGCCCAGTGCTGCAAGGTGAGGGAGATTGAAAATAAAAAAAAACCAAACCACCCAGTAATATTTTGCAGAGAATACACCCAGGGCAGCGGCTCAGCAAACGTGCAACAGAGGGATCTTTAAAACAAGCTGCTCCAGAGGGTCGGAGGAGCAATTTCAACTGCTGAACCCTCCCAAAAACCAGGGAGGAAGAGGAAGCGGGGGGGAAGTGCAGGTTTAAAATACACATGCAGGGAGATTACAATGGACTAAGAGAAAATACAGCAGTCTGCAGCCCGACGGCAAAAATATATAGGGCAGGGAAGGTCTGTTCCGGTATCACAAAATTGATCGGAGAGGTTTAGATGCTGGGAGCATCAGTTGCTGCTCGAGGAGAGCAAAGACAAAAAGGGAGCAGCCTCTGCCACAATGCAGAGAAGCACTGAAAACACACAGAAAATTAAGGAAATAGAAGAAAACCCCCTCTGCAGGCTTACCCCCCCACCCCCCACCCCCAGCTTCAATATCAGCATGCAGCAGTGAGAGTAAGGCTGGGCACGGCGGAAAAAAACACATTCTGCTAAAATGCACACAAAAAACCTTCCTGCTTTTCCATTTCCCCAGAAAATGCTGAATCCTTCTGCTCAAAGGGGGGGGGGGGGGCAGGAATAAAAATAAGAAAAAAAAACAACCCCAAAAAACATTCCATAGCAACATAGAGAGAGCTCTAACGCAGCTCTCCTCGGAGAGTTTAGTATTTTTTCAGCTGCAGAAGCCAGGCACGCAGCCCGCTCCTCTATTGAAGTTTCCCCCACTGCAGTGGAGGGGGGGGGATGCAGAAGGCCCCCCAACCCGGCGTCTCTCCCACCCTCTCCCTCTACCTGTGCTCAGGATTGAGGCTCTCCCCAGCACGCCGGAGAAACCCACTTCGCTCTTCAACCCTCCTCGGTGGCTGAGCATCCCACCCCCCCGCCACCCCCTGAGATGCTGCACCCTCCCCGGCCCCCTGTTAAAAATAGCCCCGTCCATCGCTTACCCTAAACAGGGAGGTTGCAAGGATCCAGCTGCTATTGAATACACCTAGTTTCTTTGAAATATAAATAAAAGCGCTCTTCCTCCCTCCTCCTCCTCCGCTCGTGATCTTCGAGCGCAGCCGGAGCCCAGCCTGCCTTCTCCTTTCATTAGCTGGACATGTGTCAGGTCCCGCACATCTGCGATTTCTCACCGCCTGGAGCCGCCTGTCCGATTCCAGGGAAACACAGATGGATCCCAGATGGGAAGGTCCTGCCAAACAGACCAGCTCTCCACCTTGCCAGAATACCCAGCTTAGAGGCGCGCGCACACACACACACACACACACACACCCTGGGCTCCCTGCCTGCTCCCTGCCTGCGCCGCGCCGCTGCCAGGCTGCTCGCCAGCTGATGTCACCAAGCACACACCTACCAGCGCCGACGTTAACTTCTTAAATACACGGAATTTGTTTATGGCCGGCAATAACCAAGCCAAGACGGCGGCCAGAGGAAAGGAGGCTTTGGCCAGTCCTTTCCACGAGAGAGAGAGAGAGAGAGAGAGAGAGAGACCCCCCTCCCCAAAGGGGCTCTGCCCGACGCAGCGCCGGGTGTAAACCAGCCGCCGGCTCAGCCCTCAGTTTTAAAATGTGGATAAGCTGTTGGGTAAACCAGGGAATTAATTTTCCAAAGGTTTCCCCCCCACCCTCCCCTCCCCGTAAACTCCCCTCCCCGTAAACTCCCCTCCAAGCCCCAGCCCCAGAGTGTGCAGCGCTGGAAAACTGGCATGTGGTAGCAATTAGAAGCAACAACAAGATAACAAGATACTGATGTTGCAAGGGTACCAAACCAGGGCTGGAAAATTCAAAGGAAGAGCAATTAAATGTGTAACATATTACTCGGCTCCAAGAGGAAGTGTTAAAGGAAAATGTAAATCCGAAATGTTCGGGGGGGGGGGCTAAACTCCACCAGGGATCTCACAGGTCCTAAGAGAAACCCACCGGTCACAACCACATTTGACCATTTTCCCCCCCCTCCCCTTAATACGCAGCTCTGCCACCTACAAACCCCCGGTAATTCTGAAGAGCCGCTGCCCAAGGTGCGGGGTGAACAGCGGACATTAACTGGAGCCCCCTGACTAATCCCATCAGCCCAGCACCATTCACCGCCAGCCGGGCGCTGGGGAAACATGGATTTACACACCACCATTCCTTATCCCAAGCATCCCCCGGTACTGCCCCGAAGAAGGGGCAACCACCCCTCCGGTGACTGCCCAAACCATCCTCCTCCCAGCTCCCATAAAACCACCCGAGGAGGGGAAGTGACGCTCACATTTTGCTTGCAGACCAGGCACGGGCACATTTTAATATCTCCGGAGGGATTCACCACTCCAGGCCCATGTTTCTCTGAGCTGAGCAGGTTCAGGTCTCGATGTAAATCTCTGCAGGCAACACCACCTCTCCCTCCCTCCAGCTACTTTTTTGGAGAACCAGAGACCTACGTTCCTTGCCAGAACAGCAAACTAAAAGCCCAAGCCCGGGGAAGCTGTTTTTTTAAAAACGCCCAGAAATCACACGAGCTGAATTCCCCGCAGTTGGTATAAGCGTGACGGGATATTTACTCACCCACAGACAGCAAATGCTTCTTTTTATGAAATTTCTAACACTTTGGGAGGCTACTGCTAACTGCCAAGCCATGCCCATAAACATTTTAGAAGTACTGCCCCCCCCCCCCCCCCCCCGGGCATCCCACCAAACCCCTGGCTGCTCTGCCTCTTCCTCCTAATTAGCTTAAGGTACCTCGACTTCCCTTTGGGAGGGGAAAACGCTGTAAAGGGAGAAGAAAAAAAAACCAAAAGTGCTTTAAAGGAAGTATTAAAAAGCATTCTGCGAGCAGGCATGGCATGTGTCATGAAGCCATGGGCCATGTTGTCCTGCTGCGGAGGACGGGTCCCCGGAACAGGCAGGATTCTGGATGATAATTATGAGGAGGCATTTGGGCCAGGGACTTTTGGCTGTTGTAGGAGCACACGAAGGTGCTGCAGCCTTGGATGGGCGAGGACATCGTGGCCAAGAGGGCAGCCCGAGGGGGTACAGATTCACAGCCACTCCCCCCACCTCCAAACCCCAATTAAGAGCAGCAATTTCCCATGTTTCAGCTCAAAAAAGGGGGATCACAATCAAGTATCAGCTCACAAATACCTGGAGCACCCTGCAGAGTGATGCTCGGGCAGCAAAGTGGGGTGGGATCCACCAGCACCTCCTGGTCATCCTCCCCCTGCTTTCTGTGCCCTAGTACCTGCTGGTAGGGCTGCTGGCAAGGCATGTCAATAAAACATTTAGTTTCAGAAAGTTTAGCTCGCTAGGGCTTCTGATGCCTCTTTTTTTTTTTTTTTTTGATGAAGGTTGCGCAAAATACTGAAGCTCTCAATATTTCATAAGCCGAGATGGAAAAATCATCTCTAAATTATACAGACAATGAAGGGAGACAAAAAACAAGCAGCTCCATGAGCATCAGAATTAATAAAGTTATTTTCCTATGGACTTGTGTCTCATGATTTGTTCCCCGGCGCCTCGCACTGTGAGGTCCCCAACAGGAGCCCTCCCCAGCCGGGGTCATCCTGACAGCGGTGGCTCTCATGTGGATTCTCTGATGTCTTATAAGGAGCGAGCTCATGTTGCAGCTTTGCCCCCAGTGGAGATAGTACTGGGCAGATGGATGCAGCCCTGTGCTTAAGGCATTAAGCATCAGATCCCAATGTTCCCTGCCCAGCCCTGTCCTGACATCACCCATCCAGCCTGAAACCGGCCAGCACAATCAGAAGCTGACCTCGGACCAAGCACGAGAGGAGGGGGATGCTGTAGGACACATAGAAGATGCTCAAGAGGTGCAGCCTGGAAGCTGCAAGGTCTCTGGGTCAAAGTCATCACAGAAAGCCCTCTTAGAAGGTACATGGAATGGCCTGGGGAAATAGGTAACTAGCACTAGATGTTCTCCCACCTTCTTTTTTAATCATATTTTAACTTAAGGACCTCAACAGCTTGTAAACGTTTCACTTTACATGAACAAACGCTGTCCCCAATGATGACAACTGGGTTGTAACCACCATTTGTGACCCCATAAGTCACAAATAAGTCTAAAGTCTTTCCCCTATTTTTACAACCTGAAGTAGTTTGGAACACCAAAATTTCAGGCCACTCCAAGTACTTCAAGTACAGTTACAGTGATTTGACTTTATAAATCTTTATGAAAATGTACCCACCCTTTGTCATGGTGTCCACTTCTACTAAACCCAAACATCCCCAGGACAGATGTCCCCACTTCTGGCTGGGGTCGGGGCAGGAAGATGCCAGACCTCATGGCTCAGCCTTGGAGGAACAAAGATGCATGTGTGGCTTTGGGCTCTCGAGGTGTAAAAACTAAAGGTGGGGACACCTGGGTGCCCTGAGTAGAAGCTGTTGCAAAGCCTCCTTTGAACAGCTCATGAGTTGTATATTAAACATGACCCATGTGCCTAAGCTTGCCCAAAGCACAATCCAACCCTAAGCTTGCCCAAGCCACAATCCAGCCCTAAGCTCACCACCGTCCATGGAGGTCCAGGTCCATGGAGGTGCAGACAAGCATGCCACCACCAGCAGGTCTCTCCAGCAGCACCCACACAGCAGGTCTCCAAGCGAGCCAGGAAAAAGCATCCTGCATGCCATGCCCTGCTCAACCACCACCTCTGCAAACGGAGCAGGGAGAAGCAGAGGCAACATACTAGAAGACACCAAGACACATCACCTACTGACCTCAAGCAGAACCAAGAGGTGAGGCTGCTCCCTAAATATGCATTAAAATAGATTTTGCAGCCCAGACATCCCCACTGGGGAGGAAGGAGGAGGATCGCAGGCAGCAATGGGGGAAGCTGCTTCCCCTGGCTCGCCCCGTTAATCTGCTTCTGCTGTCTTCTCGTGGGAACGGTCCATGGAAAGAACGATGCAAACAAAGTTTGAACACTGGGAGCTATTGATACCTGCTGCTAAGTGTGGTTTCTGAGGAAAGCGAGGACATCTGAAGAATTTTTCCAGTTTCCAGTGGAATTTTTATGCCTATCACAGCCTATTGCCACAGCAAGCACAAGGGACCCGAAATACTTCTGATTTCTCCTCGATTCCACGCATATTCCATGACACGCTGTGGCTTTATTTTTTTGCCTGCTGTGTTCTTACCTCGGAAAGAAGTTTCACTCCTATTCACAGCAACCCTGGAAAGCCTTTGCCTTTTTCAAGCTGACCACTTTCCACCGCACAGAAAAAGAAATCCAAACGCACCAAGGCAGCCAAAGCCATTTATCAGGCTAAGTGGAAACCGTAAATTCATGCTAACTGGAATCTGATGGAAACCAATTGGGATCCTCCTCCTCCTCCAGGCTCAGGTCTGGCAGGGAAGTCAAACATTTTATTGCCTTCTTTATGCCTTACTTACAAGTCAGCGGAGCCAAGAAGGGACTGGTCCCTTTGAAGCGATGCTGGTGGGGTTGCAGGGGAGGTTCAGCACACAGAGGCACATCCCCCCACACTCCAAATGGAGCTTAGACCTCTCCATTCCTAGCAAATTTATCACATTTAACAAACATCCTCCTTTCAATACATCTATTATTTATATTAGCACATGGCAGATTATGTTAACAAGCTTAATTTGTCAAGTAAATCTAATCATATTGCCTCCTTCAGGAGCAAACGTGAGTCACGTTTGGCTTTTGTGCCATTTCAATACTGCCCAGAGAGGGGAAAAAAAAACCCCACACATTAAAAGTCAGCCTTAACTGAGAATTTACACCCAGAACAACTATAATGAGACACTGAGAAAAAACAGCGAGAGCAATGGTGCAACAGGGAATTAAGCACAACCTAAAGAAGTTACTGAAACTTTACTTCCGGCCACTGATTTGGCGGGGGGGGGGACACACGACACGACGCAGGGAGAAGTCTGGTGAAGGGAGGGGGAAGAACACCTAAGGAAAAGCTACCTTATCCCTGCTATATGTAAAGCAAAACCACCCAGGAACTGATGTCCTATCCAAAAAAATCCCCCCTAAACAAACACACCAATTCCTAAATCTAACACCCTTGCTCTGATTAGAAATCCAAGCCTCTGTAGCTGTCACGGGTATTTAAACCAAACACAGCAATATGGAAAAAATGAGTAATCCTATTTGGAGAGAGTAAACCCCAGCCTGCAGAGGATTAAGTCTAGTCCAGCAGCTCTGCAGCTTGACAATATTTTCCAGATCAATAGAGGCCATTCGATTACAGAGATTGGTTAAAATACATAGGTCCACTCCCCTCCAATTGCAATTTTTGGTGTCCCTCTTCTTTCATCGCCCAGCACCCCAGGATGAGGAGCCTTTCTAGCTTTGCCGGCAGAAATCCTCCCTTTTCCAGGTGACATGATGCACTTTGAGAGCCATGTCCTGCATCAGACACCCCGCTCCAGGCTCCCCATGCTCCCCACCACCTCCCCCGTGGAAGATCTTTAACAATTAAGAAATCACACGTCAAAGCTTATCAAAGCAAGACTCAGCAGTATTTACTCTCGTCCCATAAAGGGCAGCATTTATAAAAATATATGAGCAATAAAACGCATGTGATGGATCCCAAGCCCCTTCCCTACAGGGGGGTCATGATGCCCCAGCTGGCTTCCTGCACCTCCCTCCACCGGTGACTTCCCTCCTGCACGCTGTGGTTTTTCCCCTGATAACAGCTTTTCTTTATCTTGGGCTCCTTTAACAAAGCCTTTTTCCTCCCCTCCCCTCCGGTCCCTGGGACAGGGCTGTTGGGGCTCTAGTCGATGGCACCTCCCCATCCCATTGTCCTGGCACCAGACTGCCATCAAAGGAGATGCATTTTCTCTGTCACTAACCCGGTAACCTTGATTTAAAAAGAAAACAATCTAAATTTCCCACCCAAACCACAGCCTCCCTTTAAGACGCGTTAAAAAAAATAAAATAAAAATAATCCTCAGTTATGTTCATCTTACCCAGTAAAACCACCAGTTCAGGATTTTAAGCAGGGCTTTCCAGTAGCATCCCAGTTTGTTGGCCTTGCAGGTTTTACACTGAATGAGGCTCCCTCTCTTTCTATCTTGCCAAGCTACAAAAATTATATTTTAAACAGTTTCAGGGTTTTTTTTGGGGGGGTGGGGGTTACTTTTAGCGTTTTATTTTTTATTCCTTTTTCTTTGCAAAGCCCATCCTTGCCAGCTCCCTCTCCTGCTGTCCGTTGGCCCTTTGAACCTCACAAACGGTGGGTTTGGGAGGAAAAAAAAAAAAAGGAAAAAAAAAAAAGAAAAAAAAGAAACAACCCAAGGCAGCCCTTTGCGCCTGGCCCGGCATTCCAACTCTCCGCTCCCGGCTCCACCAAGTCTGATTTAGTAGCACTGCTGGGAGCTATTAGTTTCCGAAAGAACCATCACGCCCACCCAAGCGCCGCCGACGGCCAGCGGCTCCTCTTACACCACCGCCATGTGCCTTTCATTCCGCCCGGAGAAGTGGGAAAGGTTGTGGTTTGGCTGAGGGCAAGAAGCCAAGGAGAAACCAGCCTGGCGGGGAGAGGTCAGGCTGAGCAGGGCTGGATTTCATCCACTCCCCGCACGAGAAAGTATTAATTAATGGGACGCTTATTAAGAGAGATCAGCCTCCATCCATATATTCCTTTTTCCCTGCCTGTTGCTCCTCGTTTCCATGTCCTGTAACCACTCCTCCTTCCTTTCTAGAGCACAGAATCAGAGGGGTTGGAAGAGACCTCTGGAGATCATCTCGTCCAACCCCCTGCCAGAGCAGGGTCACCCAGAGCAGGCTGGACAGGAACACGTTCAGGTGGGGTTTGAGTATCTCCAGGGAAGGAGACTCCACCACCTCTCTGGGCAGCCTGTTCCAGGGCTCTGCCACCCTCGCAGGATTTCCTCACAGAATGGTTTGGGTTGGAAGGGACCTTAAAGATCATCCAGTGCCACCCCCTGCCCTGGGCAGGGACACCTCCCACCAGACCAGGTTGATCAAAGGCCCCTCCAACCTGGCCTTGATCCCCTCCAGGGATGGGGCAGCCACAGCTTCTCTGGGCAACCTGGGCCAGTGCCTCACCACCCTCACAGCAAAGAATTTCTTCCCCAGATCTCATCTCAATCTCCCCCCTTTCAGTTTAAAACCATTCCCCATCTCAACATGGATAGGATGAGGGAACTTCCTGTACTCTAGCTTGTGTCCATTGCCCCTTGTCCTGTCACTGGGCACCACTGAAAACAGTCCTTTTCCCTTTTCTACTACCATGCTTTTAATCTCTTTTTCACCTTATTTCTGCCTCCCTTCTCCACTCTCTGCTTCCATCACCTTCCAGCCCTTTGCCTGCCTCTAGCTCTTCCCTGAGCTAGGTAGCATGGAGAAGCTACAGCATCCCCAACAGTTGATCCTGAAGATCAGTGTGGTCATGTCCAACCACGGGCCATGCCCACAGCATCTGCCAAGCTCAGCCGCTTGCCCAGGTGTCTGCTACCTGCCTCTGCCACCTACTCAGAAACAAAGCATGCATCTGCCTCTAAAAAACAGAGGTGGTATTTAAAAGATAGGTAGACGTAGTGCTTAGAGATACGGGTTAGGGTTAGTGATGGTTTTTGTAAGTGGTAGGTTAATGGTTGGACTTGATGATCTGAAAGGTCCCTTCCAACCCAGGCGATTCTATGATTCCATGGGGAACCGGGTGGTTCTTCTCCATTTGCTGCTGCCAGCGAGCTGTTGGCACCCTTGTCTTGGCACCAAAAGGCAAGTAAAGCACACAGCTTGCCAGCCACAGCCTTACGTGGCATTGGTATTACACAGCAGAAGAGCCACAGGCTGCTGTCGGGAGCCCCCAGCCCCTGGGTCGTGTCCTCAGCCCCATGTGGGACATGGCTCATGAGCTGCCGCTGCACGAAACGCAGAGGAACAAAGGGGAAACCCAACAACCAGTGTGGGTTATGTGTCCCACCAGATCTCCTCTTGGAGGCAGAAATAACAGCAAGATTAAGTGACATGAGTGGTAACATGCAAAGTCTTCTTAAAGCTGCCAGAATTTGGCCAGTCTGTTATCCAAAAATAGCTGGTTTGGATGTAGGATAGAGTTAACTCCCCAAAACTGAAAATTAGCTTGGTGGTAGGAGAGGCAGGGAGAAACCAAAGGAGAAAACAAGCAATGAAGCATCATCTTAGAGTCATTAGGGTTTTGAGATTCTCCACCTGACTTCTATTAGGATTGTATCCATGTTTGGGTACAGAAAAGAGGGGAAAAAAAATAACAGGAAAGACTCATTTCCAGAGGTGCGGAGCAACCAGCAGGTTGGCTTCCATCTCTCTGCACTTCCACCACCCCTAGGGTGCTTGGACAGGGCTCAAGGAGGACCAGGCGCAGTCAACAAGGACCTGAAATTTTATTACCTTAATCTTCTGTTGGAGGCAGAGCCTATTTGCAGATTTACAGCTTGTGTCAACAGGAAGTTCATGTTTACAAGTTTCCAGGAAAAAAAAAAAAAAAAAGGCAGCATTCCTGCCCTGTGCGATAGCTCGGTGGGGACGCTGTCTCACGTGGGAGTTCTCAGATGGGTGTGCTAGACAGAAATGAGTTTTAGCCATGTAAAACATCCAGACAAAAAGATAAAGCCATGAAAAAAAAACCTGAAGACCTAAAGGAAAACAATAATTCGCAATTCAGTGGAATATCCACAGCAAGACAGCACAGCCATGGCTGGAAAAATACTTTTTCAGCATCTAGGATTCACACTTCAAAGAAATAGAAGAATTTTAAGAGGATGAAAAAACTCTATTCAGGCACTAACATGAATTTTTCTCCTCTGGTCCAAATCCCTTGTCATTCCCATTATGCTGTTCCTCCAAGGGTCAGCAGCCAAGCTCATCCCACGGTCACACCAGGGTGGTTCCTTCCCTCCCAACAAGCACATGTGGGACCACAGTGATGTCTGGTGGTGCTGTTGGATCCACCAGAACCTGCTGAGATCACAGAATCATAGAATGGGTTGGGTCGGATGGGACCTTAAAGATCATCCAGTTCCAACCCCTGCCCTGGGCAGGGACACCTCCCACCAGACCAGGTTGCTCAAAGCCCTGTCCAACCTGGCCTTGAACCCCTCCAGGGATGGGGCAGCCACAGCTTCTCCGGGCAACCTGGGCCAGTGTCTCACTACCAGGATCCATCTTCCCCACCAAACTCAACCCCAGATCAAGCCCCCTCCTCTACACAGCCACCAGAGAGGTTTGCATGATGGTGAAACCACCTTCAGCAAGCAGGAGGCCTGGGCAGAAACAGCCCCATCCTGTGAAACCTGGGCTTAAAGTCTTCCTCTTGCATATGGTTATTGAAAGAAAAAAAACAACCAACAACCCAAATCCAAACAAAAAACCCAACCCTCGTTCAAAAATTACACAAAACAAGGAGACATCAGGACAGCCAAAGGTCAAGCAGCCAGTGCTCTACCAGGATGCCAAAGAGCCATATTCAAAGCAGTAAATATTTATTTAGGCCATGTTGTACAGTTTAGTAAATACAGTTACAGAGCTCCTGGGGTGGTTTCTGATCTCCTGAGCATTGGGCCCAGGGAAAGTTTCTGTCTTGACAAATGGAGATTTTCCAACAGGAGAATGAGTCAATGAGAAGATTCTTCTGAAACAACCTCATTCAATAGAACACAAAAGGTGCAGAATATCAAGCCTCAGAAAAAAAAAATACAGCTAGTTTCTTCCAATAGAAACAGCTGAAAAAAACCAGGTTGACAAAGCACACAACCTGCCCACGCTTAAAAACTGACAGGATTTAACACAGAGAAGCTCGAGACCAGCCCAGGTAAAGAGGAGGCCCATAACTGCTGGAGGCATCAGCTCCTCCAATGCCACCATGTCTGTACCCGACACTTTTGGCCGTAGCTGCGCCCAGCACAGATTTAGGGTGACCCACCTCACCCAGAGGTTGAGGAATGCCCATTCCCTGGGCATTCGAGCTCTTTCCACATCAACCCAGCAGCTCTAATAACAAAATTCCCAGCAGAGTCAGAGAGATGGGGAGGAGAGAGTCATGAAAAGTTCCCAAAACCTGTTTTTCCATCCTAAGTGCTCTGGAGGAAACGCACCATCACCGAGGAGCTGCCTGCCGTGTATCTAAGAGTTTTACATCCAGGTGACACCATCCCTACACAAAAGGACAAGAGCCACCAGATTTCTTATCATTTCTATGGAGGGCAGAGGGAGATCCGCTTGCATCCTGCGCCCTCTGCAACCTCGGAGTGAGCAGTGCTCACCCAGCACCCCACCTCTGTCTGCTCCCACAAACCTGGGAAGGAATACGCCAAAAAACACTCGAGAGCTTTCAAAGAGAAGATTTTTCAATAGGCTGAAAGGAGCATTTGGTGAGAGCATCACATCAAAAAAGTCAGAGGTCTTCCACCCCACGCATGTGTTCACAGAATCACAGAATGATACGGGGTTGGAAGGGACCTCTGGAGATCATCCAGTCCAACCCCCTGCCAGAACAGGGTCACCCACAGCAGGTCACACAGGAACCTGTCCAGGCAGGGTTTGAATGTCTCCAGAGAAGGAGACTCCACCACCTCTCTGGGCAGCTTCTTCCAGGGCTCCGACACCCTCACAGCAAAGAAGTTCCTCCTCGTGTTTAGATCGAACTTCCTATGTTCAAGTTTGTGCCCGTTCCCTCTTGTCCTGTCACTGGGCACCACTGAAAAAAGACTGGCCCCATCCTCCTGACACCCACCCTTTAAGTATTTATAGGTGTTGATCAGATCACCCCTCAGTCTTCTCTTCTCCAGACTGAAAAGACTCAAGTCCCTCAGCTTTTCCCCATGAGAGGGATGTTCTAGTCCCCTCATCATCTTCATTAGCCCTTTGCTGTATCCTCTCCAGCAGTTCCCTGTCCTCTTGAACTGGGGAGCCCAGAACTGGGCTATTTCAGACAATGGCTAAGAGCGAGAAGTGAAATGTCTGCATGTTGAAGTTAATGAACACACACGTGGGGGAAAGAGGAAGAGGCCAAAAATCACCTTCAATCCTAAACTCAGATTTACTAAACTTGAAACTTCAACAGCTGTCAAAATGTTGATTTTCCACACCATGAGTTATAAAAAAAATAAATAATTAAAATCTCAGGAGAAAGAATAAGAAAGAAACATCTTAATTTAAAAAACAATAATAAAAACCTGGAGTAGGAAATGAAAAAGAGATGTTCGTCAGCAAACCTTCTCCAAAGCAGGGCTGGATTTGATGGCACAGGCAGTTAAAAGGTAGCATTCTGGAAAGAGCTGATTTGATTTGGCTGTGTTGCTGCTGAGAAAAAGAAAAAAAAAAAAAAACCCTAAACCAGCTCGAGCGTGCATTTACCTCCTCTTCGTTTCATTAATCCTACCCAGAGCCCTCGCCGAGGTGCAGCCGTGTTTATCGCTGGCGATTCTGCTTCAGGCTGTGCTCTGCCCAGGTGAACCAGCACCTTCTGGGGCTGCTCTTAACTTTTCCCAGCTGTGTTTTGCCGCCGGTCCTGAACGTCTCCACCTGGTTCTGCAGATGGAGCAGCTGCAGTTAAAGGCAAACACCTGGCCCATGTTCAGGGGGAGCTTAGAGCTGCAGCAGCTCCTGCCCTACTTAAGGCTGTATCAGTGTTTGGATTATAAATGCTGCACTTGTGGTTCATAACTTGGCTGCTTTGAGCCTAAGTAACCCAAAACAGCCCTGAGGAGAAGGACTTGGGGGTGTTGGTGAGCGAGAAGCTCAACATTAGCCAGCAATGTGTATCCACAGCCTAGAAAGCCCCCCACATCCTGGGCTGCGTGGCCAGCAGGGAGAGGGGTAAGAGGGAATCTGTTGCTCTGCCCCTCTCTGGGGAGACTCCACCTGGAGTACTGTGTCCAGCTTTGGAGTCCCCAGCACCAGGACACGGACTTCTTGGAGTGGGGCCAGAGGAGGCCGTGGAGATGCTGTGAGGACAGGCTGAGAGAGTTGGGGGGGTTCAGCCTGGAGAAGAGAAGGCTCCAGGGAGACCTTAGAGCCCCTTCCAGTCCCTAAAGGGGCTCCAGGAAAGCTGGAGAGGGACTCTTGATCAGGGAAGGGAGCCACAGGATGAGGGGGAAGGGTTTTACACCGAAAGAGGGGAGATTTAGATGAGATCTTGGGAAGAAATCCTTTATTCTGAGGGTGGTGAGACCCTGGCCCAGGTTGCCCAGGGAAGCTGTGGCTGCCCCATCCCTGGAGGGGTTCAAGGCCAGGTTGGAGGGGGCTTTGAGCAACGTGGTCTGGTGGGAGGTGTCCCTGCCCCTGGCAGGGGGGTTGGAACTGGATGATCTTTAAGGTCCCTTCCAACCCAAACCATTCTATAATTCTATGAAATGCTGCACGCTGGGTTTTGAGTTCAGCATGACTCTAAGTGCAGTTGATGACCATGGTCAGCTTTCCACTCACCAGCCACCAAGAAAAACCTGAAGCAGGGGGGAAGAGCTGAGTCACAGATACACCACCAATCTTACTTGTAGCTGTAGAAAACTATCAGATGCTCCACCAATCATATACTCCCAAGCAGGTGCATCCCTTGCACAACAGCTTTGGGTTGCATCAACCCAACCAGGGCTGCTGGTGGGACTCGGCCCAGCCGGGGCAGCATTAACTGTGTCATTAGTTGATGACAAATATACATCCTCTAGGGAATGTCATTATGAGCAGAGCAAGAGAAGTACTAAAACCATTTTCTGAGGGCTTTTTACAGCAGCCATTTAAAATAACACCTCTCTTCCTATTAATACAGCCGCCTCAGCAGGCTTCTAGTCCAAGAGTTCATTCTTCTTCTTGGAGACTTCTCACAACTAACGTGCAGCGTAATACATCCACCCGATTAGCTGTGCTGCTTCAGCACTTCTTTTCACTGTTTTCCTGCAAGTCCTTGTTCAGTGATGACAATATTTATATTAAGAACACAAGAATATGCAACTCTACGACTACAACCTGTAGAGACAGGGAGTGCACTTAAAAAAACACCCAAACAAAACCACTTCCCAATAGGCTCCAAACATCTGGATGCTGCAGCATCAGTAAGAATCACAGAATCTTCTTGGTTGGAAGAGATGGTATGTGTTACTTAGCAGTGATTTTTAGATGACATGAACCTAATTCAGAATCACAGTCATATGGGAAAAAAAAAAAAATCCATGAGATGTAATAAACTTCTGGAAGAAAGGAGATAATTTGAGGGCAAAAATTAGATCTTGCAAAGCCAAATTGAGAGGAATGAGTTCCAGAACGCCTGTGGGGTCAACTTGTATTGACTATAGAAGATCCTTGTGCAAATTAAAAGGTTTTCCTGCTTGTTTCGGCATATGGAAAAGCTGCATATTCACTCCCTAAGGTTTGCACCAATGACAGAGGCTGTGAAATGCCATAAGGAGTCTCGGGGATGGGATGTTTGAATGGCAAGAAGTGCTGGCCCATTAAAATTCTTCCATGTGTCCAGGAGTCGAGTCCAATCAAACCGGCATTTGTGTAAAAGCTCCTTTTGGGACCCGTTTCCAACCACCTGCATCCCTGTGTCTCCTGGGTGCTGAGCATCCCCCTTGTCTCGGCCACTTCATGGGGTATCTCTGCAGGAGAAGTTTACGAGGAAAATGGAGTGTGGCTGTCTTCTTGACCCATGCAGAACAGCTAATCCCAGAGGGATAATCCTGCTTTAATGAGGAAACAATAGGACCTTTGATAACGCATATAAATATTACAAAAGCTCTACTAAAACATTCCTTACTCTCTGGGACTGGATGACAGACCTCTAAAATGAATTTTGTCCATGCCCATCTCAAGCTGCGTAAGGTAACATGAGGCAGGGGGAGCAGACGGCTCCTTCTTGTTTGCAAGACACCGTGAAATCTGTACCAGAGCTGGAGGCAAATTTCCCATGCCCATTGACATCTGCGTGCCAGCCCTTCCGCAAAATGCCTCATCCTCTGCCTGCCCAAGGAGCAAGATGACACCGCAATCCCCAGCTCACCCGGCTCCATCTCTCCAACTCACAGCACACATCCTGCATGCCAAAAATGGG
The DNA here is from genome assembly GCF_964106895.1 of Numenius arquata. Lineage (NCBI taxonomy): Eukaryota > Metazoa > Chordata > Aves > Charadriiformes > Scolopacidae > Numenius > Numenius arquata. The sequence continues at coordinate 14,789,827 of NC_133587.1, read as the reverse complement.
ACCCACCATGGTACAGCCAACCTGTCCCCAAGAAAGGGGACCAAACCCATCAGCTGATTTCATACAGATTGGACATATGGACATGGACCTGTTGGAGCGGGGCCAGAGGAGGCCACAAAGATGCTCTGAGGGCTGGAGCCCCTCTGCTGTGAGGACAGGCTGAGAGAGTTGGGGGGGTTCAGCCTGGAGAAGAGAAGGCCCTGGGGAGACCTCAGAGCCCCTTCCAGTCCCTCATGGGGCTCCAGGAAAGCTGGGGAAGGACTCTTGAACAGGGAGGGGAGCCATAGCATGAGGGGGAATGGTTTTAAACTGAAAGAGGGGAGATTGAGATGAGATCTGGGGAAGAAATTCTTTGCTGTGAGGGTGGTGAGACCCTGGCCCAGGTTCCCCAGAGAAGCTGTGGCTGCCCCATCCCTGGAGGGGTTCAAGGCCAGGTTGGACGGGGCTTTGAGCAACCTGGTGTGGTGGGAGGTGTCCCTGCCCAGGGCAGGGGGTTGGAACTGGATGGTCTTTAAGGTCCCTTCCAACTCTAACCATTCTATGATTCTATGATAAACAACTGTGAGATGGCAGGAACTTTATCAAATCCAACCTGGGCTGCAGTTAAGCTGATGACCTCCAAGGTGAACCTTTAAGCCCTCTGCAAAACTGAGAGTCAGCGCCACATTTTGCATTTAAAAAAAACATTAGATTTGAAAACAATTCCTCAGTACAACTCAGGTGTAGAAATCCACTTTATGCTCATTGTACAAAAATCCTCAGACACTTGTCTTCTGACCTTGCGAGACCTTTCTCCGGCAACAGAGAAGAACCCAATGAATTGACATTTCAACACTTTCTTTTACCCTCAAAGTATAAAAATGCAACTGCTGAGAAAAAACAGTGATGCTCTGACCTGACACCACCACTCGTGTCTAGGGATAATTCCTGCGCTGTATCAGTGACTGGAATTACCGGAGCTTTGCCAACAGCTTAATGAGATGGAAACTCACGCTCCCGCTGCCAGAATTTGTTTGTCGGGGTATAAACTATTTGGATGCTCCGAATATTTTGCTTCTGTGTTATAAAACAGGTGCGAAGAAGTGCATCTCCATTCACGGAGCCGCCGGTGGGAGAAGCAGGGCCATTTGGACACTACCGTCGGTGACACATTTAAATTCCTGGCGTGTGGCATGTCTGCAGGCAGATCTGTCCCTTGGCTCATCCTCACCTCGGTTGTTCCTGCTGATCAACAGACTCACCCCGTGTTGGAGAAGCAGAGTCGGCAGAGACAAGGCTACGTGGTCACCTGAACAAGCCCACACAGGCCACCGCTTCTTGTTCCATCTGGGTATTTTTGCTTTTCAAAGAGGGCCTACAGGAAAGCTGGGGGGGACTCTTGATCAGGGAGGGGAGCCACAGGATGAGGGGGAAGGGTTTCAAACTGAAAGAGGGGAGATCGAGATGAGATCTCAGGAAGAAATTCTTTATTCTGAATGTGGTGAGGCACTGGCCCAGGTTGCCCAGAGAAGCTGTGGCTGCCCCATCCCTGGATGGGTTCAAGGCCAGGGTGGAGGGGGCTTTGGGCACCCTGGTCTGGTGGGAGGTGTCCCTGCCCAGGGCAGGGGGTGGGACTGGATGGTCTTTAAGGCCCCTTCCAACCCAGCCTATTCCATCTGGAGAACCGGCCTCTCCCTGGCCTTCAGACCAGGAGGACCAGCAATGGCTGTAGAAATCCTGCATAAAGGAGGAAAAAAACAACTTGCTGCAAAATTGTTCCAAGAGAGGCTTCGTACAGGGAAGAGCAGGGTGGCTGGTGCAGCTGGGGAGGCACTAAGTACTGCTGCAGGCCAGGGACACTGTGCAGGGAGATGCCCCTCCAGGGGCTGTTCCCAACAAGACTCACTCGCTGGTCACCAGGCATAGGAAATATTCCTGAAATATCAACAGGCTTTCACTGAACGGGGCTCTTGGAGCCTGGATGGTGGCTGGGTCACATGTGCCCAGAGTCCACCTGAAGCAGGACCAGATCCATGTGGTGCTGCCAGGTTCTCCAGGTCTTCCTGGGCTACCTTACACCACCAAGAGCACCATCAGGACATTGAAGTGTAGCGCTGGTGGGAACAGAGGCAATCCTTATTGACACATGCAAAAGGGAAAGTGGAGATCCTATGCCAATCATACTATCTTGTATGGTATCTGTGAGGCTGAAGGCAAGAATTTCTGCACAGAATCACAGAATCATTGAATGGTTTGGGTTGGAAGGGACCTTAAAGACCATCCAGTGCCACCCCCTGCCCTGGGCAGGGACACCTCCCACCACACCAGGTTGCTCAAAGCCCCATCCAACCTGGCCTTGAACCCCTCCAAGGATGGGGCAGCCACAGCTTCTCTGGGCAACCTGGGCCAGGGTCTCACCACCCTCACAGCAAAGAACTTCTTCCTGAGACCTCATCTAAATCTCCCCTCTTTGTCTGACCCTGAACTGTCCGTAGACCATCAGAAAAGTCATCATCACTGATGGAGGATCAAGGAGATGTAGTAAACAATGTTCAGGAGTAGTGACTGAGTGTACAATTGTTATTTTATTTTTGCAAGCATATTTTATCATAAAAATGTAACAGTTTTCATTCCATTAACTTTGTATCAAACTTAGCTTTTTAATTAGAGGTACAGGGCTCGAGGGAAACTGCTGTAATTATTAAATGGGAAATAAAACCTGAGGAACACAGGAGCTAGAGTTACTTAAGACTTAACATTTAAATAAAACTGGTAGCAAGCAAATCAAGAAACATCTGAAAATTACCTGCTCGACAGTTTGTGTGCTCTGATCGTTGTTTACCCATTCACATGCATAAAGAGGTTTTATTTTTCCTCCTGCTAAAATCATAGTACATGGGGGGGAGGGGGAAAGCTTTGTTCAATGAGACAAACAAATTAAAGAAGAAAAAGGACAGACAAGGGCCTGTGGACACTTTTGGAGTGTCGCTGTGCAAATCCAGTGCAAGGCTGAGCAGGTGCTGTTAGATACGGACGGGAGGGATGGCAATGATAACATCAAAGTGGGTGCAGGTCGCCTCCGCCGCTCCCTTTCACTGAATTTCACTGAATTTTTTTTAGAGTTGGAAGGGACCATATAGATCATCTAGTCCAACTCCCCTGCTGAAGCAGGATTGCTTAGAGAATGACCTTTGCAAGGTCCTCATCCACAAGCTTTCCAACTGAGGGTTATCTGCTGCTGTCCAAGGCTCTTCCTAAGAAGATCCCATCAAATTAACTTCTAGGTGCTCAGCATACCCAGATGCAGAAAGCAGACCACACTTTCACAGAAAAAAACATCCCTTGGGGGTATAAAAGGCACCAACCAGTGTATGGAGGTGGAGACTCAGGTGGACCAAGGGCACTAATCTGGAGCCGGGGATTTCACAGCAAAGTAAATGAACAGTAGTAAATGCATGCAGGCAATCCACCAAAAATTCTATTTTGTGTAACACTGATTTGCATCCCTGATACCCCATAATCAAATTTACAAGCTCTATGAACAAGCCACTGCCTGCGTCTCTGAATTCTCACCTCTCCTTTCTGTGTATGACTTGATCGGTGAGTGGTGGCTTGGCTGGAGAAACGGATGCATGGATGACAGCAGAGACCAGTTAAGAATCTGTTCCCACCTCTGTGTTTCTCCATCCCTCATCCCTGAACCATTCTAGCCTTGCAAAGGTCCAGGGGATGCTCTCCCAGATCTGCTAAACTAGTTTGCTTCGTGGTTGCCACAAATTTGCCCTATTTATTTTTTTTTCTGAAAACCGTCCTCAGGATTGCTGCCTTTTCTCTCCATCTCTAAGCAGATCTCCTGGCAAAAAAAATACGGGTCCCGGGAAGTGGATGGCTCCACGATGAGGATATCGAGTTTAATACAACTTCCACCTATGAAGGGGAAAGAGAAGGGAGTGGGGAATGCACAGAAAGCTAGAAACCTGGATGCATCAGCTTGTACACGTACCCAACCGTGGCACAAACACTGATACACACTCCAGGATGTGCTCAAACAGGAGTGTTCAGACTGACACAAATGATCTCAAGCCAGGCTTGAAGGTTTTCCAGTTTAGGAGTGGGAGCGCATCTCTGAAAGAACGTTCCTGAAGACGCCAGAGTTTCTCAGCACAACGTAAAGTACGGCTTGTATCGTTACTCACCACGGGAAGGTGATCCATCAGCATCTGTAGTGCGAAGAAGGAAGCAAACAGCAGAAGGAAAGCAAAGCGCTAGAAAGAACTCCTGGCTCGAATTCGCTGCTTTAAATCTCCGCGTGAAGACAGGCCGTGTGCTGTGGAACACCACGCTCCCAGCGCGAAGGCAAAATGGGCACAAGGCTTCCATCCAACTTGGGTTTAATGGCAGAGAAGACGGATCTGCTCTTTGAGAAAAAAATCCCAATTGTTGATTTCTATTTTGTCTGGCGATGGAGCAGAGTATTCCTCCTTCCTGTCTGCCAAAAGCGGTAGAAGTACGATGTACTTTCAAGCAATTACAGGAGCTCAGCCCAGAAATGGCTGCATTTCAAACAGAGCAGGAGATGCGAAAGCAGGGAGCGGCTCCCTGATGAACGTTTAACCTGCCTTCAGGCCTGGGGATGAAAAGATGCTCTCCAAAACAAACCACGGCTGTTTGCTTCCAATACCTGTCCAATTTGTCTCCCTTTGGTCTGCCCTAACCCTGCTAACACCTCTGTCTCCTACGGCTGGCAAACCCAGGGCAGCACGGCCCCAACTCAGCAGCCGTCGGCAGAAACTACCTTCCTACAGAGATGCTTGGTTTGATACAGGCTTTTTTTTTGCTGGACCAATGTCTCTCTGACTCCTCGGAAAAAAGCGGCTAACATTTGGCTGTGCCAACTCTAAATAAATACACAGCCTGGGTTTTGCAGTATGCCTGGAAGTGTTCAGTATTCTGATTATGGGTAGAACAGCCACAATTATCCCAATAAAACTATTACTATATTGGGCCTTAGATCATAAATAGAACTTAATAGATTTTATTACATCCCAGGAAGCAAGAGCTACAGAAGAGAAAGTATTGCTAAGAGTGCATTGCTACTACCTATCAATTTCTCCTAAACACTCAGCACTTAAGAAATACCCAAAGAAACATGCTGCTCCCACAGCATAACTATTTCAGATTCCCCTCTGAGCTCTTCCCTTTTAGCCAACTCACACGGTACATTTTAGAAGCTGAAAATTAAAGGGTCACAATATTGAGCCTTCAGGTATCAAGTTCACAATGGAAATAGCAGCTGACACAGAAAGGGTGCTGCTGAGCGCGGCGGTAATAATTCTGTTGCCTCGGAGCTAGAAGCAGCTCCCTGACACAAAGTTTGTTATTTAACTCAGCGAGAAATGAAAGAAAATGCCACAGTCGTGGATTTATTCCTTACACAGCTTCTTTCAAATCATACTCCGAAACCGGAGCCATGCTAGCAGCGAGAGCCTTTAACTCAGGCTGCAGCATCCCCTTTAATCCAAATAACTCCCTTTCAAGTGCCGGTGAATGCCGTGTTGGCAATAGCTTAAATAAGGGCTGCTCATCCTCCAAGCCCATGAAGCTCTTCTGCTGGAGCCCAACCTCCAGACACCTTCACAGGAGCCAAACACTATATGCCTGGGATCCAACAGAGAAATCTGGGATGTCCAACAGCCACCAGCCCAAGCGGCCCCACGGAGAAGGGCAGGAGCAAGGAGGGCTTGCCCCTCCTCACATCCTCCAGGAAAAGCCATCTTGCCACCCCCGGGGACTCCCCACCTGGGCCCACTCTGCGGTGACAGCCCAGGCCTGCTGTTATCTCCCAAACAGATGCATTTATTCTCTTGAGAGACTCCCATGTCTTATCTCGCTGGCGGTTTCCAAGCGTCGATCGCCAAGTCCAGCTAAAACCACTCTAAGGTCTTGGAGGCGCCTATTCCTGAGAGAGGGTTTGGGCTGGGGAGCGAGGCTGTGGGTCCCCCCTCACCCTCCCACCGGGATGGGTATGGAAAGCACCTCCCGCATCCCGCTCCGGTGCCACTGGAAGCAGGACCTGGCACGGGAAGGGATGTACAGTTTACAAAGATCCCTCGCTTCAAGCAAATTTGCCTCTCAACACATGGCCAAAGTCTCACGCAATAAATTAACTATTTGGCAGCCAGCGAACTAGCGCTGGAGCCAAACCAATTAGGGTTTAATGTGATCCCAATTTCCTATTTCTGAGACAGGGGTCGGGGAGGGGGGGAGAGAATGAGGGAAAGAGGAGGGAGGGAGAGCAAAGTAAATCCCCTCCCGGTTTATAAATCCTTGCCAATCATCCCAGATAAACCTGTCACCCACAGCTCTAAATCTGTACTTGCACTCGCGTGCTCCAAGGGACGCTCTGGGAAAAGGCGCATCGGACGCAGCCAGCCTGACTCCTGACATGTGTTTTCCATACTTGGGAAATTCAATCATTTAAAAAATATTTACCAAGCTTTGTCTTTAATTAGAAAAACATGACGACGGATAAGGCAAGTTATTGTTTCTAAGCTAGAAATGTCAGAGATCCTAATGATGTCAGAAGATAAACCCCGTTACCGACCCACGTACACCACTGCCAGGGCGGCAAATGTTTCGAAGGGCTTTTTTTCATCTCCCCTCAAAGTTCGGCACTTTACAGTCAAAATTCATCAGTGGCTTCTTGGCTCCCACCAAAGCTCATCAGGGAGGAGGAGGAGGAAGGCAGGCTCCTGCCTGCAGATCTGCGAAATCGGGGGTGTGTTAATGCAAAAGAGCTCACCCAGCGGGGGAGGAATATGGGAGCCATTTGACTTCTTTGTGTTTTAACATCCTGACTACAGCACCTCCCCTGCACACGCAACTACCTGCCATCACCTCAGATAAGCAAATTCATCTCATCCGCACCTGGAAGTGCCTCAGGCTAAGATATTCCCACTCTTTAAAAAAGGGATAAATTAAGTTTCTGCCTAACCGAGACCCAGTGAACTGGTTTGCTCCCAAGAATATACCTACAAAATGTTGTCTTCCACAATACTCAGGAAAGAAAAGAAAGTTGAATCTGCTCGGAGATGACAACCAGAGCTCTGCCTGGACAACACGTGGCCGTAGAGATGTCACCACCACAGCCTCTCTTCCATCTCCGATGGTTCCGGCACCTCCAGCCAGATGCAGGGACACCCACAGGCAGGACACATGACAACTTAGAAGTATAAAGACAATATTTGTTGGCCAACAGATACAAAAGAGAGCTGGGATGCAATGAGTCATTAGCGTGCTCACTGCTCCGGAGGAGGCATCTGAAGAGTCTTTGCCAGGTCAGGGAGGGTCCCCGGGTGGGCTCCCCAGTGCTGCCCACCACCAACCCAGTCCCCCCAGCGCCAGTGACTGCTCGACCCCATCATCCCTCACCCTGCCCAGACCAGCCCACTCCCACGTACACCAACCACCTACAGCCTCCTGGTTGGCTTTCCTTTAGGATTTGATACCTCCTTCTCCTCCTCCTGTCAGAAAGGTTGTGATAAAACCCATACAAAAGCCAGGCGGGAGCGTCCCAGGATATTTGGAGGAACTTGCTGCTACAGCAACTTGGTGCGCTATTAGGAAGTGACAGACCAACAGCCAAGAGATCACGAGGATTAAAAAATACAAATGTATTTAGTTCAGGGAGAAGCTGGTATTGATGCTCACAAACTGGTGTATCTATTGAGTTCACTCAGACAAAAGCAGCAGTAATTCTTTGAGCATTCCCTAAGTGTTCGTTTGGTTATTTTATGACATCCACAGACAAAAATGGCTAATGCTACAATTTCCATTCAAAACCACACCCATAATGAGAGAATTCTGTAATATTTCAAAAAGCTTCAAAGTGTCACCTATAGACCCAAAGTCAAGACAACAGCATGCAATTTATCTTCTGAAAATCTCCTTGCTACCCAAGGTTGAGGGCTATTATCAACTGCTGTCTTAAATACCAACATAAATCTGCAATAGAGAAAATCCTTGCCTGAACAGTCTGATCCTTTAAATTCCTTTAAATTCTACCAAGACTGCAAAGCACATCTTCAAGGAAAAATTTTGACCTGCAAGTCCAATTGCCAGAGAAGTTACTACCTGTAGAAGTTAGTGCTTCTCTCATGAAGTGGAGTAAAGAAGGTTTTAGCTGAGCTCTAAGGGCAGGGTCGATTAACCTGGGGCGCACAAATACAGCCAGAACGATGACACCTTCCTAGCTGCATCAAACATGGGTGTGCACACACATGGGATGGGAAGGTGACAAGGACACGAGTTTTCTGCCGCAGACACTGGCTGGACAAGTGCCTTCAGGAAGGTGGTTTTCAGTCTGGAAGAGTTCCAGGTAAATCCGACTGCCTTAAAAAATCAGTTTATTCCACTCTCCTGAACACTGGTGCAAAGGAAGAGGAACACCCTTAAGCCTTTGGTTTTACAGCAAATGAAAATCAAGAGTAAGCCCCTGAAAGATCCACTTTAATTTCTGCCCATCGGAAACACCCACGTAAGAAAGGCACGTTCATGAGAACCAGTGTGTGCCTTAAACTAAAATGGAACATCCCAAAGTTTCAAAGCAGTCCCAAACTTCTCCTTTCTTTCTGCATCATTAGTTTCACACTGAGCACTGAACCACTGTCCCGGATGAAAATATTTGACATGGTTATGATTTAGCAGCAACTCAGAATTTACCAACGGTTTGAGGTAGACCAAGAGGTTGAATTTTAGCAGCATTTAATCATTACCCAATTTAAGGACTTACAAGGCAATTTAGCAAAATAATTAAATGGTGACTTAATTACAGATTTGAAAATGACAAGATTCACACTAACTTATTATAAGGTATCCTAAATCTATATATATATATGTATAAACACAAAACACATAAACACACACAACTCAAGGATTCGCACACTCCCCACCCGAGTCTGTAACTCCTCGGACCAAGGTCCCTTCGCAGCGGGTGGCTCCAGTGAGCCCTGGGGTGCCCTTTTCAACTCCTCACACACACACAAACAGATAGAAAATATTTGGATCCAGAAAAACATACCAACACCCATGCTCCTAAAAGCTACTGTGTGTATCAGAAACACACAGATAGAGAGAGAGGTGGATGGAAGAGGCTAACCTATAGTAAAAATTTCCCTCTGCTCGAGCTTAAATATTCCCAATGCATCATTCCTCAAGTGGCAATAATTGAGCCTGGAGAAGGTTGACTCGTCCTGGCCCTGGAGTCCTCGAGGTCTCTGCCTGAGCAGGGTCCTAACTTGGGGAGATGCTGGTCACAGCCCGGTCTGATCCCGGAGCACTCAAAGGGTATCGATGGGATATTCCGGTACTTTCCACCAGTTGCATAGGCCCAGAATTTGCGTGATCTTGAAGTTCTGGTGTCACTCCCCGCTCTTTGGGCTATGATCCAGGTATTATCAGGGGGTGATCGATTATCGATACCATTCCCAAGCGATAGGGAACATGGAAGCCAGGTGCATTAAGGGGTTGCCATAACGTTCTGGTCCGTTGCCCTCCACATTCTATCTTCTCTTATGTTAGGTTGTTCTGTGGCCCGGGGGGTGAAAATCATGCCAAGCACCGAGTGGCTTAAGGCGGGGGGGGGGGCTGCACCACCACAACCACTTCTCTGTAACACATACCCAAAGAAATCAAGCAACCTCCTGCCGTTGCCAGTGACTGTATTTATAATACAGCAGAAATCACTGCAGTGATTCCCTTAAGTATATAGGGATTCCCAGCTTATCCCTATAAAACAGCTGTATGGCTCAACGGGGTTATCATTAGCACTTCATCAATGGATGCTGAACCACGGGCGTATTAAAGCTGCATAAGAAATGATGCTTTATCTGCCGCTGAGTCATCCGAAGCATCCCAGGTGCTTGTCACCCTCTCTCTCCTGGGGCTACGGCCTTGCTGTACCTGCTGGCGTTAAGGGCAGTGCAATCCCTTCCCGACCTGGTTCTGTCAGTGGCACCCAGGTGAAAAGCCCCGCTCTCAGATACGGTTTAATAATGCAAAACTGAGCAGCTACACATACGATTATACACATTCCACCCACAACCCAGAAAAGGATGCAAACAACTTGCCCAAGGCTGCAGAAAGTGCCACAGCTGAGATGGGAGCTGGTTTCACATACCCACCCTGAAGCTACGGCTTTAGGCGCAAGGTTGCCGTTCTCCTTTAGCTTCAGTTATTTTTAAGCGGGATTTCAAAGGCCTGTCTTTCCTCCCAGTGCTCAGCCCAAGAGAAACAGGGAATCTGACCAGTCTCTGCATACACCACCAAGCTGCACCATGAGCAGATACACTGGGTGGGATTTGTTTCATCTAACTCCTCGTTGCCAAAGCCCGAGCCAGCTATCCTGGACTCACCTTGCAGGCAGTGAAAAAGCCCAGGCACCTCCAGCGCCTAATTCATCTCATCCAGAGAGGAATGTCCAAGAATGGTGAAATGAATTGCCCTCAGAAGCGCCTGTTCCTTCGCTGAGACTGCAAAGGGATCTCAGAGAAAGGAGACCAGGAGCAGAGAGCTGCCTTTTGGACAGCAAGGTTAATGCAGATGATCTCACCCAAGCTCCTTCTGTGGGGACTTTTCTTCACAGCGGAGAAAACAAAGAGCCCTCCCTGGCAGCGAGGGTAAGAGCCCATCAATCAGGTACCAGGGTTCTGCAAACCCACACGGATGTTAACAGCGCTTGCTTGCTGCTGTGCCCTCCTCCCACCACACTTTCCACATGAGCGTCAGCCTCTATCTCTACATTGCTTCCCTATGAGCAATCACACCTCCTTTTAAAATTCCCTTATTTCCTCTGAGCTTTGGGATATGCTTTAACTGCTTTTTTCCCTTCAGTGAACTATGACTTATCGCCTCAAGGCTGTGATCCCAGCCCATGTGGCCCATCCAGGCTCTTAGCCTTGGACACCCCTGGACAACAGGCATCGTGGATCCATCGGGCACCTCGCTCCTCAGCCTGGGATGGCTCACAGTCCACTCCCAACTGTGGATAAGCAAACGCCATGGGCACAATATGGTGAGAAGCACAGGTTAACCATCTACCCTGTTCCTGAGCAGCTTCCCTGCTCTCCTGCTGCCCTGGTCGCTTTCAGAGACAGCACAACTCTTCCGGAAACAAACCTATTCTGAGAAACCGATGAAAGCACGGCTTCACTTATTCACCTCCCCAACCCCAAGTTGCAGAGGATGCTGCAAGAGACGGGCTTCATGTACACACACACTCGCCTGGTCACTGCGCCCATGTTAGGGCTCTGGCCATTGCTGGACCCACCGACCATGCTGTGGGCTGGGGTAGCCCGGGGGCTGCAAGCAGTGGCCCTGCGGGTGCTCACCCTACCCTGGGTCGCGGAACCCCATCCAGCCTGGAAATTAAACATAATCCCAAGTGGCCATTCCGGGGGGCTGCTGCTGGGCTGGTTTCGTAGGGTGTCCCCCCCGAGGCTGCCCCTGGCCCCGCCACCCACCCCTGTGAGGGCGATGAACCGCATGCTGAGGAACACACGCCAACCAAACACCTATTTTATACATTTTTACACATAAACGCGTGCAGCGGAAAGAGCCGGGCTGGGCGCACCACACCGCAGGTCCGGGGGCGCGGGGGCTGAGCGCTGCCCCCCGCTCCTCCCGCCCGAGGCCCGGCCAGGCCCAGGCGGTCCTGCCGCCGCCCCGGCCCCGCCAGGCCCTTCGCCCCCGGCCGAGCGGCGCCGAACGGGCCGGCGCCTCCTCCCCGCTCCCCCGTCCGCCCCCCGCGCCGCGGCTCTTACACTGGCAGCCGCCCGGGATCCCCACCATCGCCCGGCTCCTCGGCGCCTCCTCCCGCTCCCCACCGCGGCCCCGCCGGCCCGGCCCGGCCCTTCGCCGTGACGCGACCGGGGGCGCGGCCTACCCGGCCCGCCCCGGCAAGGCCGCGGGTGGCCCCCGCTGCGGCGGGTCGGCGGGACGGGAGCGACCGTGTGGTCTGAGGAGCCGCTTTGTGTGCGGATGTAATGGTGCGCCGGGAATGTGCCCTCCTAGCCCAGAAAGCCCCCCGCATCCCGAGCTGCATCCCCAGCAGCGTGGCCAGCAGGGTGAGGGGGGGATTCTGCCCCTCTGCCCCGCTCTGGGGAGACCCCCCTGCAGTGCTGCCTCCAGCTCTGGGGCCACCAACATCAGAAGGACATGGACCTGTTGGAGCAGGGCCAGAGGAGGCCACGGAGATGCTGGGAGGGCTGGAGCCCCTCTGCTGTGAGGACAGGCTGAGAGAGTTGGGTGGGTTCAGCCTGGAGAAGAGGAGGCTCCGGGGAGACCTTAGAGCCCCTTCCAGTCCCTAAAGGGGCTCCAGGAAAGCTGAGGAGAGACTCTGGATCAGGGAGGGGAGCCATAGGACGAGGGGGAATGGTTTTAAACTGAAACAGGAGAGATTCTGATTAGATATTAGGAAGAAATTCTTTGCTGTGAGGGTGGTGAGACCCTGGCCCAGGTTGCCCAGAGAAGCTGTGGCTGCCCCATCCCTGGAGGGGTTCAAGGCCAGGTTGGAAGGGGCTTTGAGGAAGCTGGTGTGGTGGGAGGTGTCCCTGCCCAGGGCAGGGGGGTTGAAACTGGATGGTCTTTAAGGTCCCTTCCAACTCTAACCGTTCAATGATTCTATAAGTTAAGTCAAATATCCACATCAGAGCTGAGACGTGAATGTTTTGACTGACAAAGTCCAAAGCCTGAGTGCCATTGACCTCCAGTAGATACCTCAAAGCGCAGAAATGCTGGAGTTTGTTATCATGAGAGCTTCACCGAGAGCCTGAGAGTTCTGCCTGGGGTTTGCTGAGGCTGCAGCCTTGCGCTGAAAACTAAGCACAGCCTTGCTCCCATCCTGGAGGGATTTGCCATGATAGGTGCTCTCTAGGGAAACTGCAAGGCGGCCACCTGGGTCGGGGATTTCCTGACAGACTTGGAAGTAGCTGTAGGAGGAAGATCATGTGTCTGCAAATTGGGTTATAGCCGGGGTTTCTGTTTCCAGCAATAAAATATACATGTGGACCTGGAAGCAGGGGGCAAGGACCCAGCCTCCTGTCCTAGTTAGATGTCCTCACCACCAGTTTGCAAGTCATGCTGGTACCAGTGTGGCTCTTGATGCCCTGCCATCTCTTGGCTCAGCCTTGGCAGAGCTCATCACCAGTGAAGGAAAGCTCTTGGGGTGGAGCAGGAGATCCAAACTGGCTGCCCAAAGGCACTACCCGTCGCCTCGAGTCGCTGTCTCTACAATCAAGGCAGTAAGAGCTATGAGTCCTACTTGGCTCTTGGGGAAAAAAGGGCATGCAGGTCAAGGCTGCTGTTTCCCAGTAGGACCATGCTCCCAGCAAACTGGGAAACAATTCTGGGCTGGTGGCTGGTGAAAGCCCAGCTACGGGTGAGCTGCAGCAGTGGTTAGCTCTAGATGCTCGGGGAGTCACGGGCTTGGTTTGGGTTTGCTGGCCAGGAACAGGCATCTCCTGGGCCCAGATGTCCCATGATGGAGCAGATCCAAATCTGCGCTAAAATGACAGGAGCATCCGTCTAGTCCCATCGTCCTCGTTTTAACTTTGTGGCTTTGCCTCCTTCCTTCGTGAGGCACCAGCACTTCCTTGGACCAGCCTGTCGCTCAGAGCCCATGTCCCCCGCAGGGTGCTTATCTTCTGCTGTGCCGGCTGCAGCTTGGCTCTGCCCAGTGTTTACCACCACTTGGCTCCAGTGTCGTCTACGGCCTTGCTGTGGCCAAATTTATGCTGGTGAAGCGGAAAGGGCTGTTGTGTGGGGCTCTGATAAGGGCTTTGTTTTAATTTAGCTGGTCTCCAGAGCCTGTGAGGCCCTGAGGAGAGCAGCTGGCTGGGATCCATCAGAGGCTTCACCAGCGTGATGGGAGCAGCTCCCCAAGCCACAGACTAGCGTCTCCCCGAGGTTCACCCATGCTGGAGCCATGGTGGGCATGGAGCAGCTCCCTTACAGGGTCTGCATTGCTGTTTTGTTTCTAAAGATGAAACATCTCCAGAGGGAAACCCCAAAAGAGGAGAGGATTGTGCTAAATAACACTCATAACACCTGCGGAGTACCAGGGTAGAGTACACAGACGGTTTGATCTTGCAGACCTCAATGCCAATGAATGATGTAGGAGCTCAGGACAGCAGCTTTGGGGGACATTTCCATAGTTATATGTGACTTCCCCACAGAAGCAAGCTCATGTTTTAAATGTGGCCATCCTGCTGCTCCTCCACGAAGTGTCTGCTACAGAGACGGAGAGGTGAGAGCAGGGAACTGGGTCTTGGGGCTGTTTCTCAGGAGGTCTGAGATGAGTGGTACCCGGGTTGTGGGCGAGACCTGGGGCATGGTCACGGTCCTGTAGGGAGGATGAGCTCCAGATCCTGATGATCTGCGAGCAGGGGGACCGTGTCACCCTGAGACACACGCTGCCATAGCCTGCCCTGCGGGGAGCACCCCTTTCCAGCCTCCAGCCCCCTAGATTTTAAGCCGTACAGTGAGCTGAGCTTGTCTGGTGCTCTCTGGAGATGGGGTAGAGGCTGGGAAGCACCAACAGCTGCCAAACGAAGGGGTCAGTTGCAATTTTTGCTCTGTTGGTACACTGGTACACAGAGCAGGGTTTATTTTCTCTAAGAGAAAAAAAACCTCTTATGAGTATGGATTTATATCCTGTGTCCAGCCGAGCAACACCTGCTCTCTCAGCTGATGTTTCTATATGCCCTTGAAATTGGGTTTGTGTTAGAGAAGAAGCTCTACGGGCACATGGACTTTATTTAGAACCCTTTCCTTTTTATCGTTTAAACGGGATGTATTTGGGACAAGAAAACGACTTCTTAGCTCAGTGCAGTATGTGGGCACATGCATCCCAGAGAGGTAGATATGTCTGTCTAAATATATATATACATATATCACACCTGACTGAGCATCCACAGTTTTGGAAACAGCATCTTTAGGACTATAAATACACAGCCACCATACACGTCATGTATCTATGGCCAGAAAAACACAAACCCCCTTAAAACACTCATACGTGCACTCCACGAGTCAAGAAATGCCCCCATCATCTTTAACACATTTAATTGCCTGTCAGACAGACAGTCAGGTCCTGGGCTGTGTTTTTTCCATGGTGTTCTTCTCTGTGTGGTGCAGGGGGGAACGGTGTTTGCCCTAGGAGCAGGTACTTGCCATCTGCTCTGCTTATTCTCTGGCATCCCACACACAGCTCATGCCACTCCGGGGGAGTTCTCTGAAAATGGGTTTTTCCAGTTCTGTTTGCTGTCCTGCCACATCCCCACCCCTACCCGAGCACTGAGGTGAAGCACCCTTCTGGGTGTGATCCTCTTTCACTCACTGTGCTCCCTCCAGCTTGGGCTCCAGCTCCTGCAAAGGTCCTACCAAAGGAGACCTCCTTTATTGCATAGCCTTGAGTCCCCTCTGAATAAAGCCTGTCCACCAAGATGACAAAGGTGGGTGCAGGTCAAAGGCTCGGTCTCTGGGAGCAGGACTTTGCAACCTTGCTCTGGTTTTAAACTGAAAGAAGGAAGACTTAGATGAGATCTCAGGAAGAAATTTTTCACTCTGAGGGTGGTGAGACCCTGGCCCAGGTTGCCCAGAGAAGCTGTGGCTGCCTCATCCCTGGAGGGGTTCAAGGCCAGGTTGGAGGGGGCTTTGAGCAACCTGGTCTGGTGGGAGGTGTATGGTGGTAGGTAGGCCCTGTACAGTAGGGTATAGAGCAAGGTGGGTCACCAGCTGGTCTGAGATGCCCAGGTATCTCTCCTGGACTCTGTCCCTGCAGCTGGCGAGGTAGCTGAGAGCTGCTGAAGGTTGTTCTCCTCTCTACAGACCCGTGTTAAAAGGAGGGAGTGGGATGCTGAGGTTGAGGGCTCCCAGGTCAGGGAGGTCTCAGCTGGTGACCATGGCCCTGGGCTGGAACAAGCTCTCTCGGGCAAAGACACGTGCCCATTCTTTCTCCCCACAACTCAGCTCTTTCAGCCTTGTCTCACCTCTTCCTCACCCCTTTGCTGTCCCCTCCCAGGTCCCACACCAGCTCAATCCTCCCATTTCCTCTGCAGGGGAGGCAAATTTTGGGGGCAAGGACTAGCAGGTCTGATCAAAGAACAGCGAACACAAGAGCAAGAGGGAACGCTACTTGGAAATCTCTCATTTCACAGGCATGTGTAGCTCTAAAAATGCTGAAGGAAGAGTAATCACTGTCATAAAAATGAGTGGGAAATGAGATAAAGGGTTTATCTCGAGGGCCAGGTTACAGCAGAGTAACCTGCCTGCTTCCTTCGCTGGGAACTGGTTTTCAAAACAAGGTGAAATGGAAAGTTCAGTACAAGCATCATTAACGCAGGTGAGAGCTGAGTGAAAGGAGAGCGGGGCAGATGGTGCAAGAAAGGGAGGTCTGGAGCTTGGTGGAGTTTCCCAAGGTCAGTCCCGATGTCTGGTCGGTGTTTCTCCTGGCACGACACGAGTGCCCGAAGGCAGGTCAGCATTGCCCAGAGAGGTTCTCATCAAGCAAGAGCTGCCGGAGGATAGAAGGTTGGGGATGAGACCTATTCACAGGTGGGAGGCAGAGTGCCCAGCAGCTATCGAGCCCAAACAGCCAATAATTCTGTGATAAAATCTGGGGATAGTGTTTATCACACAGGTCCCTTTCTTCAAACAGGTTTGAACCTGAGATTGTCCAGCCCAGCTTAGAAACTGTAATCCTGTCCCTGAAACCTTCTCAGATCTTCCTTGTTTGTATATTCGAGCTGATGGGTGACTGCTGCAGCCATAAAGATGGTGATACTGTCTTGAATATCGTATTTGTTTTCCAAAGGCCATCTGGCTGCGTTTCTTTATTGTTTGAGAATGCAGTGACACCGTCAAAAAGGCCCTGTGTTGGGAGAGTAAATGACTGGAGAGGTGGAAAAGAGACATGAACATTCAGTATCATAGAATCATAGAATGGTTTGGGTTGGAAGGGACCTTAAAGACCATCCAGTCCCACCCCCTGCCCTGGGCAGGGACACCTCCCACCACACCAGCTTGCTCAAAGCCCCCTCCAACCTGGCCTTGAACCCCTCCAGGGATGGGGCAGCCAAAGCTTCTCTGGGCAACCTGGGCCAGGGTCTCACCACCCTCACAGCAAAGAATTTCTTCCTGACATCTCATCTCAATCTCCCCTCCAGTAGTCAGGGCTGTGTATCAGGGATGTGCATCTCTCTGCAAGACCATTCAGATCTTCACTGAGCTGAAGAACCTTGCCATTCAGGATCTCAGGAGACAGCAGGCAGGTCCTCTCCCATGTCATCTGCTCCTCCAGGTCACCGGCTGGCCGGGCACCCACACGCTTCTGCAGCTCAGGGTTTCCCTCAGGGTTTCCCAGCCGGTGCTGGCAAACCATGATGGCCTCTGTGGGGACAGGTCCCTGCCCGCATCCTCAGACCTGTCCCCTACGCAGTGAGGGAGCTGAGGGCCAGGCAGGGCCAGGCCACGGTAATGCAAAGCCAATGAGCCCAAGGCAAGTCGTCGGACCCTGCCCTGGCTCCGATACGTGGGAAAAGCTGAGGAAAGCCCAGACCTTTTGCACTGGTTTGGACTCGTCAGAGGATGGTGCTTCCTAGGTTGTCCTGCTTTTGGCTTCTGCCGCACTCCCTGGGGGCAGGCACACCACCCAGCCTCAGGGACACCAGAGCCACAGTGGGCTTCAGTGTCATTTGGGGACCTGCAGCCACAAAACTGCTCAAACTGTTAACTGTGCAGTCCCAAACCATCCCCTTTTCTTCCTTCAGAGCAGCATTGGGCTAAGCCCCTGCCCAGCCACGCAGGCTGCCTGCCATCTGGCACAAGCAGGACCAAGTAGAGTTAAATAAATGTTAAATACACACTAATACCATGTGACAACTAGCAAAAGGCAATGACTTCAAGCTCGAAAAGAGTCTGGTTATGTAAACAGCATCCTGAAATTAATATTTACCTTTTAAAACAAACATATTTGGGGTGTTTCATAGTCTTTCTGCCTAGCAGATGCCAAGAACAACAGCTTGGTACTGCAGGGAATTGGCTTGACAGCTCAGGGGACAGTAAACTCCCCACCAGTCTCCAGACTGCGAGGTCAGAGCTGGTCCCTCTCTTTTCAAGCAGATAAATTCGCACAAGCGCTGGATTAATCTTTGCTCGGGGGCTGCGACCTCTAATGAGGAGCAGGAGCCGCCCCAACGGCACAGCCGGGGAGCGGGGATTGGAGCGGCAGATGGGCTGGAGGACGAAGGGTTTGGGGATGCTCAGAGGGGACCCTTAGCCATGGGGGGGCTCTGGGGAGGCCAGAAGGGCTGTCCCATGGTGGGAAATGCTGTTTGGGCGGCAGCATCGCCGCCAGCCTGGCCGCTGTGCTCCGTTTCCAGACCTGCACCTGTGGGGTAAATCCCGTAATTTCTTTAAGGGGTGATTGTTTTGCAAATCGCAATCAAAACCCCCTGTCAGAGCACAGCCAGGCTCAGGGATGGGGGCTCGCTGCACACCCTGCTCCTCTGTGAAGAGATCTCATGGCCATCCCCATCCTCATGTGAGCACCCAGCACTTTCCTGGGGCTTGCTACAGTGTTTTTATCATTTGTTTTAATCGCTTCCCAGCACCGGGACATGTGTGCCCAGCACAGACACAAAGCAAGTCAGCTGCCACCCTGGAGGCGTTGGGATCTCAGTAGGTAGGGGATGAGTGGAGGCAGGGGTAGGAGCCCCGTTTCAGTTTTAAGAGGATATTTTTTGCAGACGTCTGAAGCAGAAGGAACTTTAGGTGCGTCTTGTGGCTCCCCACTTCTGCCATCACCCACCCTTTGATTTTATTTCACCCCTCTGCCCCTAACGCACCTCCTCGGCTTCATCCCACCCTGTGCTTTCATCCTCTTCCTCCCAGCTGGGGATGTCTGTGGTCCTCATCCCCTCCCGCATCCCGGCTCTGGCTGTGGGTGCCCTTATCCCATCCGGCACCACAGCGGGGGGTTTGGGCTGGTGTGGCTGTGCCAGGGTCACACTCGGAGCCATCGTGTGCCCGTCCCAGCACTCAGCTGGGTCCTACCTTGGATTTTCAACTCCCCCCGGAAGATTCTTTCAACCTCCTTTGGAAAGGGAGAAGAAGGGACACGGCGGGCTGGCAGGGCTGGGGACCCATCCCGGCTGGGGACCCTGAATCTGTCCCTCCAGGACACACTGGTCCCATGAGCATCAGGAGGGGACATGGGGCTGCCACCTGCTCCTCACCCGCCACCCAGCTGCCGGCTTGGGATGACAAAGTGACACCCGCTTTGGGAGGCCGTTCGTTACCTGCCGGGCACGGCAAAGTAAACCCATTAATGCCAGCAGCGGGTGGGTGGGAGCCGGGACAGGCCGGGGCCAGGAGGATGTGGGTAGGCTCTATTACCCCTGTAAAATAAAAAACCAACAATGACACCGGCACGGCTGCGAGCGGGTCCCCTCCGTAGGCAACAACGTGGGGGGGGTGGTGTGATGGGGGGGCCGATTAAGCAGATGACACCCCAAAAGTGATGTCAAGCCAAGCTGAGCCCACCAAACTGCACGAGCTATAGGATGCTCGGGCACCAGTGAAGGGCTGCACCCAGCGTGGGGTGCTCAGTGTTTCCAGGGTGCCTGCGCTGGAAAAAATAGCGTATTTGAGTAAGGATTCATGCTGAATATCTCCTTCCTTTAAAATCTAAACCCCTTTGCATTTAACTTCCTGACAGCCTATGTCAGGGCTTGCAGTTACAGTGATTTAAAACGTGATAGTGAGCGGAAGCGGTGCCGGAGTCGAACGGGGAACCCACAGGTCGTTGCAGGGGATGGGGCTGCGCGATGGGACGAACAAGCTGTGACAGCGATGGCCTCGTCAGGGAGAGCCATCGGGCTCTTTTCCTACTTTGCTTCCTTCAATTAGTTCAGTTCGCTGATGAGGTCGGCCAGAGTTGAGCTGGAGAAAGCGGGGGAGGTTTCCTATCGAGTGACAACTTCAGGCTAAAGCCGGGAGGATGCGATCGGGTCACTTGGAGGTCTGTGGGGACACGGGGATGAGGGCACGATGGCTGGGTCTGGGAGATGCCACCAGCCCTCCCGCTTCCTGGGCCAGGTCCAGCGCCAGCCCTGGTGTCCGAAACACACTTGTGTCTCATGCCTGCACCGCATCTTGGCGTCCCCTTACTAATTAAACCCAATCGGATATGAAGTTTGGTGCATGTTAATCGGACGCCAATTTTCCCTAAGTAGCGGTTGGTATAAGTAAGACAAACCCCGAATCTCTGCTATTAAAATGAAAGGGTTACTTGCATTTTATACGAAAGCCCAGAAACCCAGGCTCTGCACAAACAGACTCAAATAATCCTCTCCAAACTGGAAAAAAAAAAAAAAGGAAATATGGGAGTTTTGAGGAAAAGCCGTGCCCTGCTGTAATTGGGTGTGTTTTTAGAGCTCGGAGCAGGAGTTGGCCTTTCTTCAGGGAAAGAACTGCGGAGCCCGGTGAGGGGTGATGGTTTAGAGCAAGTTCTCCTGCCAGCTGATTTCCATCGCGGATTGTAACCGTTCTGCCCTGCCCATTTCCAGCTTGACAAAGGGTTTTGTCCGAGGATTTGTGTGCCCCTGGCGCTTCTAAGAAATATTTGTATAATAGATGAATGATAGAAAAGAGATTTTTATATAAGGATGTATGTAAAACATACAAATATAAATAAATATATAACATATGAATACAAATTTATATAAGAAATACAAGAAATATTTAATTATATTATATACAGCGAGACAGGATGTTTCATGGCCACTGAGATGCCGTGCAGTGGGGCTTGGAGGGGCTCATGGATGCTCTGCCCGGTGCTTGGCACGTGCGGTGGCCCCAGCTCCAGTCCTGGCCACCTTCCTGCAGAGCTTTGCTTTCCTAGAAGGCTCTCCCTGCTGCCGGCTGGCTGGTCCCCAAGCGCCCACCTCTCCCCAGCCCCGATGCCACCAATGCCATCAGCCTGGGAGGAAACCCAGCGGTGCCAGGACTCCTTCCATCCCCGTGCCGGGGGCTGCCGAGCCCAAAATAAGAGCTGCTGGAGGGACTGGTTGTGTTTGGGTTGGTGGGTGTGTGACAAAGTGAAAGGACACATGGGTGTCCTTCTCCTGCCCTGCCCCATCGCCTGGCTCTGCCCCCTGGCAAAGGGGCTCAGGGTGTGGATGGAAGGTGCATAATCCAATTTGGTTATGGCTTTTTTTATATATAATTTTGGGGGAAAATTAAAATCTGGGAGCCTAGGGAATTAAAAATAGGTGTAACATCTCAGCCTTGAATGCAGCCTTCTCCTCCCAGCCATCTCCTGCCCCGGTCCCCACGGGCTGGGGCTCACTGCCCTGGGCTGCCAGGTGATGTGGCACAGGGTGGCTTCTGGTGGAGCAGAAGGGACATTTCAGCTGGGCAATGCCCAGTGTTAATTTGGATGGAATTTCATTTTGGAAAAGACGAGGGAACAAGTGTGTGACTTTTTTGTTCCAAACTCAGGCTTCATTTTATGTGATAAGCCACAGAGCTGGAGATAGCAGAAACTGAAATAATGAATTTCACTGTTAGTGACCTTAAAAAAAAAATAAAATAAATCCATTAAATGGCAAATTCTGAAATGTCATGTTTTTTTCTGGCTGCTGAGCATGAAATCCAATCTGGAAGTGTCAGCATCTGAGACCCCATCAGCCCTGAGAGCCTGGATGGAGGCTCTGGTGGGTCCCCGGCTGGATCCTCGTTGCTTTGGCTTCCTTGGAGAGTCACCAGCTGCACAGCACGGTGTTTGCATGAGGACACCAGCCCCGCCGGCATCTCCGAGTGGCATCTGGGACTCTGCCCAAAGTACCAGGAGGGCGAGGTGGGGGGGTTTTGGCAGTTTTGCTCACAGCGGGACCACCTGCCCCGGTCCCCGCTGCGATACCTGTCCCAGCATCGCACCGCTCCCGGCCGGGGCCGGACCAACCGGCAGCACCGGGTGCCCCGGGAGCTCCAACGGGGAGCGGTGGGTAGCGCAAAGCGCATATCAGCAATGATTTCCTGACAAACAGTGCGGCTCATTGTCTGTTCTCATTTATAAACTGCTCCACACCAGCCATCTGATATCCATTATTACAATTACAAACAACCCACAGTAACTCTCCAGCTGGTCAGCTCCATCCGAACAGCACTGCAGCCATTCAAGGATGCCATATGGTACCAGAGTTTCCAAAGCAGCATTGTCAATCAGCCTTATTAATTTCTGAGTTCATTTCTTTTCCTTTTAGGGATATATTTCTTTTTTTTTTCTTTTTTTTTTTTTTTCTTTTTTTTTCCTTTCTGTATAAGACAGAGACACTTCTCTGGCCTTAATTTGGAATATTGTAGCTTGACAGAATAATTGTAACATCTACATCTCCGAGGCAGCTGGCAGGGAAAGGAAGAGCCTGAACTCCACAAGCAGCCCCCCGAGTAATACTGCTCATGCAAGACCTCCAAGTGTCTCTTACCATATACACCACAGTGCGTGCCACGAGAATATTAAAAACCCATTAGATGCAGAGTGCCGGACATGGCTGGCTTTTTTACTGCAGATGGAGGGTTGCTAATGGCCATTTCCCTTCGATCTCTTGGTCTCCTTTGAGCTATATTTATTTTTTGCCCAACATTTTGGAGCCTCCGGGTGGCATTATCAGAGACGGTTGCAGATGCTGAGGTGCTGCCGGCTCTGCCCGTGCCTGTCCTGCAGCCAGCGGGCGCCTGGACGTGTCCCCCGGTGCTGCCACTGTTGGATGAACTCCCCTTTTGGGGTGATTTATGGGGAAAGAGCCACTTTTGTACCGAGCTGCTTCGGTGTGGCACTGTTGCAGCCGGCTGTGTCAGGTACCTGTCCCTTTGCTGTCACAGGCAGTGGTGATGCAAAGGGCAGTGCAGGCGCTGGATGCGGCCGCTCCCAGCCCTGCAAACACATCAGGTTGCAGTGACCAGGCATTGCATCTCCTGCATTGGACAGGCTGAGAGAGTTGGTGGGTGGTTCAGCCTGGAGAAGAGAAGGCTCCAGGGAGACCTTAGAGCCCCTTCCAGTCCCTAAAGGGGCTCCAGGAAAGCTGGGGAGGGACTCTGGATCAGGGAGGGGAGCCATAGGACGAGGGGGAATGGTTTTAAACTGAAAGAGGGGAGATTGAGATGAGATCTCAGGGAGAAATTTTTTATTCTGAGGGTGGTGAGACCCTGGCCCAGGTTGCCCAGAGAAGCTGTGGCTGCCCCATCCCTGGAGGGGTTCAAGGCCAGGTTGGAGGGGGCTTTGAGCAAGCTGGTGTGGTGGGAGGTGTCCCTGCCCAGGGCAGGGGGTGGCACTGGATGGTCTTTAAGGTCCCTTCCAACCCAAACCATTCTATGATTCACAGCTGCTGACTGCAGGGACTGGCGGGGTTTATTTTTTGCCTTGCTTTTGTATTTTAAAGCAAAACCAGCCATCACTAAGGGATGGTTTATTTTCTTGGCTGGAGGGGGCTGGATTTTGTGGTTAGGAAATGCCTGGCCCCAGCTAAAACTCTGCACCCAAGCTCCAGAGGGAGTTTCCTTCCCCGGGGATGGGAGAAAGGTGATGGGTGGAGCGGAGAAGGGGACCTTTCAGGTTGAGCCACCAGCATGGTACGCTCAAAGTGTCCCCATGAAACTGTCTCAACACGCTTTCACATTTGGTCTCTCCTTAGTTGACCATTGGGTGCTTGTATCCCAGTTCAAGAGCTGCTTCTCAGGATATGGGAGCCTCCAGCAGCATCCCCAGAAGCACTGGGCTGTGGGTACTGGTGCCCGGGGAGGTGGCAGAGCTGCTCTGTGAAATCCATGGCCAGGGAAATAGGAAGCAGACTGAGAAGAGAGAGGAACATCCACGAGCTCTGTGTGATGGTTGGCAGAGGGAGAGCGGCAGGTTTTGGGGGCCGTGCATTATGCAGATCGCGTGGGATTATGTAAAATCTCTTTGTTCATCCTCCCCGTGGAGGGCAAAGAGCTCTGTGGGGCTGGGACAGTTTGGGGGGGGTGGAATCTGCAGCTGCACAGATGGTGACGCCAAGGCTCTGCTTGTAGGGACTGTGGGACAGGCAGGTCCTCCTCTGGTGGCTACCAGAGGAGGACCTGCCTGTCCCACAGTCCCTACAGGCATTTTCCTCATTGTTTTTAGCTCTTTGGAGGCCAGTCCCAGCCTTGGGGAGCCCAGTGGGGATCCAGCACCAAGCTACAGCCCAGCCCAGCCCTGCCAGGGGCTCTGCTCACCCCAGAGCTGTGGCCAATGCTCACCTCCGGAGGGAATCGCTGGGAATGCCACTCATCTCAAGTGGCATCTCTTCAATGGTGGATCTTTGCTAGTGTGCAATATTCACCGCTTCAGATGCCTACACCCAAGAAAAGTGGAGTTTGTGGTGCTCCAACCTACACCGGCTCCTCGGCATGGGCTGGGAGCCCCTTCCATGCAGTTATTCCTTACTGCCATCATTTTTATCTTATCCCATGGGCACGCTTTGAAGGGTACATTGAACTGGGTGGATCGTTCGGTTTATTTCTGTGTATGATATCAGAAGACCACCTTCTGTTGCTGTTTCCCGCTTGCTTGGCTCCCAGCACTGAGCCCGGGTCTCCGCTGGGTGTAGCAGGACACTCTGCCCTGGTGGGGGTGAAATAAGAACGTTGTCTTTAACTTCACCCTACTTGTATGAGTTTTCTGGTGGAAAACTAGCGGATGTGTGAGGAGGTCATACCATCCATCGTGTTGAAGGACACTGAGGATTAGCCTGACTCAGCAGCCCCAAGAACAAATGTCACCGGGTGAGATGTGAGACCAGATGCTCCGCAGGGTGGGATGCGAAACCAGATGTTCTCAAGAGGAACAAAAAAATGATAAAAATATGTGGTGTTTTGCTGAGCTAGAAGGTTTGACTTAGCTACAAATGACTGGCAGTCGATCACTTTATGCTATTAAAGCCTCATCCCATCTTTGGATGGGAGGGATTCTGGTACAGCCCCTCCATAGGAGTGTTTGGAATTCCTCCCTTGAGTGGGGATGCCCCTCAAGGTTACTCCTGAGTGAAAGAGAGCTCCTCACAGTCATCAATATGGGTGAGTAACATCAATCTCTATAAAAATAATTACTTATCAAGCTTGCTTTGAATTATTGATTTAATAAACGATAATTATTATGAACATCAGCTATAGCATTTATACCATGTAGTAGACTTTCGGATTAACGTCCTTTAGCCTGATCACACCATTATCAACTATAATTTTTTTTACTTTGCTTACATATATATAGTTTGCCATTCTTAACCCCTGGGGCACCTAGGACCCTGCAGCCATGGTTTGGTGCCCAGCTCAGCCACCCGTGGGGATGCTGCAGGG
This sequence comes from Numenius arquata, assembly GCF_964106895.1. NCBI lineage: Eukaryota > Metazoa > Chordata > Aves > Charadriiformes > Scolopacidae > Numenius > Numenius arquata. Next base: position 14,764,420 of record NC_133587.1, on the reverse strand, counting down.
GACAGGTGCTCTCCAGGAGGGTGTGGGGTGGCTTGTGTCCCCACCAGTGGGTTCCTGTCCTTAGTTGGGTGCCATGTGTGACCTGGTCTCACCGCTGTAGCTCATTGTGGTGGTGCTGCGATGGTGGGGCAGCAGCCCAAAGCCCCTCCTGGTATCTGTGGGCCATGTGGGCTGTTCTTATGGCACTGCTGAATTTTCATCTGGCTTTTCCTTACCTCCCTGGACTTCCTTGGTGTGCAGATAAAGAAGGTTTCGCAGCTCTGCTCAGCCTGGGGCTTTCCAGGAGGGCTGGAGGGCTGGGGTTGGGCACAGGACCCCTCTCCTCTCCCCATCCCACTGCCATCCAGCACTGCCCCCCTGTGCTGCCCCCAGCAAAGCCGTTCCTCTGGCAGCCTCTCCCTGCAGGGTGCACAGACCTCCCTTTACCCACTGGTTACACCTTTTCCTTTGAGTTTCTGCATGTGTGACATTTTCCTTGATTTTCCCATGTCTTTTCCCCTCTGGCTCTCACTGAACCACCCCACACCTTCTGCAGGAGACCGCTCGCTTGCTCTGCATCTCCTTTGTGGTGGCCTTGGGGACATCGGAGCCCCCATGGCGAGCCCCCACGGCGAGCCCCCGCCCCTCTCTCTCTCGCCAATCTGGCACAAACAAGTTTGTCCTTCAAGATGCGATGGTGCCATGAGTCAGGCAGAGCCTGGCATTGTGCAGCTCTATTGTTTCCCCAGGTTCTCAATGACACTTGTTCAAAGGAGCCCTCACAGCCGCGACTTTTCCCGTGGGTTGGGGAATGCGTTGAGAGAAGTCTCCGGGATCTCATGTGGCTCCTTCCAGCCCATCACCGCGGGGCCAGATGCTGCAGGGCTATGCAGTGCCCTGGGACTGGCCTGCAGCAGAAGGCCACCCCTTTTGGGTTTGTTTTCTTTTTTCCCCTGGCCCTGATGCAATTTTACGGTTACCCCATTGTGTCCTGAAAAGCGTCCAGTTGCTAAACCCATCCTCTTTCATGTCTCTGCCCAGCGCCGAGGCTCCGGGATCTGCACCATTCCTCTTGCTTTTGCTTGAGGGTTGTTGGGATATTTTTCCCCCACAATTTTTTTTTTTTTGTGGGATTTTGCTGTTTTCTCAGCATTCTTCAATTATGATTTCACATACCTCCCAGAGCTGACTCACTGCTGACAACATCTTCTCTGCCTATCGGAGGGGGAGCTGAGCCAACATGACTTTCTGGTCTTATTCCTTCCTCTGTCTACACAGTTCTTCCTTCTCCCCAAGTCCCTCCTGACAAGCACGGCTTCCAAAGTGCCATCACTTCCTCGGGGACACCTTGCCATGAACATGGTGCATACCTTGCCCAGAGAAGTTGTGGCTGCCCCATCCCTGGAGGTGTTCAAGGCCAGGTTGGAGGGAGCTTTGAGCAAGCTGGTGTGGTGGGAGGTGTCCCTGCCGAGCGCAGGGGGTTGGAATTGGATGACCTTTAAGGTCACTTCCAACCCAAACCATTTTATGATTCTATGATTCATCCAACATGTGGCTGTCATGCTCTGGGCAAGTCCTGGCATCATCCATGGCCATTTCTGCTGACACTGCCTGGGCTTGGAGCAGAGTCTGGGCAGGAGAAGCCTCCACGTTAGGACCCCTCCTGACATTGCAATTGCAATTTATACTAAGATCGACAGAGGAGATATTTCCCTTCTTTTCCCCAAGTCCTGGAGGGTGTTGGAGGAAAACCAGTCTCCTCTGCCAGCTTCCCTGCCCTGGAACTGCCTGTACCAGGGATGGGAAGCAAAGCGGGCAAGTACCCATGCACCGAGGTCAGCGTTTGCTCCGGAGCCCGCTCCAGCTTTCCAGGAAACATCGGAGGAGGAAAAAAAACAATGCACCAACCTTATTTTTTCATCTGCAGCTGGGGCGAGGCCAGATTTTGCAGCGGGACATTCTTCGGTGAAAATGGAGCTGTTGTCTTCTGGCCAGCACCCATTGAACGGCCCTTGCCTGGCCACCACGGCGGGATGGCAGAGCCATGGCTGGGAGGGGACAGCCGAGGGACAACAGCCCTCTCCCCACCAAGTCCCTGGTGAGGTGTTGCTGGAGGGGACCGGCTGCATCTCCCGCGGGCTGCGATCGCCACTTTGCTTTGAAAACTCTCCAGTGCTTTGTTCTCGCCCTGATAGAATCCATTTGGAGCAAATGCAGTCTGGGAGCGTCTTGCCAAGCTTTGGGAAGGCTGCTGCAAAGCATTAGCAGCAGATAAGGCCTCCTCGGGGATGGATGTCTGGCGAGGGAGGTGACGGTGGCGGAGACTCTCCTCTTCTTGTCCCTGGCCTGGGGACACCATTGACTGGGCAGAAGAGTTGGCAGGACCTCCACCAACTGGGGGATGCCAGCCTCTGCCTCAGCTCCTTTCCTTGATGTGCTCCAGGAGATGACCCTGAACACAGCTGCTCATGCATCCCACCATGGATGGTCCCCTGCCTCCTGGGCAGCCCGGAGTGCCCCAGCATCCCCCAGATCCCTGGGGAGCTAGGTGCCGGAGCAAGCAAGGGGCAAGGGCACGTGGCTTGGTGGCAGTGGGGTTGTATTGAGCAAGGGGAAAAGAGGAAATGGCCTCAAGCGGCGCCAGGGGAGGTTTAGGATTGGATATTAAGAAAAGATTTCACACTGAAAGGGTTGTCAAGCATTGGAACAGGCTGCCCAGGGAAGTGGTGGAGTCACCATCCCGGGAGGTATTTTAAAGCTGGGCAGATGTTGTGCTGAGGGACATGGGTTAGTGGTGGTTTGTATCAGTGTTGGGTTGACGATTGGACTAGATGATCTGAAAGGTCGCTTCCAACCCAGGCAATTCTATGATTCTATGACTCTATGAAGGGGCAAGGGCATGTGGCTTGGCAGCAGTGGGGCTGGGATGGATCCTGGTCCATCCCAGACCTGGTCCCGAGCCCCAGAACTGCAGGAGCCAGGGCTGGGCTCTCCCCACTGGAAGCCACAGGAGTGCAGGAACTTTTCAAGATCCTGGAGGCAAATTCCCACTCCAACCCCCTCACATCCCCCCGCACCCCTGGGCCTTGTGGCCCCAAGACTCTGCATTTCCATATAGAGCACCAATAACCAGCATTTATTTGCTGCATTGACGTTGTGCAGCATTTGTACACAGCGCTTACACAACCCAGTAGTGACATGCAGCACAAAGAGGATATGGACCTCCATATCCTTGGAGTGGGTTGGAGTGGGTCCAGAGGAGGCCACGAAGATGCTGGGAGGGCTGGAGCCTCTCTGCTGTGAGGACAGGCTGAGAGAGTTGGGGGGGTTCAGCCTGGAGAAGAGAAGGCTCCAGGGAGACCTTAGAGCCCCTTCCAGTCCCTAAAGGGGCTCCAGGAAAGCTGGGGAGGGACTCTGGATTGGGGAGGGACTCTGGATCAGGGTGGGGAGCCATAGGACGAGGGGGAATGGTTTTAAACTGAAAGAGGGGAGATTGAGATGAGATCTCAGGGAGAAATTTTTTATTCTGAGGGTGGTGAGACCCTGGCCCAGGTTGCCCAGAGAAGCTGTGGCTGCCCCATCCCTGGAGGGGTTCAAGGCCAGGTTGGAGGGGGCTTTGAGCAAGCTGGTGCGGTGGGAGGTGTCCCTGCCCAGGGCAGGGGGTGGCACTGGATGGTCTTTAAGGTCCCTTCCAACCCAAACCATTCTATGATTCACAGCTGCTGACTGCAGGGACTGGCGGGGTTTATTTTTTGCCTTGCTTTTGTATTTTAAAGCAAAACCAGCCATCACTAAGGGATGGTTTATTTTCTTGGCTGGAGGGGGCTGGATTTTGTGGTTAGGAAATGCCTGGCCCCAGCTAAAACTCTGCACCCAAGCTCCAGAGGGAGTTTCCTTCCCCGGGGATGGGAGAAAGGTGATGGGTGGAGCAGAGAAGGGGACCTTTCAGGTTGAGCCACCAGCAAGGTACGCTCAAAGTGTCCCCATGAAACAGGGCAGGGAGTGGGACTGGATGGTCTTTAAGGTTCCTCCCAACCCAAACCATTCTGTGGTTCTATGATCTATATCGTCCAGCATTGACATGCAGCATTTTCACACAGCATTAATATGCAGCATTTCCATGCAGCATTTATATACAGCATTTACATGCAGGGTTTACACCACGGTGCTGGAAGAGGAGAAGCCAGGAGATGCCCAGCCCAGCTCCATGCCTGGGTTATCCCACAGTGGGATCCTGGGAAGTGCTGGAGGTGCCAGCAGGGAGGTCCATCCCTGCCAGGTGCCTGCGGTGGGTGAGAGGTGGGATAAACCCAGGACATACGCTGTCCCTGGACCCCGTAGGGACCCAGGGGGCTCGGTGACAGTTGATGGGGGGTGGGAGCGCGGCATGGCGCAGCGGGGAAGGTTAATGCCGTTATAAGCCGGGGCAGGGGGTCTCCAACAGACGAGGCCTCGCCGGCCAGATGGGGAGACTCGTCTGCTGTGAGCCGGGGCCACAAAGGAGGGTCCCCTGGTAACAGCTGGTCCCAAGGAAGAGGTTAAGGAAACACGTGTCGGGGCAAAGCCCAAGGGTGGCAGACGTGGCCCCGGCCTTTGTCGGGGGTCACCCCCCATCTGATGGGGAGCAGGTGGGGTGGGGAGGGCTCTATCGGGGCTCCGCCACGGCCCCACCATGGCCCCGCCGGGCAGCGGCCGGCTGTGGGGGCACGGCATCGCCTGCCAGAGCCATTCAGCACCGCGCTGCCTTTGTTGCCTTTGTAGATAATTAATCTGGTTTGTTTTTTTTTTTTCCTTTTTTCCTTTTTCTCCCCAGAAAGAATGGGAACAGCCCCATGGCCAGTCCAGAGCAAGGGGGACAAGGAATGGGACAACGACGGGGTGAGCAACTCGAGAGCAGGGGCAGGGTCCAGCCGAGCATCCTCCCGGATGGAGCCTGCCGGGGACCAGGATGGGTGTCCATCCTGCCTACTCACTTCTGGTGCCATCGGGCAAATTCCAGGTGGTAATTCAGCCCTGGAGCCGAGACTGGCCGGACTGCAGCCTCACAGGCATCACTGGCCCCAGGACCCACAGTGGGTGCCAGGATGTGGCCAGGGCATGGCCCTGCACCCTTCACCCGGCTCAGGCCCCTGCTGCCCCCACTGCTCTCCCTCGCCGGTGGCGCGGGGTTAATTTCAATTATCTTCTCCAGGCCATATGAATTCTATTAATATCAAAGTAATGAGGTAATTACTGTGATTCGGAGGAATGGCTGGGGAATTGCTTGGGATAGGATTGCGCCAGCCGAGAGGGTAAATTAAAACCTCTCTTTGGAAAGAGGCAAAGGGCTGTATCGGAGGTGAGTGGGGGCCAGCCCGGGGCAGCGGGTGACATTCAGGCTGTCCTTCCCCTGGGGGTCACTGCTACCATCCCTGGGTCCCCTCTTGTGCTGGGGGGCTGCCATGGCCTGGATGGGGAGCCCGCAGCAGGGGTGATGCCCCCCATCTGCTGCCCCAGCCCATCCAGCCTCTGCACAAGCACCCTCAGGGCTCATGCCTGGAGCATCCACCCCGGGATGCGGATGGATCCTCCTCCTTCCCTGAGCTGTGTGGGTTCAAACTGCTGCCCTTATTCTTGGTTTGGGGTGTCCTTAAAAGCGGCACTGAGATGGGCAGCGAATGTCCCAGTGCCAGCAGGAGCCAGGGCTCAGGGCTGTGGTGGGTCCCCTTGGGGTCTGACAGCCCAGGGAAGGACGGGGAGTGCTCACTGACCCTGCCTGGCCCCCAAACCCAAGGAGCTGAGGCTTTTCCAGATCCAACACCCTTCCTGGACTGTCAAAAAGACCTGGCAGAGCTCCCAGCGCTGGTCCCTGAGGAAGCTCTGAGCTCACTTGAGGGACCTGGGCCAGGGATGTGAAAAGACCACTTGGGGAGGGGGCAACAGCAGGGACCACAAATATATCTATACATCCTCCTATAAAACAACTTGTCAGGTTGAAAAAAGAGCTTTGCGCAGGGTGGTGGATGGGGGCCCCGGAAATGATGCCCACAAAGGAGGGAAGGGGCCCCTCCTGCATCCCCCGCCAGCGGCGGGGTGCTCGGGAGACGCAGGCAGAACCTGGTCCCAGCTGCAGCGGGGTCCCAGCTGGAACCGGGGAGGGTGCTGGGCAGGGGAGGGCAGGGGGCTGAGCTGGGGGAGTGTGTGTGCAGCTTATGAGGGTAAAAATAGCTGTTGTTGCAGAGCAGGAGTGCAACGGATGCCTGCCAAGGGGGAGGGAGCCCGAGGTGCTTCCCAGGTCCTTATGAAAGGAATTTGGTAAGGAAGGGGAGGATGGAGTTTGGGGCCATGGTGCTGAGCAGAAAGCCAGGTCAGGGGGACCCTGCTGGGCACCACCCCACAAAAATCTGGGCTGGGAGTACCCCAGAGCCCAGAGTAACTGGGCAGTGAAAAGAGGTGAGAATCCGTCTCCAGTGTCCCTTTAGCCTGTATAAGGAAGGCTCATTTTACCATGAGACACTGGCCCAGGTTGCCCAGGGAAGTTGTGGATGCCCCATCTTTGGTGCACCAAGGCTGGATGGGGTCTTTGAACAACCTGGTCTAGTGGGAGGTGTCCCTGCTCATGGCAGGGGGGTGGGACTGGGTGGTCTTTGATGGTCCCTTCCAACCTAAACCACTTTGTGACTACGATAACCAACAGGCTGAACGGGCAACCCAGGGGAAGCGTGTCCCCTGTCCCCCATGGGTGCTGGCCCAGGGTTCTGAGGCACAAAGCCATGCCTGGTGAGATGAGCCAGAAGGAGCCACGTCCCCCATTTCTCTGGTTGGTGCCACCAGTTTTGCAGCAGTCGCTGCCCCACTTGCTGCTCCGGGCTGGGAGGGGGTCAGGGCACATTCTACAATTCGTGAGCTGAGCGTGGGAGTTCTCAGCTGGCTGCAAAACCCTCCGGGTCCCAGGATGGGTCTTTCCCCCAGCAGGCAGCACCCAGCCAGATGGGTGGGTTTGGGCAGAAGGTGCCCCAGCGCCCAGAGTGGGGGGCTCTGGCCACCCCCCTGCCCACGACGGGCCCCGGCTGGCTGCAGAGCAGCTCTTTGCTGGCATCTGCTGTCGGCTTGAAACCCTGCAGCCACGGAGCAAGGCTGAAACTCGGCCCAGAGCTGTTCCTCGCCCCACTCCTGGAAAGGAGGAACGGTCCCTGGCAGGATGGGTCGGTCCATCATCTGCCCGTAGCATCTGCAAGGCCAGCGGTGGCCACAGGGACGTGGCCCTTGCAGGGTAGAAGGATGCACTGAACTTAAAACCTGATGCTGAAGGTGGCTTTCCAGCCAGACCTGGGGTAACATCCCTCTGGGCTCATGAACAGCCTTTTCCCGGGATACAAGGCTCTTCCCATCCCTTCTGCTCCTTTGCGCTGTGCTCGGGGCTCTTCCTGCACCATCCCCTGAGCCAGGGGGATGAAATAACCTCCATCAAGGTCTCCTCCTGCTCCAGAAAACCTCAGTGTTGTCACGTTGACAGCCCATCAGAGGGAAACAACAGCAGCGGAAAGAAGTGACATTTATCGGAGCTCTACTTGCCGGGTTAAAAAAAGCCCAGGGGAGGGGAGCTGGAAGTGCCAGGACACTGCCAGGTCCCTGCACCGGGGGGAGCTGGCATTTCCCAGGGGCATCCCGGCATGGTGGAGAAGCCAGGAGGGGACAGGGCTTTCATCCCATGGATTTGCTGGGCCACATCTGTATTTGCATGGGCATGGAGGCACCAGGAGGGGTTTGCAGGGGTCCCTGTCCCAGAAGCCTTCTCCGTGCGTGGGACTGCGTGTGCCAGGGAGCAGGGTTTTGCCTGCAAAGTGCGTGTGTCCATCTGTCCATCGTCCCTCTGAACTCGCAGCCTGCCCCGGGATTTTAGCACCCTCCCCGGCAAACATGTGGGATGCAATTAAAGCCAGGCTGGAGCAGCTGGGGAGTGGGGAAGGGTTTGATATTGCTAAATAAAGCGCCCAGAGGTCAAGCAGCCCCGGCAGGCAGCGTTGCCCGGGCACGTGCTGCCTGGAGGGAAGATGCCCACGGGAGAGGCCACATCACCAGTGTTGGCCACCAGACAACATCTCTGAGCCACCAGGCATCACCCTTGCAGCCGGGAAACACAGCAGCAATGTGCCCAGTGCTCCTTGGACCTGCTCATCTTTGCTCCATGACTCAGTTTCCCCACAAGCTCTGACTTTGGGGTCACAGATACCTCAGCCACGCTGCCAGGGGGGACACAGAATCGTGGGGGGGTTGTCTCCAGTGGTGTATCCCATCAGCTCTGCAGTCCAAGGGGCAATTCTTTCCCAGTGCCTGTCAGGGAGGAAACACCATTTTCATTTGTAAGCTGCAAATTAACTAAAACACGGGGTGTTTGGCCCGTTCCCTGCCGAAGAGACCAGCGGGGTGAATCAGCCCAATTGAAACGGCAAACGTGACGGCTGATGTTACAATCTGCAATTCATGTGCTGACTTTTATGATTAATTTATGCCCGTTAAATTCCCCTAGGGGCTGATTGAAGTCCCTGCCGCTAGCGCCGCTTGGTCTTCCAGCATCCGAGAGGCAGAAGCTACAGCAGGCAGTGAATATTGGGCTATAAAGTAGGACAACTATAGCCTTTCCCAAAGCTATTTCAGCTCCTGGGAGCTGCTTTTTCCCAGCCATTCTCTTGTTCTCTGATAGAAATGATCCTGCCCTGATATCTGCCCGTGTGGTAGCAAAAGTATTTTCACACCACGAGAGCCTGACTGATGGTGACTTTCTTCCAGGGATCTGGTAAGAGAAGAGTATGGACTGCGACAAAAGAAACTTTGCAGGGAATAATTATGTTGCAGAAAGTGCTCTCAAGTTAGAGGACTCGGAGATTCCAGAGATTTTAAGGTCAGACAATGCCATTTTGCTGCATAAGAATGGATGAATCCATCAGTTAAATACATAATTGCATCTCTAAATCTATTAATATCTTTATTAAAATCTATCTTAAAATCTTTCTATGTGAATATCTATCTATATAATACAATCTATTTTATTCCCCTTTCCAGCCCTTACAGGGTTTTCAGGGGGCTCAGTCCTGCAGGGCAGGGTCGGTGCTGTGTTTCCCCCCATGAATTCCCAGAGCAGCACTTTCCTAAGGACCATCGGAGCATCCTGAGCACGGCTGGCAGCCTGAGATGTTCTTACCTGGATCCTTGCAGTTTGGGAATGTTGTCCCGGCGACTGAACATGAGCTCTTGAGGTCTTTTATTTTGTTTCAGAAGGGATTAGTTAAATTAACACAAGTAACAGAACATCTCACGGCACTCTATAAATAGGATGGTGGGCTCTGACACAGCTCCTGGCTATGCCAAGAAACGAGTCTAATAATAGCTGCTTAACGACGACGTTCAGGGGGCTGGAGAGATCACGCAGAGAAAATGCCAGGCCGGGCTCAGCCCTGCCATGGCCATGGGCTGGGGACACACCACGCGACAGGTCACTGAGAACGTGCCGCTGGAGGGATCGGCTCAGCACAGCCCCCTGGCAGGGGACACGGAGCCCACTTCTGCCCACCCCACCAGGTCCTCCTCCTGGGGACCCTTTGGAGGGCAGCTGGAGACAAGTGATGCTCAAAAAGCACTGATTTCCCCCAAGGCTGGGGGTCAGGGCACTGGCAGTACCCCCAGCCCTGCACCGCAGCCTCCTGTGCTCCCCGGCCCGTTCCCCTCCCACCGCTCCTGCTGCCAGGGACAAATTCCCAGCTGGGCTTTTGTCACCCAAGCACGCGGCTTTCTGCGGGATGTTTCTATTTCTGTGAATAGCAATTTTTCAAGCAACTCCTCCCCCTCCTTTCTCCCCCTCCCCGCCCCGCTTCCCTTCGGCAGGAGCCCTGATGAACGCTGCTGGCATCCCGGGAAGCTGCGACTCACTCCCATGTGCCAGCCCCAGTCACAGCCTTCACCCTCCACCTTCCCCTCCTTCCTGCAGCACCACAGCATGGGAGTCACACTCACGATATCTTGCGATATCAAATTGAGCCGGGACCGTGCCATGCACTGGGCTCCCAGTGCTCACCAGCCCTGGGACATGAAGGGACTCCTAAGAAATGAAGGAGCCTGAGCAAAAGCAGGTTGAGATCCTGCCTGGGGAAGTCAAGCCTATGGGAAAGTCCCCAGAGCAGCAGCACCTCTGTTTGGGGGGCACCAGGACCCCCAAGAATGTCCTGAGGTGCCTGACCTCTCCAAGCCACAGCTCTGGCCTGACCCAGGTGCACAGAGGAACCAGCAAATGGTTTTTGTCTTGGATTAAAGCCTGGCGACAAGCCCCCAGTGCTGCGCCAGTCTGCTGAGCCCCATTGCTGCCCTCTTGATGGACCCTCTGCTCAAGCTGAGCAGTTTGGGACCAGCATCTTCAGGGCACTTTGGACTCAGTATTCGCATTGGAAGAAACCAACACCTGCAGTACTTGCCTTGGGTCTCCATGCCACATAAATCATAGAATCATAGAGTGGTTTGAGTTGGAAGGGACCTTAAAGACCATCCAGTCCCACCCCCTGCCCTGGGCAGGGACACATCCCACCACACCAGCTTGCTCAAAGCCCCCTCCAACCTGGCCTTGAACCCCTCCAGGCATGGGGCAGCCACAGCTTCTCTGGGCAACCTGGGCCAGGGTCTCACCACCCTCACAGCAAAGAAGTTCTTCCCCAGATCTCATCTCAGTCTCCCCTCTTTCAGTTTAAAACCCTTTCCCCGGCTCCCCTCCCTGATCAAGGGTCCCTCCCCAGCTTTCCTGGAGCCCCTTTAGGGACTGGAAGGCCTCAAATAATTGATGCAATTGCCAAGGAATATTAATTGCTGAAGAATCATAGAATTGCCTAGGTTGGAAGGGACCTTTCAGATCATCTAGTCCAACCATCAGGGTCTGTGCCAGCCTTGCTGCATGGGCGGGTGAGGCTGGTTCTCGAGGGAGGTGAAGTTGGCACACCGTGCCCTGGCTTTGGGAACCACGGTGCCTCCTCCATCCCAGCAGCGGGACAGGGAAAGGCAAGGCTTCTCCCTTTGCCTGGCATTGTCACCATCCAGATGGCTTCCAGGCATCCATCCCGTGCTTCTCAGCATTCGTGCTGCTGGGCACAGAGCTGAGAAATGAAAGAAAACCACCCAAAGGGTGTCGTTCTGCTGCACTATTTAGAGTTCCCGCTGCTGCTTCAGACGGGAACGTGGCCTTAAAAGCTGGAAATATCAAAAGCAGCACTAGGAAGGAAGAAAAAATCCAGACAAAGTGCTGATTGCAGCTGCCTGGCTGGCAAATAGAGCTCCCAGAGTGGGTGGCACGGGGAAAACCAGCCCTGTCCCCGCTCGAGGATGAAAGGACAAAATTCCCCTCTGCTGTACACGAACCAAACAGCAGCCGGAGCGGGGCCTGGACGGCCCCGTGGGGCGCGGAGGGGACAGGATCACAGGGAAATATCCTTGGCTGGGTGATGGGGTGGTGTAGAAGTGCTCGCTACAGCAAACAGCACCGTCCCGCAAAGGCGAGGAGCCCCTGCAGCCAAACCCTGGACTTTTTAGCAAAAAAAAAGAAAATCAGGAATATGTGAACCATCTGTTTTGAAAAGAAATAACCTTCAGGGTTTCCTCTGCTGCAACCTCAAGAAATTCCACAGCTGCTGCTGCGTGGGAGGGAGCCCAGGGAGCATTTTTCCCCTCCGCGCGTGGCTGATGCTGGGGGCTGGCTGTGTCCCTGGCTGGGGAAGGACTGTGCTGAGCTGTGACCCCCCCTGCCCCGCACGGCCAGAGCCCCTCGCTGCGCCCCCTTCTCAGACTGCGGCAAACGTTACTGATTTCTTATAAATCTTTGTGTTTTGCAGAGGTTCAGGGACCTCAGCAGCCCCATCCCGGAGGCCCCTGGAACAGCCCAAAGCACTGGGAGTGCAAGGGGCATGCACGGGGGGTGCACCAAGAGGTATTTTCGCTCCTGGAGGTATTTTCTACTCCTAATTGCTGCCTCTGGGCTGCAGAAAAAAAATGCCAGTCTGCCAAAGAAAACAAAATATCGTTCCTGTTTTCAAAATCCAGACAAGCAAGGGAAAAGCCAGGCAGGCTCTTCCGAATGGGTGTACATGCCATCTCCCTTGCTCCTGTTGAAGACTTGCGGGGGCTGCCGGGGTGTAGGGTCACCACAAGGAAACCCAGGAGCTCCTTCGTCCAGGGCTGGGTGCCAGCAGCCCCTGTGGGCACACTGGCAAGGTGCCACGGGGCCTCCAGAGCCACCGCCAGCCCCGAGAAAGGAGCCAAAAGTGTTTGGGTGCATGGTGTAGAGAGTCCCGTAACGCAGCACCCACCCCAAGGTGACCCGCTGGGTCTGGCTGTGTGGCCCCCCCCGCCTGGCTCCTGCAGCTCCTCCTGTGACACAGTCCAGCACAGGGACCACCAGGGCCACAACTGGGACAAGCAAAGGAGCAGCGAGGGCCTGGGTCCCTCCCCGTGCCCCATCCTGTGCCACAGTGGGGAGCACTGGGGATCCGGGTGCCCCTTCCTGTGCCCCATCCTGGCCTGGATTGGGAGCACTGGGGACCTGGGTCTCCCCCCCCTACATACCTCATCCCATGCTGGAGCAGGGAGCACCAGGGACTCGGGTGTCACCCTCCTTTGCCCCATCCCGTGCCAAAGTGGGGAGCACCAGGGACTCAGATGTCCCGCTCCCGTGCCCCAACCCGTGTCAAAGCAGGGAGCACCAGGGACTTGGGTGTCCCTGTCCCATATTCCACCCCGGGCTGGCGTGGGGAGCACCAGGGATCCAGGTCCCCCCTCCCGTGCCCTGTCCCAAGCCAAAGCAGGGAGCACCAGGGAGCACTAAGGACCCCCGTCCCCCATCCCGAGTGGGAGCAGGGAGCACCGGGAAGCACCGGGGAGCACAAGCGACCCGGGTCTGCCCCCCCCCACTCCCTAACCCATCCCGAGCCGGAGTGGGGAGGACCACGGATCACCGGGAACTCGGG